>NC_081371.1:36073635-36727207 GCF_030684315.1 Stegostoma tigrinum
CTAACTAATAGAAGGTAGAGTCTATGGTCAAGAGGAACATTTCAGGATGGTGATCTGAAACTTGTGCCATGCCACAGGGATCATTGCTGGGTTCACAATTATTTACAATGTATATTAACGAATTTTGATGAGGAAAGTAAATGCACTATTCCAAGTTTTGCAGATGAAACAAAAGTAGTTGAGAAGGCAAGTGACGAGGATGATACAAAGAGTCTGCTGAGGGATAGAGATGGGCTATGTAAGAGGGCAGAAGTTTGGCAGGTGAAACATAATGTGGAGAAATGTGAGGTCATACACTTTGGCAGGAAGAATTGAACAGGTGAATGTCATTTAGATGGGGAAAATGCTGCAGAAAACTGCAGAAGAGGGATTTTGGAGTCCTCAAATGCAAATCACAAAAAGCTAGTATCCAAGTTCTGTACATAATAGGGAATGCAAATGACAGGTTCGCCTTTATTTCAAAGGAACGGTATGTAAAAATAGGGAGGTTTTGCTAAATCTATACAAGGCACCAGTCAGACCTCAGCTAGAATACCATTAACAGTTTTGGCCTCCTTATTGAAAGAAAGATGTGTTGGTATTGCAGGCAGTCCTTACAATGTTCTCTAGGTTGAAACCAAATTTAATGAAACTGTTTTATGAAGAGATGTCAATTACATTGGCCCTGAACTCATCAGAATATCAAAGAATGAGAGATAACCTTATTGAAATATGCAAGAGTCTTATAGGACTTGACAGGATAGATATAAAAAGCTTGTTTCTCTTTGTGGGAGCATCTAGAACCAGAGGGCATAATCTCAAAATAAGGAGTTGCACTTTTAAGACAGTGATGAGGAGGAATTCCTTCTCTCAGAGGGTTGTAAATCTGTGGAATTCTATACCATGGAGGATGTTGAGGCTGGACAATTAAGTACATTCAAGGTACATTTTTAATCTGTAAGAGTTAAGGATTATAGGCAAAAGGCAAGAAAATGGAGTTGAGGATTATCAGATTATCAGATCAGGTATGACATTGTTGAAGGTGAAGCAGTCAAAAGCCTGACTGGCCTACCTCTGCTCCTATATCCTATGGTCTTAAATATTTTAATTATCTCACAGCACATTTCTCTATAGACCTGTAGTGCCACTTCTGTTTAAAAATAAAGAATCATTTGACTTGATTGAATTTGCTGAAATGCGTGCAGATACATTAAAATGAAGCAAAATTATCTGAATCAAACTCATCATTTAAAAGTACAAGTGAAACTTTGTTCGGACAATAAATCATTCAAGCAACATGTCAAAAGGATGACAATCAAAAATGAATGAATATTGTTTCTAGAAATGTCAGTCGGTCCTGATCTTTTCTGACGCGCTAGTCCATCAAGTCATGTCCCAGTGCAATCATTATTACTTCCAAGGCTTCAATTATCTGTTCGTGATGCAAGCAAAACCAGTATAAAAGGCAATGACTCCTGTAGAACTCTTGATTTTTGAGTCATTTAAGCGTTTATCAAACTTGATGAATCACATGTGTGTATTTCCGGCCAATAGTTTTAAACCTGAAATTTAGAGACAGAAAATTCATTGCTTTGCCTGGACTCTTGATTCCCTCCTTTGGGAACACTCCAGATGGTAATGTGCTGTGGCATAAAATAATAAATTTCTAACTTCTGGCTACAAGTGATTAATGGAGCAACACTGGAATAGGTAAGACATATGTTAACTAGTACCACTGTAATTGGTCAAAAAATTGTACACTGCCATAAGTTTATATTATGTCAAGATGATTCCTACCACAATATGAAACTTTTATCACACAGCTGCTTTGCATTGTTGAAAAATGATTTCAATACCTATTGAAGAATGACAAGTGCTTATTACTTATGTGGCCACGAAGTGCTGAGTTAGCAAAAAAAACTCTCAAAATAACTGTGTAAAGTTATGCGCATGAACATTGTGATATAAATCAAAGTAGATGTATTTTAACTGAAACATACCTGTTTTTGAAAATGATTGAAAGCTATAAGAAAGAGGAATGATAGTTGATCAAATATTCTGCAGAACATTGATAGTTTAAGTCTTGGAGAGAGCACAGACGTCTAACCTGCAGGATGCAACTACTGAGGATTAATAATGGCCATGGAAGCTGTTCACACTGATAATGTGATGTTGTTCAATTACTTTCATGAATGGCAAAAATACATCTGATGTATTTTCTTATCTATCATTACTCAACCCTAATAAGTGACTTATTGAACTGACTAGGATGCCTGATAGGAGAATTTTTTTTAGGCTATGGGAAGGAGCAAACGTATGTGCCTATTTTGTTTCCCCTCATTCATTTTGTAGCTGTGCACAAGATACAGGTACTCACTATGGTCGTTCGGATTCCATAGAAGACTGGCAGAAATACCTTATTTTTCCTTTCTTGAATGCACAGATTAAGACTACTACCACCATTAGTGTGATAGAATTTGGTTACTATTACACTAAAATATGCCAGAAACAGCTTGAAGTTACCTTACACGTGGCCACAAAATATTATTGTATTTCACTGAATGCATCAGTATGGGAGATGTGGCCTGGTGATTTGGATTTTAATGCATCAGAGAAAAATAACTCAACAGCTGACACTAGATTTAGAACTATACAAAAGTAATGTATTCCATAGGCTTTAGACTGAATGCTTTGCTTTTGCTCTAAAATCAGAAACCATGGTACTATAATGTGAATGCTGATGTGGTTTTTATTTTCATAGCATCCCTACAGTGTGGAAGCAGGTGCTTCAGCCCAACAACTCCACACCAACCCTCAGAGCATCCCACCCTGACCCATCTGCCAGTAACCTACCTAATGTGCACATCTCGGAATATAGTAGGCAATTTAGTATAGCCAATCCACCAAGCCTGCATACCTTCAGATTATGGGAGGAAACCAGAGCACCTGGGGGAAATCCATGTAATCACAGAGAGAACATGCAAACTCCACACAGACAGTCACCCAAGAGCTGGGATTGAACCTGGGTCCTCAGTGCTGTGAGGCAGCAATGCTATCCACTGAGCCATCATGTCACCCCAATTTAATCACTAATGTAAGTATTCAATGCCAGTAAAGTATAACTAAACCACATTAATGAGACAAATTAGACCTCTTTTGTCTAGAATTTAAAGGTTAAGTGGTGATCTGATCAAAGTCTCCAAGTTAAGACAAGAAAAGACAATGTAGATAAACTATTTTATCTATACTGGGTGTAGATTCTAGAGTTAGAAGGCGAAGTCTAAAAATTAGGGACAGATGATTCAGGGTGGTACAGGTTTGGAACTTTCATCCACAGATTGCAGACAATGTTAAATCAGTTGTTAATTTTAAATTTGAGATAGTTTACTTTTTTGTTAAGCAAAGGTATCAAGGGATATGGACCAAAGTCACGTGTGTGTTGTTAAGTCACAAACCATCCACGATCTCACTAAACAGGCTGAAGGCCTAGTCCTGTTCCTGTGTTCCTAATGTAAATCAATCCAAGTGAATTTTGGAAATAGACCAATTGTTTATCGTTTTTGCTATCTACTATTAATTGTGTAATCCATCGTCTAATTGGTTATAGCTTAAACCATATGAAGAAACCTCAATTTTTACTGTTGCTCCTTAGCATTTTTCACTTCTTTCCTTTTATACCTAATGCTCACATCTCCTGTTTTAGATCTCGTGATTCTGTCTGATTTAAACTTTTGTTGTTTTTCATAGTCTTAGTTAAATTTTCGTTCTTCATTTGGAACGATCTTTCATCTCTGTTCCCATGCATAATCTCAGCCTCCACACTTACTTTCTTAATCAGCAAACCTTCTTTCAATATTTACTTGTGGGCAGGATTTGTGGCTGAGTACCTCCTGTTCTCACAGATAAATGGATCAAAATGCATTTCACTTACGTCCTCTTCACAGCAATCTGCCTAATCCTAATACAGGCCGTGGAATTGCTTATTTCTGTATCATTATGGCATTCTTGATCCAAATATTTTCTCCAGCAAGAAAAATACTTTATTCCAACCATATCATTTTGTGTTCCGTTTTTATTTGTTCTGTTACTAATAGACCCAAATAATACTTTCACATTAGCTTCTTTTATATTTTCTTCTATTTATTTCATTAGTTTGTATAAGATTTGTCAGTGGAATACTAGATAGGTGCTCTTTTTGGACACAATAGCCACAATTTGCATCCAGCCCTCACCGATTCAGAATGAGGGAGGGAACATGTGATTTTGGTGCATCCTCCAGATCTGAATGATTAAACCTGCGGCTGCTGCTCTGCACTCCTCCCTTAAATGTTGCTTGCGGTCATTGCAATCTGCAGAGGCAGAGGCAGGAGTGTTTGAAAAGTACATGGTCCAACCTTTTTTCTCTTCTTAAACGCTATTAAAAGAAAGCTGGACTGCTGAAATGAAGAACAATAATCTTCCCAGGAATGAGGGTAGTTGCACTGCAATTTAAGGTAATTTCACAATGTTACTCATTTACACTTGCTAGAAGGAATATGAATTCATAATCAAAAATTCATTTTCTGCAAACAAAAGGAGTTTAGAATTACAGCACAGAAACAGACTCTTTGGTCCAACTCATCCATGCTGACCAGATATCCTAAATAAATCTAGTCCCATTTGCCAACATTTGGCTCATATCCCTCTAAACTCTTCCTAATCATATACCCATCCAGATGCATTTTAAATGTTGCAATTGTGCCAGCCTTGTCCACTTTCTCTAGCAGCTCATTTCATACACACTCCACTCTCTGCATGAAAAAGTTGCCCTTTAGGTCCCTTTTAAATTTTTTCACTCGCTCCTTAAACCTATGTCCTCTAGTTTTGGACTCACCTTCTGTGGAGAAATGACCTTAGCTATTCACCCTATCCATGTCCCTTATGATTTTATAAACCTCTATTTGGAACATCTGGCCTCCAAAGTTGTTGAGAAAATAGCCCCAAATTCTTCTGTGTCTCTTTATAGCTCAAACCCTCCAACCCTGGCAACATCCTTGAAAATATTTGCTGAATCCTTTCAAGTTTCACAACACACTTCCCATAGCAGGGAGACCAGAATTGAATGTGATATTCCAAAAGCGGCCAAACTAATGTCCTGTACAGCCACAACATGACCTGCCAACTCCCATACTAATGCACTGACCAATAAAAACAAACACCAAGCACCTTCTTCACTACCTTGTCTACCTGTGACTCCACTTTCAAGGAGCGATAAAGCTGCACCCCAACATCTCATTGTTTGGCAACACTCCCAGGACCTTATCATTAAGTGTCTAGGTCCTGCCCTGATTTGCCTTTCCAAAATGCAGCACCTCACATTTATCTAAGTGAAACTTCATCTGCCACTCCTTTGTTCATTTGTCCATCTGATCAAGGTCCTGCTGCACTCCAAGGTAACCTTCTTCGCTGTCCACTATGCCATTAATTTTGGTATCATTTGCAAGCTTACTAAACATACCTCCTATGTTCACATCCAAATCATTTATACAAATGACAAAAAGCAGCAAGCATGGCATCTTTCTACCAATTATCCAGCAGCTTAGGGGGGCAAAAGTTCACCATTGCTTTCCTTATGGCAATGCCTTGACTTTTAACATCAGAGTTCATTTGCAATCACTGAACATTGTTTTCTCTACAATATAAATTGTTGTGATCATTTCAAATGTGGTATTCTTGTGTTTGTCCTGACAAGCAGAAGATTAAAGCTAGAGCAGCATACCTCTCTTATCACCATCCTTCCTCATTTTTATCCTGTGCACCTATATATAAAACCCAATATCCCACATGTCCTTTTTAACCACTCTCTTAATTATCACTGCAACCTCCAATGATTTGTATATAGGTTTCTTTGTTTCAACATCCCTAATGGAATTGTGCTGTTATTTTGTATTACATCTCCTTATTCTTCCTACCTGAATAATTTATTGCATACTTTTGTTTGGGTTATTGATTGAAGCAAAAAATGGCAAAAATCACCTTCGAGAACCCAGCAAGTTATTCAAACTTTTCATCAACAAGAGTTCTTCAAAAACTCCTCACCTTCAGTTAGCATTGTTTTAGATCCCATGTTCCAACGAACATCTGATCTTTAATAAGTTATACAGAAAGATTTGATTTGGACTCAAGTTGGCCAATTGTGGAAGTTAGGAGTCACAATGGTCTGCCAGCTGATGTGGCATCAGAATTCCAGGTCTTCCAGCACGCATAGTGTCTTTAACATCCAGCGATGCTATGCAGGCTGTGCACAAAGCATTCAAGAGCATATTAAGATCCCCAGGAACAGCAGTAAGTCCCCATAGTGCCACTCAAGATGGAGCTACACCTATTAATTTGCAGTCCAGAGACATTCTTTGAAATTTGCATTGTTACTCTTTATACTTCTTCTGAGAAGCTTCTTCCATAATCACTGCCCTCTTCACCCCTTCTGGTAATTAGAGTCACCACATATTAATCCTGTTAGAGAATTGTTTCTTCTCCCGATAATGCAGCACAAACTTCGATATCCAGCTAATGGTTGAGAAATTATCTGATTCTCTCACCATTTGAAACAGAAATTTTAATTTGCAAATCTTATCTTAGACTACAGAACAGAAGTTCCTATCCAAAAAAGCATTGTAGATAAAGCAGAAACATTAAATAAAAAATACGTAATCATTATTTATCAACAGCTAATACAGAGAATTACCCCCACACTGGCTTGTCTTATAGCTGGACATTTTCAAAATAATTTCAAAACAACCTTTCTTTTACACTAAACTTAATAATCTGATCACAAATTGCAGGGTTCAACTATCCAATTCCCTGACTTGATTGTCCTAATTTTAATTGTGGACCACTTCTCCATTGGTGAGCTGTGGCAGCAATTCAAAACTCACCTACTACAGTAAGCTGGGCAATATTAATATTGGGCCTCATTATTGCGTGGACATTGTATTACAGATTGTCTTTCCATTAAGTCCAATGTGATGGGTGCATCTTCAGTTTGTCAGAAATGTGTCACTCTTTACTTATTAGTTGAAGAGTCCTCTAGTTGTCCAGGATGAAGAATGCTTCATGCTGCACTCAGGCAAGGTCTAATTTACAAAATAACTTCAGATATTAAGTCCACTACCTGTGCAAACTGGAGGCAAAGGTGTGTGAGGGCTGGGGAGGAGACCATTCTAATTCCACTTCAAGCCCTTTTAAGAGATGGGATTTCAGCTGAGAAGCAAGAACCAATATCTATGATATAATTGAGTCAAACTTTTTCCACATCCTATCATGGCATTTAGTTTGAATTAATCAGTAAAATGTGGAATTGATAACTGGTCAGCAACAGCGTCAATTGCTGTAAAAACCCATATGTTTAACTATTGTCCTTTGGGAAGGGAACCTGTTACTCTTACCATCAGTGTCAAGCAGACAGACAACCTTTTTTCAGAAGCACGGAGCTCTGAGGCACAGGAGCCGTGCCCTTGTTACACCCGCATTTGTATACCCTATGCAAATTACCTACATGAGGCTCTAGATCCAATTATTTTTGATTGCCCCTCAACTTAAGCACAATTAAGATGGTCAACAAATGCTGTTGTTGCCAGTGGCATCTGCATTCCAGGACACAACAAAAAATGGTGGGTTAACACGGTATGGAGGTGGATGAACAGAGCAGGCCAAGCAGCATCAGAGGAGCAGGAAAGCTTGACGTTGCAGGTTGGGACCCTTCTTCAGAAAACAGTGGGTCCTTACTTGCCATGGCAACACCTGCTGTTCAGTATGTTGTGATAGGGAGGCTCAGGAATATTCCTACCACCACATTGACATTTAGGAAAACCTTTCAGATTCAGTGAGTTATATTCATGTGAAGAAATAGGCTTCAATCGGTGTATCAGCTTTAATTCACAACCTTCCTTGATAAGCCAGGAGTTATCAATCACAACAGCAGTTGCAACATGTTCATGGCAAGGATATTGCATAGAATATAATAGAGAATACCAATAACTCTGCCAAGAAAACTAATAACATTTTGCAATTTTGGTGTAATGCCTTTAAGTGGCTTATGGCGCATATTAAACAAATTCTGTGTACAATTCAATATATCTTTCTAAAATTAAGACATTTTTTAATAAGCTTCTTTCTGACCAGTGTGGAAAAGTGAGTCAAGAAATAAGGCTCAAATAATGCCAGGTATTCTGCAAGAGTCTCCTATTATAAGTGCAGCAGTTTCCCATTTTCCTTGTCATAGCAGAAATATTTTTGCCCATCCTTTACAAAGCAACAATGATCAGGGCAAGCAGGGGCCAGGATAGGGAAAGATCAGTAACAGGTGCATTGTGGTTTGACAATTCCTGACTGAGTTAAGGCAAGCCAACAGATGTCAGATCCACCAATGAGATACAGACCAGAAAACTGTTTGTATCCCTGAAGAGCCTGAAGGGATGTGACTGGGATTTAGTGGTGTAGCATATAGTTGAGTGTGACATGTAGATCAAGCAGGCATGATCGAAAAATCCAATCCATTCGCAAAAATGCATTCTATTCACTGAGTGGCAAAGCAAAACAGTTTGTTATAACTTTTAACAGTAAGCGTTATAAGAAGTTTCTTTTTTTAATATTATTATGCCAGTTACCATTACTTTACATTTCATTTCAAAAGATTACATAACTCTTCATCAAATAGTTTTCAGCATGGTAATATTTGGCAAGCAGTGATGACTAATTTACAAATCTGTACCACTTTGTGAACAAAATAATAAAAATATAAAATCAATATTTTACTCAGTATAAGGTCTCCCATAGAATATGATCATTGTGAAGATGTATTGAATACTATGAGAAAGCCTGTAGAAACTGTTTAAAATTAGACACTGTTAGCCCTGATCATATTAATCTAACACTGGTACAATGCATCTGCCACACTCCAAGTCAGCAACCTATAGCTTCTCTAGAGATTGTAAGTATATCCAGAGAAAGGCTGTATTCATTCATCCAGATTAGTGTTCTGCACTGTGCTTCATCACCCTGGACTTGCAGGAATAGAAAGTCAAGTGGGTCAGGGGAAATGCAATGTTGTAATATTTATTTTATGTGACCATGGAAAATTTTCAGTTATCAATACTCTTCAAGTACCCAAATGCACAATTGCTGAATTTTGTCTCTATTGATGCCAACTAATTATTTATTTTCCATGGATTCAGTCATTTTCCCTGTGTGTGTTCACTTTTATAAGCAAATTAAAGAACATTTTATACAATAAGAGCTTCTACACATAAGAAAGTTGTTGCAAGAAGACATGATAATTGGATTTTTATCACTGGGTGAATCAGCAGCATATTACCCCTTTCCAGGCTTTCTTACCATTTGAATACAAGCTATTGACATACTGTTGTTTGTTGTCACCAACTTATAGACTAATGAAAAATCACCCCACTTATTCTAGTAATTTCATTTAAATTGAACTTTCTTGAACTATCTTTTATAGTTTGCTCTCTGAGACTTCGAGAGTTAAAAAATATCAGCCCACAATTGTCCCCAGCAGAGAAAAGTTTAAGATTACAATGGGTTAGAAAACTGCCCTACCGTTTCTGCAAACAAATTCATTCCAAGTTAATGGGCTGGAAATCTATTTCCCTCCAGGCTCTGAGTTTCTAAATAGTGCTACTGGAAATACATTTGGACTGTCTCAATTGATTACAACACCCATAGCATGAAAATGACAAATATTCAACAACTTGTAGGTTTATCAATTTTTAGAAGGCTGTTTACAGTGTTTTTTTAAATTTCACATGGGATGTAGACACTACAGACTAGACCAATGTTTATTGCCCAAACCTAATTGCCCTGGAGAAGGTGGTGGTAAGCTTACTTCATGAGCCTCTGCTGTCCTTGGAATTTAGAGCCACACAGAAGGCTGTTAATAAAGTGTGAAGCTGGATGAACACAGCAGGTCAAGCAGCATCTCAGGAGCACAAAAGCTGATGTTTCAGGCCTAGACCCTTCATCAGACTCTGATGAAGGGTCTAGGCCTGAAACGTCAGCTTTTGTGCTCCTGAGATGCTGCTTGGCCTGCTGTGTTCATCCAGCCTCACACTTTATTATCTTGGATTCTCCAGCATCTGCAGTTCCCATTATCACAGAATGCTGTTAAGATGGGACTTACAGCACTTTTACTTAACAACAGTGGAGGATTGGCAACATAGTTCCAAGGCAGGCTGGTGTGTAGCTTGGAGTGGAACAAGGGTGGTACTCACAGGTATCTGCTGCCCTTGTCTTTTTAAGTGGTACAGGTCCCTGATACTTGTAGATGATTTTCACTGGTCCTACTTTGTAGAAGGCAATGAATGTTGAAGGTGATGTTCAGATGCTAATCAAACAAGTTGCTTCATCCTTGGTGTTGCTTCATCCTGGTTTGTTTAGCGTTTATTGAGTATCATTGGAGCCACACACATTCAAGTGCAAAACATTCCATCACACTCCTGACTTGTGCCTTGTAGATGGTGGACAGGCTTTGATGAGTCAGGAGGCAAGTTACTCACCACAGAATTTTTACATCTGATCTGCTCTTATAGCGACAGTACTTACATGGCTTGTCCAGTTCAGTTTCTCGTCAATGGTAATCTCCAAGATGTTCAGAATATAAAATAGAGTGCTAGATATGCCAGTGAACATCAAGGGGTTATGGTTAGAGTCTCTCTTGTTGGGGACGGTCATTGCCTGGCACTTGAGAGGCATGAATATTACTTGCCTCCCATTCACCAAAGCCTCGATACTGCCCAGGTCTCATTGCACACTGACAAGGCCTGTTTCACCATCTAAGAAGACATGAATTATGCTGAACATCATGCAACCGTCAGGATATATCCCTACTTCCAACATCTTGAAGGATGGACGGTCAAAGATGAAGCAGCTGAAGATGGTTAGTTGAGTGTAGGGGGCTACTCTGAAGAGCTCCTGCAGTGAAGTCCTTTGACTGAGGTGATTGACTTCCAATAGCCACAACCATCTTCTTCTTTGCTAGGTATGACTTCAGTTACCAGAGTTGTTACCCTCTGATTTCCATTGATTCCAGTTTTTCTTGACCTCCTTGATGCCAAATCTATGTCAAATGGATGTTGAAATGATTCACATTTCATCTCTGGAGTTCAGCTCTTTTGACCATATTATATCAAACCTGTAATGAGGCCTGGCCCAGGTAGAACTTAAACTGAGCCTCAGGAAGTAGGTTTTTCTTTTTCATATGCTGCTCAACAGCATTATCAATGACACTTCCTCTCACTTTACTGATGATTAAGGGTATACTGAGAGGTTTGTAGTTGCCCATGTTTAATTTTCCCTGCTTTTCTTGAACAGGGTGTGACTGGCTAATTTTCCACATTGTCAGGTAGATACCTATGTTGTAACTCAGCTAGGCTTGGTAGGTTGCATGGGGGTATGGCAAGTTGTGGTGCACAGATCCCTAGTACTATTGCTGGATTTTGTCAGGGGCCCATAGCCATTGCAGTATCCAATGACTTCAGTAGTATTCGATACCACATGGACGGAATTAAATTTTTTGAAGACTGATGTCTATGATGCTAGGGACCTATGGAGAAAGCGCTGATGGATTTTCCACTTAATACGTCTGGTTGAAAGTGAATGCAAGTGTCTCACCCTTGTCTTTTGCATTGATGTGAGAAGGGATCATTAATGGAGCCTCTTTCTTTGGTTAGTTGTTTCATTGTCCAAATTACGTTGGCAATTAAGTCCTACCTATCATTTAAATGCCTGATAATAATTACCACAAAACAAGAGAAAGCCCATCTTTCTTCCTTAATCTTCATTGGTACCACAGCTAAAAATTGCATTGAGCCAACAACACCTTCATCATACATATAACAAGAGACCAGACACAGTGTGCACCCTGACAAATGGTTAACTCTTTGACCAATTAAGGGTTCTCCACCATCCACTAAGCTCAACTCATGAATGTGATGGAATTACTCACCACTCACTTAGAAGGATGCAATATTAGCCAAAATAAAAGCTTGACTTCATCCAGGATTGTGTAATTTGTTTGTTTTGGCTTGATAGCCCTGCCACAGGACTCAATATCCAACCTCTCACACCATCATCATCTGCGGTCATAGTTAATGTGATGTACAGAATGCAAGATAGTAATGCACTGGGATTTATTTGGCAGTAACTCACTCTGTTAAAATCTCCATCAATGTGAAAGTCAAGATCAAACATGTTAAGAGAACATAATTGCCTTTACATTTCTTTTCAAGTCTCCCACACCATCGTGATTTGAAAAAAAGATTGCATTCTTCTCTCAGATAACAAGGTGTAGAGCTGGATGAACACGGCAAGCCAAGCAGCATCAGAGGAGCAGGAAAGCTGACATTTCGGGTCTAGACCCTAAACATCAGCTTTCTTGCTCCTCTGATGCTGTTTGGCCTGTTGTGTTCATCCAGCTCTATCCCTTGTTATCTCAGATTCTCCAGCATCTGCAGTTCCTACTATATCTGAAGCACTCTTCTCTCAGTTTGGATCACTTTTCAGGAATGTGTTACTTAATATGATTGTGGGAATACATCACCACTAACACTGCATTAGTACAAGGAGAAAATTCATCATTATATTGTCAGTGCAACTACAGGTGGACAATAAATGTGGTCTTTTTTTTGTATGGTCTGCAGCCTAAGAACTCAAAATAATCCACTATAGACCATAAGACACAAGAGCAGAAGTTAGGCCATTCAGCCCATCGAGTCTGCTCCACCATTCAATCATGGCTGATAAGCTTCTCAACCTCAGTCTCTCACTTTCTCCCTGTAACCCTTGATTCCCTTGACAATCAAGAACCTATCTATCTCTGTCCTAAATATACTCAATGACCTGGCTTCCACAGTCTTCTATGGCAGTGAATTCCTTAGATTCAGCACTCTCTGGCTGAAGAAGTTTCTTCTTATCTCCATTGTAAAAGCATTCCCTTAACTGTAAGGCTGTGCCCTCGGTTCCTAGCCTGTCCTACCAATAGAACACCTTCCCAACATCCAGTCTGTCCAGGTCATTCAGTTTTCTGTAAGTTTCAATTAGATCTCCCCCAATCCTTCTGAACTCCATTGAGTGTAGACCCAGAGTCCCCAAACCTTCCTCATATGTTAAGCTTTTCACTCTTGGGAACCTCCTCTGAAACCATTCCAGGGCCAGTGCATCTTTCCTGAGATATGGGGCCCAAAACTGCACACAATACTCCAAATGTGGCTCGACCAGAGCTTTATAGAGTCTCAGAAGTAGATCCCTGTTTTTACATTCAAGTCCTCCTAAAATAAATGCCAAAACTGTGAGTGTTGGTGTGAAAATTAAGAATTGATAAATATGTTTTATTGACATTATTTTAAAATATAAATTTTTATTTTGACTTGTCAATTGACTGCTTAAAATTTCAGATTTCTTATTCTAAGCCATTTGCTCATAATGTTGTAATGTATACTTTGTTTAAAAAAGTAACAATTGAACTATAACAAATCTGAACATGTATTGTAGATATAAATATCATAACACCTAGCCAAATATGTATAAATCATATATCTCTGGAGGTAGTAAACTGAAATATTCAGGAAAATTAGGCAAATCTTAACTTTCGTTTTTACTTTTTCTCCATTTGTCTCATGAAATATTCAAGACTGCAGACAGCCATTTGTCAATTAATTAGGTATACGTTTCACATGACAACTTTTGTAAATTAAGATTCTCCTTGAATTTACATAATCTGGATTTTGATGTGTGAACAGCAAGGTATCCAAGTATATATTCTTTTTAAATTAGTAATAGTTCAGTACAGAATTTTGTCATGCTTCCATTTAAAAAAAGGAGTAATCAATTTTTTTACATGTAAGTGGTTTGAATGTAATGAGAACTGTACTTGTTGCATAGTTGACAGCCGCCTTATGCTCTTCCTTTAATTATTCAATTATCATTAACCAGCTACGACTTTCAAAACAACAGCCACACATTCATTTTCACCTGCCCTGTAGAAGTAATCACCGTAAACAACCCCCAAAAATAATTGCACTGTACAACAATGTCCTTAAATGTTTAATAGTAATTCACTATTGTTTATTTTTCTTCTTAAACCACATTCATCCAACTGTGTCATTTGAACCAAATAAGTGCAAGGAAAAAGGTTTTTGTCAGAAATGCTCCAAAGCTGCAGTGGAGTCTGTTTCCAAGGCATGGATTATAACAACTGAAAGGTTATGTTGGAGCTGTACAGAACCTTGGTTAACCACAGCCGGAGTACTGAGTGTAGTCTCTGGTCACCACACTATAAAATGGGTGTGCTTGCATCAATAGGGATGCAGAGAAGATTCACCAGGGCCTGGGATGAAGCACTTCAGAAATGAAGAGAGATGGGATGTCTACTTGGGATCAGATAAGGTTGAGGAGAGACCTCACAGAAGTGTATTAAATTATGAGAGGCATGGGCAGGGTGGACAT
Organism: Stegostoma tigrinum; assembly: GCF_030684315.1. Classification (NCBI taxonomy): domain Eukaryota; kingdom Metazoa; phylum Chordata; class Chondrichthyes; order Orectolobiformes; family Stegostomatidae; genus Stegostoma; species Stegostoma tigrinum. The sequence goes on from NC_081371.1 coordinate 36,088,111, forward strand.
AATGTAGCTGCTCCCCTTAATCAAAGAATCAAGAACAGGGGGATATACTTTTAAAGTGAAAGACAGGAGGTTTAGAACACTATTGAGGAGAATAGTTTCCACTTAGGGGTGTCTGGAATGCACCACCATCGACGGAGTAGTTGAGTTGGGAAAACTCACAACCTTTAAAAAGTACTTGGATGACTATTTGAAGTGTCATAACATTTAAGGCTATGGGCCTAGTGTGCCACTAATATAGGGGGCTCCAGTATATTTTTGCTGGTACAGACATGATGACCAAAAGGCCTCTTCTTTATTGTATGCTTTAGAATTCTATAATTAGGGTGTTCTATTCACTAGAATTTGGGAGGGAGACAGAAAGTAGGAAACTATAGATAAGTTAATTTAAAATGTGTCCTTGGGAAATTGTTAAAATCTATTAAGGAGGTAATAACTGGATATTTAGAAATAACAGGATATTTAGAAATTCAAAATGCAATTAGTCAGAGTCAGCATGATTTTATGAAGGGTAAATTGTGTTTGACTAATTTGAGAGTTCTTTGAAAGTGGAGCAAGCGAGGTGGCTAATGGAGTTCCTGTAGATGTAGTATATGTGGCTTTCCAGAAGTCATTTGATAAGGTGCTACACGTTAGGTTGATATACAGGGTAAGATGCTATGGGATTTGGGGTAATATATTAAGTTGGATAGAGGATTTGATAACCAACAGAAAGTAGAGAGACTTAAATTGGTAAGATGCAATTATGGAATACTATAGGATTCCATTCTCAGATCCCAATTATTTTCAATCTATATTGATGACTTTCATGTTGGGATAGAAAGTGCTATAGCCAAATTTGCATGTAACATTAAAGTAGGTGAGAAAGTAAGCTGTAATGAAGAATAACATGTATAGATGGGTATGGTTATGTCAGATAAATAAGCAAAAGTTAAACAGATGAAGTTTAATGTTGTTAAGTGTGAGATTATGTATTTTGGTTGAAAGAATAGAAAAGTAACATATTATGAAAATGGAGAGAAACTTCAGAGTGGTTTGGTGCACTACACCTGGGTGTCCACATGCATCAATAGCAGAGAAATACTATGCAGGTACCTGCTCTCTGGTCAGTTTGAAAATATGCAGCTCTCGAAAGTTATCACAATTGTTTTCTTGAACTCCTCATCCAAGCTGCTACTGGTGATCTGATTTTACCAGTTGGCTCTCTGAACACTCTTTGACATACCACATCTTTCCACATTTGAACCTTCACGCTCCACATTTAGTTTAAACACTGAGTCCTTTCTAGTTATTTAGTTCACAAGCACATTGGCCCCAATACAGCTTAATTAAAGACTGTCCAAAAAGTTCACATCCCATTCTCCCCAGTAGTAGTTGCAGTGGTCCATGAACTAACTACCACTTCTCCCATACCAGTCTTTGAGTCACATTTTCATCTCTCTCATTTTATATGTTCTATGCCAATTTGCTCATAATTCAGATATTAGAACCTTTGAGTCTCCACTTTTTAATTTAGTGCCCTGTGCCTCATGCTGCTCATCAGACGTTGTTTCTTAATTCTCGCCATGTTGTTTGGCACTTACCTGGGCTGTGACTGTTGGATCCTCCCCCTCCCACTACATGTTTCTTTCCAGCCCTGAGCTAATGCCCCGGATGTTGGGACATACATATCTGGATGTGAGTTTGCTCGCTGAGCTGGAAGGTTAGTTTTCAGACGTTTCGTCACCATTCTAGGTAACATCATCAGTGAGCCTCCGACGAAGCGCTGGTGTTATGTACCGCTGGTGTTAATTTCCTGTAACATTCCAACGAGCCACCACACACTGCAGCACAAAGGAACTACGCAGAGCAGAGGAAAATCACCTATACAGCGTATTCAAAAAGAATGGGTACCCTATGAACACAGTCCGCCGATTTCTCAGCAACAAACCCAAACAAACAGACAAAACAGGCCCAGAAACCATAACCACTCTCCCCTACATCAAAGACATTTCCGAAATGACTGCCAGACTACTCGGACCCCTTGGCATCAGGGTAGCCCACAAACCCACCAACACACTAAAACAGCAGCTAATGAACTTAAAAGACCCTATACAGACAACAAATAAAACAAACGTCATCTACAAAATACCTTGCAAGAACTGTGACAAACACTACATTGGACAACCTGGCAGGAAGCTAGCCACCAGGATATATGAACATCAACTAGCCACAAAACAACATGACCCACTATCACTCGTATCCTTACATACAGATGAGGAAGGACACCACTTTGATTGGGACAACACATCCATCCTAGGACAAGCCAAACAGAGACATGCATGAGAATTCCTAGAAGCATGGCATTCCAACCGGAATTCCATCAACAAACACATTGACCTGGAGCCAATCTACCATCCCCTGAGAAAAAGAACAGGAAATGACATCACCAATCCAAGGAAACCTAACCAGATAAATAGAAAGCGGGACATAACACCAGCGCTTCGTCGGAGGCTCACTGATGATGTTACCTAGAATGGTGACGAAATGTCTGAAAGCTAACCTTGCAGCTCAGCGAGCAAACTCACATCCAGAACCTCAACCTGAGCTACAAATCTTCTCAAAACTCGCTAACATACATATCTGTTGATGGGCAGGAACCTGAAAACTCCATTTCCCATCCTTCAAAGAAGTTGACTCTGCATTCAAACCTATAGGAGCGCCAAGGCATACATGATAAGAAACAGTCCAATCATGCACAACAGCCCATTCAATGTAATAGGAACTACCATGCAAAATGGTTGCCAAATTTAGGATGGGGCAACATGTGTCATGATCTGATCAAAAGAAGTATGGTCCATCAAGAAGCCGCCAAACAACAGAGATCGAATATTGTTTGCACTGCTGAAGGACTCATCCAAAGGAAATTAAGAGCCTTACCCCATTACGGATTAATTGACCACCACTGATTGATTGGAATGAAATAAATATGGAACATGGTAATCCAAAGAACTGACAGATGCCAGGCTGACAATCAATTTAGCATTCTTCCACCTGCAAATAATTGGCTGAAATAACTCCACAGAAGTTGGTATCCCATCTTCAAGTCACCTTTTATTTAAAATTGTAAATAGTCCTTGACACTGATCCAGCTCCCTCAGAGTTATAGAATATCTGATCATCCTGTTTACATCTATCAGCCAGGTCTCCCTGATTGGACCAAGTTAATATCCGCAGTTAGTGAACTCATATTCTATGATTTCAACCTGGCTGACTTCATTACAATCACTACACTAGATAATGAGATAACAGAGTGTGGAGCTGGAGGAACACAGCAGGCCAGGCAGCATTGGAGAAGCAGGAAAGCTGACATTTTGGGTTAGGACCCTTCTTCTGAAATGGGGGAGGGGTAAGGGAACTCTGAAATAAACAGAGAGAGGAGGGTGGTGTTGGGGAAGGTAGGTGGGATGGTGATAATTGAATGCAGGTAGGCAGTGATGTGAGAGGACCGGATAGGTGGGAGAGAAGATGGACAGGCCAAGAAGGTAGGGATGAGAGGAAGGGTTGTTTATGGGATGAGGCTGGGGGTGGGAAGAGTTTAAAACTAGTAAAGTCCGTATTGACACCATTGGGTTGTAGGCTCCCGAGGTGGAATATGAGGTGTTGCTCCTTCAGTTTCCAGGTGGTGTCATTGTGACCCTGGAGGAGGCGCAGGATGGACATGTTGTCCGGAGACTGGGAGGGGGAGTTGAAGTGGTTCGCGACTGGGAGGCATTGTTGTTTGTCATGAACTGAACATAGGTGTTCCACAAAGCAGTCTCTGAGCCTCCACTTGGTCTCACCAATATAGAGGAGGTCACATCAGGACCAGGAGATGCAATAGACCACATTAGCAGATGTACGAGTGAACATCTGTCTGATGTGGAAGGTTTTTTGGTGTCCTTGGATGGACGTGAATGGGGAGGTGTAGAGGCGGGTGTAGTACTTCCTGCGGTTGCAGGGAAAGGTGCTGGGGGTGGTGGGGCTTGTGGGAAGTGTGGAGCGGATGAGGTAGTCACAGAGGAAGTGGTCCCTATGAAAGACAGGTAAGGGTGGGGAGGGAAATATATCCTTGGTTGTAGGGTCAGATTGCAGGTGGAGGAAGAGGTGAAGAATGATACGTTGAATCTGGAGGTTAGTGGGGTGATATGTGAAGACAAGGGGAATTCTGACTTTGTTTTTGTTGGAGGGAGTGAGTGCAAGGGCAGAGGTGCGGGAAATGCAAGAGATGCGGTCGAGAGCATTTTCGACCACTGAAAGGGGGATGTTACGGTCCTTGAAAACAAGGACATCTGGAATGTTCGGAAGTGGAACACCTCATTTTGGGAGCAGATGTGGTAGAGGTGGAGGAATTGGGTATAGGGGATCGCATTCTTGCAGGAGGGTAGGTGAGAGGAGGTGTAGTCTGGGCAGCTGAGGGAATTGGTGGGCAGGAAATAGATATCAGTTTTGAGGTGATCACCAGAGATGGAGACAGGGATGTATAGGAAGGAGAGAGAGGCATCAGAGATGGTCCAGGTTAACTTGAGGTTGGGGTGTGGGCCCAACCAGTCACCTTCCACAGACACCCTCATCCAACTAACCGAACTCATCCTTACTCTTAATAACATCTCCTTCAACTCCTCCCATGTCCTGCAGACTAACGGGGTGGCCATGGGAACTTACATGGCCCAAGCTATGCCTGCCACTTTGTAGGATATGTGGAACAGGCCCTCTTCCAAAGCTACACTGGCCCTACACACCACCTCTTCTTCCGTTATATTGATGACTGTATTGGCGCCGCCTCACGCTTCCACGAGGAACTTGAACACTTCCATCAACTTTACTAATCCTTCCACCCCAACCTCAAATTCAAATGGGCTTTACTAGTTTCAAAATCTCCCCACCATGGCCTCATCCCATGACCAACCCTCCCTCTCATCACCGCCTCCTTGGCTTGTCTACCTTCCCTCCCACCAATCCGCTCCTCCCACCTCACTAACCAACCCCTACCACTGCCTACCTGCACTCACCTATCATCATCCCACCTACCTTCCCCAGCCCCACCCCTCCTCTTTCTATTAATATTTGAGCTCCATTCCCCCTCCTCCATTTCTGAGGAAGGGTCCTGACCCAAAACAACAGCTTTCCTGCTCCTCTGCAGCTGTCTGACCTGTTGTGTTCCTCCCGCTCCACACTGTGTTATCACTGACTCCAACTTCGGCAGTTCTTACTATCTCTGACTTGATAATGAGAACATGTTCTCAGAGAAGAGTGAAATATTCAAATTTCCAAATTTGTAGAATCAGAGGCTTTGGAGAAGTGGTAAATGTCACTTTATACACAAAATATGTTTTAAAATAATAATAATAAAAAGGCTTGCAGGAAGATGTTGTATATTAGTCTGAAAACACAGAGGTATGCCATAATGATGATGTCACATAGGCTTGTGGACAGAAATCTTCAGGGCTCATAAAAGTAAGAGTGAACATCCAGTCCTCTTCAAAGTCTCTGCAGCAAAATTGATCATATCAATGTAACCTATAACTAGTTGCTAAGATACAAGGAACAATGTCTTGTTAACTACAAGAGACTCTTCAGTTTAGAGTGGGAAGTGGTTTTCCTCTATTACACCAGACCAAGCAGGCCATAGAACATAGAACAGTACCGCACAGTACAGGCCCTTCAGCCCATGATGTTGTGCCTAACCTTTACACTAATCCTAAGGCTTATCCAACCTCCACCACTCCCTTATACTATCATCCATATGTCTACCTAATAGCTGCTTAAATGCCCCTAATGTGGCCTAGCCCACTACCCTCTCCAGCAATGCATTCCAGGCCCAAACCACTCGTAGTAAAGAACTTACCTCTGATGTCTCCCCTATATCTACCTCCACCCACTTTGAAACTATAATAGCTAACTCTGCCCAAGGAAAAGGTCTCTGGCTGTCCATTCTATCTATACCTCTGATCATTTTGTACACCTCTATCAAGTCCCCTTTCTTCCTTCTTCATTCTAAACCAAAAAGCCTTAGCTCTCTGATCCTTTCCTTGTTAGAACCCCCCCCCCACCCCCCACATTTCCAGGCAACATCCTGTTAAATCCCTCTGCACCTTTTCCAATGCTTCCACATCTTTCTTGTAATGAGGCAATCAGAATTGGACACAATACTCCAGATGTGGCCGACCAGGCTTTTGTATAGCTGGAGCATAACTTCACGGCTCTTGAACTTAATCCCTCTATTCATGAAAGCTAACACACCATATGCCTTCTTAACAACTCTATCCACCTGGATGGCAGCTTTCAGGGAGCTGTGGACATGAACCTCAAGATCCCTCTGCTCTTCCGCACAGCCAAGAATCTTTCCGTTAACACTGTATTCTGCTTTCAAGTTTGTCCTTCCAAAATGAATCACATCACACTTTACAGCATTAAAATTCATCTGCCACTTCTCAGCCCAGCTCTGCGTCCTATCAATGTCCCTTTGTAACCTAGAACAGCCCTCCCACTGTCTACAACTTGACCCACCATGTAAATCCCCTCACTTAAACAGGCATCATCCTTGATCATTAAAAGTAGTTCTCGCAGTGCCGTGAGCTGGCATGCCCATACAACAATGGGCACATCTCGAAGCTTCTCCTTGCCTAACCAGGTTGAAAAGCTTCCATAGGTTGCTAGCACCCAAAGTGCACATCTCCTGGAAGAGATACTGCCTGTGTATTGAACTGCGACAGGATCACGTTCTTTTATTTCACAATTAGATGAGCTATCTGCTATTTCTACCCTTTTGTATTCAATGCGCTCGTCAAAGTGAAAGCACTTTCACTGCATATTTGTCAGCTGACAGGTAGGCCTGGGTAAAGTATAAATATTTACACTGTTGAAATTTGTGTCACAGCAATTTGACAATACATAAGCTATGTATAAAATGAGAGTATCATTCTTAGGTAAAGGCTTTCAGTCACATTGCATTATTTCAGCGTACCTATATTGTATGTTGTAAAGACTAACCTCACATTTGGAAAGAGCAGCTGTTATTGAAGTATGCAGCTGACTTTGACACATTCTTCCCATTCAGTGCATATCTCTAAGCTCTACTGCAAAGCAGTCTTATTTATGACAGACATAGTAGAAACCAGAATCATTCAGAATAGTTAGGTAGTAATATAGTCAACAAAATCTTAAGGTTAGTTCAGCTTGAGTTTTTTTTTCAGGCAAGTTTAACAATACCAGTATATTACTATGTACAAATCCCTACTTAGCAGTTTCTAACTTGTACTGATATAGAAGTGGCAGTATAACTTTAAAAGTTCAGCCATCAATTAGATTCCTAAGTGGACTGAAACTAAGAGGCAGTTTGTAGGAAGCCTCACATTGCTCCGGATTCAATCTACTTGCATTATTCTTCTAATGCTAGCACAAAATCAAGAAAACTGCATTCGACCGCTAGTAAAATAAATATTGAATGAATAATTTCACCAGCTGTCATTCAACATTAAAAATTAAACTGGCCATGGAACACTGAGGTCAGTGCTATATGTAACAAGTAGTTTAACTCCAACTGGCTGTGCATCATGGTTACAATTTCAGTTCTGTCCATACTGTATTCCTGCTAAACCTCCATAAGAGGAAACTGCGTGATCTAAAATTTATACCTTATGCATGCTATAAAATTGAAGTCAAGTGTCACAGCATAAACAATTACTCATTTACTGCAGTATTTCACGCTGGATCGCAGGATGTCAACAATGCACTGCCGTCAATTGCAAAGCTTGAAAAGACCATGCTGTAAGATTATATATTATGTGCCAAAATCACCAATGATGTTTATTTACAAGACCAATAAATGCATGGATGCTATATACATTGTGCAGATTATATGGTATGCAGACACACTATTGCAAATATCATATTATCACTGGACTGTTAATCCAGAGACCAGCTAATCTTTTGGGAACCCAGGTTTGAATCCCACCATGGCAGATCGTAGAATTTGAATTTAATGTCTGCAGTTAAGAGTCTAATGAAGACCATGAATTTATTGTCAATTGTCTGAAAACCCGTCTGGTTCTTTTCTTACCTCGGCTGGCATAGACCCACAGTATTGTTGTTGGCTCTTAATTGCCCTTTTAGAGATGAGCAATAAATTCTGCCTTAGGTAATGACAACCTCATTCTGTGAATGAATAAAAACAATAAAGCAAGAAACTTGGATAATATTTGAAACAGATGAAAAGGCTTTAAAAGTCATAATTAAGAAATACTTCGTATGCAGTTTCATAATTTGCAAGGCTTTGGAAGGATTCAGATTTGCCTTGACACTCTGACATAATGCTTGTACATGGATGAAGCTGTATTCTTGCCTGCCAGATTCTGAGTATTAGTAAAAGCTAAGTTGAATGTTGATAAAATTGAACTTGAAAATTGGATTAGTAATAACTATTAATTTGGTACCTGCATCTTACCAGTATTAAAAATTCTGGAAGCTTAGGTTTTCCTAGTTTAGCATAGTTTATGCCAGAACAGAGGGTGGGAGGGGACACAGTGTCCGATTAACTCAGAAGGCTGGTAAAGCTATATTATAATATCAACAGTGTAAGGTTGAATTCCCTTTCCAACTGAAGTATATTTGAGACATGCCTCTTTGCCATTCTCCACAGTAAAATAACAGCAGAAAGGATACTACCTGGAAAAGATGCCAGAATATTTTTGACTGAAACAAAAACACATTATTTGTACGCAATTATCTTCTGTAAAGTCATTATCACAACCTCATGAGTAAACTTGAAAACAGATTAGTAGTGGGACTAGATATTCAACTCTTCAAAAGTAAATTGGGGGAGGAAATCAAGGTACTTCTGGAGTACCTATCATTCACTTGGTAGTGTGTTTAGTTTTGTGTCAGAAGATTGTGGGTTAGAGACCCACTCCAGGATTTGAACACAAAAATTAATGCTGACATTCCAGTGTAATACTGAGTGGCTGCAGTATTGGCAAAGGTGCTGTATGTCTGATCAGATATTAATCAATGGCCTGGTCTTGTCCTCTCAGATAGACACAAATCATCCCATGGCATTATTGGTCAAAGTAGGGCAATGACTCCCTCACTCCAGGGCACAAATGGCAGAAAAACCATCTTACACAAGACAGTAAACCAAGACAACAAATGCCCTCTCAAGTAGATGTAAAAGATCAGACAGCAACATTTTGCAAAAGATAAGGGAAATTACCCATGATGACATGTCCAATATTTATCTCTCAATTGACAAAGTTAAAAAATAAAGCTAGTCATCATCACATTGTTATTTGTGCTACACAAACCGGCTGCTTTGTTTCTTACAAACGGTAGCTACACTTCAAAGGTATTTAATTGGTTGTGACTACTTTGAGATGTCTAGTGGTCATAAAATGTGCTAAATAAATGCAACATTTCCTTTTTATTCCAAGTGTCCTGGATAACAATTATTACTCAATAAATGTCACATTGGTCATTATCGAATGCTGTTGCAGGAGATTGTAGGGTCCAAATTGATTGCTTTGTTCCCTACATCCAGGCCAGGGACTACATACTCCAAATACACTTAATTGGCTGTGACATATTTTGGACTGTTTGGAAGTCATGAATTGCACTATGTGAATGAGAATCTCTAAATTAGAAGTATTAACTAAAATTTGAGAAAGTAAAACCGAAGGTGCTAGCAAATAATGAAGTAGTTTGACTTTCTGCTCTTCTTTAAGATATGTCAATCGTATGAAGGATAGAAACTGAATCCCGTTTACTAGTTGGCACAAAGACTCATGAGGACCTCTGATAACTGAAATACTTTTTCTCAAATGATCAATAATTTGATTAGCTTCAGTTCTAATGCAGCAGGCACTGGGAAGACTTTCATACATTTGAACTTTCAAGTTACAAGGAAGTTTCTTATTTGAATAACTCAAATCACTTTTTAAAACTGCCGTCTCATGGTCCATTAAAACCAACTATGTTTATTATCCATATTCAGTAGCAAAATTGGAAGCCTTGAATTCACCACCGTTAGCTTTGCAACAGGTTTCATTGTGAAGCTGCTTCCAAATCACTGCAACTTCTTGTCAAAAACTTGGCTCATTTTGCAAGGCAATTTTGAGATCCTAAAATTGTCTATCATTAGCTGGTTGGTGCTAAGAGGACAGAGAATACAATTTAAAAGGGTGCAGCTCGCGTTTATTTGTTCATTTTCAGGGTTTGGGCATTGATAGCAATACATTATTTGTTTCCTATTCTTAGTTGCCCCGAGAAGTTGGTGTAGCATCAAAGCAATTTTAATTTTACTCTAAGTATCGCTACTGAGCATGTTCAAGAGGACATATTTACGAGTGTTGTGAGATCACACTGAACTGAAGCCTGGTTATGTGGGGCTTCAGATAAGGTATCCTCTGTTAACACCTATTGAAAATACTAATGCTCAATAAAGTCTGTTGCAATTTACTTACAAGATTGAGATTTTACATGACCGTGTATAGTGGTGGTCCTAATACACATCTATTAGTAAAGCTGCCTGCGCAAGATCCTGTGAATCTGTTGGGAAAATAGATGTACCAACAGTGGTGTTCTTAACCCACATCCCCAGCATCAAAGCACTGACCACCCTTGAATGGCAACGATGGGCTGGGCGTATGGTCCACATGACCAACACGAGACTCCCCAAGCAAGTGCTGTACTCCCAACTTAGAAATGACAGGCAAGCCCCAGGTGGACAGAGGAAGCACTTCAGTGATACCCTCAAGGACTCACAGGCAAAGTGCAGCATTCCCACAGACACCTGGGAATCACTGGTGTCCAGACTGTACAAAGTGGAGGAGGCGCATCCAGGAAGGCGTCAAGCACCTTGAGACTTGCTGTCAGGGAAAACTGGAAGCAGGGCAAAAACAGTGAAAGGAGCATTCTGCAACACTAATGCCCACCCACCCATTCCTATGACCACCACCTACCCCCACGTATAACAGAGCCTTCATTAGCCACTTTAGTCTGTACAGCCACCCTGAGTGTGAAAGAGAGTCATCCTTGTCTGCGAGGGACCGCTGCTGACGATGACTAGTAAAGGTCACCCCCATCATGTTAATACATAGCATCAGTTCTTAGTGAGACATATCGGAGATACTGTGTAGCCTTGGAGATTCCTACAGCAGGTTAGGGCTCCCCAGGCCTCTGAATGAGTCAGCAACAGTATTGTTGACAGAAAATGGAATCAAAAGGGACCTACTGATGGGAATTAAGGACAGGAGATCTATTAACCAGAGCTACAGAGTGTCTGGTAGGAAATGACAAAGACAGAGGATGTAATCTCCACCACCCCAGAAAGTACCACACAAAACAAAAGGAGTTTTGTGAACAATTGTGTGAAGAAGTACAAACAATGCTTCTGAATGCAAACTGAAGGAGGAGCATCACCACAGAAAACATAATTCTACGAGAAGAGGAGTCTCTATATAGATAGAGAAAGATGATGGGGGGCATTGACAAGAGAAGTTAGATAAAGGCTAGCCTCCTCCATGGATTCATCATCCCACTCTTGAAAAGATCAAAATAAAAGTATTGCCATGAAGATATTTGTTTTTAGAAAGATATACTTTAAACTGAGCTGAGTGAAAGTGGCAGCATTCATTGATCAGCTCTTACTTGTTTTGAGTTAGAAACAGTTTGTGGTGGATTCATAGCAGATTTGTAGTGGACTGATTAGCCACGTCCCTTGAATTGATTGATGACCTAACTGTTCACTTTTTCAGATGAGAATGCAGTTACAATTTTTTGAGATGAATTTGGAACTAGGTTTTCAGAATATCATCTCCTTTCTTTGGTTCCCAAATCAGCCATAAAATGGGTGTTAATTCAGTGTAAGATCCATACCAATATTCCATAATGCCCTTAAGCAACATCACCAATAAATGTCATGAGGATTACAAAAATAATTTACAAAACTCACAAGTTAATTTTTTTTTCCATAGCTAATTGAGTAAATACGATGGGCTAGATAAATATATAAAAATTAAGGTCAGTGATCTCACATCAGCAACTGCAAAAGTTCACAATAAAACGTAATTATTTTTAATAGTCATTGTCAACAGTATCCGAAATGAAGAGATCGGTGAAGTGAAAGGCTCTGAAAGAGTTATTTAGCCTGGCCAGAGACCTCTACCATATAATATTCATCACTGGATTTTTCAAGATGCTTAAAAGCTTTTTCAGTGATTACTGACCAGTGAACTAGCTAATGCAATTATCACATCAATTTCAATAAGACTACTCCACCACACCTGGTGTCTACTGTGTCAGTTAGATTATAGCTTCCTATTCCAATATGAGTGATTGCATATTGACATTTAGCTGAATTAGCCTTACAATCAGCATTGAAGTAAATATAACTATGAATTTTATTTGTGAAGTTTGTTGGTTTTATTAATTTACTGAGCACCCAGGATTGCACACTTCATTTATTTTAAAAATATAAAGTTAATGGTTCCTAGCCAGATCATTATTATAAATTTGGTTGTCAGGTCCAGGATCAGAACATAACTATTTAGATCTTCTGCGATCATAACATGGCATCTTTACAATAACCCTTCAAAGATAATGACTTCCAATGAATAGGTTTGAGCCATGTTTCATATTCATTAGCAGAACTTTCAAAAAGCTGGATGAAGGCAAACCATCAAATCGAATGGCTGAAACAATGAGACCCAACGAAGATGTGGAATTTCCAGGCTTGATCTAATTAAGTTACAATTGAAATCCATAATTATTTTCAAATTCCTGGTCAATTGGAGAAGGTGTCATAGAGGTCAACACTTTGTCTGCTTTAAGTACATGTAATTTCAATAGAACAGAAGGCTAGCAACTCGAAATAAAAGATTCAACTGGACTTTATCCCATCTCCTTCCCTTTCCAATCAGTTGGGGCTTTGCTCCAAAAAGATTTCTTAAAAAAATCCATCCCATCACCACTACCTGTAGAAATGCATTAACTCAGTTGCCTACAACATTAAATCAGAAACATTGGGATCAGCAAACTCAGTTTGAAAACTGCCAAGTCAACATATAATAATTGTACACATTTTCTCCAATGGAAATTAATTTGGTCACTTTATCATTCCTACCTCTGTGTGTTCTATTTGTCTGTGAGATGCAGGTACATTTTTTTAAAATATTTAGTTTCAATGGATGTAATAAAGCTAACACAATCCTTTCTTAAACACAAGAGAACCTAACCTCAGGTAAGTGATTAAGTACTCAATGATTTGAGAATTATATCCTTTCTCGACAAAGCAATTCTGCAGTGACTCAATGACAAGGTGATAAAAAGGGGAAATGTTCAACACTTTTCACCTGATCATAACGACTAGCAGAATTAGGGCAGCTGTTGGCCTCACTGAAGAAGAGTTTCAGATGATAAACAATAATACATAGGAGCAGATAACAAAGTGTGAAGCTGGATGAACACAGCAGGCCAAGCAGCATCTCAGGAGCACAAAAGCTGATGTTTCGGGCCTAGACCCTTCATCAGAGAGGGGTCTGGGCCCGAAACATCAGCTTTTGTGCTTCTGAGATGCTGCTTGGCCTGCTGTGTTCACCCAGCTTCACACTTTATTATCTTGGATTCTTCAGCATCTGCAGTTCCCATTATCTCTGATACATAGGAGCAGAAGTAGGATGTTCAACCCATCATGTCTGCTCTGCCGTTCAATGAGATTGTGGCATAATGAATGATGTAAAAAAGACATGAATAACAATCAGAAAATTAATGGATGATTGCCTGAAGATTGAAAACTAAATGTAAAGATAGAAATGAAATGCTTCTTCTCAAAATCTCACAACTATCATTCACAAAATATGTTTTATAGTCACCATTTTACATTAATGCCATGTATGTGAAGACAAACTCACACAAAATATAAGTGCTCAGATACACCAACATTTTCAGCATTGCAATGCGTGTTAGTTAAAGGACTTCAGCTTTTTGAATCAACATGAGCTTATTAAGGGTGTTTTGTATAGAAAAGCTTTCCAGGACATTTACAACCACATGAGTAAGGAAAAGGAAAAAAAATTATATGGACAAATGTGAAGAAGCAGGAACAGAGGACAGACACAACTAGCATTATATGATAATGAAACTTAAATTATACACTAAGTGGGTGGAATGGAAGGAATGACAGCAAATTGGCACATGTGGCTACCAACACTGTTGAAAAATGATGTTAAGAATGATCTCCTCTTGCCACATGTCAGACACTGTAATTCATGATCAATTGTCAAATTGTGTAAGATAACATAACTCAGTTGTACATCACTTAAGTTTTTCTAAATCTACATAAGACAGTTGTTGGTACAACAGACAACCATATTGTTTTTTTGTGTTAACAGAACAAAACACAAAATGATCCAAATGAATCCACAGAAATGTGTTTACAAACTATCACATGGCTTAATGATTGACCAGCTTTGCAGTGACAAACTAAATATTTAATCCTCATTTTTCTCCACTCTTCTAATTTGTTCACGTGATCCTTATTATGTTCTGCTTCTCAGACATGTGAGACTGACGGCAGGACACCTTATGCAACCTGTGACCAGGATTTATTGGGTGATGTGAGCAACTAATTTGTCTGGCTGTTCTTTGCTGTCATTTGGACACTGTGCCATTTTGGATTGTAATTGTGACTTAGACTGATCCTTGACAAAAGGAAAATCTATCCTTTTGAATAGACACTATGAAGAATACAGTACTGACCAAGCACTACTCGTGTTACTTTATCTGACAGTCAATTAAGTCTTGCTTGACAAACTAAGAACTTGACACAATTATAATTTTTACAGAAGTTTCAACTTTGGATAAGAGCACATGATTTATGATACATCCACAATAGCACTGACATGTTAGTTACGGTTAAACAGGTTGCAATAAACTTCCCTTTAAGTATGTGGAAGGTACATTACAAGCTAAAGGATTTTTTTTACACAGAAGCTGAAAGGAGTGTCTAGTTTGTTAAGTTACACAACAATTACATGATAACTGATTTTTCAATGACATTACAATTTGAATTACATTTCCAATTGGCATACATGCTTTTACTATCAACAAGGAAGGTCAGTTTTAATTTCAACTGCTTTTTCCTGTGCATGGAAAGCACCAGTGTTTGTTAGCTGGAATTTGTAAAGGGTGGAGAGGGTAATAACTTTTAAATGGTTGATGCTGATAAACAAGGGAACTTCTTTAGCTTTCTCTTGGTGTGAGAGAATGAATAATTATTTAACTGTTAAAAATGTACGCTACCAAGGCTGTGCTGAGCATTTCATCATTTAGCAGTGATTCCTTGGATGCCCGGCTTGAAATTGACAAGGAAAAAGACGAAGCCCTTTTAGAGGTGTGAACCCCCATCCACACATTAAAGGAGTGGTTCAAGCTTCAGAAGAAGAGGTTCCAGAGCCAGTTAATGAAGTTTTCAAGGGCTATGCTAAAGCGAAACAGGTGTGCTGTGCTATTGGATACCCATACTACGTGACCTAACTGTAGACTGAAGGCCGCACTGGAGTAATTGGAATCATTTAAAAGCATGATTCGATTGAAAGTAAAATTACACTTGCCGACAGCCATGCTGCCTTTGATCCACCAAATTGCCTCTCAAGAAATTCAATGCATTATAAATAGTGTAGATGAAATCAGACATTTAATTTCACAGCATATTTTGGCCGTCAGTAAGACTGTACTGCAAGCATGAGCTTAAAATTAGCACAAACTGGTTAGAATTTGGCTCTATTTTTCTTCCTGCTATTTGGCACAACCAACCAACATGCATGAATCATACAAAATGAAAAATACTTCACAACCCAAAGTTCAGAATGGGTTAAGATGGAATAGTCATCAGTGAAGCTGATTGATGTCATTTAATTATAGATTAGGCCTGACACAGGTATCCTAAAGTATGTCAGCATACTACTTCATATGAGCTGGAAAATTACACATTTTTGGGAATGTTGCAGTAGTCTCGCCTGATTAATTACCATATTAAGAATCAATAAACATTGAACTTTTCTTCAGAAACTTTCTCTTGCATTATCTTACTAACAAATTAACTTACTCATGTGCATATTATGCTGATTAAATCTCCGCATAAAGCATTACATTTTGGGAATTGAAATTTTCATTCAATGTTTATTGTGTATGTTTTATAAATAAATTTTGTGAAGATTGAAGGATGAGATCTAATTTTCCTTTTTAAGGAGTATTTCTTTTAATGCTATTGCTATACCTTGGGATTTATTGTGGCACGTTCAACATCAAGAGCACTTCTTCATAGTTTTATCAGAATTAGGCCCTGATCTTTGCTTGGGCAAAATATTCAGGTTAGCTGTGTGGGTGGAATTTTGGTTTGCAAAGATTGTGGTGTTTCGATGCCACCAAAATTTTGACTCCATTCTGTGCATTTCTTTTTTCATAGATCCTTGCCCAGATACCAATTGAAGAGTTTGATTTACTATCAAATGGGGGATAGAAGGTAACAAGTCAGGTGTATGTATATTCATAAGTTTGGAGTTGGATGACTGCAAGAGAGGTGATCGTGGGAACAGATCTGCTGGAGAGGTGGGAAACTCTTTGTTGGTGATCCTGAGGAGGGGTCCCATCTTAGGTGGGAGGCAAAGAGCAGTGATCACGCTCTGATCCAAACAATGTAGTTGATGTGGAGATTAGTGATCATTGAAGAGCAGCCCTTAAAATCAGGAGGATCCAATTGGAGCGGTGAGTCTTAACAGGGTGGTGGTGTAATTAGGATAGGGGGATCTAATCACAGAATAACACCAATGACATTGGAATAATTGCGTAGGGAATCTGATTTAATCGGGGTATCCATTCAGTTTGCATGTCATTGGGTGGGTGGGCGGGGGTCCAGTGATGGATGAGTCTGACTATAGGGGAATTCTGATAGTTTTCACCATCAGATGGTGGGGATTTCTGATTACAGAATGGAAGAGGGGGGTATCCAATTACAGGGAAGTGTTGATTTTTCTGTAAGACTCTGATCATAGTAGGGAAGTGGAAGTTATCAATCACAGGCAAGGAGGCCAAGTTCAAAACGGCAAGAAGATTAGCATAGGGAGGTTTGGAGAAAGCACATCTGCATCTATTTGCCTACTATGAGGTAAGGCATGTAATATATGATAGATGTGTCTAAAAATCAATTATAGTTTAGATCTGAACTAGAGGCATGTCGGCTTTGTTCTGTGTGTCTTAAGAGGTCTGGTGATTAACTTATAATTATTTCTGTTGCCATAGTCATTTTTTAAAAAAATGTATGAGACAGTTCCAGGTCTGGACTGGGATTTTATTTTCATTGTGAGAGTATACATGAGAAAAAAAAATCAGTCTCGGGTATCGGTTCAAAATTCCTGTAAATTACATTTCATTTTGATTAAGGGAAATACCCACAGCTCAGAAAAAGCTTTTGGCCTTCAGTTGGTTTTGCAGAGGTCTTAGATGAAGCTAGATATGAAAAGCTATTGCTCCTCAAGAAGTAAGATATGTAAAAAAAAGGATTATATCAGTATAATGTGTTTAGTGCTTCGAAGTCCAAGACCAGAAGTGTTTGGTTAAAACCCTTAAGTTATTATTTGAAACTGAGAAAAATCTAAACTCTTTTAAAATAATTTATAGGACGTGGGCATCACTGGCTCAGCCAACATTTATTTCCCATTCCTAGTTGCTCTTGAGAAGGTAATGGTGGGCTTCCATTTTGTACTGATACAGTCTGATTGCTTTAAGTAGACCCACAATGCCTCTAGAGCTTAGATTCCAGGATTCTGACCCAGTGACACTGAAGGAATGATGATATATTTCTATGTCGAAATGGTGAGTGGCATTCCCAAATATTTGCTGCCCTTGTCTTTCTACGGAGCCTTCTGAGGACTGAATTCCTGAAGCACATCTTGTAGTTAGTATACACAGCTGCTACTGAATGATGGTGATGGAGGGAATGAGTGTGCTAATCAAGCTGGTTGCTTTGTCTTGGATGGTGTCAAGCTTCTTGAATTATGTTAGAGCTGCACTCATTCGTGCATGTGCACAGTATTCCATCATACTCCTGGTATGCGCCTTGTAGATGGTATGCAGCCATTAGGGAGTCAGGATGCAAGTCACTTTCTACATGCTTCCTTGTTTCTGGCTTGCTTTGCAGCCACAATATTTACATCACTCTTTCAGCACAGTTTCTTTTGAATGATATCACCCTCTCCCTGCACCCAGGATATTGATGTTGGACGGTATTCAGTGATGATAATGCCATTGAATATCAAAGGGGAATGGTTAGATTCTGTCTCTTGTAGGGCTTGGTAATAGGAAGATCCAAGGAAGACGCTCTCGGATTCTTAAGACTGGAAATTAAAACCTCAGTTAAATTTAATATTCTATAGATGAGATAAAGAAGTGAATTATCTCTGAGTACTGTAAAAGGAGAGTTGAGAAGATTAATGGAATTGTACTGTACCATGTGTATTGAAATATTTTTAACTCCTGTCATATGCAAATAATTTGATTTATTCATTTTCTTTCCCATTTCTTGTTTAATTGTTAAAACCCCACCTGTAGCATTGTGAACTTGTGTTTCACTGAAACACCACCTTATTAAAATGAGAAAGAAAATTCTACCAAGCCGCATTTCAGTCTGGATTCTGACTTGTCCAGTAATGACAGCAACTGGGATTAGAATAGTGACCTTCTCTATGAAGCAGACTTTTAAAAGTGCTGAGGTTCAGAAGAATCAGTCAATTAGATATGCGGTGTTCAATCTGGAGAAAATAAAATCAGAGGCAGTAGTTTCATTAAAATATTAAAATGCATATCCTGCCTCCAGGATGTGGGTTGGTTGCCTGCCGCCCTTCCAATTCCAAATCAATTAAAAACAGACTGTGCAGCTTGCATTTGAAATATTAAATATTTTTGTATCCAAATCCACAAGCTTTGTGCATTTGAGAAAGGGAACTCTTAACCTACAAGGCAGAATCCTGAGATGAGACTGAAAGATAATCAGAGAAATAAAATTTTTAAAAGCAAAAGTTAGAACAAATTAAATGTTAATTGAAAATATAGTGAGTGGGAGGCATATTATTAATAATCAATGATCATAATGTTACTAATTTAAGCAACAGGTTGGTAGCAGATCATGAGAGTTCAGCAGGATGGAAGCCAAGAGTGAATGCTAATAGAAAAACACTAGCAGACCTGGTTTAAGGTGCAGGAGTTTTGGATCGGAAAGGGCAATGAGAGCTGAGGAAGACAGCATTAGAGAATAAGGCTGAGGAAGGGAAGAGAGGACACTAGGAAGGCTGATGTTTGGGGTGGATCAGATGTCAAGAAAAAAAACAGGAAATTGAAGGAATATACCATAGATGATGAGAATAAGGGATAGCAATTTTTCATGATGGACAATTGTACAGTAGGAAAAGGGACTGGACAAAACATCTTAGTGAGAGTAAAGAAGATGGCAGCTCTCTCAGAATCTAAATGTGATTAGAGTGCATGTGATGAGAAACATAAAGAGACAAAGGCAACAGAAAGTGGTAAAACTGATAGTAAGAATGAACCGTATTTTTTTATTACATCTGTCATGGGAAAATGTGACCTGCAACCTCATCCGATTTATATTCTGCAATGTCACCATGATCTCCCATTTAGAAACAAAGAAGAAAATTTTTTAAATTGACAAAAGAAGAAAACTAGAAATGATATTTTTTTTAAAAAAGTAGTCACTTAAGCAGAAGAGAGCCAAAAGGAGATACATTGACCATTGACACAAACCCAACAGGGAGAGGAAGAGAAGATTGTGTTCTCTAAGCCACTGTGAGCAATGGTAAGGGAGATTCACTGTGCTGTTACCGAAAAAAAAATCATGACGCATTATTTTCCTGACTGTGTTTTCAACTTTTAGAAATGGGAATCCTTAAGAGCTCATTTTTCACTGTATTTAGCAAAAGCAAGACAAAATGGTGACTAATTTCTTCTTAATTTCCTAAGGCTCTTGAAAACTAATTTATTATCAGAAATGCAGTGACTAAACAATCCTGACACACTTAACATCATCCTATTTTAGGATATTTTAAAGTAACTCTTAATCACTTAATCATTGAAAGTAATGGTTTAGAGTTATACAACTAGCTGCATACTTTGCCATTTTACACAAATTATGGAAATTCATGTATATGGATAGAATATAGATAGTTTGGAGGGTTGGGCGGAGAAATGGCAGATGGAGTTCAATCCTGGCAAACGCGAGGTAACGCAGTTTGGAAGATCTAATTCAACAGCAAACTTTACAGTAAATGGAAAAGTCCTGTGGAAAATTGATGAACAGAGAGATCTGGGTGTTCAGGTCCCTTGTACCCTGAAGGTGGCAACGCAGGTCGACAGAGTCGTCAAGAAGGCATACGGCATGCTTTCATTCATCAGATGCGGTACTGAGTACCAGAGTCGGCAGGTCACGTTACAGTTGTATCGGACTTTGGTTCGACCACATTTGTAATACTGCGTACAGTTCAGGTTGCCGCATTACCAAAAGGATGTGGATGCTTTGGAGAGGGTGCAGAGGAGGTTCACCAGGATGTTGCCTGGTATGGATGGCGCTAGCTATGAAGAGACATTGAGTAGATTAGGATTGTTTACAGTAGAAAGACACAGGTCGGGGGGGCCTGATTGAGGTCTACAAAATGATGAGAAGTATAGACAGGGTGGATAGCAAGAAGATTTTTCCCCCAGAGTGGGGGATTCAATTACTAGGAGTCATGAATTCAAAGTGAGAGGGGAAAAGTTTAAGGGAGATATGCGTGGGAAGTTCTTTATGCAGAGGGTGGTGGGTGCCTGGAACATGTTGCCAGCAGAGGTGATTGAGGCGGGCATAATAGCATCATTTAAGGTGTATCTGGGCAGATACATGGATAGGCAGGGAGCAGAGGGATACAGATCCTTGGGAAATAGTCGACAAGTTTAGATCGAGGATCTGGATTGGCGCAGGCTTGGAGGGCCGAAGGGCCTGTTCCTGTGCTGTAATTTTCTTTGTTCAATGATAAAGCACATGTTGATAACATGACCATGGATCAGGGATTTACAATAAACAAGAAGAATATTCTGCCCAAGAAACCACAGTTGGATCAAATTTGAAATGCTCTAGCAGGAAGATAGTTGATCAGAAGATTTGCCTCCAGGAGGTGGTGCTTGAGTTTGTGAACTCTAGTTCAATCATCACACCTACCAAATTCTATCAAGAGGAAAACATAAGGAAAGTACTCATTTTTGCTGTCTGTAATTGTTCATCAACAAAGTCTATCCCAAAGGCTCCAACCATAGCAATTGTTCACAGTGTTAGTTAACTTAGGCATTTCTCTTTTTGAAAAAGTCCACAGATCACTCTTGACCCTATATCCCATTATTACATGAGCATCAGCAAAGTGTATGTGCATCAATTCCTATGGTGCTGCCTGGCCTGCTGCATTCCTCCAGCTTCGTGTTGTCTTATCTCTGACTCTAGGATCAGCAGTTCTCACTTAGAGAAGAAAATGTTTCTTTTTATTCATATGCATTTTCATTGTTTGAAAATGTCAGAAAACTCCAAATAATATTAATATAACACCAGCTGTTGAGTTATTTTATCTGGCTTGAAATCACTTTTTAAAGCACTGTTTAGTTGTTCACTTTAGTAGTAATTTGGGATGTAGGATGGATTGGAATCTTCCCTGCCTGCAGAACAGATTGCCAGGTAGTGCAGATAAATATTGGGCTATGTGACTCCTATATTTTGGGCACAAAGCAAACTAATTAAGCAAAGGACCATTTTCTCGGCTTCCTAGGTTGGAATCCTCTCCTGAGTTCACATTATTGCCACTCAGCTTACCACCCCCATCCCATTGCCTGATCCAATTCCCCTCCCACAATTTTTGAGAGCTTCAACTGGCAATATGAAATCCATTTCACTAATAAGATACTTGTGGAAGCACAGCAGCTACTTTTGGAACAGGCATCTTATTTCAAATGTGGGGTTCAAAACAGGCCTGATTGATTTCTTTACTGCAAAATTCACATTCTCCTGTGACATTGAATTAAAAAGTAGGCAGGTTCTAATCAATCAGATTAATGTTCAGCTAGTGAAGGTAGAATTTTATTCAATTCACAAAATTGGAGCACCTGAGACAAGTGAAGCAATGTTGCATAAGGATCAATGCTGGGGCCTCAGTTATTCATCATTTACATTAAAGATTTGGCTTTAAGGATAAGTCATTCAATACCAACATTCAAAGATATATAAAACTGGAGGAAGAATGCAACATAAAGCAAGATGATATCAGAAATCTTGTAGATTAGACAGTCCTGTCAGCCTTGGCTAAAATACAGAGAATGCATATGTAAAACTTTGGGAAAGCAACAGATAACATAAGGGGGTAATAGGAATTGTCAATGCTGGAGTCTGAGATAACATGGTGTAGAGCTGGATGAACACAGGAGGCCAAGCAGCACCAGAGGAGCAGGAAATCTGGCATTTTGGGTCTGGAACCTTCTGAAGAAGAGTCTGGGCCCAAAAGTTCAGCTTTCCTGCTCCTCTGATGCAGCTTGGCCTCTTATGCTCATCCAGCTCTACACCTAGATAATATAAGGCACCTGAAACGTAGGAATTGTAATATACATTTTGAATAAAGTTTTGCGGTGCCTGTAACCCACCAGTGTGAAAATTCTGACTGTCCTGGCTTATACATGAAATAAGTAATCATTACCCACTCCCTGCAATCCTCTATCCATTTGTCAAGTTGTCTCTGTCCTCCACTGCATCTCCATTAAAATTGTAATTGGGTGGGTTTCAGTTGGGATGGGCTCCTGTTTCAGATTTGTAACTTATTAGCCTCCCAACTGACCCAAACACATCAAATTTTGAGTTTTTACTGCAGGAGAGTCCAATCCATGGGCCATAAATTGGAAACAGTGACTACTCAATCCATCAGAGAAAAGAAGCAAAATTTATTTATTTCACGGGAATAGCGTCAGTATGGAACTGACATTTTAAAAGTTAATAAAAGGCTTAGAAACTTGCACAGTATATGAGATAAGTGCATGAAAATTAAAAAGGCATCAAAAGATATGGTGAAAGGCTGAGACAAGGTAAATAGAATGGGCAAGATTTGTCTAACTTATGGAATGCTATATATTGTATGTATTTCTATAAATTGTTCTTTTAAAGGAAAGTGATCTTGTTCTTGAATTTGCTAAATGCGATAATATGCATTAGGCAGATTATTTAATTTGTGGGCAGAGAATTGGAAGGCTATCGTGAATGAGCTGAAAGATATCTTTCCTCAGGCAGTATTAGGGGTAATGGAAATGTGAAGTCGATCCCTTTCAGAGGCATCTAATGAAAGATTAATTAACTTCTATTAAAAGAAACTGGATAAGTATCTTGTTGAGAATGAGTTTGAAGATTATAATGGAAGTTTAATTATCTGCCCCAGTGGAGGGAGGCATCAGGAAGATATCAGGAATCCGTGAGCAATTGAGTCCCTCTATACTGACAAGACCCCCATTCTTTCAATTATTTCAAAACACTTTAGAAACAAATACTGAAAGAACAACTCCTGAGGTCCTAATTGCTGCTGCTCCCTTGATCTGACGCTGAATATAAGAACTAAAAGGACGACAATTTAATTTGCTCTCAACTCACAGATATATAAAAATAGAAAGTACTATAGAAGTTCAGCAGGTCTGTGGAGAGAAATAGATTTAAAATTTTTAGTCTGATATGACTCTTCTTCAGAAGTGAAAAAGGTTCAAAAATGGTGACTTTTGTGCTTCAGTCGGAGACAGGAAGAGTGAGTAGAACAGATAGTGAAGGTGTCCAGAACCAAAAAGCAAAACAAAAGCTACAATGGTGGTAAAGGAGAGTTAGGGATGTAAAGTGGGTGCAAATGAAGATGCAAAAAGGTGAAAATCAATAGGAGTGATGGAGGAGTGGAACAGAGAGTCACAGCAGGACACAGTCTCTGTAGAATGCTGGAGGGATGGAGGGGAGGGGAATATCTGTTTTGTGGAGGAATCCTACACAAGTTGTTGGAGCATTTCCCTTTGAATCCTAAGACTGGAGGAATAAGAGATAGGTTGGGTGGCTGAAGGCCATATCATCCACTGCAGGGAAAGTCAATGGTTGACAATGAAGGATGTTATGTCAGAGGCACCCTGCTGGAAGATGGCAAAAGTTGGAGGCATACAATCATATCTGACACAGGTACTCATGGCTTTGCAAGGTCAGGGGGCAACAGAGTTTACCTCCACCACTGGCTTCTATCAGTACAGGGCATAATTGGTTATGTCCATGTGGACTTCAAGGCACCCAGCAACCACCCAACCAGGTGCATTAACTGACAGCCTTCCACTTTCTCAACATTTATCATCTCAACAAGAACTTATTCCATGAAAGCTGGTAAAAAACTGCCGATGCTGGCGTCAGAGATAACGGTGTGTAGCAGAAAGAACACAGCAGGCCAGGCAGCATCAGACTATCAGGAAAGCTGATGTTTCAGGCCAGGACCCTTTTTCAGAAATGGGAGAGGGGGAAGGGAGCTCTAAAATAAATAGAGGGAGGAGGGGTGGGGCTGGGGAAGATAGGTGGGTTGGTGACGGGTGAGTGTAGGTAGGCAGTGGTGGGGATTGGTCAGTGAGGTGGGAGAGAAAATGGACAAGTCAAGGCGGTGGGGATGAGAGGGTGGTTTGGTCATGGGATGAGGCTGGGGGTGGTGGGGGGGGAGATTTTGAAACTAGTGAAGTCCACATTGACACCATTGGTTTGTTGGCTCCCAAGGCAGAATATGAGGTACTGCTTCTTCAGTTTCCAGGTAGTGTCATCGTGACACTGGAGTAATTCCAGGATGGACGTGTCATCCAGGGAGTGGGAGGTGGTGTTGATGTGGCTCACAACTGGAAGGTGTTGTCATTTGTCATATTCTGCACCTCGTATTCCGCCTTGGGACCCTACAACACAATGGTCTCAAAATGGACTTTGTAGTTTCAAAATCTCCCCCCACCCAGCCTCATCTCATGAACAACCCTCCCTCTCATCCCACCTCCTGGACCTGTCAGCCTTCTCTCCCACCTATCTGCTCCTCCCATCTCACTAACCAATCCCCACCACTACCTACCTACACTCACCTATCACTATCCTACCTGCCTTCCCCAGCCCCAGCCCTCCTGTTTATTTCAGAGCCCCCTCCCCCATTTCTGAAGAAGGGTCCTGATCTGAAGCAACAGCTTTCCTGCTCCTCTGCAGCTGCCTGGACTGCTGTGTTCCTCCAGCTCCACACTCTTACTCTATGCTTATGTACATTTTCCTGGCATCTATCATGCTGCCTTTGTGCTCTAGCAGCCTAATCTGCTTCAGATCGTCAATCTGACCCTTCAAAATTGGTTTCAAGCAACATCCAGTGATGATTACACACCCTGTATGCAAGGCCCAGACAGAAGCATAGGTCCAATGTGACCAATGCGAACTGTTCATCAGGACAGCCACTGAACAGGGCATCGACCACCTGAAGACACTGTTCCAGTCCCTTCACATAGGTCATGTCATGCCCTATAATATCTACCACAAGAAGCTCAGCCATAGTGGTGATCTGCAGTGTGCTGTCTCCAGCATTTAGAAAGGAGTTCATTGCAAACAGGGAGTTCATTAGGGAATAGGAAGAAGTAGGAAGTGATGCTTAATGGAGAACTATCTTGATTGCACAAAAACGTGGCTGGGCATGGCACAAAGCATGAAATGTTCATCAAGAAGCTATTGAATCTGTCATCATTCTTTCAGAAATGAAAGCAAGAAGTGCTGGACGAATTCAAAAGCTCGAGCAGCATCAAAAAAAAGAGAAATATAGTTAATGTATCAATTCCAAGAAGTGTTATTATTGATTCAAAATATTAATTCTGGCTGAGTTTTTTTCATTTTGAAGTTAAAGTATGATGGCTGAGTCTTGGATAGCACCACATCCAAAAATGCCCAAAGTGAGTAATCTCTCACCACTCTCTTTATCTGTGTAATAGACAGACTGGTGAAATAGACAGATGCAGGATATACAATCTCATGTGGACAAAGGCACAGAGATAAGGACGTTGATGTGGGTTTTGCCTCCAGCAGAATTTTTACCTATATGACATCTGTTTTGGTATCTCAAATGACAAAAGAAATTAGACTGGGATATACCATGGCTTTGATGATCCCAACAGACATTTATTGTAGCTGGCAATTATATGCAAATATTCCATTCACAGGTACATATTTGTTCGGGCTAAAGTTAAGCTATTTGATTACACCAGCAGTATGCTTTCAGTAGCATTTCATATTTGAAGTAATCTCTAGATAAGATGGTGTATGAGACCTTTATACCCCAGGTCACATGCAATCATAGAGTTATTGAAGTTATGAACATGACTTTTAAAGATATACAGAAATACTGATCATCTGACATAACACAACTTAAGTAATCTTGAGTTTCAGATTTCAATTTAAAATTTAATTACTCTGCATATTTTCATTTCTTTTCACAAAGCATGCTTTTTACTAGTCTAACTGGGGAACCAAGCTATTTTTGTATTCCTATACTATTTTTGAATGAAGCCATCTTGTGCTGGCACACAGCCATTCTTAATTTCAGAACAATGACAAATTAACTTGAGTAAAAGCCAGCAATGATTATGATTGATTAAGAGATGCACCTCAGTAAGACTCTAATTGAAAGAAAAGTAATTGATAATCAGGAGTAAATTAAGGACTATGTTGTTTTTAAAAATATCAATAACATTATTAGCCACTTGCGCATGTTTAAAAAAGTATATAATCAGAACAGACTGAAAGAATTCAGCAGGGGACTTCAAGTGTCTCAATTATCCTTGCCTAGAAAATACAGATATGGTAATAAAAATATCAAGCCTATTCTCCAGATAAGGTGAACATGATGAGACACTCCATTGCCTTCAATTGAGAGATCAGATATGCACAGAAATGTTCAACTAAATTAGGCATTACTACATTATTGACAAATTGAAATTAAACAACAGCTTTTAATTAATGGGATTAGGCCCAGAGGAGCTTTCAAAATAGGGGTTCTTAGCACCTGGTTTGTAAGTTCCCTAAGGATCTTGATGCTAGTTGATGTTTGGCCTGCCTTAGACTTAGTCTTTGATTTAAAAGTGTTTTAAATTAGTTTTCAGGGAGAATTAATCAAATTTCTATTGATGTGAAAATTAAGGTGTTTCGTCTGGAAGAAAGAGGTTTTCTTTCCAAAAGCTATGTTTAGGATCCAGTTGGATGCTGTTTTGTGTTTCTAATAAATATAACTCTTGTGTCTTTTGTTTTCTGCTTTGATTTTCTTTACTTGTTCACTTTTACATGTTGATAAAATCTGATATGATGAATCACTAACTCAATAGCCCAATACCTCATTGAATCAATGAGGTATATCACTATAGTATGGAAGCAGGCCATTTGGCTCATCAAATCACACCTACCTTCTGAAGAGCATCTGACCCTGACCCACCCCCTACACTATTCCTGCATTTCCTCTGGCAAATCCGCCTAGCCCGCACACCATGGGTAATTTAGCAGTCAATCCACCTAAACTGCACATTTTTGGACTGCAGGAGTAAACCAGAGCAACAGCAGAAAACCCACAGACACAGAATGTGCAAACTGCACACAGTCACCTAAGGTGGAATTGAATCTGAATCCCTAGCACTGGGAGGTAGCAGCGCTAACCATGGAGCCACCATGCTGTCCTCTGCTGAACCTGAAGTATTTTAGCCGGTTAGTTTGTGGTGAACGTGAGACTTCATTGCAAAGAAACAAAGAAACCTACAGCACAGGAACAGGCCCTTCAGCCCTCCAAGCCTGCTCCGATCAAGATCCACTGTCTAACCTGTCATCTATTTTCTAATGATCTCTGTCCATTTGCTCCCTGCCCATCCATGTACCTGTCCAAATATATCTTAAAAGACGCTAATGTCTACCACCTCCGCTGGCAATGCATTCCAGGCGCCCACCACCTTCTGTGTAAAGAACTTTCCATGCATATCTCCCTTAAACTTTCCTCCTCTCACTTTTTGAACTCATGACCCCTAGTAATTGAGTCCCCCACCCTGGGAAAAAGCTTTTTGCTATCCACCCTGTCCATACCCCTCATGATTTTGTAGACCTCAATCAGGTCCCCCCTCAATCTCTGTCTTTCTAATGAAAATAATCCTAATCTATTCAACCTCCCTTCATAGCTAGCACCCTCCATACCAGGCAACATCCTGGCAAACCTCCTCTGCACCCTCTCCAAAGCATCCACATCCTTATGGTAATGTGGCGACCAGAACTGTACACAGTACTCCAAATGCGGCCAAACCAAAGTCCTATACAACTGCAACATGACCTGCCAACTCTTGTACTCAATACCCCGCCCAATGAAGGAAAGCATGCCATATGCCTTCTTGACCACCCTATTGACCTGTGTTGTCACCTTCAGGGAACATTGGACCTGAACACCCAGATCCCTCTGTTCATCAATTTTCCCTAGGACTTTTCCATTTACTATGAAGATTAACCAAGTTGATCTTATCTAAAATTATCTAAACTCTCTTTCTAAATTGAAAGAAGAACTTTGGGATGAACAACATGGAAGCTATATAATCTGAATTATACAATTTTGCAAGGAATACAACAACAGTGGGAACTAAGGGTATATGTTCATAAATCTTTAAAGTTGCAATGGAAAATTGTTAATGGAGTTAAGGAACCGTACAAGGTAGTTGACTTTGTCAATTTTGTACAAAAAGGTTAGGCCTCAGCTGGAGCATTATGTTTAGCTGCATACTTGAAATTTCGGAACAGGTGTAAAGCAGCATTTCCAGGATGATGGGCTTCTGTTGTGTGGAGAGATTGGAAAAGTTGGGATTGTTTCTTTTAGATCTGAAACAGTTAAGTGGTGTCCAAATATTCAAAATCGTGGAGGAGTTAAATACAGCAAATGGGAGAAATTGTTTTCTAGCAGATGTCTTGGTAACCAAAGATCATTGGCTAACCATGGATTCAACAGCATTTCCAATTATGTGGGTCACACGTTGCAATTGTCCCAAGCTTATTCCTATTGACTCATGTTGTTTCCTCACCTCCATGCTTTCTGCCCGCATGGCCCGCTCTGATTAATGGTTGCACACATCAGGTGGCCTTACAGCTTTTCCAACCAACAGTCACCTCTTGATTTTCCAAAGAGTTAAAGATAAGATGCTGATTTTAGAAGACTCATGATCACGTTTACCTAATGTAGGTCAGTTAACAACTTATCACAATTGACTGCATTGTCTGAGTGGAGTTATACATTCTCCTCTGTCTGCATGGGTTTCCTCCAGGTGCTTCAGTTTCCTCCCACAGTTGAAAGATGTGCAGCTTGACTGGAATGGCCATTCTAAATTTCCCAATTGTGTCCAGGGATGTGCGGGCTATGTGGATTAGCCATGATAAATGCAGGGTTATGGGGATACAGAGAGATGCTTTTTGGAAAGTCAGAGCAGACTCAACGGGCTGAATGGCTTCTATTTGCACTGTAGGGGTTCATCATTCTCTATGTTTAATGATGATTGTTATTTTGAGTTAAAAACCGAATGAACTGCAGATGCTGTAAATCAGAACAAAAACAAAGTTGCTAGAAAAGCTTAGCAGGCCTGGCAGCATCTGCGAAGAGAAAACAAAAGAGTTAACATTTTGGTTCCGGTGATCCCTCCTCAGAGTGTTCTGATAATACTATCCTAGAAAGTCACAATACCCTGCTTTTTAAGTGATCTTAAGCTACGGAATGCATGTTTAGCTGAGAGATTAGTATGGGCCTTTTGGACATGCGCTAACTGTGACAGACACTTTGGCACAAATCACCCAGCATGGCTACTAGGCTTCTGTAACATTAGTACCAGTAACACTATGTTGCCCAAAACTATTGAATATGGACATAAAATAAGTGGCAAAACAACTAGAGAGGAAATAAAAGGATTTGCTTGTCTCCGTGGTGCCTACTAATACCTGAAACACACCACTAGAATCAGATTCTATAGGAGTCTTGAAAATACATTTGAATGCATATTTGAATAGGACACATTAAGATTTCTGAGAAACAAGCTTGGAGGTTGAATTTGTCAGCTCTTTCAAACAGCACCACAGACACATTGGGCTGAATGGTCTCTCGTTGTTTGCAGTTAAGTACAGTGGACTACAAAGGAAATGCTGCAAAATAAACCACACTAAAATTATTGTCAGAAAATTTCAAAGTAGCATTTTTATAAACACAAGCACCAGCCTTCAGATCTGGCATGTACAATCACTGGAAGCTTTGGCTGCTTTTGTCATTTTCACATTGCTCTTGAATTTGTTTGACTTATGTTTAAAGTTGAGATCTAAAACAATAATTTGAAATAAGCTGATAAGGTTTACTGGAAGAATCCAATTTTAGGCTACTTTGGATTTAGATGCGTTACAGATAACCTTTTTTTTAAATAACAGATCACAGCATTTCTGAAGAATGACAGAATGTTCCATGTTCACTCAGTGAACATTGCTGTGTTTTAAAACATGACAAATAATGCTTCTTAATCATAAAAAGCTTTGAATAGTGCTAATCAAAAATAAAATGCAAAATGTGCCCCCACCCAAAACATTATTTTTTTTTCCTTTCCAATGTTAATAACTCAATGGCATAGATATTATTTTTGTGTAATTACTTAAAATGGATGTTACAAGTTTGCTTATTGCATACGTCTTGATTCTAATTTCTATTGGGTTCGATGGTACAGATCGTCTAGCAATATGTAATAGTGGACTGAATGCAAGAGGTTCCACTGAGCTGAATAATTGGGTGATATTGGAGGAGGGCAACTTGACCATATCACTAGTGCCCTCTTACCAAGGCTACAGTTCATTATTTATGAAAAATCACACAATGGGTGTTTTTGTCCTCTTCTTCCCAAATCTAACTGTAAAGCCACTGGACCATAGGGCAGCTCTCTTACTGGAGAGAAACAACTAGTGGAGGATTTACCTGAGGGTCACCATGTCCCAAGTGAGAGGAAAGATTGAGAAATATAGTCCTTGATGAGCTGCTCAGCCAGGCCAGAAATTGGCATCATGCTGCATTGCAAACAAGCTATCTAGCCAAATGATCTGACCAACCATCTAACCTGACCAATCAGATTGGTTGGCAGCTCTTGAGGGGTGAGATGCCTCTCTCTACTCAGTCCCCCTGTCCCTGAGGAACAGAAGTCCCACACTTTGCTCATTTCGGGCACCCCCCCAAGGATGTTGTTGCTACTGGGCTACAGGTGACATTAAAATCAACAAGGTACTAACCAACCTTTCAGTGGGGCCATATGAGGTCTAAGCTCCCTCGTAAAAATTCACTGCAATATGTACAGGAAGGTGCACCTTATGGGAAAATTCCCAACATGCATTTGGCCATCAGTTCCTGTCTAACCCTAGACATGGAGTCTCAGGAAGTTACTTATTTGATCTCTGCTCCGACAGATCCCTTTATCCAACTGCACTGGTTTATTGTTCACTCATCACCAGATAGTGTGGAACAGTGCAGTTAAGAGACATTAACATTTTGAGCAATATAAAATGGACTCTCCATGCGGGCTAAATTTCTGCCAGCCAATACCTAGAAAATTGTGATATCTATGAATTATTTGATTTGAGGTGCTCCTTAAATTCCAAGAACAACTTCTTGAGTTTAGTGTCAGCGAAATTATATTCACCTTACACCTTGCTTTGATAGAGAGTCAATGGTAGTGTCCCCGTTTCTGAGAAGTAAGGCCTAGGTTCGAGTCCCATGTGAACAGGATATTCAAAATATCTACAACTTGCTTTGTTTTTATGCAGACTCACAGATGTCCGTGCAGCTCACTGGTTTTATATTGGAACACTTGTTTTTTGCTTAATCTATATCTGTACATATTTAAAAATACTGAATTTTACAATGTTTTTGATGTGGCTTTCAGAGATTTTTGGTTATTCGCTTCTTCAGAGAAACATTTAGGATTGAGTTACATTTGTGCGTAAGGTTTTCAAAGTACCAGCTCTGGATGGTGGAAGTGGAGATGGTGGACATTGTAAAATATCAAAATTTAAGCCTGATACTAGACAGCTTTTCCAGGGATGCTCGCTCATTGTGGCAAAGAGCATGCATTGTGACAGTGAGAAAGCAATTAAACCTGCTAAGAAATGAATTGAAGACTATTTTGAACAAGTTTCTAAATGTTGCCAGGGGACATGGATCCATTGAAATTCAGTGGTGCACCAGCTACAAGCTCAGGGAGCAGGTAACTTGCGACAGGTCATGAATGCCACTTAATGCAGCAGCCTTTCATCACAAGAAGTATGAGAAGCATTTAAAGAGTGAGAGGGAGAAGCTGGGGTCACTGCCAATGGCCACGTAGAGGCAAGTGAATTATGGGATGGGTCTCTGATGTACAACTCATGCTTCAAGTATTAGACAACTGAAAAGGTGTTGCAACGTGACCATTTCAATTAGCAATGAGTCTCACACTCATTTTGACACCTAGTGCTGGATTTTATACACGCTGGAGGTGAGGTAGGGCATGGGAGCATGCTAAAATCTAGCAGGTGAATTGCCCACCATCTTTAAAGTGCAATTTTACCAAGAGGAATGGCGGTGAGCAACATAGGGGCCGTATCCATCCACTAGGATTTCATAAAAATTGGGAGAGAGACACACTCCGAGTAGCCAGCTGAATTAGGAAGTGAGGAGTTGGGGGGTGGGTGTAGGTGTGAGTGGTGGTGAGATTTCTTCTTCCCAGCCCCGTTGGCCATGAACCTCTCATAAATAGTAAGAACTGTCAATGCTAGAGTCTGAGATAAGTGTGGGGCTGGAGGAACACAGCAGGCCAGGCAGCATCAGAGGAGCATGAGCCTCTCATGTTCTTGTATACCTCCTGTCAATCATTTCTCAGACACTGAGACCATTTCTCCCTCACCAAAGGTCAAAAAGATTCCCAACCACTTACACATCTTAATCCAGCATAGCTCCTTTCCTCAAGCTCAAAATGTAATACTAAAAGTGACCAATACTCCCAGCAGTGTTGATAGTAATAGGGAGCAGTCAGTCTCTGGTCAGTTGGCAGCTGTCTGTGGTGAAGGTTCCCAACACAAAGGGTCAGTATTGCTACCTCACATCCATTAACAGCAAATTAGCTGTTGAATGACTGAGGGGCAGCCATCCTTCTGATAGACACACCTCCAATTTATTAGCAGCGAATCAAAGATCATGGTTCTTCATAAAAAATCATGGCCCAGTGAGGAGAAGAATGTGAGAGGCTGACAGGTGCAGGACTGCAGCATTCAAAAAGGAGGAGTGGGTTCAAGGTTGTGAAAATGGATGTGGACAAGGAGGGAAGAGATGGTCATGATTAGAGGCTCTACCTGGTTATGAGAGTTTACTGACAAAGACCTGTAGGTATTGAAACATCACTATAACAAAGACAGCCTCTGTTCAGCAAGGTGGTATTGGAATTTTGTACAATGCTGGAGGAGGATTGGAAGCCAGTGGGAATTGGTGACTGGCCAATGGAAGTTCTATGTCCCTTAAACCTTGCACCCAGGGTTATTTCAGGGATCCTCCTTGACAGCTGTGGGATGTCGCAATTATTGCATTGAGCAGGGATCGGATGCCTTGTGCCAGCAGACAAGGCCATTCATATAGCAGCGCATTGATCAGACCAGTGAGGCCTCATTGTCAAAAGTCCACCTAATCATGGAAGCAAGCACTCAAGGCACTATCTAAAGCAACGCCAGATTTTTCATTGCACAGCTTTGACATTGTCTTGGAGTATATTATACAATGTGATCCAAGTGTGACTAAGTGGATTTGATCACAAATGTTGGCAGGTGCTCCTTCATTGCGCTGTTTCAGTGCTTGCAGCTGAACTGAAGGCATTCTGCGTGCTGTTCTGCTCTGCTGCTTTAGATGCCTATGACCTATGTTCTCTGGGTCGAGAGCTGTATCTATGCAGGAGCCCTTTTCACCACAGCGTTGACTATTTTTTTCAGAAAATATTTTAATCATAACATTCTTAGAGGTATGTTACAACAGTTTAAATTTGACATTACATAAAACAAATCAGTTTCTGAAAGGGTTCTTATCTCAGGCTCCAGCATCTGCAATTCTTGCTGTCGCAGTTTCTGAAAACTTTGGCACCACTAAATGGAGCAAGGACAACAAGAATGCTTTGAGATGAGCCTCTGAGCTTCTGGCAGCTTCTCTCCTATCCTTAGGAGGACCGTATGCCCTTCCCTGTGTTCTAGAAGTGTTTGAAAACCTAGCAAGGTGTTCATTGGACTCACAGCTCATGGATATATAGGCCAGTGCATACTTTCTAGCTTCACTGAGCAACTTACTGCGTGTGACTCTCCATAAGCCTCACCAATCTCTCAATGGATGACACCATGCTTTCATGTGCCAGAGACCTGGTACGACCCATGGTTTGAATGGTTTCTTCCATCACTTGCTTCTGGAAGCAAACATCGTCTGGCAAGATGTCCACAGACTTTTTTGGGCTGTAGATCCAGGGCTATTGGTGTTCTGCAGGGATCTGTACTGGGACCTCTGCTGTTTGTGGTATATATAAAATGAACGAGATGAAAAGATAGATGGATGGGTTAGTAAGTTTGCAGACAATAGAATGATTGGTAGAATAGTGGTTAGTGTAGAAGGTCATAAAAGGATACAGATCATCCCACTCTTTCTCCTGCATCTCTCACTTTGCAAATAACTCCTAAAGAACTCACTACCTGTATAACATTGAATATCACTGGGACTCTCCCTCAGTTGTGTAAAAGAGTGGCTGCAGTTGGCACTGGTTCTGTTTGCTATTCATGCAATTCTGAAACATGCTTTCCAGTGTGTATCAATCTTTCTAAACACCCTGTGTGTTTGTGTGCTGGTGGGACTGAGATGAGATGAGTCACTACCTCTATTTAGCCAGGGTGAGACCTATTTGTTATGAGAGAGTGAAGTTAACAACCCAAGAAGAACAGAAATTTTCATCCAGAATTTTCAGTCCCTGACAGTTGAGAGACCAGATATATCCTCAAATTCTAGTCACATTAGTTTAAACTTCTCATAGGCAATTACTTGGTGTCTAAAATCCTTCAAAAACATCCCCTGAACTCTGAGTCAGAGTTTTTACAAAGTTCCAACTGATATAAGATTAGAAATTAGCCAGGAAAGATTCCAGCAATTAAAGCCAGTTGTGACTCCTAGTTAATTATAAAGCTGACCACCTCTCACACTCCACCTCCCACCAAGAAAATGCTCATACCCACTTCCAGTCATTTACACTGACTCATAGAACATAGTCATACAGCATGGAATCAGACCCTTCAGTTCATCCAGTCCATGTTGATCATAATCCCAAACTAAGCTATTCCCACCTGCCTGCTCCAGGCCAAATCCCTCCAAACCTTTCCTATTCATATAGACACTCAAATGTCTTTAAACATTATAATTGTACTTGCATCTGCCACTTCATCAGGAAGTTCATTCCACATGCGAACCACCCTCTGTGTAAAACATTTGCCTCATATCTTTTTTAAAATCTCTCCTCTCAGCTTTAAAAATGTGCCCTCTAGTCTTGAAATTCCTCACCTTAGGGAGTATAGGAGCTGGGACATTATGTTTGATTGTACAGGACTTTGGCGTGGCTTCTTCTGGAATACTGTGTCTAGTTCGGCCCACCCAGTTATATGATGGACATTACCAAGTTGGACAGGGTTCAGAAGAGATTTACCAATATGTTGCCAGGTATGGAAGGTTTACGCTAAAGGAAAAGGCTGGGTAGGCTGGGACTGTTTTCACCGGAATGTCAGATATTGAGAGGTGACCTGGTAAAATTTATTTTAAAAAATAACAGTACAGCATAGGAACAGGCCATTTGGCCCACAACGTACACTTCAATCGCGATTCTATACTAATTCCATCTACCTGTATGTGGCCCAGAACCCTTTTTATTCTCCACCTGTTCATGCGTCTGTCGAAATGCCTTTTAAATGTTGCTATCAAATCTGCTTCTACTACCTGGCCTGTAGGCATGTTCCAGGTACCCACCACCCTCAACATAAGAGAACATGCCTCTCATACCTCTTAAACAGTCTCCTCTCACCTTTAAACATATACCCATAGTATTTGACATTTCCACCCTAGGAAAAAGACTCTGCCCAACCACCCTATCTATGCGTCTATCTATGATACCCAACAATCTCCACACAAGAGCTGACGCCCCCACATCACCCATCCGAAAACTGTGTTAGCTCAATCCCCTCCCCCATGTCAGAATCAATCTGACAACACTCCATCCCTCAAAATCAAACATTATGTTGGACATGGATACATAATGTGCACTTTTGTACCATTTCTTCTGACCACAGATTATCAGGAAGTGAATCAGAGTTATTGGAGTTTTATTTTCAATCTTGTGATATTGGGAAATGCATGGTACAATGTGCAAACAGCAAGGTCCCACAAATAGTAATGAGAAATTTCTAACAATTCTTGGATAGAGCAGGGTAATAACTATATTACTGGTCTAGCAATCTACATGCTTGAACTAATAAGCCAAAAGTCTCTAATTCCCACCAAGTCATCTTCATATTGTGAACTCAATTGAAAAATATCTCCAAATTAAAAGCCTAGGTAAAATCCATTGGATTGTCAATAAACGTGACTGGTTTTTGTTGCAATAGTTCAGGAAGAATACCGATCATCTTCTCTGGGTATCAAATGTCTACTTTAACAACACTGCCCACACCCTGAGAACAACTTTTTGTGTCTATTTTCATTTGAGGAATAAGCTCCCCTGGTTCATTTTGAAAAGTGCAATTGGGTCTTTTACTGCAATACTTTTTTTATTCCAGTACTGTACAGAAATGCCAGCCTAAATCATGTGCCATGCTAACACTGGGATCCCGCTCAGGTGAGGTTAAGAGGTCAAGCATATAGTGACAAAATTCCATCGTTCTGAAATTGCATGAAGGCTGAAATTTGAGGTTAGGAAAGCAAAATGAGAAAACAACATTGCAAGTTGCTCTTCTGGATAACATTGAACAATTGCACACAAATATTCCAACTGGCTTAACTCAGCCAAGGTGTCAGGATCAGCATTACAATTGGTCTGAGCCAGCGTGAGCTAGGGATAAGGGAGAAATCAGGCAGCATTCTCACCATTGCTTACTATTTATCAAGTGACCTCATTTAATAATGGATGTCGAAAAACTCGATACTCTGACAGTTGAGCCAACCTAAAAACAATGCAACGCAAGTCAGTGCATTCGAGGGAAGAATTGAGTGCAAATTTAAAACGAGTTTCACTCAGGACTGAATGCCGATTGAAATGTTTGCCGAACTCTTAGAGAAGGAGAGAATATTTACGCAAAAATTACCCCAGAATGGATTTGAATAAATGCATGAAGATAAAATTACCATGGAAAGAGCAGGCTTGGTTGCAGAGTTATTGATTTTCTTGTCATGCATTCTTGTCGCTATTTCAAGGGAATGAAATCAGCAAAAATGAAGCAAATAGGTCAGTGACTGTGTGGGTGAATACTGGGTGACTATATGAAGGCATCTGGCAAATGAAAAATTAACTATGCATTAGTCATTGTGTGGATGAAACATTAGTAGTGCCTGTGCTGGTGACTGGCTGGGTGAAGGCACTGGGATATCTATATTTGACCCAACCCTTCCAATTTATAATGTGGTTTTTGATTTACTGAATATTATATGGAGTTTTTTTTAACGAAAGCATTAGCAATTGCAATTGAGTTATGTTAAATCATGTAATGATATGCCTTTTAGGGTTTATTTTCATATTGTCAGGCAAAGAGTTGCAATCTTACATCAACTTATGATGGAATACTGTTCCTTTACACTGAAGAATGATTTATTTTAGGCTTTGGCATTTGTTTCTAAATATTCAAACACATAACAAACATGTCATACAAAAAAGACAGACGCAAACCATTTCCACTCCCCCTCCCATTCTTTAGATGACATGTCCATCATGGGCCTCCTGCACTGCCACAATGATGCCACCCGAAGGTTGCAGGAACAGCAACTCATATTCCGCCTGGGAACCCTGCAGCCTAATGGTATCAATGTGGACTTCACCAGTTTCAAAATCTCCCCTTCCCCCACCGCATCCCTAAACCAGCCCAGTTCGTCCCCTCCCCCCACTGCACCACACAACCAGCCCAGCTCTTCCCCTCCACCCACTGCATCCCAAAACCAGTCCAACCTGTCTCTGCCTCCCTAACCTGTTCTTCCTCTCACCCATCCCTTCCTTCCACCCCAAGCCGCATCCCCATCTACCTACTAACCTCATCCCACCTCCTTGACCTGTCCATCTTCCCTGGACTGACCTATCCCCTCCCTACCTCCCCACCTATACTCTCTCCACCTATCTTCTTTTATCTCCATCTTCGGTCCTCCTCCCCCTCTCTCCCTATTTATTCCAGAACCCTCACCCCATCCCCCTATCTGATGAAGGGTCTAGGCCTGAAACATCAGCTTTTGTGCTCCTGAGATGCTGCTTGGCCTGCTGTGTTCATCCAGCCTCACATTTTGTTGTCTTGGATTCTCCAGCATCTGCAGTTCCCATTGTCTCAGATGCAAAAACCAGTTGGTTCATTATGTCTGACCCCAATAGTTCTCCAGTAGCTAGGAAAGACTACATTTTATAGCATATTTAATTAGTTCAGGATGTGCTGCAGCTTTTAGAGTGCAGTTGCTGTTGTAATGTTGAAAGTCCTTCACTCAATTCACACACAGCAAGCCGCATAAATAACAACATGATATTGACCAAATTATTTTAATAATATTTGTTAAGAGATAAACACTGGCAGGACATGGGATAATTTCAATCCTTTCTGTGAGAAAATACCATTGGATCTTTTACCAACAAGACAATAAGAGCCTGATGATAATCATCCTGATGCTTATGACTACCAGCATACCCCTCCACTCCCGCGCCCCCAACGTATAATCTCCTGAAGAATGCAAAACATTCAGTGAACGAGTCTAGGCTCACTTGGTAAAGAAAGGAGATGCTAAAGCCATGGGTGCTCACAACTGTTACATTGATTTGGCCACTTTAGTGCTGAGGCAGAATTGACCACATAATTGGAGATTAAAAATGGGTCAGATTTTAGAGGGAAAGGGCAGATTGCTCACCCAAACGCCCAGCTCAGCTCCCATACAACAGGGAAGATCAACCACCCGCTGTTTTTAAATTCAGCATTTGCAAAATTTGTGTAGACCGAGCTTACTATTGCTTTTACAGATATTATAGTGTCTTCTTCAACAAGGCTTAAAAACAATGTGGAAGATAGAAAAACAAATCAGCAAATCCTTTTAAACTTACCTTTAATGTTAAAGGAACAGGAATACTTTGCCAAAAGACCATATTCTCTCATTTGCAATGTGCAAGGCCACAAGAATTGTTTAATGTTAGAACTCTGATTTGCCTGAACAAAATCATTAATATGCCCTCCAGGTTTCAGTATTTTGTTTTCTAAAATATATATAACTTGCTTAATTTATCAATCCATGTAAGATTATAATAAACCTAATGCAAGCAAATAAAAAAAACACAAAAACATTTTGGAAAAAAACGGGTGAGGAAAAATAGTAACAAATTCAGCCTCCAATACCTGTTTCAAGTGCAACAAAATAATAATATTTAAACTGGAACCTCCACAGAATGATCAAAAGCATGTGTTCATAAAATGTCACAAAACGTGTTTATAGAGCTTCCAAATTCCAATTTGGTCTCACAGAAATGACATGCATACACTTGTTGTTTAAAATAATTTAGAAGTCATTAATTCAACTGAACACATATGTATTGACTTAATAGATTGAAGTCCTTAATGTAAAGATCTTGTCTATTTTACCAGAACAGCAAAGCACATA
The DNA here is from genome assembly GCF_030684315.1 of Stegostoma tigrinum. Taxonomy (NCBI): domain Eukaryota; kingdom Metazoa; phylum Chordata; class Chondrichthyes; order Orectolobiformes; family Stegostomatidae; genus Stegostoma; species Stegostoma tigrinum. Next base: position 36,128,160 of record NC_081371.1, read on the forward strand.
CAAGGAAGAATGAAGTATATGAAAGAATATTGAAGAGAATGACATGTCTAGTCTTATAGCATGTGTGTGCTGAAGATAACCACATGGCCTGTGTTACAGTATAAGTGTATTGTCTAATGACTGACCGCACACATTATCCTTTTTCTTAAAATTTTAATAGCCAATTCCTTCATTTTAATGTGTGGAGGAATATGACAACTTTCCAATTCTAATTCTCTGTAAAGAACCCAAGGCATTTTCAAGAAAGATCAAGTAATCTTCAGAGTCTTTGATTTTGTCAGTTTGATGAAACATTGAACAGCAGAGGAACTCAGTGGAAGATGCTGCTTTTTATGGCTCCTCTTATCCTTGAGGCTGAGGTTTTTCATACAGAGCAGCAAGCAGGTTCTGTTTACCTATAGATGTGTACGTTAATTGAACAGACAATAATGCAGAATTGAACAAAGAGATTTAGAACTAATTTTGCATACCCATAGACAAAACCGGAAAGATTAACTTTAATCCTATAAGGACACACTGGTAAATCAGGTCCAGATTGGAAGAACAACAATCTTAACACCCACATCACTTAATTGAACCATAAACCGTTAAGAGTAGAAGCAGGCCGTTCAACCCATCAAGTCCACTCTGGCAATCGATAAGATCATGGTTAATCTGATAATCCTTAACTCCACTTTGCTGCCTTTTCCCCATAACTTCTGATTTCCTTACTGATTAAAAACAAAATAAGAATATACTTACAAAATTGCAAAAAACATAGGAGCAGAGGTAAGCCATTCAATTACAACAAAATTACTATTTTCTTTTTAAACCATAATGTGTATTTCTTTTATAGAACATAGTTAAATTAGAAGATAAAGAAGTATTGATTAATAGCACATCAAGCAATTATTCAGGTCTAAAGATAGTTTTCAAGGCTAATGTTTAGTACTTTGATTATTGAGAATGGAAATAGAAAAATCCAGTCAACTCCAACTTCAAAGCAAATTTCAGATTACAAAACTGCAGAAGTGCTGACAGTCTTGTCAGAAAATTGCATTATTAGCCAGACATTAAATACCCCATCAGTCCCAACTTGGCTGGGGAGGCATGCAAAAAAAACCCACTAGGCTAGCCCCCTGCTTCTGGTACACCTACCCGATTGCCATGAAAATGCAGGCTGATGGGCATTGAAAGGGGGCATTTCTGAAGGCAATTAATAGGCAATTGAGTTTGTTAACAAGCAATTAATCCTAATATTATATTGCACATGCCATAATGTGAGGTGAGGCAGCTGAGAGCCTGTTTTAACGAGCCTGGGTAAAAGGCACAATGGAAGTTGGTTAAATCCTTCAGAAGGACTTAAATTCATTATGGTCGACTTTGTCATTCCCCAGCGGTAAACTTAAAGGAGGCAGAAAGGTACACGATACATATAAAAAGTCAGAGATGTGAAAAACACAAGAACTGACACAGTTTTTGAAGTTTACTTGTCCATGCTATGATATCACTGGCTTTTTATTATGGAGTTGAGTCTGTATCTCAGGATTTCTAAATTCTCAGTGCTTCTCTGGAAGCTGAATCACTGATGCAAGCCCATTTGTTGTTTTTTCCTTTTCCCGGACGTGCATGTAGGAAAACTGAGATGATTGAGAGAGCATGTAAATTGAAAAGAGGACAAAGGAAGTTATCGTGATGGCAGATTCTAGCCACAGAAATTGTGTTGGATGCTGGATCTGAGTGTGCACTGATGACTGGGAGGGCAGAATGAGCGCTATCGATGCTCTCAGAACCTTCTTTCCATCAATCTAGTCAAGTAGTCCCAAGGGCAGTGCTCAGCATACCCACTTTGGATGCAATAAATATTTGGAGGCATCTTTGACAGAGGAACTTGCTATAGATATTAATGATGCTACTGTCTGCTCCAGGAACATTGCTTTGTTTATTCTTTTCTAACATCGGTACAAGTTAGCTTAATGTCTACTGTTTCCTAACAGATCAAACATTTTTACTTTTGACAATTCTATTTCCAGCCACAGTTTTAAAAATACTCCAAATTATTTTGATGAAATAACGTCGTGGAATAAGCACTACAATTGAATAGCAAGACAGACTTATGTGATGGAAATGAAACAAAAATAAATAAACATCGAGCAAATCAGTAAAGCAATTTAAAATTAGAAATCTAATTGATAAAATGAATGACTAAACAATAAAGTATGGAAAGGAAAAGATCAGATGAGGCTGAAAAATAGAAGCAAACATATTCCAACAGAAAAACTGGAGCAAAATCAAATATAAAACAGTATAAATTCAAAAGCAAAAGAAAATGCTAGCTACAGAAATACTACAACCTTTAAGATATGGGGGGGGATTTGCTTTGTAAACTCAAAGGGCTGAATCTTATATCCTAATTACATCAAGAGTCTTTTTTATTTCAGGATTTATTACCACAGGACCTAGTGAGATTTCTCCTGATATTTTGCCAACTCACCTCATTAACCACCTACCATATCCCAAGGCATCCCTTGCAACCAGTTCCTTTTCCATTTTATCATGTGGCATTCCCAGAGCAACTTGCTACTCAGCAGATATCTACCAACTGATTGGCATTCCTTGTGCTTGCATCAGTGTGCCCCTCACCCACAATGTAATGACATATTAGCCACAAAGCCCATGCTCATGGTACATTGCCGGAATGACTGATCCTCCCTTCACATACAAATCCATTCTCTAACCCCAGCTGCTGCTTAACCACCAGCTCTCATAGCCTATCTGTCTTAGCTCCATCCTGTATGTACCTTTCCCTAGGTCTCTATCTTTCTTTCTACAATACTAGAGACCCATAATGTGTCATTGTCCAATTTGGGACCATCAAATACAGGCAAATAATCAGACCGTTCCAAAGATGAGCTTTTATTCACAGCTACTAAAAGTAAACACAAGCATAAGGATTATAGGATAATAAAATGTGAGGCTGGACGAACACAGCAGGCCAAGCAGCATCTCAGGAGCACAAAAGCTGACGTTTCGGGCCTAGACCCTTCTCTGATGAAGGGTCTAGGCCCGAAACGTCAGCTTTTGTGCTCCTGAGATGCTGCTTGGCCTGCTGTGTTCGTCCAGCCTCACATTTTATTATCCTGGAATCTCCAGCATCTGCAGTTCCCATTATCTCTGATACAAGCATAAGGAACAATGGTCTCAGCCACCATGGCATCCCTGGAGTTGGAACAAGCAATGGATTGACTTTGGCTGGCACTGACACCTTTTTTAAATTATTGTTGCTAACTTCAGGGTCATTATGATACCAACACTCAATTTGCAAGGTTTGGTACAAACGACATAGTACAAATCACTTTTTACTAGCATTTCAAGCCGAGGCACATTCACTCTGTATGTATTGCAAATGGATGATGAAGTGATTGCAAACTCCAGCTAAATTTCCTTTCTAGTCACCTGTGTCTTAGACCATAAGACATAGGAGTGGAAGTAAGGCCATTCGGCCCATCAAGTCCACTCTGCCATTTAAACCATTGCTGATGGGCATTTCAACTCCACTTCCCTGCACTCTCCCCATAGCCCTTGATTCCTTGTGAGATCAAGAATTTGTCGATCTCTGCCTTGAAGGCATCTAACATCCCGGCCTCCGCTGCACTCCATGACAATGAATTCCACAAGCCCACCACTCTCTGGCTGAAGAAATGTCTCATTTCTGTTTTAAATTTACCCCCTCTAAATTTAAGGCTGTGCCCACGGGTTCGAATTTCCCCGCCTAACAGAAACAACTTCCTAGCGTCCACCCCTTCTAAGCCATACATTATCTTGTAATTTTCTATTAGATCTCCCCTCAACCTTCTAAACTCTAATGAGTACAATCACAGGATCCTCAGCCATTCATCATACGTTAAACCTATCATTCCTGGGATCATCCGTGTGAATCTCCGCTGGACAGGCTCCAGGGCTAGTATGTCCTTCCTGAGGTGTGGGACCCAAAATTGGACACCGTATTCTAAACGGGGCCTAACCAGAGCTTTATAAAGTCTCAGAAGCGCATCGCTGCTTTTATATTCCAACCTTCTTGAGATAAATGACAACATTACATTCGCTTCCTTAATCACGGACTCAATCTGCAAGTTAACTTTTAGAGAATCCTGGACCAACACTCCCAGATTCCTTTGTACTTCTGCTTTGTGAATTTTCTCACCATTTAGAAAATAGTCCATGCCTGTATTCTTTTTTTCCAAAGTGCAAAACCTCACATTTACTCACATTGACTTTCATCAGCCATTTTCTGGACCACTCGCCTAAACTGTCTAAATCTTTCTGCAGCTTCCCCACCTCCTCAGTACTACCTGCCTGACCACCTATCTTTGTATCATCGGCAAACTTCGCCAGAATGTCCCCAGTCCCTTCATCCAGATCATTAATACATAAGGTGAACAGCTGCGGCCCCAACACTGGCCCTCACCTTGCTCAGCAACGTCCTGTGAGGCACTGTATCAAAGGCCTTTGGAAGTCTAGATAGACAACGTCTACTGGGTTTCCCTGGTCTAACCTACTTGTTGCCACTTCAAAGAATTCTAACAGGTTTGTCAGGCATGACTTGTATTTGTCTTTCATGCCCAGCAGATTCACCCATCTGACTGACGCAGATTCTACTCATTCTGGATGTTCTCTGAGCCATTTTCCTGTTGCACGTTGCCTTTAGAGGACAGAGGGTGATGGAAAGTCCACTAAGCAGCTCTTAGTGGACACAGTCAGCACTGAACTCCACCTGGTCATCGGATACTTTCCCAAGATCTTTCATGTTCCCTTTTACCTCAGACTATCCCAACGGGTTATTTCTATTCTTCCACCCATGTCAAGATCTAGCACATTATTCTCTTCTGTCCTCGAGCCCCAACTGAACACCTAAATGATGCTTACCTTGGTCCTCTACACTTTTTTGCCGTGGAGGCCACAATGATGTTCGCTGCTAAAAATACCCTTTCTGTAGGCTACAATACCCTCAAATGCTCTTCTATCTACCCAATGCACTCTTTCCCCCACCCACATACACCCTAAGATTGCCCCCATCATCAGCTTGCTGCCGCCTCAAAAAATGCCTCTGTTTTCCATCACCAATATCGACTACTCCCTCCTTTTTGGCAGTCATCCCTTTGCAGCCCATTCATGCAGCCACCAAAGCAATCATTGGACACAGCCTTAGGGTTGTATTTGCCTCTGACCGACTTCAGACAGCCCCTAGACAGGATTTACCAGACCCCTGACTGCTGCGTTTACAGCTCCCCGTCTGATGATATACGTTTCCCTGACTGCTAGTGTTGGCCATACAGGACTGACCATTGCCCGCTGTTTGGACCATAGTCTGAGAGGCGTTCTCTCTGAGAGTAGCCTAGGTGGGTAACTGACTGTGCCCAGGTCCCATAGCGGTACATAAACTGTGTCTGTGCCTAACAGTGCTGGGCCTCAGGTGCACAGTGCCTGAGAATGAGCCCCGCCCACACTCTAACATGACAATTTGGTTGAATAAATGTGCTGTATGTTTACCAAACAGGTGGTTGGATTGCACGCGAACGTGCATACACACGCGCACACACACACACACACACACACACACACACACACACACACACACACACACACACACACACACACACCTCTGAAAAGCAGCCTGTCTGTGTGGAGAGCACAACCATTCAACAGTACTAATGGACATTAGGCTTCAGCTGAAGCCTAAAGCCCTAACTGGCATGGCTCAGCATGGCAAAATGAGGCAACAATGGTTGTAGCATGCAAGTAGGTATTACATGAGTGAGCACTAAGAATAAATGAGCAGCCCTAGATGCATCTTCATCCAATTCATCAGCTGGGTGTCTGTCCCTGTGCCCAGAGTGTCGTTCCAAAGCAAGTTGCTGCTGCAACCTGAAGTGCACATCTATACTTCCTAAGAGGCTTGCAAGTGGATCAGAGAGTGACCAGGATGGTCATGTGGGGTTTGCAAATGTCAGATGCCATTGTCCATGTAGGAGCGAATGCAGCTCGTGCTAGCAGATCATGCCCAGAGATGCTATCTGAGCATCATGAAAGATAGCTTGCCACTTGACTGCACTGAAGTTTCCGGGCACCCACGTTGATTTCCACATCCAGAATCTAGCTTGGCTGGTGTATTCAGTAAGATCGGGAACTGAATATTAATGGGACAAGTTGTGGCACTAATAGGGCATTTAACAAACCATAATCCTCCTCCAACTTGCCACTCAAGTGCATAAAAGAAGCAGCGAGTTGTTTCAGACTTTGAGATAGGACTTGGAGAACTTCTCAAATGTTACTGCCACACACCTCCCCATAGTCCATGTTACTCAGGCCCCTGTGAGATTCCACCTCTAATTGTAGACGTTTAAAGTACAGAAACAGGCCATTTTGTTCATTGTGTCTGTGCCACTCAATCAGGATGTGTATACACTGATCCCATCTTCCAGCTCTTGGTTCATAGCCCTAGAAGGCTATGCCAACACAAGTGGTTATCTAAATTCTGTTTAAATGTTATAAGAGTTTCTGACTTGACAACCCTAACAACCAATATGTTCCAGGTTCTTCCAAATCTGCTCCAGGCTCACCTTGCTGATGCAGATGCCACCAGGTCTCATAGTGGGCCCAAACCTGCCTCCACTGCTGTCTCCATGAATGTGTGCTAGACACATACATGGCCAGGACCCCTAACTTACCTCGACCCTAGCAGCCATGAGCCAGTGCCTCATCAAGGCAGAAGCTACCAGGAACATAAACACCTCTGAAATCACTGTGAAAACCTGTGCTGCTGAACCTGCGTGAGTCCATGCTGCTGGGCTCACGCACCACCACTGAAGTCATCGCCGTCACCGTGCTCTTCAGCAAGAGGTAAATAAAAGAGAGAAAAAAGGAAAAAAAAAACAAGAAAAGACAACAAAAGAAAAGAAATATAAAGAAAAGCGGATAGAGTAGATGAGTCCAAGGCTCAGAAGCCCTGCTCTACGCTATCTTACCAGAAATAAATATTTAACATGTCATCTGTGAATTTCTTGCTAATGTTCGTAAACCATGTCAAATGTATTATACTTAGCAATAATCCTGGTTACCTCCTCAAACAAATTGCTGAAATTTGTCAAACAGAGTCTTCACTTAACAAATGCATGTTGACTACCCCAGAGTGTTCTGAGTTTCTCGATATGCAGATTCAGTTTGTTCTGCAGGATCCTTAATAATTTCTCTACCACCAAGGTTAGATTAACTTGCCTATATTTTCCTGGCCTCCTCTTATCTCTCTCTTGAATATTGGGGAAATGTTAATGGTTTTCTCAACGTCTCTGGGCACAGACAAGGCTCCGGAAGATTTGAAAATTACTGTCATGGCTCTTGGCACCTCTTCTCTTGCCTCCCTCACGGACTTGGGATACATCTCACTTGGCCTACAGACTTAACCACTTTCAAGACTGCTAAACCCATTGGTCCCTGCTCAGTCCCTATGTTAATTTCTTTTATTGTGTCACAGTCCTCCACCTCCTGTCTATACCTGCATCATTCTTTTCCATAGATGCAAAGTATGAATTGAGGACAGTGCGTATGTCTTTTTTAGGTTAAGTCATGTGATGTGGGCATTGCTGGCTGGGCCACAATTTATTGCCCAATTCTAGTTTCTTTTGAGAAGGTGATGATAAGCTTTCTTCCTAAAATGGTGCAGTCCTTCGAGAAGAGGTAAACCTGAAGTGTTGTTGGGGAAGGAGCTCCATTGTTTAGACCCAGCAACACTAAGGAACAGCAATAAATTTCCAAAACAGGCCATTGAGTGGCTTAGAGAGAAACTTATGTGCAATGTTTTTCCCGTGTATCTGCTCCCATTATCCTTCTGTAGGAAGTAGTCACGAGTTTTAAGTTGCTGCCTAAGGAGCATTGGTGAATTTCTGTAGTCCATCTTGTGGATGGTACACACTTCTGATACAGAGTGGAGGGACAGGGCATTTAATTGTAGTGCCAGTCATATATACTGCTTTCTCCTGGATGGTGTCAAACATCTTGGGTACCGTTGTAGCTGCATTCATCCAGGCAAGTGGGGAGTATTCCATAATACCTCTGACTGTGTTTTAAATGGTGGACAAGCTTTGAGGAGTCAGGAGTTACTCACTTCAGGATTCGTAGCTTCTGACCTGCTCTTGCAGCCACTGTACCTATATGGCTAGTCCAGTTCAGTTTCTGGTCAATGGTCATTCTGAGGATGTTGATCATAGTAGACTCAGTGTCAGTATAATCATTGAATTCGATGTTAGATTATTAGATTCTGTCATGTCAGAGAGGGTGATTGCCTGGCATTTGTTTGGTTCAAATGTTATTTTACCACATTTCAGGCCAAGCCTGAATGTTGTCCAGGTCTAGCTGCATTCGGACATGGACTGCTTCAGTACCTGAGGAGTTGCAAATGCTGCTGAACATTCTGCAATAATGTGCAAACCACCTGACCTCTGACCTTATGATGGAGGGAAGTTCATTGATGAAGCAGCCAAAGATGGTTGGGCCTAGAATACAACCCTGAGGTGATGTCTAGAAGGTGAATAACCTTCCTTTGTCACAGGTAGGACTCCAACTAGCTAAGCATTTCTGCTGATTCCTAATAACTCCATTTTGCTAGAGCATCACAATGCAATAACTTTGTCAGATGTGGCATTGATATCAAAGGCAGTCATTTTCACCTCACCTCTGGGATTCAGCTCTTTTTGGCCATGTTTGAACTAAGGCTACAACAATGTTAGGAGCTGAGTGGCCCTTGCAGAACCAAAACTGAGCAACGCTGAGCAGGTTAATTGCTAAAAAAGCATGTACTATTCGAAAGCACTGTTGATGGCAACGTCTGAGTTCTAGTCCACACCTAAATTATCGCTTGACTCCCTAATAGGAGTCCCTAATTCATTCCCTATTTATTTCCTTGTCCTTCATTTATTTAAAAGAGCATTGTTTTTAAACTCACAAGCGTTTTCTTTTGCACTCTCTTTGCTTTCCTAATTTCCTTTTTAAAATCCTACCACACTTTCTCTGTTTCTCTAGGGACTCTGTTATGTTGAGCCCTCATGTCAATCAGTCATAAGCGTCTCATTTTTTTCTTAACCTTAACTGTTATATCCCTTGACATCCAGAGTTATTGGCCTTCTAGTCTTGGTCTCATCCTTTTGTCCATATATAATTGCCCTGTATTTTCACTTTTTCTTCCTTGAAAACCTCCCACTGCATGTTACCTGAAAGTAGTCCCTCCCAGGACACCTAGTTGGAATTAGAATTAGCTTTATTGTCACATGTATGAGAGTACAGTCTACATGTCACCACTTACAGTACTATCTTAGGGGCCAAGGTACCTAGGCACTGATTCTTCGGTGGCGGGGAGTGGGGGAGAGCAGAATCCTGCAATATATTAGAAAAATAAAGAAATAAGAATTCAGAATATCATTCCTTCCAACCCAGACCACATTGGGGTTCACCTCGAGGGCACAAGTCAAGTCTACACTGAGGCTATGAAGAGTTTGAGTCCATGCTGAGTACTAGGAATGAAAATATGAGAGTTTATTTCTTTTACTGTACTGAAGTCATGGTATAAGGCATCAGGCTTATATCTGGAATAAGTTGGCTCATAACTGATATTTTCTACATTATGTATGAAAATGAGAAGATATTAAGAATATTGTACTTCAAAATGTGTCATTCATTTTCAAGATGAAGATGCTTAAAAACACTGCTATGTCAAAGTAAACCCCTGTCACACAAAAGTAAAATGCTCTGAACCAAATGCACTCATCAAGTTACCGATAAAGAAAAATGACTGTGTCGTTCCATATTCAGCACCAGGCATGTGGCAGTAGTTCTAATTAGAAATGCAAGGAAAATCAGAGTTAATCAGCAACAGCAAGATCAACACACTGGGCAGCAACAATTGTTGTATGTGATGCCAATCTCAATGTTGGAGGAAAATCAGACGCCTTCTCTGGGAATATTTTCAATCAGGTGGGATTTCAGGCTCAAAATCGAATTCAGCTACGAATATCCAAGAGATCTTATTGGCTTGGTTCTTTCTGTTGTGTCATGAAACATATAAACGTTCACTGAAATTCAATGAGGAGGAGTTGTCAGAAAAACAAATTTGTCATGTTTTGGTTTTGTTTTTGAAGTATGAATGCTGATTATCGCAGACCCAAGGGTGATTGAGGAAATCATAAAGGTGAAAATTCTGCAGGTTGCCAGACACTTGCGATGAATTTGTGCAGCATCACCCAGGAGAAACAGCATAGAGAAGAAAAGAATTCAACATCAAAAAGGATGAGATAAAGGAAAATGGTAAATAATAAATATTGTACATGTTCATGCGTCGAATATTATTGTCCTTCATAATGGAAGTTTTGAGTAGCCTGAGGACACAACTGGAGAACATTGCCCAAAAAATGGCTGCTCAATTGGACTCTGTGCCTCTAGTTTCAGATTGGATAGTGTCTTGCTAACAAAATAGCATCCACGCCACACACATACAAAATTCCATCACCGTCCACATGAAAGCCATCTTAATGAGGCTTTCAGATCTATGGCCAGCTTATGCAGATAATAATGCCAATCAAGTTGAACATTGATTCGGTACTATTGCTTACTGCCCTCACTGATGACTTCACTTAATCTTGTATAGCCGACCATGTGATCAGCAGCAAAAAGAACAACAGCCAATGCTGTTGAAGGGTCAGGCATTGGCCCATTGTGACTGCAACACTCTGAGTGTCAGGACTTAGTGTCATTCTCCTGTCCTTTCACCAGAACTCTGCACATTATTTCCATGTAAATAACCATCTTGAACACCTCAACTGATGATCTTGGCTGTGTCTTTAAATATCCTGGGCATACCACTGTCTCCTATCATGGGTCTAACAGCTGCCATTGTTCTTGGACTAAAGCAAGGGAGACAGGCGAGGCAGAAGCAATAAGGAAGAGGACAAGCTGCTTGCCATGAGAGAAGGAGGAGAGAAAGAAAGATCGTCAACAGAAGCCTTTATCCCGAAATTCTTCATGTCCCAATCCTTTCAACTGGATCAGGCCACTAGTTTAACATCCCCCAGTTCACTGTCCGCTGCTGCATCTGAGAAATGCCAGACGCTCATTATCTTGGGAGAAGGGAATTCAGTGTGTTGTCTCTGAACAGTGAAAACCAGGGGTAGAATTTCCATTTCGTTGTCAGAATGGCAGATTTCCCTATGGTACAGGGTATTAGTTGTGTATTCATTGTGTTAAGCAATATATAGATGGCAGGCATTAACTGGGGATTCAGCCCTTGAGTCCTTTCATAGAGATCTACAGAAGGGCTCTTTTTAGCACAGTGATAGTGCCCATATATCTCAGCCACAAAGGCTATGTTCAAATCCCATCTGTCCCAGATCCGTGTCATAACGTGTTTGTACAGAATGATTTAAAAATATTTTAAAAATAGACAGATTGGGTAAACAGATGTATGCTTTAAATGTGTAATTCTGTTAATAAATATAAAGTCATATGAGCATTGGCTATAGTTCAAATCTTGACCGGTTTTCTGGAATTAAACATTGACAGAACCTTCTGCTGCTCCTGGTGATGAGATTTGAGGCAGGAAGATGGTGTTGTTCCCTATTTACCCACCTCTGCTGTATTTAAGTTTTGAACAGGAAGGTCCATAGAGTCATACAGTCATAGAGATGTACAGAACGGAAACTGACCTTTTGGTCCAACTTGTCTGTGCTGACCAGTATGCTAAATTTCTAGTCCAATTTACCAGCATTTGGCCCAAATCCCTCTAAACCCTTCCTACTCCTTTACTCATCCAGATGCCTTTTAAATGTTGTAACTCAACAAGCCCCCACCTCTTTCTCCGACAACTCATTCCATACACACACCACCCTCTGCATGGAAAAAGTTACCTCTTCGGTCCCTTTTAAACTTTTCCCCTCTCACCTTAAGCATCTACCTTTAGGTTTGGACCCCCCTACCACGGAGAAAAGACCTTGACTATTCACCCTATCCACGCTCCTCATCACTTTAAAAACTTCTATAAAGTCACCCCTCAGCCATCAATGCTCCAGGGGAAATAGCCCAGCCTTTTCAGTATCTCCCTATCGCTCAAACCCTCCAACCCTGGCAGCATAGCGATTTTTTTATGAACCCTTTCAAGTTTCACAATATCTTTCCTATAGCAGGGAGATCAGAATTAAACATAGTGTTCCAGAAGTGGCCTAACCTATGTCCCATACAGCTACAACATGACCTCCCAACTCCTATACTCAACGTACTGACCAAAAAAGGAAAGCATACCAAACACCTTCTCCACTATGAACAAAATCAGAAGTGGCTGGAAAAGCTCAGCAGGACTGGCTGCATCTTTGAAGAAATAATCAGGGTTAACTTTCCAGGTCCGGTGACACTGCCTCAGAATTGACTTCCGACTCTTCTTAACTATCATATCTATGTGGGTTTCCACTTTCATATTCAATGACCCTGCCTTGTTGTCAGCTATGGTCCTTAAGTAGCCAATTAGTGACAATTTTAAAGGATCTATTCCATTGCTGCTGCGTTCAGATTGTCAATTGTTGTCATAAAATGAGAAGCTATACATTCAGAGCAATACCTTTGCTTTCTTATAAATTAAGGACAATAAGTGAGAAATATTGATTATCAAAGGATAGAGGGGAGGAATCCCTAATGCATGATTAACTGGCATTTATTCAAAGTATGAATCCTACTAGTGAGGGCTTGTCTAGAAGTCAGAAGAGTGCTCATGCTGATTAAAAAGGATTGGGGATAGGGCAAATAAGAATAAGGTAGTGTCTTTGATCAGTGGATCAGCTCTAGAAACATGACATTTGAAGTCGGCAAATTATAATTGATTATTTAATACCTTATATGAGTGCATCTAAGTGCTTGCTGTGGTATAGTTTGCATAGATATCCAGGGTTACCCACTGTAATTCCCTTCTGGGTACACCCCTTCCCATCCCACTCCCAGCATCAAGAGGATACAGGACATTCATCTTCCTGTTCACCTCCCATACTAGGTCCCAGCAACATTGCATTAGAAAATCAGAGCCTGCACTCTATCATGTTGTGTTACATTTACACGTTCTTTAGGTTAGGTGCTCTTCTGCAATGTACTGCAGCCAAAATGTACTCCTCGGTTTAAGAGGCACAGACTGGCTTTAGGTAATGTTGGTCTCACATGTATCTGGGACCTCTGCTAAGATGAACAACCTTTCTGTTGTGCAGTTAATGCTGGTCCGAATGCCACGATCATTCAGCCTAGCAAGCAGCACAACTCCACAGCACTTTGAATGAGTTCAGGTTAATCATGCATTCGGGATTTCTGCGCATGCTTTTAGGAGCTATCAATTTTTTAAACCCTTTGCCTTTTGACATTTACTATTACTTACTTATCTTTCTTAATTTACAGGGAAGCAAAGTATTGCTCTGATTATACAGCTCCGTATTACATAACAACAATTGAATATGACAATCTAAATGCAAAATAATATTGGTTGGAAGGTGGAAGTTTTGTCTTTTCATTTTTCCTCTGATGCCCTGAGGTCCCTGTTGTCATGCTGAATGATAGTTAAAGTTAATGCTTGTGCTTTGCAGAACACCCTCTTCAGTCTTCTCTCACTATGCCAGCAATATTCAATGAGAGAATTCAATTATCAGAACAGCTCCTTGACCAATCTAGCTTTTAAGCCTCTGGTTCCCATTTTGCAAGATTTTTGGCTGTTCGTTCCCACCACCCCCTCCCCCTGCAAATTTTCTTTATCATGCATCACCCTCTGCCTCCCTACAATATGTACTAAACTGCGCAGGAATGTGGCTCAATTTCTTTCTCAATTACTTGATAGCGAAGCAGAAGCCTTAGGACTCTTGGACTTAGGAGTAAAGCTCCAGATTCATAATTGAATCAACAAAAGATTCATAAGAGTACAGGAATTTTCTCAGCCCTAAACCATGGTACCCTTACCATTCTGCATTTTGTCTGTTCCAACTGTGAATAATATCATATGTCCATGTTACAACTTCTCAGTCAAGGCCTCTTTCAACTATTCTTTCAATCATCTCCTCATGGATCCATCATCCATCTTTGGCTTTGTGTTAATTTACCATGATTACGAAATGTCTATCCAACCAGAGTGAATGAACAGGTCTGAGAGATGCACACAGACAGTCAGAAGAGAAAGCAAAATCAGATGGAAGAACATCAGTGTAAATCAATCAGCACAAAACTATAGAGATTGACTTTACTTAGTTAAAGCAAAATTGTGAAGTCAGGATTCCTCTAATATTACTGGGGCCATCTATAAAGCCTCACAAAATCAGGGATTTTAGCGCACAAAGTACATCTGTGAAAAAGCTACTCTGTTTCCTTCCAGCCTCCTGTTTGTCTACCTTTGTTTTCTGCAATGTTTTGCACTTTGTAACTATAGGTTGCGTATCACATTTTATAGGAATGCTCATTTTTTTCAAAGAGAGCAGTTGTTTTAACCAGTTAACTAATTTTGTTGGCACATAAACCAACTAGGTCATTCTTGTTACAATCCCAGCTAAAAACACAACTGTAAAGCAAAACCATTACCCATTATTCAATACAAAATTGAACAAAGATCAAAATTAATTGAGCACAAAAGCCTGCCCATCATGCCTAAGTAGTTCACATAGACACACGCACGCACGCACGCACACACACACAGACCCACACACACACACGCACAGAAACTAATTACAATGGCTTGAAATGCATCACATGTGGACACAATGCTTAATTAGACCTTTAAGCTTCACAGAAGCAAAATACTAAAACTTTTTTGAAAATACTCTTTCAGTTTTGTACAGTGAAAAAAATTGCAGTTTTAAATGCATTGACTTAAACATTGCAGTTGAAAAATGGATAATCATTTGCTGCCGAATATATAACCAGTTTTATTTTTCTTTGCATTGAACTCAATAGGGAACATTATCCTCTATCAGTTGCTGCATACCATGAGAAAAGTAAAAATTAACCTTATCGTGTTCCACACAAAATTGTACACAATTTTGTTAGGGTATGTGTAAGATTTAACCCCCTCTTCCGGATTGCCCGAACACCTCACTAGTAACCAAATCTTTGGGTCATTCTTCAATATATATTATTTTAGCTCCACAATGACCACTTCTTATTTTTTGCTCTTCCATTCTTATGACAACTGTATATCATACATTCCCTATAAATTGTATTTATCTTGTGAGCACAAATAATGTAGTACCTATTTTGACAATCTAATGGAATGTTCTGTCAAGCCATACTCACTGCATCAACCCACTTAAGGAATCTGAGCTATGAGGAAAAAAGTTGAAGATTGTGGAATTGGCAGCTCGCCTAAGAAGTTTTAGTGAAGATATCATTCAAGATTCCTCAGCAAAAAGATAAATCGAACCTCAATACTTTATATGTAGGTGCAAAACTTAGATAACATAATCCATCAAATTCTCCATTGTTATTCAGTAATAAAATATAATCCAGCCTTAAATGCTTGGGTTTCCTGGAGGATACAGGCTTTTTCTCAGAAAAAAAAGTAAGTGTATGGACAACTTAGATTTTTCTACTTTACAGAGTCGGAGTGAATATAGGGAATAGACAGCTGTTAGAGGCACATTGTGTGGAACATTTGAGAGAATTAGATTCATTTTTGAGGGAACAGACGATTGGAACTGGGAAGATAGATTGCAGTGTTATCTAGTTCTGAAGTTTCCAATCTGCCTGCATGTCACCGTGAGACTACCTCTGATAATCAATTCTATTTTGTCAAGTTTCCTTAAGCTGTACGTCTTTCACAGAAATTGGGCATTTTTAAAATCTTGTCATGTTGTCACATTTTTGATTTTTTTTAAATAGGGAGGATCTTGGAGAACAATTACATTTCAAATGGGTGCATATTTACACATTTTAAAAGATTGATTCATGGGATGAGGGCATCACAGCTAGACTAGCTTTATTGTCCATCCCTAATTGCCCAAAAGGCAGTTACGAGTCAATCAGTTGCATGTCGACCAGACGAGATAAGAATAGCAGTTTCCTTCCCTAAACAATATCAGTGAACCAGATGAGATTTTCCCCCCAAGAATTGGAAACAGATTCATATTTATCACTAGATACTTAATCTCATTTTTTTTTGTTTTTAATTGAATTAAAATTCCACCACATGCCACAGTGGAATTCAAACCCAGGTTTCCAGAACATTGTCTGGATCTCTGGAGCAACAGTCAAGCAATAATACCATGAGGCCAACCACCTACCCTTAAATAGTTACTATAACAGCTTTGAGTTGAAAAGCAATAAAATGATGCTTTAAAATCTTAGAATAGACTGTCGGCTCTGATTGTGAAGTCAGGCAGAGGTAATAGGTACATAGACACAATGCCAGTCATGCTCTAAAAATAAAGCTGCTTAAGGTAATGTTTCATCAAATATTGCAATATAAGATGGAGGAAGACATTTAGAAGTCATTTTATTCAATTCAAACACAGTAACCTATTCAAGTGAAAACATGCAAGGTAGACTCACATAAATCCCTGAATCATATGAGTTCTGGTAAAAAATCTGGGAAAATCACACAGGAGATTGAGCAAAACCTTTCTCAACATGAGGGGCAACTCATTGCTTTATCAAAGGGAGATCCTGGCATTAAGACAAGATTCTCTGGAGCAGCAACGAGATTGCCATTAAGGAAAGTTATTGCCTGTTAGCAAACTCATTAACAACAAATTTCATCTCAGTATGCAGATTCCAATTCTGCTACTTGCAATGAGGAAACTAGACGTTGACAATTTCCGCCATGAAAGTCAGGCAGTAGCTTGGTCCTCCAAGTCACCACCTTGAACAGCAACTATAACATCTCAAGGCCTGCTCCAAAGAACTAACTGCATGCAACTCACATCCACAGACACTGACATCCATCAACTGTCAGTGTCTCAAATCCATCACCTTTGTAGGATGTTTCTGTGGTTTAAAACTATGCTTCAGGTCACACCAGCAATTATCACTGAAGCACTGCTGCAAGAGCACATCAAAAGCAGGATCAGGCAGCCAGCTCACAGTTTGGACCAGGCTGCGTCTCAGGGTTGCTCAGTCACTTAGTTAGCATCTAACTGCATGCTCACAACTTCCCTGACTTTTCTTGCTTTGTCTTGGCATTCCATGCTTTTAGCACAATGGCCTTTGGCACTGCTTCATTGATTTGCTGTTTATAACTCATACAGAGCCAAGCTGCTTGTCATTAGTGATAAGCCTAGTGATGGACATGTTCCTTTATTGCACAGTCAGGGATTAGTCTCATACACACAGCATATATATTTATAGGGTATATAGTAATTTATTGTTACTTGTATTTTTTTCAAAAAGAATACAGTGAGAAGTATTTAAGTTGCCATACTATGGTATCTATATTAATAACTGAAAGCATAGATAGGAAAATAAAAAAACCCGTGTTACAAACAATCTGCATTATTTTTCAATCAAAATGGCCAAGTCTCAAAGTATCAGAGATAATGTACCTATGTTTTCATACTGTCTGGGCTGCAGCACTGATCTCAGGACTGGGAAATAAAATTAACCAGTCTGACATTGCACGGGTGGCATTGGTCTCCATCCTGACATATTTCTGGGTGAACGACTGAGAGATCCCACACAAGTAAGCTGTCACTCCCTGGAAGACACCAGTAACAAACTTCACCTTGTCCCCTGTCACCACCTCAGCACATGCTTCTTCTTTTCTCTCCTACTCTGAAATGCCCTGCCACCAACAGCATGGACCACACGATCTCCCCAATGCCAACATCAAAGCCCCTTTCACCATTCAATGTATGGACCCTGAGGACTGATTGCAGTCCAGCTCAATGGCTAACTTTAATAGACAGCCCCAGGAAAGGACTGGACCCCATTTTTGCTCCAGATGGGCATTAAGCAATTCTCTGACTTCTTGTCATGGACCCTGAAATACTGGACATAGCCCAGTCCCCAGCCTGTACTCAGATGAATCGGCTAAGACTGACCCAAGTGAATGGCTATCATGGCCCAGCCTCTGGACTGAAGGTACCAGAACCCCCTATGTGAATACTCTCCCACTCCTAACATAATTTGAGACTTCAACAAAGTGTGAAGCTGGATGAACACAGCAGGCCAAACAGCATCTCAGGAGCACAAAAGCTGACATTTTGGGCCTAGGCCCTTCATCAGATTGGGTCAGTCTTAGCAGATTCATCTGAGTACAGGCTGGGAACTGGGCTATGTCCAGTATGAAAACACAGCTAGTTTCCCCCAAGAAGAGGGTACCATCATCTGCACACACATTTCACAGAGAGGACCATTCCTCAAGACTGCAGTTTTCATCAATAGGAAGGGCTTCCATTCCATTCCACTGTTCTGTGAACACCATTAACTCTACTTGAAGTTGTGTGCCCACTGTTCTGATTGCTGCTACGCCTCCTACTTTCTGGATCACTCTCGTGTCCCACACGCAGTTAAAGATCCAGGTGTTTTACAAGGCTGGTTACTAAGAGACTAACCCTGCCCATTACAACTCATGGGTCATGAAACCAATGTGCAACCCTCTCATTGATGCAGACCATAAGGCAATGTGCTCGATGATGAGGAACTAGTTGACCAGGAATAGCCTTCTGAGGAGGTGAATGGGGCCAATAAGCTGGAGGAAACTCTCCTGGTACATGACAGAATTCAGTTGTGTCAACTGCTACAAATTAGACAGGGCCTGACAGGCACCCGTTTCCAGTAGATGAGAGCTGGCTGCACCAATAACCATATAATATAAAATAATCATTCATCATCATGCTCGCTTTCTTCTGTGGGATGAAATACAGCCTCCGTCAAGTTTGTTTTTGTTCACTTTAGATAGCCGTGAACTAAAGCTAACTGTAGGAATGTCTGAAATCCTTCCTGACAATAATGATCACCCCATGGGCAGTAGGAGCTGAATAGGAGTATGCTGGAGAGGATGGTAGAGTAAGCTAAAGATAAGTAAGCTGCCAGGCCTGGTGCATGTGCCAGAAATTGTCAGCTACAACAGCTACATACTGTGAGCAGTGTGTCTTTAGGGCTGTTGTGCCATTCCATTGCTGGTGAAGGGCAACTCTGCAATGATAATGATTGACCCGCTGTTCAAGCAGTGTTTAAAGGTTGTACTGGCATCAGGGATGCCAGCCTATTCCATGGTACCCAATGAGTGGTGACTTCTTCTGATTACTGCAAAATGGTAGAATTGGGCTAGTAATGTAAGGGGGGAGTATAGTAAGTGTGGGGTGGATAGTTAATTGGGTGAGCTTGGGATAGAAGAAATTTTACTAATCTTCATGGAAAGAAACCTTCAGTAAAATTCAACAAAATTGACACTTTGCCAAAAATGATGAGACTCACCCCATAGTGTATTCATTATTTTGTATTATTACAAATTGGAGAAAACGTGAAGCAGGCCTAAGAGGATTTCAAGGGCACTGTTGTGAAAAGAAACTGCTTGCACCTCTCAAGTGGTTATATCCAGATCCGAAAGGCCTGGACTATGGCTAAAAATATCTCATCAGCACACCGCAGTCTACTTGAAGAGCAAAGCCACTTCCAGGGATGCTGCAGCTGGGCTTTCACAACAACATCCGAGCATTAACAGTCTTTTAAGCTTTGCTGGGAGCTGAATTGCCAGGTAGTCAATAGAAATGAAAACTGGAGAAAATGCAGAACAGACAGCTAATCTGTTAATATCCACCACTTTATGATATCACATTAAGACAAAATTAATTCTCTTTCAGCTTCATCCTCTAGTATTTTAACAGCATGTTCTAAGTATGAATATCACACATTTTATTTTCTACGTACAATCCTTCTTCATTCTACTAACAAACTTATTCTGTAGTTAAGGACCAACTTCTCTGATTCCACTGGCCTTCCAGTTCGATATCAGCTATATATCTGACTGGTTTTCATTGCATTTCTGAATGTAATTTGATGTAAAATGGAAGTCTTAAAAATGGTAGTGATTCAAAAAGCTAAACCACTCCCCCCAACTTGATATTTTTTACTGTACCCAACCAATATTACCCATTATTTTTATCTTTCTGCTGATTTCTTATCCATTCCCAGGTTTGTGCTGAATTCAGACAGTTTGGGTTTAATTAGTAACTTGTCACTTTTCTGAATGCCGTTTGGAAGTCTACATTCCAGATGGCCTGCTGGATTATATATTTGCACCCAATATTTGTGCTCCATGCAATCCTCTTCCCATTCTCTTTAACTAATTGTAATAGCATAATCTCTCATTCCTTCCATGTGATTTTCAACTCTCCACTTCAAAGACATGATGCTGCTTGTCTGAACTATTTATTGTGGTACTGCAACTTATATTCTTGCCACTATCTGTGTGAAAATAGTTTCTCAGTGAACTTTTTAAAATATTGATACACTCTAGATTTCATCTTTCCCACAATGAGAAAACTTCATGACCATCCCTGGCTTTTCTGAAAATGTCGTATTGAGACTTTTAACATAAACATCACCACCTGGGACTGGTGTGCATGTGGAGGGAATTCTGGAATTTTGAACCAGGAACCAACACTCCTCTCCGAGCCATATGATTAACATTACTAGGTTGCAGTAGCTAATCAGCAAATTTAAACTTCATGAATCAATTTAAATAAGTTTCATGGAATGATAATGAGACTGATTGGCCTGCATTTGCCTGTGTTTGTCTTATGATTTTACCATGCCTCCTGTTTTTGTATCATCAACAAAGTTATTACCTCTAGATACATATTGTTCATACATGGATCCTGAAGAGGTTCTGGCATTTTTAATTGGTATACACCATATTGTATCATTTCACAAAACAATATTCTATTCTAATTGTTACAGAGATAGTAGGAACTGCCAATGCTAGAGAATCTGAGGTAACAAGGTGTAGAGCTGAATGCACACAGGAGGCCAAGCAGCGTCAGAGGAGCAGGAAAGCTGACGTTTTGGGTCGAGACCCTTCTTCAGGAAATTTCAGATTTTCTGAAGAAGGGGCTTGATCCAAAACATCAGCTTTCCTGCTCTTCTGATGCTGTTTGGCCTGCTCTGTTCATCCAGCTCTACACCTTGTTATCTCCTTTCCTAATTTTTGCTTTTATTTTACCGAGCTAATCACTACCCAAAGAAATAGGCGAAGACCATTCCATCCCTCAAATCTGTTTCCTGTGCTGGGATTTGAACTCGTGTCTCCAGAGAGCTAGCTGGATTTTTGGATTACTTATTCAGGATTACTAGTCCAATGGCAATAATGCTACATGATCACCAACAAATTCTAGATTTCTACCAGCTTTTGTTTCCTGTTTTACACCTAAAATGATCTAGCTCAAATGTTAAGATGATGCTACTCTGTTCTGCATTCTTCAGCTAGAGGATACAGCCTCTTTTATCAATCAATATGATAATATTTCATTTATTACCATGCTCCTGAAATTTCATGGAAGGCCTCCTGGTCTCAAGGTATGGGAAGTGGTAAAATTTGCACAATTTAAGGAGCATGCCTTACTTTTTATAAATGGTATCGTATATTGTTACCATTAAAATTCTTCTGAAAACCTATATAAACAACATGCACTACATTTTCCATACTTAATCTTTCATTGAAATACATCAGGTCTCCACATTTCTTCCAGAGATGCATTTCTAATACATAGAGAACTCTTAAGAAAAGGTTGAAGATTCTTCAAAATTTATGTCATGCAAGTTGTTTCATTTCACACTGGTGCAGCAACTTCATTTATACTTATTCACTGTGTTCACTGTAACTTCAATAAGGGGGAGACGTCAACCTATTATTACTGTTTCCTTATTTCCTCTTAGCATTCCTGTGTTGTTTCATTGAATAATAAAGTGCATAGGAAAAACTAACAATATGTTTCAGCAGGATAAGAATCACGAAAAAGTGATGAAATATGTATAACAGAGACTGCAACCCACTTTATCCAGTATACTGGAAGATCAGTGCTATTAACATCATCCATCTCTCATGAAAGAGTAATATAAAAACATATAGTTTGTGTTCTGTAGCTAAAGGACAATGACAGAACTAGGTCAATGGATTGTTACTGTTTGCCTCTCTTTCCAGGTGTTCCACAGTAGGCAGCCTAGTGATTCACTAATGTGTGTTGTCTAAATTTAAATTGGCTGAAATGCAGGCAAAGGTTTAAAAAAAGTCTGACCCTGTACCAACTCTAAAATCTATTGCTAAAATGTGATTAGGAAACATAACATTATAAAAAATGTCAACTGGAAATAACATTTCTCCATACAGTGAACCGCTATTAAAATTGGTTAACCCAGACCTAATGTACTGTAAAACTTTTATTTAGTACCAATTTTGACAATTGTAGCAAGAACCATGATGCAGAGAGGAATTGTTTTTTTTAAATGGCATGGGATAAAACATTTTAATAACATCTCATTTCATTTAAGGTTTTGGCTTCTCAGGCAGTATTCTAGTGAGAAGCTGCTACATTAAACATGTGAATTTGTCTACAGAAAAGGATTGGAATCAGTGATGTTAGATAAGGTGAAAAAGAGGAGGCTTATGATAAATTATTTGGCATATTAATGATGATTTTGTTATAACAATACCAGCCTTAATATTTAGATTAGTGCAGAAAATATACATATGGGTGCATTTGCCTTACAATATATTATAGAGAATTAGCATTTGCTTTGGAAATAGTGACTAAACTTTCAAATAAGACCTTTTTTTAGCTATGCTGGCAATCCAACAACAATGAATGGAATTTATTACTCTCCCAAAGACAGGCTGGGAAGCAGGGGACCATAAAATGGGACAAGAAGGTACAGGGCAAAGAGCCCGTCATCTTCCCAACTCCTAATAGAGGTCCGTAGGGGGCACCAGCTTCCACTTCACTGTGATATTATCAGTGGCAAGAGTCCATACACCAAAATCAATTGACGGTCATGCTATTCAATTTTGTTGTTTTTATTAATTCATGGGATATGGGTATCGCTGCTGGGTCAACATTTATTGCCCAACCTTAATTGCCCTTAAGAAGGTGATGGCGAGTTGCTTTGTTGAACTGTGACAGTCCATGTACTGCAGGTAAATCTGCAATGCTGTTAGGGAAGAAAGTCCAAGATTTTGACTCAATAACACTGAAGGAATGGTGATATATTTCCAAGTCAGGATGGTCTATGGCTTGGAGGATAATTTGAAGGGGCTGACATTCCCACATATATTCTGTTCTTCCAGTTGACAGTGGTCATTGGTTTGGAATGTGCTAGATTTCTGCAGTGCTTCTTGTAGATGGTATAAAAAGTTGCTACAGGGCAACAGTGGTGAAGGGACTGGATGTCTGTGGAAAGCAGTTGAGGTCACACCCACCTGAAGATACTGTTCTTTAATTTAACCTTACTGCTGTCCACTCATGGAGGCCTGCCTGATAGACGTCTACAACCCATACCCTCTCCTAGCTGGCTTTTGGATTCTCCTGCTGGGAAGTGCTGCAGCACGAGCAGTTGTTGCCAATCCTGATTGACCAGTAGTTCTTGGGTCACCCTGCAGGACCCAGAAACTCTGTTGCTGACCACACACTTGCCTAATTACCTTAAAATCGCATCAGGGTGGCCCCAAAATGGTTGTAGCAGGGCAGCCACTGAGACTGCAGCCAGAGAATACTGCATGGCCCTTAACATTCAACCCAACGAAAGTTCTTTCTTCAACAACATTTTCACAATGTTTTCTGAAACCTTTTCTTCACAAATTAGCAGTAGTGCAGATGTCGAACCAACTAAATAAGACCATTTGGCCTCAGCATTCCAGTGTAAGTCATCGCATGCCTTGCCAAAGTGAGGGTTTCTCATGTATAAACATAAGGAAAATTCTGCCATGATTTATGTCTATTTTCTGGGTGCATCGAAGATGAACAACAACAAGGAAATGCTGGATTTAAGATGGGATGACATTGCATGTCTCAACTCCACTGACGTCTGCCTTCTGGCTCGCCTCAACAAATGCATAACGTTTCTGCCTGTCAGGGCACATTCATGAAGGTGAAATTACTTGGATAAACTGACTTGTAGAAAATTTTAATTCGTTGAGATGCATTGTACATATTGTTTTGTTGGAAAGAAGCCTTCTGTTATACTGAGAAAGGTTTGCAATTTCAACATAATTACTGTCTGAAATCAGCATAATGCTCCTCTCAGTGGAAACACCACTTTGTGTGATTTGTGTGCTAAAGGAATAGGAGCAGTAGAAAACTGAAACGATCTAAACAGGCCAACTCAGAGGAGAGTCAGGTCATCTCACTGTAATCATCCGGCGCTGACACTTTCTAAGATCTTTTCGTGGAGCTCCATCTCAAGAGGCTGCAGTTCACTTTTGAAACTTTAGAGCAACTCGGCTGATCCAACCCGACTGCCACTGATGTTCACAGCACATACAGCCCACATAGTGGCAGAGAAAGTGACCGTAGCATTCAACATTTATACCACAGGCTTATTCCATACAGTCCCTGGGGACCTCCAGCCAATTATGGAATTCTCCATAGCTTACATCATTAATCACCTCTTTGCCGGGGTAACAATGTAGACAATTCAAAATTCCTTCCACCTCAATGAGTCAGAGGTTGTCATATTTTATAGAATTGCTGAATTCCTCAACACTACCAGTGTTATTCACTGTGAGCCTTGACATTTATGTGAACCTCAAAGGTCTCCATTCCTAATATACAGCTCATTTGCAATGATTGGCAGGGTTATCTGTTTAGGAATTTACAGCTGTCATTATTAAACCCTGTCAATGCAGTTTCTCAGGTTAACTTCAACAGCTAAAGTCAGATTGACTGCTGACAAGGGATAGCCCCCATGAGTTGTGATGACCATTTGTAGGTCCAGCATTAGACAGAGGTATGTTCCAATGAAATATATACAAAGGTACGGTTCAAAGATTGAACAAGCAATCAGATTGGCCAATTAAATACATTCAAAGGTGACTTGCACTGTGTACCCAGGACAGTCTTGTGAATTGTGGTTAAATAAATTAGATACAATGTCTGAAAGTAGTTTTGCAGGTAAAACACAGATTCATTTGGTAAACCTTCAAAGATGAAAAAAATGCACTATTTGGAAATCCAAACCTGTAAAAAAGTCTGCTTTTTGACCTAAATCAATGTGACAAGTAAAATATTTTCACTGATAGTTATGAAATCCTGACTCTAGGTCTTAAAATTATCGTATCACCTGTTCCCTGTTGTATATCAGGCAGTCTTTACGTGACATATTCCAGGAAGTTATTGGAACTATCAGCAAAAATATTACATGGATCCTACTCACAATGAGCTTCCTCTCCATTATATTGGAAACACCATCCAATTTGTAGGTCAATGTGTATCCAAAATAAGACTAAGTAGCAATTATCTAAATTTTTACAAGAAGTTAATAATTTGAATGTCATAAAATATTTTCTAAGGAACTGAATTATGTTTAAAATTTGTATAAGCACATTAAACATTGATAAAAAGTTGCTCTCATTTACTTGTTTTATGTTTTTATCATGATGAACAATATTGCATACGAAGCTGGCTGTAAAGAATAAAGTTTGACACAAAGCATATTTTCCCTGTGATATTTCTGATTGCATGCATCTCCCTGGACAAAAGATATCAATCAGTGAGTTGAAACTCTGAGCTTTTGGCACTTTTTGGTAGTGGCAATGATACTTGACAGTCGTATTCTTCATTCAACATATGTTTACACCAGTTCCAGAGCACTCACTGCAACTTGAATCTAATACATAAAGAAGAGAAAGTGGGTACATCAACAACTTGTCTCTCATGATATAAGGGATCTTAAAGATTCAAATTGGCATTATCCAACACTTTTTTTGCACTGATTCTCAGGATATAGACATTACCATCTATTAAAACATTTATTGTCCCTCCCTAATTATCTTGGAGAAAGTTGTGGTGAGCTCCCTTCTTAAACACAGCATTCCTTGAGGTATAGAAACAGTAGTGATCGGAATGATGGCAGCCAGATGAATCTCATAGAATACTGGATCCCTGATTGGGGTTGTTAATCTGGTCCAATCATGGAGCCCTGGCTGGCAGATATAAATAGGAGCAAAGGACAAAGAACAAAGAAAATTACAGCACAGGAACAGGCCCTTCGGCCCTCCAAACCTGCGCCAAACCAAATCCTCTATCTAAACCTGTTGTCTATTTTCCAAGGATCTAAATCCCTCTGCTCCCTGCCCATTCATGTATCTAACTAGATACATCTTAAATTGTGCTATCATACTCGCCTCTACCTCCTTTGCTGGCAAAGCGTTCCAGGCACCCACCACCCTCTGCGTAAAGAACTTTCCACGCATATCTCCCTTAAACTTTTCCCCTGTCATCTTGAAATCGTGACCCCTAGTAATTGAGTCCCCCACTCTGGGGAAAAAAGCTTCTTGCTATCCACCCTGTCTGTACCTCTGATGATTTTGTAGAAATCAATCAGGTCCCCCCTCAACCTCTGTATTTCTAATGTAAATATTCCTAATCTACTCAACCTCTCTTCATAGCTAGTGCCCTCCATACCAGGCAACATCCTGGTGAACATCCTCTGCATCCTCTCCAAAGCATCCACATCCTTTTGGTAACGTGGCACCCAGAACTGTACGCAGTACTCCAAATGTGGTTGAAGCAAAGTCCGATACAACTGTAACATGGCCTGCCAACTCTTGTACTCAATACCGCGTCTGATGAATGAAAGCATGCCGAATGCCTTCTTGACCACTCTATTGACCTGCATTGCCACTTTCAGGGTACAATGGACATGAACACCCAGATCTCTCTGTGTATCAATTTTCCCCAGAGCTTTTCCATTTACCATATAGTTCACTCTTGAATTGGATCTTCCAAAATGCATCACCTTGCATTTGACTGATTGAGCTCATCTGCCATTTCTCTGCCCAACTCTCCAGTCTATCTATATTCTGCTGCATTCTCCGACAGTCCCCTTCACTATCTGCTACTCCACCAATCTTAGTGTCATCTGCAAACTTGCTAATCAGACCATCTATACCTTCCTCCAGATCATTTATGTATATCACAAACAACAGTGGTCCCAACACAGATCCCTGTGGAACACCACTGGTCATAGTTCTCCATTTTGAGAAACTCCCTTCCACTACAACTCTGTCTCCTGTTTCCCAGCAGTTTTCTACCGTCTAGCCTGGGCCTCATGTGACTTCACTTTCTCCATCAGCCTACCATGGGGAACCTTATCAAATGTCTTACTGAAGTCCATGTATATGACAACTACAGCCCTTCCCTCATCTATCATTTTTGTCACTTCCTCAAAGAATTCTATCAAGCTGGTAAGACATGACCTTCCCTGCACAAAACCATGCTGCCTATCACTAATAAGCCCATTTTCTTCCAACTGTAAATAGATCCTATCCCTCCTATCTTCTCCAGCAGCTTCCCAACCACTGAAGTCAGGCTCACTGGCCTATAATTTCCTGGATTAACCTTGCTACCCTTCTTAAACAAGGGAACAACATTAGGAAGTTTCCAGTCCTCTGGGACCTCACCCGTGCTCAACGATGCTGCAAAGATATCTGTAAAGGCCCCAGTTATTTCCTCTCTTGCTTCCCTCAGTAACCTGGGATAGATCCCATCTGGACCTGGGGACTTTTTCACCCTAACACCCTTTAGAATACCCAACACTTCCCCACTCCCTATGCCGACTTGACCTAGAGTAATCAAAAATCTATCCCAAATCTCAACATCTGTAATGTCCCTCTCCTCAGTGAATACCAACTCAAGGCACTCATTAAGAATCTCACTTGTTTTCTCTGTCTCCTCATGTAACTTCCTTCCTTTGAGTAGACCAACCCTTTCTCTAGTTACCCTCTTGCTCCTTACATATGAATAAAAGGCTTTAGGATTTTCCTTTATCCTGTCTGCTAAAGATATTTCATGACCTCTTTTAGCCCTCTTAATTCCTCATTGCAGATTGGTCCTACTTTCCTGATATTCTTCCAAAACTCTCTCTGTTTTCAGTCACCTAGGCCTTATGTATATTTCGTTTTCCTCTTTGCTAGTCTCACAATTTCACCTGTCATCCATAGTTCCCCCTGGTGCCCTTTCTATCTTTCATTTTGACTGGGACATGTCTGTCCTGGACTCTAATCAACCTCTCTTTAAAAGCCTCCCACTTTTCAAATGTGAATTTACTGTCAAACAGCTGCTCCCAATCTACATTCTCCAGCTCCTGCCGAATTTTGCTAGAGTTGGCTTTCCCCCAGTTCAGCACCCTTCCTTCAGAACCACTATCATCTTTGTCCATCAGCATTCTAAAGCTTACGGAATTGTGGTCACTATTCCCAAAGCAATCCCCTACTGAAACTTTAACCACCTGGCTGGGCTCATTTCCCAACACCAGGTCCAGTATGGCCCCTCCCCGAGTTTAACTGTTTACATACTGCTCTAGAAAACCCCCCTCGATGCTCCTTACAAATTCTGCTCCAACTAAACCCCTAACACTAATTGAATCCCAGTCAATGTTGGGAAAATTAAAATCTCCCATCATCGCCTTCCTGTTGTTCCTACATCTTTCCATAATCTGTCTACATATTTGTACTTCTATCTCACACTCGCTGTTGGGAGGTCTGTAGTATAGCCCCAAAATTGTTACCGCACCCTTCCTATTTCTGAGTTCTACCCATATTGCCTCACTGCTGGAGTCCTCCATAGTGCCCTCCTTCAGCACAGCTGTGATATCCTCTTTGACCAGTAATGTAACTCCTCCACCCCTTTTACCTCCCTCTCTATCCCACCTGAAGCATCTATATCCTGGGACATTTAGTTGCCAATCTTGCCCTTCCCCCACCCACGTCTCAGTAATAGCAATAACATCATACTCCCAGGTACTAATCCAAGCCCTAAGTTCATCTGCCTTACCTACTACATTTCTCACATTAAAACAAATGCACCTCAGGCCACCTGTCCCTTTGCATTCATCATCTGTTCTCTGCCTACTCTTCCCCTTAGTCACACTGACTTCATTATCTAGTTCCTTACAGGCTTTAGTTACTACCTCCTTACTGTCCATTAACCTCATTGGTTCCCATCCTCCTGCCATATTAGTTTAAACCCTCCCCAACAGCGTTAGCAAAAACACCCCAACGACATTGGTTCCAGTCCTGCCCAGGTGTAGACCATCCAATTTGTAACAGTCCCACCTCCCCCAGAAAAGGTCCCAATGTCTCAAAAATCTGAACCCCTCCCTCCTGCACCATCTCTCAAGCCACTCACTTATCCTGCCTATTCTTTCATTTCTGCACTGACTAGCATGTGGCACTGGTAGCAATCCTGAGATTACTACTTCTGAGGTCGTACTTTTTAAATTGGCTCCCACCTCCTAAATTCTGTTTATAGGACCTCATCTCATTTATTACCTATATCATTGGTGCCTGAATGCACCACAATAGCTGGCTGTTCACCCTCCCCCTTCCTCATCCTGCAGTCGATCTGAGACATCCTTGATCCATCACCTGGGAGGCAAAATACCATTCAAGAGTCTCGTTTTCGACCAGAGAACCACTACCTACTCCCCTTACAATCGAATCCCCTGTGACTATAGCCCTTCCACTCTTTATCCCGCCCTTCTGTACAGCAGAGCCAGCCACGATGCCATGAACCTGGCTACTGCTGCCTTTCCCTGATGAGCCATCTCCCTCAAAAGTATCCAAAATGGTATACCTGTTTTGGAGGGAGATGACCGCAGGGACACCTGCACTGCCTTCCTGCTTTTTTTTCCTGCCTTTTCGTCACCCATTCCCTTTCTCCCTCAGCATTCCTAATCTGCGGTGTGACCAATTTGCTGTACGTGCTATCCATGACTTCTTCAGCATCGCGCTTGCGCCAAAGTGAGTCCACCCGCGGCTCCAGAGCCATCATGTGGTCTAACAAGAGCTGCAGCTGGACACATTTCCTCCCTGTGCAGGAGTCAGGGACCTCAGCTGCGTCCCTGAGCTCCCACATTGAGCAAGAGGAGCATAACATGGAGTATCAGGGGTTTTGCTTAATCTGCAAGCTGGCTCTGAGGAAGCCAGGCCAAAATCAAGTATTATGCATGTATAAATAAAAAGTAACTTGGTGACGGGATACAGGTCTTCATGGTGTTATTTCACCCACAAAATCTAGGATTCTGACGCAGTGACAGTGAAGGAGTGATGCTACATTTTCAAGTTAGGATGATGCATAGCTTCGAGAAGAACCTTTAAGTAGACATGCTACTATTCATCTACTGCACTTGTCCTTCCAGCTTGTAAACTTTGTAGGTTTGGAAGGTGCCATGTAGGGAACACAGTCAAGTAGCTATAAACAATTTATTAGATGGTACACATTGTGGCATTGAGTACCTAGAGTGAAGGGAATTCATGTCGTAGGTAGTGGTTGGAGTACCA
The DNA here is from genome assembly GCF_030684315.1 of Stegostoma tigrinum. Lineage (NCBI taxonomy): Eukaryota > Metazoa > Chordata > Chondrichthyes > Orectolobiformes > Stegostomatidae > Stegostoma > Stegostoma tigrinum. Next base: position 36,158,680 of record NC_081371.1, read on the forward strand.
ACCAAGCAGGCTGCTTTGTCCTGAAGCACAGCTAGTTTTGAAGCACATATCTTCAGTCCAGCTACTAGAAAGTTAGCAGAGCCCATAGCCATTGCAGTGTCTAGTGCCTTCAGTTTTTCTTGATCTCACTTGCAGTATATTGAATTGGCTATGGATTGGCATTTGCAAAGCTGGGGACTGTGAAAGGAGACCAAGGTGAGTTATCTTGGTCTGGCTGAATATGGACATAAGCACCTTACCCTCTGCATGGATGAACTGAAGTGTCAAACATTGAAGATAGAGCCCACCTCCTGATAGTCATTTCATTGTATGCCACCATTCAGGTCTGGATGTGCAAGGCAGACTGCAGAGCTGATCAGTTGATTACAGGATCCCATGCCGGTTCTATTTTTTGACATGCATTGTAGTTACCCCCTCCCTAATAGCATTGTGAGTCAACACACAGCAGGAAGAATGCAGTAGTTCAGGAACTTACCAATACCTTCTCAAGGGCAACTAGGATGGGCAAGAAATGCTGGCCAACCAGCGACACCCACATCCTGCAAAAATGAATAGCGAGCAAAAGCACTTCATTCTTAGGGATTCCTTCTGCTGCTCCTGGCAGTCCCTCATAAGCCCTTTGTTGAATTAGGAATGGGCTACTTGCAGGATCTAGAACAGAGACTATCATGAAGTTGCAGATAGTGGTTGACTACAATTTTAAACACACTAATTTCTTGCCCATGTTTGGCCTGATGTTATCAGTCTCGATAAAATCTGGTATCAATGTTGAGGACTTGCAGGCTAGCTTCCTCTCAAATATAAACCACTGTGCCACCACCTCTGCTGGTTCCAAACTGCTCCCTATCCAATTGTCATTTCCATTGCCTACATCAATGCCTGGTGGCCCAGTTTGATACAACTGAGTGACTTAAACTCTTCTGCACAAACCAATTTCTTCTCGCTGTGGGTAAATGAATAAGAATACTGAATGGAAAACAGTACTGATTTGGAGACTGAACAGAAGCTCAGCATAGCAGGACAAGCTGCTGGAAGATGGGCACTGTATCCACAGCGCAAGACTACATCTGCATTTGTTAAGAATCAAGCAAAGTCACGATAATTATTCCTATTGGTTTCATAGTCGGCCATGGCACATTAATCATGACATATTTCTGTGCCATGATATCACGACAGGCACTTGGAAGAAGCCAGTTACAAGAATGACAACAGACAGTATGGAATTGAGTCCACCTTGTTGGCATGATTGAAAACCACATTCTAACAAATTAAACTAAGTAACCCCAGTTTTGTAACTATATATGTTTATTACTATCAGTACAATATTAAAACCTTTTCTTCTTTGAACATGTATAACATCTGATACCAAAACTGATGCCAAACATAATATGGAAGATCTACAGTTATATCAAAGTGTTGATGCCAGTGGAAATAAAGCTAAGTAGTATACTTATGCTATGGTGTTAATAGCCAAACTCCTATTACATCATTGGGTATTTTATGTTATATTTGTAGTTTCGTCTGTCATACTTTAGAATCAAAAGTACATTTAAATGGAATGGCATCTGCCAAAAATTGTTGGGGCTACAAGTAACAACTGAATCATTGCTTTCTTCTTCATAAGATGTGGACATTACTGATGATGCCAGTATTTATTGCTTATCCCTAAATGTCCTTGAGAAGGTGGTTGCTTGCTGCCTTTTTGAACAGCTGCAGTCATTGAGTGCACTAAAATGGACGTGCTTTTTTTTTCTGACAGAACGTTATGTTGTTCCAGCTTCAGTACTACAAGTGGCTGGCACATTCACATGACTGAGTACCCAAACAATGTTATGATGAAGGCATTTGGAGATGCCTTTGCTTTACACTGCTGCCTTTACAAACAGTCTATTACATTAAGTTCTGTTTGAGACGAACATGAATTAGTTGCTTCAAATCTGGCACATGGTCATTGCTGATGTTTTGAATTTACTTCCTAAAGGAATGGTAGTGTTATGGCAATTTTACTGGATTACCAATCCAGAGACCTGGACTAATGGCCTGGAGACCAGAATGTGAATGTCGTTGTAGTGGTTGGGCATTTTAAATTTAACAAGTAAATCTACAGTAAAAAGTAAAATAAATAAAGTAAAATAAATAAATAATACAGTTGACCAAACTCATCTGGTTCACCATACTGTCCTGACTCACTCCTGGCGACATGTGATCCAGAGGCATAGCAACGTAGCTGAGTCCTAATGCTCTCTGAAATAACATCCTAAGCCAGTTAGTCGTATCAAACTGTATATAAAACTTGAATAAGAATAAAACCAGACATCACTTTCAGCACCTAAAAGAACAAAATCATATTGTGCCTTCTTGATTCTGCAATGTCGTTGCAGTGACATCCTGGATCATGTTACAAAATTTAAAGAACTGTTCCACAGACAAGAGTCATAGAGTGTTTACAGCATAAGCAAAGCTTTCAGCCCATTGAGTTTATGCCAGTCATCAAGAATTCATCTATTCTAATCCCATTTTGAACTCTTTGGCCCTTACCAATGGCATTTCAAGTGCCCACATTGAGTCTTCCTGTCTCTTCCATCTTTCAGGCAGTGGGTTCCAGATATTCACCACCTGTGTGTAACTAACTTTACTAAAATCCCCTACTTCTCATCATAAAGCAACAATCTGACATGCCATACTCCTCAAATCATACCTTACATCTGATAATGTGGGCTACTCAATCAACATCCTTGGATATATCCTGTCCCACCAGAGGAACAAAGCTGCAGGTGATAGCGCAGTAGTAAAGAATTAGTTATTGTAAGGGAAAGTGAATAAAAAGATAATAAGCCTATGCTTCAGTCACACAGGATGTTCAAGTGATTACATCTGGAGTACTGTGTATTGGTCCCCTTATTTAAGCGAAGATGTACGCTACATCGGAAAAAGTACATCAGAATTAATGATAGATGCTTGTAAGAAAGGGATCACAATAATCGTGAGTGATATATCAAATCACAAGCATTCATTCTCTCCACCACCGATGCTCAGTAGCAGCAGTGTGCACTATCTACAAGACGCACTGCAGAAATTCACCAAAGATCCTCGGACAGCACCTTCCAAACCCACGGCAACTTCCAGCTTGAAGGACAAGTGCATCAGACGTATAAGAACACCACCATCTCCAAGTTCCACTCCAAGCCACTCACCATCCTGACTTGGAAATATATTGCCATTCCTTCACTGTTGCTGTGTCAAAATCCTGGAATTCCCTCCTTAATAGTGAGTCAACCCACAGCAGGAGCACTGCAACGGTTCAAGAAGGCAGCTCGCCAACACCTTCTCAAGGGCAACTAGGGATGGGCAAGAAAGCTGGCCAGCCAGTGACACCAACATCCCACAAATGAATAGAAGGCAAATATATATATAAATTGGAAAAAACAGATAGGCAATAGTAACTTTGATGAGGAGTTTATTGAATGTTTTCAGGGTAGTTTCTTAAAGCAGCCATTTTGGAACTGACTGAGAACAGGTTATGCTATATGTAGTATTATACAATGTGACATGATTAATTAATAGCCTCACATTAAAGGCACCTTTAGGTAACAGTGACCATAATATGATTAAACTGCACATACAGTTTGAAGGGGAGGAGAGCTGATTTAAGTATGGCATTTTACACTTCAATAAGAGCAACTGGGCATGAAAGCTGAACTGGCTGAAGTAAACTGGGATAAGAGAAGGAGTGAAGATAGAAGATTGATCAGATAAGAAGTAGTAAAGTGATCATAAAGATATATTTCAGAATATTCAGAACAAGTACATTTATATTAAAAATAAAAATTCTAAAGTGGGTAACAACCACCTGGAATTGACTAAAGGAGTTGGGGAATGCATCAATCTTATGTAAAAATAATATAAATTGGCGACTGGGGAGGCGATGGCCTCATGATATTATCGTTGGACAGTTAATCCAGAGACCTAGGTAATGTGCTGGGGACCTGGGTTCGGATCCCACAGCTGGAGGAATTTGAATTTAAAAAAAAGAAATCTGGAATTAAGGGTCTAATGATGGCCACAAATCCATTATCAATTTTCGGGGAAAATCCCATCTGGTTAACTAATGTCCTTTATGAAAGGAAACTGTCATCCTTACCTGTTCTGGACTACATGTAACTCCAGACCCACAGCAACGTGGTTGACTCTGAACTGCTCTCTGGGCAATTCGGGATGGACAATAAATATTGCCTAGCCAGTGACTCCCATATCCCACAAATGAATAAAGGAAAAAAATTAATCGACATGCAGATTAAATAATTGGTCAGAATATGAAGAATGATGGAAATTTATAATGTTAATCAAAGCATCAGATGAAGCTAACTAAACATAAAACAAATAGCAAGAGTTTCTAAACTCTAAAGGGCTTTTAAAAATGAAAAGAGTAAATAAAGTGTGTGTTGGTCTTCTAGAGAGTGACAGTGGGGAGCTAATGATTGGTAAAGAATTGATGAATGTAATGAATATACGTTTCCTTTGTCTGCAGAGGATATGAAAAGAAACCCCAATGATTGGCATAAATCAGGAGGTTGGAGGAAGAGAGGAATTTGGTGAAGTTATAATCACAAGAGCAGTGATATTGAGTAAACTAATAAAGCTACAAGCTGACCAATCTTCAGGTCCTGTTGGACTTCATCCGAGGTTCTCAAAGGAGGTTACTAATGAGGCAGTAGATGCATTGCTCTCATTTTTTGAAAGTTCATTATGTACTGGAAAGATCCCCAGAGACTGGAAAATAGCAAATATAATCCTTGTTTTAAGAAAGGAGGGAGGCAGAAAACAGGAAATTGTAGGCCAGTTAGCTTGATATTTGTTGCAGTGAAAGCGTAGGTATTGATTATTAACAATGCTATAACTGAGCTCTTGGAAAAACTCAAGATAATTAGGATGAGTCAACAAACCCAATAACCAATTTCTTAGAATTCTTTGAAGCAGTAACTTGCACTGTGGATAAAAGGAAACTCATTAATGTACTATACTTGGATTTTCAAATGGTACCTGGCAAGTTTCCACATGAAAGTTTATAGCAGAAAGTAAGTTCATGATATGGGGGTAACGTATTAACCTGCTGACATGATTAGCTAGCTATCAAGAGGATAACAGATTAAACATAAATGGGTTGGTAGGATGTAATGAGTGGGGTCCCACAGAGGTCCATGTTGTGCCCTCAATTTTTTACAATTTATATTAATGACCTAGTCAAGGGAATTGAAGCCAAATTTACTAATTTTGCAGATTACACAACGATGGGTAAGAGCATACATTGTGAAGCTGATGTGATAAGGATGCAGACTGATATAAGTAGGTAAAACAAGTGGGAAAAAACAATTGGAATTGTCTTCCCCAAAACCTGATAAAAATAGAGCCTTTGAATGTTTTTAAGGCAAAAGTAGATAGAACGTTAAGTGAGAGGGTGAAAGGTGGCTGGAAGTAGATGAGAATTTGGAGTTGCCAGATTGACCATGATGTTCTTGGATGACAGAGCAGCCTCAAGGGTCTAAGTGACTTACCCTACTCCGAATTCATGCATCTGTATGGACAAGAGAATATTCTAAGGAATCCTCAACATTAATACCAGAACCCATGAAGTCTCATGACATCAGGTTAAACAAAGGCAAGGAAATGCCCTGCTATTAGTTCATATCACTCTTTCTCAGCTGTTGAATCAGCACTCCTTGTTGAACTCAACATGGAAGAAATGTTGAGAAGAGCAAGAACACAGATTTACCCCTTAATTTCCATCACTAACTGGGTAACACCACTAAGAATAAAGCTAACTGAACACTGAAGGACATAGCTGTCAGAATCATGGTTTACGAAATAGCTATTTGACCTGTCCCTCACCGACCTACCTGTCACAGGTGTACCTTTGTAGGTGTTGGTTGAAGCAACTATGACACAGGCTTTATAGAGATGATGTCTCATTCTTGCACTGAATATGCCATCTACACCATGCAAAAGGGCCTTGAGATTGAGAACAGATCAGCATTTCGAATCAGAGCATCCAATAGTCACTGAAGGCCATCAGATTAAATTCAACCACAGTTAAAAGACAAACACCACTACCCTCTTCTTTAAAATAGCATCTTTAGTTTCTTTATATCCACCCAAGATGACAGATTTGACTTCCATTTAAAATCGCTTCAACACAACAGCACTGCCACCAACAGTCTGTCACTAAGTGGCAGCCCTGATTATTTTACTCAAATCCTGCAACAAGGCTTGAAACCAGAAACCTAGGCATCAAAAGTAAGAGCGTTACCACAGCTGATGTTAAAAAGTTGAGCCAAGAGACTCGAAAACACAGAATATTTACAGCATGGAAGAAGACCATTTGACCTACTTTGTCTATTATGGCTGCCTGTAAGAGACCAACCCTTGTTTATCTTGGGTGTTTAGAAAGCCTTAAGAAACAATAATTTGAGGCAAATGATTAGTCACATGGGAAAATGCAGTTTATTTAAAGAGAGCTGGCATGGAATTCTTGAGCAATAATCACATTTCACTAACTAGCCGGAATTTTTTGATGAAATAATTGTTGTATTATGGTGTTGATTCCAGATCAAACAAATTAGCATCTTTACATGACAGCATGACGTGTTATAAACTTGTACAAAGGAGCCAATCTCTACTTTATTGATCAGTAAGCTGTTGACAAACAACAAATTATATCTCACTTTGGAAACTGAAGGGTTAAGAAGAAGAAAATCCTTCAGCAATTCTGTTGATAGCCACAAAGATCCTGACCAAAAAAAATCATATTTCAGAAGATCAATTCATTGCTACAGGAATCCATTCCCTCCATCACCAACACTCAGTAGTTTACTATCTGCAAGGTTCCCTGCAGAAATTCACTCAAGATCCTTAGACAGCACCTTCAAAACTCATGATCACGTCAATCTCTAAGGGCAAGGGCAGCACAGACTAGTGAACACCACCACCTCCAAGTACCTCTCCAAGCTACTCACCATTTTGACTTGGAAATATATCACTGTTCCTTTACTACTACTGGGTCACAAACATGGAATTCCTTCTCTAAGGGCATTGTGGGTTAACCTACAGATTGTGGACTGTAGCAATTCAAAAAGGCAGCCTACCACTGTTTTTCAAGGAAAATTGGGATGAGAAATAAATGCTGGCAGCCAGTGATGCCCACATCCCATGGATCAATAACAAAAAAAATTGTTGATTCTGAATCTTTGATAAAACCAGTGCACACCAAATTACCACACATGATAAAGGAGTTTGTTTAAAGGAAAACTTAACAATTGACTTTGTTTCAAGATAACAAAGTGTGGAGATGGATGAACACAGTAGGCCAAGCAGGATCTGAGGAGCACAAAAGCTGACGTTTTGGGCCTAGACGCTTCATCAGGAAAAGCTTTTCAGATGCAGGATCGAGGCCCGAAATGTCAGCTTTTGTGCTCCTAAGATGCTGCTTGGCCTACTCTGTTCATCCAACTCCACACTTTGTTATCTCGGATTCTCCAGCATCTGCCATTCCCATTATTTCTGATCACAATTGACTTTATTTCATTGCTCAATCAATCCATATTATTTCTCTTTAAACAAAACAGTCTTAAACTTTTGATATACTGCACAAATCCGAAGAAATAATCCCAAGATGGCTTCTACAAAGTTTCCCATAGCTAATGATTTTCAGGGCTTGAACCTGATGTTTCTTGATGGTTGCAGGCAACAGTACATACTACAGACACAGTTGACTTGGTGAAACTGTGAAGGTGCTAAATAAGGGGATGTGCTGACATCCTGAGAAATGGCAGCATGTGCCATTCCCATATACTTGTGCCTTCAACCTGAAAGAGTCAGAGAGTTATAGAGATCTACAGCTTGGAAACAATCCCTTTGGCCTAACTTGCTCATGCCGCCCAGTTTTCACAATTAAACTAGCCCTATTTGCCTCCAAACCCATCCCATCCATATACCTGTATAAACGGTTCTTAAATGATGAAATTGTACTTGCTTCCATCACTACCTTGGCAGCCCATTCCAGACACACACCACTTCCTGTGGGAAAGAATTTCCCCTCTGGATCTTTTTGTATCTCTCTCCTCTCACCTTAAAACTATACCCTCTAGTTTTAGACACCCCTAACATAGAGAAAAGCTGTTGGCTATCTACCTTATCTGTGCCTCTGATGATTTTTAGACCTCCACAAAGTCATCCCTCAGTCTCCAACGCTGTAGAGAATAAAGTCCCAGACTATCCAATCTCTCCTTATAACTCAAACTTTCCGGTCTAAGCAGCATCCTAATAAATCTTTTCTGCACTCTTTCTAGTTTAATAGTATCCTTTCTCTAAAACCGTTGTGAAAGCAATCTGCAAAAGTTGTGTATGTTTAAGTTCTTAAGTTGTATCAGAAGAGCAATTGTCTTTCTGAAATAGTACATTTGCTTTGTACCTTTTTGTTCCTGTCCAACTCCAACGCTTGCTCTTGGCAGGTCAAAGTGATTGTTGACATTGCAGAATGAAAAATTAAAAATTAAATTTTACACAAACTATATCTTGCAAAATTTTCTGTCACCAGTACTTATTAAAAATTGAAAAGGCCTTCCTTCACTTTATTATTTAATTGTACAGGGCTTTATTGGAGAATCGTGGTTCCATCTTCCCCTTCTCTAACATCTTCTGAACATGCCCTTGATCAGATGTTGCAGCTTGGGAATGCCAGTGCTTATCTGGATGCACAATGCCCTTTAAAGGGTGATGTGGGTACTAAAGATACCACTCTTTTAGTGGATATCCACTAAGTAACAAGTCAGAAACAGGGAAAAATAGAAAATAGAAGGAGGTCATTTTGCCTGCACCTTCATTCAATGTAATTGTGGCAGATCGTCCAATTCAGTACCCTATTCCCACTTTCTCCCTACACCCTTTGATCCCTTTCATCCTGAAGAACTTGATCAAATCAAATTATATCAAATCAAAATCAATAATCAAATATCTAACTCCTTCTTAAAAACATGAAATATTTTGGCCTCAACCCCTTTCTATAGGAGAGAATTCCACAGGCTTACCACTCTATAAATGAAAAAAATTCTCCTCATCTCAGTCTTAAACGGCCTATCCCACATCCTTGGACTGTGATGTTGATTCTAGACGCCCAGTCATCAGAAGCATCTTTCCTGCACTGCAGCTCCGGCTAATCCTGTGGCAGTGTTATAGACTTCAATGGAATCACCCTTCTTTCTCCTAAACAATCAATCTCTCTACATATATCAGTTCCGCCATCCCAGGAATCAGTCTAGTAAATCTTTGCTGTGCTTTCTCTATCATCAGAATATCCTTCCTCATATAAGGAGACCAAAATTACACATTGTATCGAAGTTTGATTTCACCAAGACCCTACATAATTGCAGCAAGACATCCCCGGCTCGATACTCGAATCCTCTCACTATGAAAGACAAAGGCATACTGGTACTACTGCTAGATCATTATCCCAAAGACCCAGATAATGTTCTGTGGATATGAGTTCAAATCCTGTCATGGCAAATGATGAGATTTGAACTCCTTAAAGTATATGGAATTAAGAGTCTAACAATTGCCATAAAATCATTACTGATTATTGGAAAAACCTACCTGGTTCATTAATGCTCTTTGGGAAACCAAACTGCCATCCTTAACTAGTCTGGTTTACATGTGACTCCAGACCCACAGCATTGTAGTTGACTCTTAACAGTCCCCTGTGCAATTAGAGCCCTGCCAGCAATGCTCACACCTCATGAAAATATTTTTAAAAAATACCAATTGCCTGCTGTATCTCCATGCTTACTCTTCAGTGACTGGTGTACAAGGACACCCAAGTGCCTTTGCACCTCCTCTTCTCAATATATTGCAATTCAGAAAATAATCTGCCTTCCTGTGTTGCTAACAAAGTGGAAAATCTCACAATTTATCCACATTGTACTTCATCTGTCATGAATTTGCTCCTTCAACTTGTTTGAATCACAATGAAGAATTTCTGCATCCTCTTCACAGTTCACCCACCCATCCAGCTTTCTGTCATCTGGAAACTTGGGAGATATAACTTGGAGTTGACTTGGAATGCCATTTGGTAAAATGGGGGCAAGATTGAATATGAGGGCACCACATTGATGGGGTAGGTAATTAATGTGGCAAGCTTGGTAAGATAGAGCAAGACCTCATGGCAAAGGAACCCTACAAAGAAAAACCAATGCAACTCAGACTCAGCCAAAAACAGAAACAATATTCAAACCAATATATCAAATCACATCCCAAGCAATATACAGCATGGTTTGTATTTCATCATTTTAGTTAACCTAATTCCTGAGAGCATGCTGGGCAATTGTAACTGAGCGGGCACATAGTCAAAGTATTTTACTGCTCATCAATGATAAATTGGGCCATAGTAAACTGGGAGCAAAATTGCAAATGATCTGGGAAGCCGATAGCCAATTAGGAACACAGGAATCAGAAGTAGGGGTGGACTCCACCATTTGAAAAGGTCGTAGCTGATTTGATTCTGGTCTCAACTCCATGGTTCCATCTGACCCCATAACCCTTCACTTCCTTATGTATCAAAATCTATTTAACTCAGCCTCAAATGAACCCAATGACACAGCCACACTGTTTTCTGAGGGGAAGAATTCCACAAACTAACATTCCTCTGAAAAAAAAGCACCTCATCCTAAAAAAGAGAGGACTATGCTCCTGAAATTATGTTCCCTCATGTCCTGCACAGAAGGAAGCAACCTCCTGGTGTCCATCACATCATATCCTCTCAGTATCTTGTGTGATTCAGTCAGATCAACCCTCAGTCTTCTAAATTACATCAGATATAGGGCCAAGCCATTCAATATTTCCTCATGCAATATCATCTTCATCCTTGAGCTGAGTAACATGAGTCTTCTCTAAACTGCTTCTAACATGTTTTTAGGTATTCTTAATCAACCTGCCTAGATAAATGCTATGACACACTTTTAGAAATGACAGGAGTTGGTCCTGGATCCCAAGCTCAGAGGGAGAGACACTACTGCTGCACCAAGAAATCTGCATCTAATGGCATTATATTTGTTTCTCAAATCAGCACAATAGACAGAATAGAATAGCCTTTGTTGTCATGTTCACTTGAAGGAGTACAATGAAAAATTTGTAATGTCACCTTCTCAGCACCATTTTAGGTGCAAAGTATCTAGGTATGGATACTTTATGTGTTGCTACAGAATTGAAATAGTAGAAAAAAAGATTAGATTAGGAGTACATAGTTTAAAAGTCCAGAATGAGAATGAAAAGTGTCTCTAAAGTACTCAAGTTAGAGTCCTTTTCTACAGAATCCACGCCTGCTGGGCTTCAGAACATGAGGTCTCCCCTCTGTCCTGGGCACACTTCCAGGACTCATTCCTACCGGTCAGCCCATGCTCTCCCTGCTCCTACTCCAGGCTCCAGTCATGAGTCATCTCCTAGTTCCAACTATGCTCGCTGTGCTCCTTACTCCAGACTCCAGCCAGCAACTCACTACCAGGACTCAGCCCATGCTCACTCTACTCACTACGCCGGTACACGGCCTGCGGTCTCTCTGTTCCCTTCTCCGGGACTCGGCCTGCAATCCCTCTGCTCCCCGCTTCGAGACTCGGTCTGTGCTCTCTCTGTTCCCCTCTCTGGGACTCGGCCTACATCGCTCTGCTCCCCTTTCTGGGACTCATCTCGCTTCATCTCGCCTCCATTCTCCAGGTAAGATAATTTAACAAGTTAAAAGTTGAGTGGGTAAAGAAAGACTGCTGCAAAGACTATAAAAGAAAGAGAAAGGAGAAGGAATTAGCTACCAGAGGTGCTCTGGCTGGAGTGCCTTCCTCTGTCACCATCTTGTCATGTGGGAGATGCAACAAAATTTCATGTAGTATCTTTTGTAAAAAGGAACAATGCAAGATAGTTTCCCATGAACAACTGAAAAGGCAACATCTAGAATTCTAGAAAAAAATCAATTTATTTGGTGAATGCAAATCCCTGGGACCAAGCGACTGCCTCCCAATTCCTGAGTTTCAAATGATTTGTCTATCTTTTAACCCATAGAAGGCACATTCCTTGGCATTGGGCAACATTATTCGCATCTTCCTACATGTGCATAATGGTGTTTGCACTAATACCCCTGCAGAGGAGATTGGCTGTCTAAGGACTCTGATTTGTCTGAACCTGTTTGGCAAGGACTATTTTTGCTGTGGTAGTTCAAAACCTGCCAGTCAACAGATGCGAATTGTTCCAAGGAACTTGTTTATGATTTCCAATGCTTCCCATTCCTTGATCCAACAGATATTTGCTAATGGACCTTGCACTCCAAGCTGGAAAGTGGCAATGGAATAGTTGAACAGGGCATCGCAGAGTGGCCAAGTAAGATGCAGCATGGACTGTTTAAAGTAGTTTGTAGATTTTCAACATTTAGCAGATGTGTAGGGGAGTGATATTTAAATAATGATCCTTAATTACAATTCAGTGTCAACAGGATGTATGTGTGATGACCTGTCAACAAATTCACAATATTCTTCTGCAGCATATGACAGGGAAATGATGAAATCCAGATGTTGTTGCAGCAGCAAGCCTCCCTCCCTGAGTGATGTTCCAGCATGTTTAAATTGTAGAGAGGTAGTAGGAACTGCAGATACTGAAGAATCTGAGAATCATCTGAAGAAGGGTCTAGGCCCGAAATATCAACTTTCCTGCTCCTCTGATGCTGCTTGGCCTGTTGTGTTCATCCTGCTCTACACCGTGTTATCTATGTTTAATTAGTAGGTTGATTTTGGTTTTGGCCTTTGCTGCTGTTTTTCTCAGAAGCTCCCAGAAGTCCTTTTGGAATTATTTTCAAATGTGCTGTGTTCAGATCATACTTTTGTATCTGGCCATCCATTTAGTTCTGCCAATCATTTTTCTGGCACTGGAATTGTGACGGTGAAATGAAGGATGTTAGAGGGATTCAAAATGAGACACCATGCGATACTGTGGTCTGGTAGCTTTGTGACATCTTCATTAAGGTCTGGTTCAAGGTGGAGGAGGAAGTGGCTTGGGTGGTGCAACAGATGTGGTCAGCATTGGTGAACCCACAAGAAATTTTGTTGCAATTGTTGAATAACATTGGGTCTAGCGCTGAACTGTATGGTAGCCTATTGGCCAGTCTTCTCTCTTGCCCAATGTAAGAAGCCACATGACATCAGGTTATAGTCCAACAGATTTATTTGAAATCACAAGCTTTCTAAACACTGCTCCTTCATTAGGTGACTTTGTCTGAAAAAGGAGCTGTGCTCTGAAAGCTTGTGATGTCAAATAAACCTGTTGGACTATAACCTGGTGTCACGTGACTTCTGACCCTGCCCTCACCAGTCCAACACCAGCACCTCCATATCATTGCCCAATGAAAACTCTCCATCATCTGTTGCAAAGGAGTGTTTCAATAATTGTCCTAACTTAATGTGAAACTATCTGTGCAGCTTCAGGACCAGGTCAATGTCCCATGCTGTATCATAGACAGCTATAAAGTCCAGTAGCACTATATCTGCCTTCAGGTTCTTTTGGAAGTAATTTTGAATGTTGGTGCTAAGTGCAGAATTTGATCACATGCATTGTTCCTTTTCAGGACAAGCTTGGACATGTGACCCCTGACCTTCAGTCTGTTTACAGAAATGTTGATAACTTTTCATGAGCATGGAATGGAAACTTGAAATGTGGAAGCCAAGATTAAGCCTAGCTGGACTCTGCAACTTACAAACTGCAGAGCTAGAACCGACACTGTTCCTGCAGCCCAGCCTTGGATAATCAACTTCCCATGGAAACCAGACAGACCTGGAACTGCCTGGCCAGGAGCAAACGGCCACATTGTTTTCAGAGTGACCTGTTGTTTATACCTCCAGTGAAGCTGTCTGTTAGAAGAATGCCATGCAAACTTGCTGGCTCAGTAGGGGCCCTGAAGCATAGCGTAACATGGGGGCACTTGACAGCTGAATGTTCAAAACCATGCTCTGCCACCTCCAAATATGGAAAGTAATTACCTCCTTGATACTTCCTAACCTGCCCATTGCTAGGATTTGACATTGGCCACGGAATATTTGAGATCCAAGATGGTGGTGCTGGCATGGTAGGTACTTTTCAGGTTCTTGAGCTGTCCGCTCCAGGCCAGCTGCATCCTTGTCTTTCTCTTTCTCTTTTTCTTTTCTTCATCTTCTGACGTCATGGGGAAGACAGAGCAGGGCTCAGCGGGTCATCGTCCGTGCCGGTGGTGGTGGCCAGACAGAGGATTCCTGGCTGTGGGAGGCCCAGAGCTGGTCATCGACTGGAACTGTTGGGGTGCTTGGTGCAGGGACTCTTGGTGGAGTGGCATGGGTCGCTATAGCAGAAGCGTGCCCACAGTGGTGGACTCCTTGCTGTGGTATGTTTCAGGTGCGGGGACTCCTTGGGGCCCAAGACACCTTGCAAAGATCTTGCAGAAGCTGTGGATCTATGTTTGAGAACCCTGGTAAAGAAGGTGAACTCTATTTATGTAATTTATTTTCACTCTTTTTGTAACTCAAAATGATGGCAGATTGTGGCAACAAAACACTTTTCACTATATCTTTCTAGACATATGTGACAATAAATATCTCAAATAAATAACTCAGAAAGGAGCAACTAGGTGCATGAAATAAACAACCTGGAGCCCCAGCTGCCTCTGCTTTTTGCACCTTCTTCACCAGAGAGCACTTTTAACTGGCAGCTGAGCCAAACAGCATCTCCAGCTCTTTGTAACTCCTGACAAGCATCACTCGACTGGCCAGACCTAGAAATAACTTGGTGAGACAACCCAAGGACCAGAGACAAGAAAGGAAGCGTAAATCAACAGTTGCAAATCCTGAAACATCAGCTAACCCTCAAAGTCCAAGGAACAGGCTGCCCCAGCCTTACTGATTGGCTTTTACCAGTCCTTTCAGACATATTGTTCACTTAAAGCAGTAGCGACCTGTGGGCAGAGTATAGATAATCCACGCTAGCACATGGCAGAAATAGATAGCTCGTGTGGATTTGAGATGGCAAACTTGGCAATATAAGACTGTTCAGTGAAGGTCCTGTAGAGAGATTGAGTTTAACTCAAGCACAATAATAGCCTGTTGTTTGTCCTTGATAAAGTGTTCAATAGAATTATGTTGGACCTTCTCCTGACTTTGTTCCCTTTATCTAACTCACTGTGTAACATGCCTGAGTTAAAGAAAATTTCTGCAAACTGTTCAAGGTTGGCCAGGGTACATTTACCCACCTTTCACTTCACAACAGATGACATTGACACAAGAACATACATAAGAACTAGGAGCAGGACTAGGCTCTTCGGTCCTTCGAGCCGACTCTGCCACTCAGTAAGATCATGGCTGATCTTTTTGTGGACTCGGATCCATTTAATAATCTTTTCTTTCAGCGATATGTGTTGCAAAATAAGATGCTCAAAGATCTTTCTGCACACAGAAAGTAAAAAAAAAATCAGTTAATAGTTAGTGGGTAATCTATTCCATGTTTTGAAATGGCAATGATTTTTGTCAGGCTCCACACTTTTGGGAATGGGTTTGAGCTGATGACTCTTATGTAGATCTGAATCAACTAGGTATGAGCTGGGAGCTACATTGTTTCAGTTCCCTTTATACTTTCTCCAGTCCTGAGACCATGCAGTGATCAGCACTGCCGCATTCTGCATGTTGCTGGCGCTTTTTTTTTCAGATCATTGCAGATGATACATTCTGTTTTCTTTTCCAACAGAGCTCACTACATGGAGCAGATGACGTGGACTTTGGTTCAGCATGATTGACGAGTGTTTTTTTTTAAAGCTGCTTCTAAGTGGCAAACCAGGCTCCTGTTGTTTCCCCAATCTAGGACAAACTCAATGAGCTGGTCTGCTATTGCAGGGTCATCCATTGACTATATTCCCTATTGTTAAATGTGACGGTAAGCAAGTAGCAAAAGGACATAAAAATTGAATGCCCTTTTTGGCTTCTAAATATTAAAAAAATTGAAGGAAGGAAGTGGTGTTGAATTTGAACACTGGTTAGTTTGTACTTGGGTGATCTCTTCTACCCTCATTTTTGGGCATGTGAGGCAACAGGATATTTGAGCAATGTGAGAGAAAGAGAAAGATGCACTCGAATATCATCATTAAAGAAAAGTCACAAGTGTGAAGAGAAATTTAGAACTTGGGGGATCTTTTTCACTGAAAGAGAGAAGATTCAGAATCAATTTAATCAAGGTTTTGAAAATTAACAAGAACACTTGAATCAGAATGTTGTCAGCCTGAAGGTGGAGGTTTAAAAAATCTTTTTTACATAGTAGATTATTGAGATATGAAATTCTTCAAACAATGTTGACTGGGACAGAGAATATAACGTAGAATGAATAACATCTGGATCAGTATTTCAAAGAAAATAATATAAAAGAATGTGAAATAATGACAGAAAAATGATTTACAAGAAATAGCTCCAATCAAAGTAGTAGCATTCAGTGAACATAATGCTGATTTTCTCAGCTATAGTTTCTACAGCACTATAGTCAGGTCAGAAACTCTTGAAAGGTATAAAGAGTAAATCAGTTCCCATGCCTACAAGAGGCTCATTTTAGAATGGATAGGTTTGCACTGTTGTAAGAAAAGGGTCTCTATGATTGGTAATATCCCGAAAGGCAGCGTGCTATCTCTTAAAGGCAATTAGGGATGGGCAGTCAATGTGTCCGACCAATCCCCACATCCCAGAAGCAAATTTTTAAAAATCATGACGGCAATTTTCACTCTAATTTTAAGGGATACAATGCATCAATTTGTTAGTACAGCACTTATTGCCATATTGAACACCCAATGTCCCGTTGACATCAATTTATTGCATTTTTCAGGACAGGCCTGGAAACAGGAATGCAGCACTCAGCCTAAAAGAAGTAAAGCCTTACTCGTCATCAGGATCCCAAATCAGACTTTGATGTTTTGGTTTGCATCTAGTGGAATTAAAGAGGGCATTAAGAGAGATCATTAAGAAGACTGCTTTGGAAGACACTGTTAATTGCAGAAAGTCTTCCTGCCGGTTGCCAATCTCTCTATAGTTCCAACTCCCAGGTTGATTTCCCAGCTTTAATGCTCCACTGTTGGTTTAGCTCTGTGAATGTCTGGATCTCCTATCCCCAGTTAGTTAGCTGCCAATCAATGCCCATTCAGCTTCATCACCTCATTGATATTGTTGTAATAAGACATGACCATGACATTATCAGGTTAGTGCAGCAAACACTGTTCGCACAATTTACATATAAATTAAAAACAATTATTTCTGGAGTTTCATGATTTTGCACAGTACATAATAATAGCATGGCATGCAACTGTTTCAAAAGACTTGCCTGTGATGGAGATATCAGCTGAACAGCCTGCTGACTCTGAAAGGTCAATTCAGTTCCTTGAAGCTGCCAGTGGAGAAATTATCCCAAAGTGAATGCAGCTTACAGATAAGACTACAGCTTTATGAAGCCCTAATTCTCCAAGCCACAATTCCTTTGAACACTGCTCCCCATGACGGCATGAAGTGCAGAGTTTACCTGTCTGTAACTTGGATCAACATAAAGGATGCTCACAACACCTTTCAACAGATCACTAACTCTGCATACATGATGGCTGCATTGTATGATACTTGGCCAGTTTGGATATTTGTTTCATGCTGTTAGACATCTTTTTTTGTTGTATTTATGCCTGTGAGTAAATTGTGACTGCTGATAATGTGGACCACATTCTGATGGTAGTGTGGTAGGAAGATGAAGTTACAAAGGGAGAAGAATTGTGACAAAAGACATAATTGCTGGGTCTCATACTGAACTTGTTAAAAATAAAGACCATTTTAACTGAGCAGGGATGCAGATGTACAAATATTTTTGCAGGTTACCATGGCTAAGTGCTGCAGGTATGCCACACAGAAAGAATTCATGTCACTAGTACTTTGATGAAGCTGGAACAATTGCTATGCTTTGGGTTGGATGTTGAAACCACAACATTTCTGTTTGGGAAGACGGGGGGACCAAAGTGCCCTGTACTTAAAAGCCAGCAGGGTCAGACTGCCCCAAAAGATGAAGCACTGCTTTCTGCATTGGAATCCTGCCAAGTTTGAGTGTCCTACAATCACTAGTCAGTGGCATCATAAGGATTCCCATGTGAGCCTACAGCAGCTTACCTCTGCAGTCATCAGGGGAACATCTTGAAGGAACAGTAGAGTAATGTATAATTTTTTTAAGAAAGCATTCTGTGTTGATCACTTGTGTGACACAATGATTCACTGAAATATTAACTGCCGGGAAATGAAATTATTACCTTCATTACATTTAAGACTTCAATCTATCAGTTTTTTGCAGCTTTTAGTCTGCATTGTAAGACTGTTATTGATATAAAAGTTCAGTGAGTGGTTTCACTATTCTTCAATGAAGTAATGAAGCAGTGAGGTTGGTAGTGAGAACTGTTAATGCAAAGATATACTTTGTTTCTTGTGAGTTGAGGAGATTAAAGAGGTCACCTCTTGTGAAGCACCTTGGGAGGATTTTCAACATTACAGGTACTATTTCATTTGAGGTATTGACGTGAACGGTGCAATGTCTGGCGCAGGTGCATTCCCCACATCAGTCAGATCCAGTGATAAGGTGGATTCCAGAACACTAAGTCAATTATCACTTTCTCAATTCTCCAGATGCCCATCTCTAATTGGGTATATAGGGCATCAATTAAGGGTATCTGTGTTGGATATAGCTCCATGTCACTGGTATTTCTAGTATAACCCACTAATAAAAGTATGATGTGTCATTTAAACTGATTTGATGTAAGTCTATTGCGTTTGAGATGCAAACGTGTACACATTAATTGGAATTGCATAGATTTGTTAACAGGAGGTTTATTTGGCTGTACACCTAAGTAGGTAGGAGTAAGCTTTATCATCATCATAGATCATAGAATCCCTACAGTGTGGAAATGGGCCTTTTGGCCCAACAGGTCCACACTGACCCTTGGAGCATCCAACCCTGACCCATTCCTCTATAACCCACCTAATCTACACATCCCTGAACTCTAAGGGCAATTTAACATGGCCAATCCACCCAGCCTGCATATCTTTGGACTGTGGGAGGAAACCGGAGCACCCGGAGGAAACCGTCACAGGGAGACTGTGCAAACTCCACAGAGACAGTCGCCTGAGCGTGGAATCAAACGCCAGTCCCTGGTGCTGTGAGGCAGCACTGCTCACCACTGAGCCACTGTGCTGCCTCTTATTGATTCAGTAAATCAGTAAAACATTTTTTTCTGTTCCCCTAACATATCCTTTCCCTTCACCCCTTGCCCTCTCTTTCCCTTCCTCTTTCCTCCCCTCCCACTCCTCCTACCTCCTTCACTGTCTGCTCTTTTCCTCATTTTATGCTCTTCCTATTCCTTCTCCCCCTCCTCACCATCATTTTAAGATGAAAGGCATATGAGAAGCAGATGGTATTTGAGGAAAGACTTTTTTTCATCCAGCGGATTGTAGGGGTTTTGGAATAAAATGCCTGGGAGGGTAATTTAGGTGGGCTTAGGTAGTATTTGGCTGAGTGTTTGAAGTGTCATAACATTCACAATTATGGGCCTACTGTTGGAAGGTGGGGCTAGTGTAGATTTAATGTATTATTGGCAGTAGAGACTCAATGGGCAAAAGCACTTAGTCTGTACTGCATGTTTCTATGATTCAATGAGCCTTTCACTACTATCCTTCACCTTTTTCTTTTCTTATTTCACTTATTCATCATTTTTTTCCTCACTTTCTCTCTACCCCCTTTTAAATACTTGACTCCTTTCTTGTTTTTTTCTCATTTCACTCTCACTTCGTTCAACAAGTTGGATGGCTGGTTTGTGTTGCAGAGTAATGCTAATGGCATGGATTCAATTCCTACACTAGCTAAGGTTACCATAAGGGACTGTCATAAGAACGTAAGAAATAGAAGTAGGAGTAGACCATCTGCCCCATCAAGCCTGCTCTGCCATTCAATAAGATTGTGTCCTTTTCAACCTCTCCCTTCGCTTTAGGTATAAATCATCTCCAGTCATCTCTCTCTAATGGTTCGGTAGGACTTTTTTTGAAAAATTCAGTCATGGGATGTGGGCGTCACTGGCTGGCAGCATTTCATGTCCATCCCTAGTTGTCCCTTGAGAAGGTGGTGATGGGCTGCCTCCTTGAACTGCCACAGTGCATCTGTGGTGGGTTAACCCACAATGCCATTCGGGAGAGAATTCCAGGATTTTGACCCAGTGACAGTGAAGGAATGATGATACTGTTCCAAGTCAGGATGGTAAGTAGTTTGGAGGGGAAATTGAAGTTGTCAGTGCTCACATATATCTGCTGCCCTTGACTTTCCAGATGGAAGTGGTCGTGGGTTTGGAAGGTGCTGTCTGAGGATCTTTTTTGATAACTGCAGTGCATCTTGTAGATAGTACATACTGATGCTACTGAGTGTCAGTGGTAGAAGGAGTAGATGTTTGAGGATGTAGTGCCAGTCAAGCAGACTGCTTTGTCCTGGATGGTGTCGAGCTGCACCCATCCAGGCAAGTGGACAGTATTCTAACAGGATCCTGACTTATGCCCTGTAGATGGTGGACAGGCTTTCAGGAGTCAGGAGGTGAATTACTCGCCACAGCATTCCTAGCTTCTGGCCTGCTCTTAGAACATAGAACATAGAACATAGAACAGTACAGCACAGAACAGGCCCTTCAGCCCACAATGTTGTGCCGACCATTGATCCTCATGGATGCACCCTCAAATTTCTGTGACCATATGCATGTCCAGCAGTCTCTTAAATGACCCCAATGACCTTGCTTCCACAACTGCTGCCGGCAACGCATTCCATGCTCTCACAACTCTCTGCGTAAAGAACCTGCCTCTGACATCCCCTCTATACTTTCCACCAACCAGCTTAAAACTATGACCCCTCGTGCTAGCCATTTCTGCCCTGGGAAATAGTCTCTGGCTATCGACTCTATCTATGCCTCTCATTATCTTGTATACCTCAATTAGGTCCCCTCTCCTCCTCCTTTTCTCCAATGAAAAGAGACCGAGCTCAGTCAACCTCTCTTCATAAGATAAGCCCTCCAGTCCAGGCAGCATCCTGGTAAACCTCCTCTGAACCCTCTCCAAAGCATCCACATCTTTCCTATAATAGGGCGCCCAGAACTGGACGCAGTATTCCAAGTGCGGTCTAACCAAAGTTTTATAGAGCTGCAACAAGATCTCACGACTCTTAAACTCAATCCCCCTGTTAATGAAAGCCAAAACACCATATGCTTTCTTAACAACCCTGTCCACTTGGGTGGCCATTTTAAGGGATCTATGTATCTGCACACCAAGATCCCTCTGTTCCTCCACGCTGCCAAGAATCCTATCCTTAATCCTGTACTCAGCTTTCAAATTCGACCTTCCAAAATGCATCACTTCGCATTTATCCAGGTTGAACTCCATCTGCCACCTCTCAGCCCATCTCTGCATCCTGTCAATGTCCCGCTGCAGCCTACAACAGCCCTCTACACTGTCAACGACACCTCCGACCTTTGTGTCGTCTGCAAACTTGCTGACCCATCCTTCAATTCCCTCGTCCAAGTCATTAATAAAAATTACAAACAGTAGAGGCCCAAGGACAGAGCCCTGTGGAACCCCACTCACCACTGACTTCCAGGCAGAATATTTTCCTTCTACTACCACTCGCTGTCTTCTGTTGGCCAGCCAATTCTGTATCCAAGCAGCTAAGTTCCCCTGTATCCCATTCCTCCTGACCTTCTGAATGAGCCTTCCATGGGGAACCTTATCAAATGCCTTACTGAAGTCCATATACACCACATCCACAGCTTGACCCTCATCAACCTTACTAGTCACATCCTCAAAAAACTCGATAAGGTTTGTAAGGCATGACCTACCCCTCACAAAGCCGTGTTGACTGTATTTGATCAAGCCATGCTCTTCCAGATGGTCATAAATCTTATCCCTCAGAATCCTTTCTAACACCTTGCAGACGACAGACGTGAGACTTACCGGTCTATAATTGCCGGGGATTTCCCTATTTCCTTTCTTGAAGAGAGGAATTACATTTGCCTCTCTCCAGTCCTCAGGTACGACTCCAGTGGAGAGCGAGGATGCAAAGATCTTCGCAAGTGGCGAAGCAATTGCATTTCTCGCTTCCCAAAGCAGCCGAGGACAAATCTGATCCGGGCCTGGCGACTTGTCAATCTTAATGTTTGACAAAATTTTCAGTACATCAGCTTCCTCTATCTCTATCCGTTCCAGCATGCACACCTGCTCTTCAAAGGTTTCATTCACTACACAGGTCGTTTCTTTCGTAAAGACAGAAGCAAAAAACTCATTTAGGGCTTCCCCTACCTCCTCAGGCTCCACACACAAGTTCCCTATGCTATCCCTGATCGGCCCTACTCTTTCTTTGACCATTCTCTTATTCCTCACGTAAGTGTAAAATGCCTTTGTGTTTTCCCGGATTCCTTCTGCCAAGCCTTTCTCGTGCCCCCTCCTGGCTCTCCTCAGACCATTTTTGAGCTCCTTCCTTGCCTGCATGTAATCCTCTCTAGCTGAACTTGACCCTAGCTTCCTCCACCTTATGTAAGCTACCTTCTTCCTTTTCACTAGAAGCTCCACCGCTCTCGTCATCCAAGGTTCCTTTATCTTACCCCGTCTTGCCTGTCTCAGAGGGACATATTTACTCATCACTCCCAACAACTGTTCCTTAAACAATCTCCACATGTCTATAGTTCCCTTACCATGGAAAAACTGCTCCCAGTCCATGCTTCCTAACTCGTGTCTAATCGCATCATAGTTTCCTCTTCCCCAATTAAATATCCTCCCATTCTGCCTAATCCTCTCCTTCTCCATAGCTATGTAGAATGAGAGAGTGTTATGGTCACTATCACCAAAATGCTCTCCCACCACAAGATCTGATACCTGCCCCGGCTCGTTTCCGAGCACCAAGTCTAGAATGGCCTCTCCCCTCGTCGGCCTGTCAACGTACTGCGTTAGGAAACCCTCCTGAACACACCTTACAAAAACAGCTCCATTCAAATCTTCTGCTCGAAGGAGGTTCCAATCAATATTAGGAAAGTTAAAGTCACCCATTACAACAACCCTACTGCGTCCACACTTTTCCAAAATCTGTCGACCTATGCTTTCTACAATCTCCCTGCTGCTATTGGGGGGCCTGTAGTAAACCCCTAACGAGGTGACTACTCCCTTGCTGCTCCTAATTTCCACCCATACTGACTCAGTAGGCAGATCTTCCTCGACAATGGAAGCTTCTGTAGCTGTGATACCCTCTCTGATTAGTAGTGCTACACCCCCTCCTCTTTTTCCCCCCTCCCTATTCTTTTTAAATGTTCTAAACCCTGGAATATCCAGCAACCATTCCAGCCCATGAGAAACCCATGTCTCTGTTATGGCCACAACATCATAGCACCAGGTACTGATCCATGCTCTAAGTTCATCACTTTTATTCCTGATACTCCTTGCATTAAAGCAAACACACTTTAACCGATCCCTTGGTTCCTTCCCAGGAAAATCCTTCCCACTAGCTGGTCTACCTCTTGCTACTGCCTCACCTGCATCAACGCTCACCTCTGGTATACAGCTCAGGTTCCCACCCCCCTGCCATACTAGTTTAAACCCTCTCGAACTACTCGAGCAAACCTTCCACCCAGGACATTGGTCCCCTTCCAGTTCAGATGCAACCCGTCCTTCTTGTACAGGTCCCACCTTCCCCAGAAGGCATCCCAATTATCAACATATCTGAAACCCTCCCTCCTACACCAGCTGCGTAGCCACGTGTTCAGCTGCGCCCGCTCCCTGTTCCTCACCTCGCTATCTCGTGGCACCGGTAGTAAACCAGAGAACACTACTCTGTTCGTCCTGCTCTGCAGCTTCCATCCTAACTCCCTGAAATCACTTTTTATATCCTCAAACCTATTTCTGGCTATATCATTTGTGCCAATATGTAACACGATTTCTGGCTGTTCACCCTCCCCTTTCAGAACTTTATACACCCGATCGGAGACGTCCCGGACCCTGGCACCAGGGAGGCAACATACCTTCCGGGAATCCCGATCTTGCCCACAAAATCTCCTGTCGATTCCCCTAACTATCGAGTCCCCTACCACGAGTACTTTTCTATTCTGCCCCCTTCCCTTCTTTGCCACAGTGTCAGGCTCAGTGCCAGAGAACTGACTACTATGGCTTTCCTCTGGTAGGTCAACCCCCCCAGCAGTATCCAAAACGGTATACTTATTGCTGAGGGGAATGCCCACAGGGGATCTCTGCACTGTCCGTCTGTCCCCTTTCCTCCCCCTAACTGTAACCCATCTATCCTCGTCCTGAGCCTTAGGAGTGACCAACTCCCGATAACTCCTCTCAATTACCCCCTCTGCCTCCCGAATGATCCGTAGTTCATCCAGCTCCAGCTCCATTTCCCTAACACGGTTTTCAAGGAGCTGTAGCTGGGTGCACTTCCCGCAGATGTAGCCAGCGGAGACGTGTGCCACATCTCCCAACTGCCACATTTTGCAGGAGGAGCAAGCAACTGCCCTAGCATCCATACCCGACTTATCTGAACACCCACTCAATACTAAAGCAGAAAGCTTACTTCAAGTAATAATAACAAACTTATGTTCAATAGAGAAAGTTTAGAATGAACCTTACCTTATTAACTAGGTTAGAGGAGGAGGGCGGGTGGGAGACACTACAGTTGTAGAGTCTCGGGTTAAGCCGCCTTGCTGATATATATGGTCACTGCTTTCCTTCCCGGCTGCCCCTCTGGTCCTCGTCACTTCCTCTGATGCTCCCGCTCCTTCTCTGAAAGAGGGAAAAAAAAACACCGCTGCCCGCTACCGGTAAGTAATTTTAAAAATAAACTGCTTTACCTTAGCTGCAGTCTTCCGGGTCCGTCTTGCCTCCGCTGCTGCTCGCACTCAAAAAGGCCGTTGGTGTCGAAGGGTGAGTATTTATACTCACTGCTTTCCTTCCCGGCTGCCCCTCTGGTCCTCGTCACTTCCTCTGATGCTCCCGCTCCTTCTGTAGCCACTGTGTTTATATGGTGAGTCCACTTGAGCTTCTGATCAATGATCACTCCCAAGATGTTGATAGTGGGGGATTCCGTGATGGTAACACACTTGAATGTCAAGGGATGGTGGTTAGATAGTCTCTTATTGGTGATGGTATTAGCCTGGCATTTGTGTGGCTCGAATGTTACTTGCTACTTATCAGCCCAAGCCTGGACACAGACTGCTTCAGCATCTGAGGAATCATGAATGATGCTGAATATTGTGCAATCATCAGTGAACAACCCTACTTCTGACTTTATGATGTTTGGGCCTTTGACACTACCCTGAGGAATCCCTGCAGAAATGTCCTGGAGCTGGGATGACTGAGCTCTAACAACCACAACCATCTTTCTGTGTTAGGTATGACTCTGACCACCAGAGATTTTGCCCTTTGACACCCATTGATTCCAGTTTTGCCAGGGCTGCTTGATGCTACACTCGGTCGAATGCAGCCTTTGTGTCAAGAGTTGTCATTCTCGCCTCACCTCTGGAATTCAGCTCTTTTGTCCATGCTTGAGCCAACGCTGTAATGATGTCAGGAGCTGAGTGGCCCTGGCAGAACTCAAACTGGGCATCACTGAGCAGGTTATTGCTGAGCAGGTGTTACTTGATAACGCTGTTGATGGCACTTTCCATCACTTTACTGATTATCAACAGTAGACTGATGGGAGGGTAATTGGCTGGAATGGATTTGGCCTGTTTTTTATGTACAGGACATACTTGGGCAATTTTCCACATTGTCGGGTAGATGCCAGTGTTGTAACTAGAACAGCTTGGCTAGTGAAGCGGCAAGTTCTGCTGCACGAATCTTCAGTACTATTGCCCGAATGTTGTCAGGGCCCATAGCCTTTGCAGTATCCAGTGTCTCCAATTGTTTCTATCACATGGAGACTGGCTGAAGACTGAAATCTGTAATGCTGGGAACCACTGGAGCGAGGCCGAGAAGGCTCATCCTCTCAGCACTTCTAGCTGAAGATTGCTGTAAAAGTTTCAGCCTGATGGGTGAGTCCAGGACCAGAGGACACAGTTTAAAAATAAGGGGTAGGCCATTTAGTACAGAGTTGAGGAAAAACTTTTTCACCCAGAGAGTGGTGGATATATGGAATGCTCTGCCCCAGAAGGCAGTGGAGGCCAACTCTCTGGATGCTTTCAAGAAAGAGATAGACAGAGCTCTTAAAGATAGTGGAATCAAGGGTTATGGGGATAAGGCAGGAACAGGATACTGATTGTGGATGATCGGCCATAATCATAATGAATGGTGGTGCTGGCTCGAAGGGCCGAATGGCCTACTCCAGCACCTATTGTCTATTGTCTTATCTTTTGCGTTGATATGCTGGGCTCTTCCGTCATTGAGGATGGGGGTATTTGTGGAGCATCCTCTTTCAGTGAGTTGCTTAGTTGTCCACCATTATTCACAACTGGATGTGGCATGGCAACAGAGCTTAGAAATGATCCATTGGACTTTGGTGACTTTGACTATATCCTGTCACTGTTTTTATCATCCTCCCTCTTTTTCCTCTCATTTCACACTTCTTGATATCTTTCCTCCATCCTTTACTCCTCTTTCTTTGACTCTCCCATTCATCAACAACCATTCTGTTACTCTTCCTTTGCTCTGCCTTTGATGAATAAACTGTCCTTTATTCAGTTGACATCACTCCTTCCCTTTTTCACCTTTCTTCCCACGTTTTTCACTCTCTAACACTTCTTCCTCCCTATTGCCTTCTCGGACTATTCCCTTTTCCCCAGCTCCTATACAAATGACATTTTTACAGTTTGACCTGTTAACCTTTTAACTAGTAATTTCTTTTTAATTCAGTGTATCACGTCTTATAAATGAGCAGTTGCTTTTAAAAAAAATGTTAATTGAATATGACTAAATCCCTCACATCAGTAATGGGAATATGTAAATTTGCAAAAGATGTTTAAATATTGATTACAATTACTAATGTAGTTCATTGCAAATTTAACAAATTATCAATTACTTTAAAACTTTGCAACAAGCCTTATGTCCTGATATAAATAGATTTTATCAGTAGTAGCTTCCAGTAATTATAATTTGCCAGGGTTGTATCAATAGTTTGTGATCAAATAACATTGTGATTCATGAGCTGCAGTCTTCTTTCACCTTTGGCTATTAGTTTTAATATACTCCAGACCAATGATATGGGAGGCTGCTTTGCTTCCTGACTACAACGATACTCAATAAATTATTTTGTAATGTGTACAAATTTATAATAAAGTGCTACCCAGAATTATGTGCTCGCACAAAGTAAGCTCACAAAGAGGGGCTGAGGTGGAAGTGGGTAAAGGTTACAGTAGTACAGTGGGATTGTTTTATGAAGTGTGTGAGAAGCTTGATGCATAAGTTAAAGTACAGCTTGACTGCTTATAAGTCCTTGGTACTAGAACAGAGCACAAATATGAGTAAGGTATTGTGTCTTCAGCATTGGCAACACTCATTTTGGAAATATTAAAAATCTATAACAAACAGACGTTCTGGAGACACACAGCAGATCAATCAGCATTTGCACAGAGAACAAGGCAAATTATTTTTGATTTTTTTTAAATGTAATTATTCTAGACTACATGTCTATCATCACTTCCTGTTCAAATCTCTTCAGCCTGCTTTGCACCTGGCCAAAAGAATTGAAATGTGAATGGATAAAATAATCAACACTGTTCTTTGTGACCACAAACATAATGTGTTCTCCCCCAAGTCCTCCTCCTGTTCTTCTACTTTGACTGGATTCAATATGGTGAATCAATGCATTGGCTTCATTCCTCTCTAGTGCACTGACATAACATTGTCTACTTTTGGCTAAATGCTTATCTGTCAAAATGATACCATCACATCTTCAGTAATGCCTTCTCACCCCATCTCTAGCTAGATGTCTGATGTGTGCATAAGGCTCCGTCTTTGACTCCATCCATGTGTTGCCCATGTCAGCATCATCCTTACTTAGACAGTCAGCTCCATATGCACGTTGGTGATAGTCAGAGTCATGTTATAGGAAGCCAGCCTGTGCGAGATAAGGTGATAATCCTTTGAGCCTGCTCCTCCATTCAATATGATCCAAAGCACTTCCCTGCACAATTCCCATATTCCTTGATTCTGAAGGGGCCAAATATCTGTCTATATCATACTTTAGTATATTAATTTATGAATCATCCACCAAACACTGATGCAGGAAATTCTGAAGATTCACAATCCACTGAGTGGACAGATTTCTTTTCACCTCAGTCCTCAGTGACCAATACTTTACACTGGGACTATGCACATGTTCCAGATTTCCCCAGCCAGTGGAAATAACTTCTCACTGTCTAACCTAAGCCCAATCAGGACCTTAAATGCTTCAATGAAATCTCCTTTTATTCTTCTAAACTGCAGAAAGCATAGCCCCGATTTACTTAGCTTTTCATCATAGGACATCCTTCTCATCGCAGAGACCAATCTACTGAATTTTCTCAGTTCTGCCTTCAATGCAGTACAGCCTTCCTTAAATAAGGAGCCCACAACTGCCCACATTATTCCAGTGCAGTCTCACCAAAGCCTATGCAATTGTAGCACG
The DNA here is from genome assembly GCF_030684315.1 of Stegostoma tigrinum. Lineage (NCBI taxonomy): Eukaryota > Metazoa > Chordata > Chondrichthyes > Orectolobiformes > Stegostomatidae > Stegostoma > Stegostoma tigrinum. The sequence continues at coordinate 36,187,390 of NC_081371.1, forward strand.
GCCTCTTCATTCTTTTATTCCAATTCCCTTTACAATAAGGACAAACATGCTTTCTTAATTGTTGGCTCTACGCAAGAGCTAACATTCTGAGTTTCTTGTAAGAGCACATCCATGTTTCTCTGAGCATTAGCATTTGTGAGTTTCAGGTTTTTTTAAAGAAGATTCTAATCTTCTGACCAAAGAAGATATTTTCACTGTTATGGGTAGAATGTGTTTTTTAGTGCTTGTAATCAATAGGTTTATATGTAAGAAATGTATATTTTCTTATTACTGGACTGTGTGTCTCGATTATCTAAGTTCAGAAGCAAGGTTTTTGTACATTTTTAAATGATGCACACACTTGCCCTGGGTTGTAAAATGTAGCATCATTCGCTCAGCTCACAGACACTCCAACACACAGAATTCTTAGATATAGGTGAAGTTAAAGTACTATTTCAACTTTAAAAAAGTAATTCTCCCAATCTTTTATGGAAGGCCTGTTGTTTCATAGATTAACTTGATGCTTTAAAATTGCAGTGAATGTCTTACACAGCAGACAATTGTCAACAAGCTGTGAATTTTCTCGGAATCAAATTTCAAGAGGTTTGACTCTCAGGCAAGCTTGGAATTGGAGCTGGTTGGTAGGGTGGGGAATGGAGGCATCGTTCTCTCTGTTAGTGTCTCCCACATAAAAGGTTTTGTGCTATTTGACTTTTAGCTCATTCAATGGTTTTCTGGCCGAACTCTCTAGATGGAGACCAGCTCCACATTTATTTACAAGCACACAACAAAATAGCTTCCTCATTATGTGATTTCCATAAGTACAAAGTTTTTTTAAAAAAGGAAATTCTGATGTGTATATTGACTCCAATCATTTTACATTGTTGTTTAGTACCTTGAGCTTGAAACAGCCATTCTGGTTTGGATGAGGGGTCGTCATCATACAGTCGAAGCTTGGTGAGATCAATTCATATCTTCTTTCCACACATTAAAAGGGGAAAAGACAGAATCAGGCCATCTGAAACTCAGTAGTGTTCTTGTATCCATTTATCCTTAGCACCAAAGGATATAGGAGCAAAAGTGGGACACTCAGCCCAGCAATGAGATCATGGATGATCTTATAATCCTCAACTTCACTTGGCTGCATTTTCCCAAACCACTTGGTTTCTTACTGATTAAAACTCTGTTTCTCTTAGTCATGAGTATCCTTAATAACGCAGCCTCAATAATGCTCTGCAGTAAAGAATTCCACAGATTCATTTTCCTTAGACATAAGAAAATACTCCTCATCTCTGTCTTAACTATGTCACTTACTTAGGTAATCAGTACTCAGCTTATTAAGATTATGTCCTAGACTCCCCCAAAAGAGGAAAAGAAAACCTTTCCACATCTATGCAGTCAAGCCCCCTAATGTTTCAAAAAGATCACCACCTATTTTTCTAAATTCCAATAAATGAAGGTTTGATCTACTCAACCTCTCCTCTTCAGAAAATCACTCTTTCGTGGCTCAACCTAGTGAACCTTCTTTGGGCTGTTTCCAATACCAGTATATTTTTCCTTAGATAGGAAAATATTCTTGGTATTCCAATTGTTGTCTGACTGGTGTAGAAGTCTCCTGTTCTTATACATGCATTCCTTTTAAAATAATGGGTGACATTCCATTTGCCTTCCTATTATCTGATTAACTTTGATGCTGGATTTTGTTATTCATGTACAAGGACTCCCAATCACTCTGTATTGCAGCTTTCTGCAATCTTTTACCAATATTAGCCAGTTCACATATTTTTCCTGCCATTACTTTTCACTTGCCCAGTTTTTGCCTACTCACTTAACCTAGATATATATAAACCAGTAATCCATAACCTAGCTGTATGCACTTTTAACTTATGTATTGTATTCTTCATCATTTGCCTTTCCACTCAATTTTTGTGTCATCTGCAAACTTAGAAATAGAACATTAATTTTCTTCATCCAAGTCATTAATAGTTATTATAAATAATTGTGCCTCTAGCACTGATCATTGAAGCACTCCACTCATTAAAGGTTGCCTTCCAGAAAAAGAAATCTCATTTATCCCAATTGTCCTCTTCTATTAGTTAGCCAATCCTCTATTAATGCTAATATGCTACCTCCATCATTATGGGTTCTTGTCTTATTAAGTTGCCTCATGTGTTCTGCCTTATCGAATCTATTCCATCACATTTTGGAAATCCAAATATATCACATCTTCTAGTTCCCCATTATCTATGCTTTTTTTAACCTCTGTTTGCTCCTCTATTGTATAATAGGGGGGGCCTTTAGACTACTCCCAAACAGTGTCTTCTTTCCCTGTTATTTCTTACCTCTACCCATGTAGATTAGAAATCTTCCAATCAAAAATATCTTCTTGCTATTGCATTTATCCTATCCCATAACAACTAAAGCTATCCCACTACCTTTTCCTTCCTACCTGTCCCTTTGAAAAGTCACACACCCCAAACAGTTGTTTCCCAGCTTTGATCTTCTTGTCACCATGTCTCTGTAATGGCTATAATATCATGCCCATTAAAGTATGTATACACCAGTAACTGTACTGTCCCTTGCTAATATACATTTCTTTTCACTAAGAAGTATGAATGGAACTCGGCTCCAAACTCTGTTCAGACTACATTAAAATCCTGCAGTCCATCTTGTCATCTACACTTTAAGCACTTCCAGACCTGTCTGTCACTGTCAAGAGCTGAGGGTTTTCTAACGTTACCTGCTGCATCATCGCACGTGCTTGAATCAGGGTCCTAACCTCTTGTCCTTGATTACTGACCATCGCCAAAGTACTGCCTAAGCTAAGGAGTATTTCTGCTTCTTGAAAAATATGTGTCCGATTACCTTTCCCTATAACTGGTGCTCCACAATGTCTGCAACTCAGCCTCTGTCTGCCAAAGTTGCTCAAGTCACAGACACATCTAACAGATTTGGTTATCCAGCATTGTGATGTGTTCTACAGATGGCCACATGTTGCAATCATGGCACACGACCATTGCTACCATGTCAGTCGAATATGCTTTATTTAATTCATCAATTGATGAATTTTTTGATACAACTTAAGGTAGTAACAAGTTACAGCCTCCTAGTTTGAAATCAAAAGTCTCCACGATTGCTGCTGAAGGCAAAAATGTATTAAGGAGAGTATTTCATTCCATACCTTTGCCAGTTTTCCAACTCAGCACTCATTCCTCATTGCACTCAGTTTTCATCATCCCACATACTGTGATAATAAATCTGCTACTTTCGTAGTAGCTGATGACTCACCCCAAGTTGCAAGTGTTAGTAAGCTCCCTGCTACTGTTATTAATATCTATTCAAGCAAGCGCTTTCAGTTAATTGCAGATAAATGTCAGTGCCATGCAATTCCTGCTAACTAGCGTTCTCAACAAACTTGCAATTTTAAAGTTGTAATCCAGAATCTGACTCTTAATCTAAATCATAACTTGAGAAAAACTTGTTGAAGAGATTTCAATCTGCACTAAACTCCTGACTGGACACTTGTTTCTCACTGTACTCTGTCCCTATGATCTCATTACACATCTTAAATTCCACACTCCTGCTCTTCGTTTTATTCCCTATATTTGCTCCTTCAGACTGAAATTGTTGATGTGAAATCTCAGTATCCTGTTAAATCTTCAGCTGAGCTCCAACCTGCACATCTTCTGAAAAAAAACACATCCGGCTTTGAAACGGTACCTTAGTCAGTCCTATGCTGTGGAAACATCCATACACAGTTCTGCCTCAAATTGTGACTACTGCGTGGTGTTTTTATTAGCAGCTTCCTGAGTTTCACTCCATCTTAATTATAGCTTATACAAAATCAACTTTCTGCATTTTAATTTATACTCGATTCCACACCATCATTCTTGCTGATCTCCACTAGCTCCCCCATCCTAAGCACAGTGAATTCAAAACACCTTGCCCTCATTTGAAAGTCTATTCATCTCCTGAAGCCGCCATATTAAAACTCTTGAATCTCTCTTAAATGTGATAAGGAAAAGCCAGGGAACTAAAGAGCAGCGAATCTGATGTCAGTGTTGGGTAAGTTGTTAGAGTGGATTCTGAGGGACAATATTTATATGCATTTGGAAAGGCAAGGACAGATTAGGGATAGTCAACATTGCTTTGTGCATGGGAAATCATGCCTGACTAACCTGATTGAGTATTTTGAAGACGTGGCAAAGAAGACTGAAGAAGACAGAGTGGTAGATGTCGTCAATATTGACTGAAACAAAGGGTTTGACAAGGTGCTGCATGGTAGATTGGTTAGTAAGATTATAAAATGTGGGATCCAGAGGGTGCTCGCCAATTGGGTACAAAAATGGCTTGAGGATGGGAGACAGAGGGTGGTGGTAGAGTATTACTTTTCAGACTGAAGTCCTGGGACCAGTGGTGTGTCACAAGGATCGATGCTGTGCCTACTGCTTTTCATCATTTATTTAAATGATTTAGACGTGAATATAGGAAGTGTCTTTCGTAATTTTATAGATGACACCAAAATAAGTAGTGTGGTGGACAGTGGAGAAGATTCTGCCAGAGTACAATGGGACTTTGATCAGATGTGCCAATGAGCTGAGGAGTGGAGTTTAAATTAAATAAATGAGTTGTTGCAATTTGATAAGGTAAATCAGGGCAAGACTTATACAGTTAATGGTATGGCCCTATGGGTGGAGCTGCATAGATCCTTGAAAGTCAGCTTGAGGGTAGACAGGGTGGTGAAGAAGACATCTGGCACACTTGCCTTCATTGGTCCAAACATTGAGTATAGGAGTTGGGATATCATGTTGCAGCTGTACAGGATATTGGTGAGGCCACTTTAAGAATACTACATACAATTCTGGTTGCCGTCTTATAGGAAGGATGTTGTTAAATTTGACAGGGTGCGGAAAAGATTTACAAGGATGTTTCAGGACTGAAGTGTTTAAGTTATAGGGAGACAATCTGAATAAGTTGGGGCTTTTTAACCCTTCAACACCAGAAGCTGAGGGGTGACCTTAGAGAAGTTTATGAGGGGCATGGATAGGGTGACTATCCAAGGTTTTTTTCCCGAGGGAAGAGAGTCCAAAACTAGAGAGCATAGGTTTAAGGGGGAAGGGAAAAGATTTAAAACAGACCTCTGGAATAATTTTTCACGCAGAGAGTGGTGTATGTATGGAATGAGCTGCCAGACAATGTGGATAAAATTACAACATTTAAAGGGATATGGTAGATGAATAGGAAGGGTTTAGAGGGGTATGGGCCAAATGTTGGCAAATAGGACTAGATAAAGTTGGTATGTCTGGTCAGTGTGGATGAGTTGGACCAAAGGGTCTGTTTCCATGAGAAATTATTTTATGATTCTATGATTCTTAACCTTTTCTGCAAGCATGTCTTCTCTATTCTTGTGATGATCAATCAATCAATCAATCCATCATGGGTTAAATTCTTTGCACACTCTCTGCAGAACATTATGCAGTTATTGGCAATGCCATAGTCACCTGCAACTCTCACACATTCACTTATTCAAGATATCAGTGAAAAAATAACTAATCATTTTTCATTCAAGTTCTCTTATTCAAGTAATTTTACACCATTAGATGCATAAAAATAGCAACTTTCATGCAGGGTTGAATCTTTTATTTTAAATGCATTGTTCCCAGTCGCTGTTAGAAGATAAGAAAACAAAGCCTGAGCAAGATGTTCTAAGTCATTTTTCTGCATTCAATTACTGAACGTTGATGTTTAAATGTTGTTAAAAGATTGACAAAGGAAGAAAATTTTTTTGCAATAATAAATATTGCAACTTCAAGAAGTATGAAGGTGAATAAAAGGTGTTTAGTGATTTTATTCCAATCACTCTGAACTGTACAGATGTTGATTGTGGTAAAAAGTAATAAATTATAAATATTTTAAATGCTTCCCACTGTTTGCAAACATGATAAAAACTTAATGGAAGATTCAAATATCAAAGCAACATTAGCTCTTGCACAATCAACAACTATTTACATACTTCAAGAGATCATCAACAGAGAAGGTGAGATTAATTTTGAACTTCACTGTCATCCTGGCAATGAGCAAATTGAATGAATTGTCCCTTTTGCAATAGGTATTAACTTCATTCCATTGATTTCACAGATTCTATAACAGGTAGGTCATTCAAATTGTAAATTAGCCTCAGTACATCCTCACTTATTTGTACCCAGTGCTGACTTTTCATTCTTTTAAATATTTCCATCATGTTGCCCAATATTCAGTGCTTTCCCAAGAAAGAAGTAAATCAATTGTCATGTCCTTTCACATGTTTGCATTTCCATACACACAAACGAATCCATATTATACCCTCCCTAAGGGCTCACAAAGTCTGTCATTGTACACAGCCCACGAGCTGAGATCTTATAATGTTTGTGATAATGCCTACAAGGCCCATTGGGAATCAATAATTAATCTCCGTGTGAAAATCATAGCGCACAAGTTCCTTAGGTGACAGGCAATGGCCTGCCCATCTGAAACTCATCACCCGATCCCCATATAAAGCAGACCCAGGAGGGGTCTTGTGGTGCAGTGATGGAGTAGTGTCTCCATTCCTGTCCCCATCCCCGTCCCCGTCCCCGAACATTCCTGAACAGTTTGATTAAGAAAGATGGGTTAATGAAAAGCTAAAGTAGACCCAAGGATGTTCTTTTCCAATTGGTCTCCAGAGTTCTTACAGTTTTCTATTGGATTACCATTATCTCATAGCTTTTCATTCCACAGCCCTGAAAATGAAAACAAGAATTCCATTCACTATTTCTTTTCACAACTTTATTAATCTGAGGATCCTCCTTTAATATGTTGTGAGCATGTTCCAAATTCCTCAGCTTACTGTATCACTGAGCCTACTTCCAGTCAGATTATAATTGCTGGTGCCATTTAGACATTTTGCAGTTACTGCTATGAATTCTATATGCCGCATTTTAGCTGCATCTACATCATTTCGCAGCTTCCTTTTGTTTTTGAAAGAAGAAGCTACAGCCAGACAATTTCTTAGATATAAGTCCACATTGCTGGGGGAAACCTCTGGGAAGAGCAGTAATAATGCAGTTTATTGTGTAAATGAGGTTTCCATTACTTTTTTTAGTAATTTAATATCTATTGAGAAGGAACAACTTTGAGGACATTACCGTCATCTGCATGTTTAAACTGTGATCTCTCAGCCCTTATGCAAATTAGTGATGTGTTTAAATACTTTATTGCTATTTCTAGGGATAGGCTGTCCACCAAAATCCACTGCCAACCCACTGACTCCCTCACTTACCTTTACTACACTTCCCCTTCCTGCAAGGATTTCATTCCATTCTCACAGTTTCTCCATCTCCGTCACATATGTTCTGATGATGTCATCTTTCAAACTCCAATATTTCCTCCTTTTTCGTCAACTGAGGAAACCCCAACTGTGGCTGTCAGGGTCCTCAGCATTGTCTGACACATCGCTCACATTGCTTCCCACAAACCTATCAGTCCCTCCCAGAACAGCTACAGGGTTGTCTTTTACCTCATTCCACCCATTAGTCACCGCATTCAAAGGATTATCCTCTGCCATTTCTGCCTGCTCTAGCAGGTCACTGATAAATTCATCTTAGCCTCCCTTCCACTGTTATTATTCCACAAGGGCCTTTCCCGCCACAAGAGCATTCCTCCATCACTCTTAACAATTCAGACTTCACTTAACAATTGCAGGGATGTAACAATTGCTTATTTTTGTCCTCCATCCTCACTGTCAAATGCTCTGGACAAACATTCCAGGTGAAGCAGTGTACTTATTGTTTGTTTTTCCAGCACTTTAAAAAAAAATCACTGATGCACTTCATTGAATGGAAGTTGTTTTGAGTGTACATGCAGCATTGTGCTCAAAGTAAAGGCTTTATTGAAGTGAGTTTAAGATTGCATCCTTCACGGTTGAGGCAGTCTAGAGGCCACATTTGTGCATGATTGCTTTTCAATGCAAACGCTCCTTTTTGTATTAAAAAAGCATGAATCTTCACCAAATATGCGTGATGTTGGTTCCCTGGGAGGGACAGTCCTGTGCCATTTGTTTCCACGGTGGTTCCCCTTGTTTCATTTCTGTTGCTCTCTCTGGGTCTGATGGTTGATATGAGTTCTGTGTAGACGGTGCATTTGCACCTTCCTAATCAGCTGCTTGCAACTGAGCAACAGCTTCTCCAGTCGGTACATGAGCCAGCTGCTATGATGGTATTTCTGGTCGTTAACTTTGACCACATAAGGTCAAGGTGATAACTGTTCCATGCAACACCCAAGGTGTCACTTGCCCAGGGTTTTGTTGAATGCTTTGATGGTTTGCACCCTGACTGGCTTTCCAGTGCTCAGCTGTGGCAATTGTTTAGCAGGCTTGTCAAAATCAAATTTAGTTTTCCAATATTTCACCTTGATTTTGTCACTTATACCTGTAGCTAACTCTGGCTTCAATACCTTCCTTGCTATTCAAAGAATATCTTGTGTCTGATGTGACACGAGTGGTGCTGCTGGGCTACTTCTCTTTCGTAGATGTGACCTCTCACTCAAAGATTGCCTTGTTAACATCTGTGCAGGATTAGCTTGATTTCTTTGATTACTTTAGCGATTATCATTGCTGCATCAGTCTATCTTCTTTTGAATGGGGATGGCATGAAGATGAGGCACAGTGTTAAATTTCCCAGTCATTCATGAAACAACTGACTTCCTCACTCATGAACTTAGGGACATTGTCAATTATGACAATGTCGGGAATATCATAATAGCTGAGGTGTACTTTTTGACATTTAGACAATCTTTGCTATAGTCACTAAATCAGCTATTCCACCTCTAATAGACAGAATAGTAGCCTACACTGAGAAAATAATCAATAACTGTGAATGTAAATTTTACTCTCTGCTTCATCCTTTGTCTGTCTGGCATATCATTTGTCAGCAGCTGCTCTCTAGCTTGCTTAGTTTGATACTCATGACGAGTGTTACACTGTCTGATTTTGTTGCTCATTTTTGGCCAGTACAACACATTTCTTGCCTTCCTCAAGTTTGACTCAGTTCCTTTGTGGCTTGCATGATGCGTTTTAAATTCTCTCCTCTCAGCTGTTTTGGGATAATGACTACTTTGTGAGGACGATATGCCACCTTTGACTATCAATTTATCTCTGTATGCTCAATATACTCCTAAAACAACAGATGTGTTCTTGGGCCATCTACTTATTGCTACTTCTTGCAACACATGGAGATTTGTATCTAGTTGTGCAGTTTGTTTGATTTGTGGAAGGTACATCACAATTATCCTCATTGCTTCTGTTAGACTAATGCTTCCAGAGTATGACTAGCTGCTGCTTCATGTTCAGTCTGGCAGATTTCATACTCTTTTGCACCAACCCCTTATATTCTTCTTGGGGAGTGCAGCTCTCAATTGCATGTTTACAGTACATATTTGTTTCCCTTTCTGAAATGCCCAGCATTCTGTTGGTATCTCTGTAACTGAAGCAACATTCTTTGAAAATGCTTTGGACCAGATGGTAACAGCATAAGGAAACTGCTTTGAAGTGTCTTGAGAACAGACTTGACTGTCACTTTTCATTTCCCAAGTAGGTATTGAAGAAAATAAATATTGATGAAAAGGCAATGGCCAGTTACTCTTTCTTGATCTGAGCAAAACATTTCTCTGTTTCTGTTAATGCCTTGGATGCAAATGCAACTGGTTATCCTTTGCACATTAGGATTTCTCCAATTCCTGTCTTGCTGACATCACTTTTCAGGGTTTCATTTTCATCATTTATGTCACACACTCTTTCAGCACTGGCGTTGCCATCACCAGTTGCTTGATTTTAGTAAATGCTGCTTCTTAGCCTATGCCCCACTATCACTGCACGGTCTTGGCAGTGAGTTGGCATAATTGTTGACACACTGGCAAATTGGGCAAGAATTTTGCCAAATAATTGCAAAATCTAATAAATTATTGCGGAGCCTTTACTTCTGTTGGTTACTGCATCACTGCCACAGATCTCACATTTTCAAAACGTTTTGATCTTAATAAGCAGCCTATACATTTGACTTCAAACCTCTTGCAGGTTTTTTTCTTGTTCAGGGTTACCTGGCAAGCTCTATTGATCAGTCACACTACATTTTGATCATTGTCGGCAATGGCTTCTTCCAGTGTGTCACCACATCCATAAACTAGCAGATCATTCACTGTAATTTTCACGCCAGGAAGATCACAATTTCATGCTGTCAGTGTTGGTATTCTTCTGATGTAGTGGAAACACCAAAAGGCAAGTATAATATTTGCATCTCTCAAAGGGCGTCTCGTTAGAAAACTGCTGCTTGCTTTCAGCTACATTTGCCAGTAACCATCCTTTGCATCCAGTGGATGAAGATTTTTTTGCCTTTGTAAGTTTTACAAAATTCCTTTGGTGGTTGGCATGGACAGTGAGATCTCGTTCGGGTTTTATTTAGATCCTTAAGCTTAATACATGCTTTCAGTTTTTTTGGATTGTTTCACTGCTAACTCGCTGCTAATCCATTCTGTAGAAGTTGTCACTTTCTTGATTATTTTCTCCTTTTCTAACTTGTCTGTTTTGTGATTCAGGCTGGCCTTAAGAACAGCTGGACTCTTCCTCAGCAGGTGTTGAATTGGTCTTGTATTCTCACCTACTTTGGGATTATATTCTTCTCGCAAACATTCTAACCATGTGGACAAATTACTGTACACATCTGGGATGTGTTCCACAGCCAATGGTTCAATGTGCTATTACACATCGTAAATCTCTTTCGCTATATTGATGGTTACCAGCCCAAGCTTTAGTCCTGCGCTGGCTGAGATTTGTTTGTTGTCCATGATCTGTTGCTGCAATGTGCTTGCAGTATAATTTGGCATGAGTATGAAGGCAACATAATGCCTTAACAATACTTTTAAGGGTTTCACTTTTGTCATACTATGCTGACCCAATTTTGCAGAGGTGTGTGAAGTTCAAGATGTTGCATGATACATCGTTGGCTGTCTGACATTTTATATTGCCCTGATGCTCTTCTTCTGCAGTCCTCATTCCAGCTGTCAAAAGCTATGTCTCACCGGCAACTTGACTGAACCAACTCATTCTATGATGTTGAATGATTTATTAGAATCTTCTGCTGATTTCTCTCTAGTGGCTTTCCTTATTGATGGGGACTTCTTTTTAGGCAGACACTTACGGGCTAAATAATTCAGCTTGCTGAACTCAGCTACTTAATACTAAGGTGGCTTAATGAGATGCCCTTTCAGGAACCTCTGGAGCTTGTCAACAAAGAAGTACATTTTTCACATTCACTTATCCGAATGTAGTTCTCCTTGGTTCACAACATTCTTGCCAGCCATTATAAGACCATATTCAGCCTCTCCCCTAAAACCATCATGTTCCCAATCAGTTCCTCTCTATTTATGCCCTTCCCTATGCTTGGTGCTTCTCATTACCCACCTGTCCCCAAATCACAGTCTTTGTTAATCTCCCTCCAGAAGGTTGTAAAAGGGGTGATTTATGTGATTCCACTAGATTGTCACTGGATGAGTTAGTTTACATGTAACAACATATTACTTTCTTCGCTACAAGATTTCAATATTTCAATGTTTCAAGATTTGCATCATTATTTTAGGCTGTATTTAGTTTTACCATTGCTTTGACGTGCTGAACTGTATTCATAAATGTGTGGAAATCTTCTGGTTTTTTGATAAATGATGAAAGGTTAAAGGCAATGGTTTCAACAGTGAAATCTTCAAATTAAAGGTTATTTTAGAAATTTTCCTCACTTGTGTAAGATTCTCAAATGTGCCAAAGGTATTATTTGGGGTGGAGGAAATGATGAATTATGTCTTCACTTTGTAAAATAGGACACTCAACTGCTTCTGGGCATCTTACCACTCTGAGAGGAAGACCTGGAAACTGCTGCTGTCCTGAATAAGGACCTCTTTTTCACTTTGAACAAAATTCATTTTCATTTGATCAAAATTGTGAACAATCATCATAATCATCAAATTATAAACGTGACACTGCTGCTGTTTGGTACACATTTTACAACCTGCTTAATCTTTCTCATTCAATTTTGTTTCACTTAAGATAGAGCCTCTTTCCTTTCCCACTCAGTTGTGCCTGGCCTGTATCTGTCTGTCACACTCATTTCATTTTCCTCAGCTTCTGTCTCTTCCACTATTCAGTTTGTGGTTGCTTCCTCTCTTTACACTTCCATTGCTTCCCCTTTTATTTTCCTCACCAGCTTTCATCGGCTCACAATCTGTGAGCGACTACCTGCTGGAGGATGACCTTCACATGACATCAAATATAAATGAATTTGATAAAATGTGATTGAAAATTCACTACAGTGTTCTTAAACCTGTTCAGTAGTTGAATTTGAGTTCATAAAATCCTCAAAAAAACAAGGAAGCACATCACAGGGAGAAAGAAAGTGTTTAATAGTTGCTTTAGATTATATCATGCATGGCTTCACTTGGACGGATAGTTTTAGCATAGTTGAGTGCACTGGTCTGCATCAGTTTCAACAGAGTTTAGCGTCTTAACTCAAACATGAAGCAACATGTGCGCAAGATATCTCAATGAGGTAGGCTGTTAATTTCAATGTGTTAATCATTAAACTATAGTGATATCAGTGTATTTTGGTGTTTACCATTGGACTATGAGTTTTCAGGGCTTTCTGGAATCTTTGGGTGAAAAGAAAATGTCAGCAAAGTGACCATTTAATGCTTTGAAAGATGTGACAGGGAAGTATGGCAATGACAACTTAGCTCTTACAGTTGCTTTCCAAACTAATTGTATGAAAGGATTTTTTCACAGTCTTATCTTGGCATGATAGCCCTGTGGTTAGTCCTGCTGCCTTGCAGTGATAGGGAACCGGGTTTGATTCCAGCCTTGGGTGACTGTTTGTCTTTAGGTTGCAGGTTCTTCCCGTGTCTATGTGGGTTTCCACCAGCGGCTCTAGATTCCTCCCACTGTCCAAAGTGTTCACATTGGTTAGATTGGCAGTGCTAAACTTCCTGGTGTGTGCATTGGTGTGCAGGTTATGTGGATTAGCTATGGTAGATGTGGGGTTATGGGGATAAAGTAGATGGAAGGGTCTGGGGTGGGATGCTCTTTGGAAGGGTCAGTGCTGACTCGATGGGCTGCATGGCCTCTATCTTACCGTTCGTAATCGATGATTTTTGCACAGTATTACACAGTTTGAAAATGTTCTAATCTATCAGACTAGTATTAGTGCTGCATATGCTTTGTAACTAGGACCTCAGATAAGGTCCAGGATGTTCATCAGCTGCTAGACCTGGACCAACATCAAACTTCTGCTTAGATGCTTGCAGCTTGACAGGGCAGAGGGGAGCAACAGAAAGCTATAACTCACAGAACACCTTACCGGGCACCAGCAAGGGCCGAACTCCTCAAAGCATGTGAGAACATTGAAGCTTCAAGAGGTTCAGTTGTGGTGATGGATATTGGAGCCTAGTGAAAAAAGATATATTGCTAACTCAACATGGTAGCCATATTTTACATATAGTAATCCATACACTTCCCAGATCACCCAGACTAGTTCACCAATGACAAAAGCCTCTACTTAATCAACGCGCAGCTGATGTAGAGCTACAAAATTCAGTAAAAATCAAAATTCCCAGGAAACATCGATGTTGTTCATCATAATTTCTTCACAACTTGAAGCAATGCCATTGACTGACTTTCTGGAGACAATTTATACCGAATTAAAAATATGACTGATGTTACATTAGAACATAGAAATAGGAGTAGAATAGGCCATTCATCTCATCAGTCAACTAGATCATGGCTGAACTTCCCCAGACATCACTCCTATTTTATGCCAGCTTTTCATAGCCTTCAATTCCATAAGACTTCAAAAATCTATCTACATGCTCCTTAACAATTTTCAGTGATCTAGCATCGACAAGTCTTTGGGATGGAGAATTCCAGACTTTTACTACAACCTGGGAGAAAAATTCCTTCACATCTCATGTTTAAATGAGGCCCCTTTATTCTGAAAAAATGTTCCATAGTTTGAGATTCGTCCACTAGTGGAAGCAACTTCTGCACATCTATCCTGACAAACCCCTCAGAATATTATATGTTTCAATAAGATCACCCCTCATCTACTGAACACTAATGGGTTCTATTCATTGTGCCCTTCATTCTCCTAAACTCCCATTTCCAATACTTGGTCTGCAGGCTACTAGACATCAATTTTAAATGATTTAGGGGGTAGGCAGTGACCCACTGCGTTAACAATTAGTTTCTCATCTCTCCTCTAATCTTTCTAGCAAATATATTAACATATAATCTCTAGTGACTGATCAGTCTGCTAAGGGAAAAAGGACTTTAACTTCCAATCTCTGCAAGTTCCTCCCAACCTTTACACTTCAATCATATCTCTCCTTTGCCTTCTCGCCAATCTAATTAATCTTTCATCTCTGCTACAATTTCCCAGATCTGTAAATATTCTGGTAAGTATCCTCTCCAGAACAGTTATTACATTGTTTTTGTAAAGTGGTGACCAAAACTGCACACAACAGGTATGAAGTGATTGAAGGGTCAACTCCAATTCCCCATTTCCTTCATGCTTTGTGCGCCTATCTCCTGAAAGGAAAAAAGACATATGAGTAACAGTAATGGAATATGTTGAGAAGATGGATGGCAAACATTTGTTGAGGGTAACTGTAGGGAAAGGGGTGATCTTGATTAAAATTAGTGAGGTGTTGATGGTTGATGATCAGTTGGGGATGTGAGGAAGTGTATGAACAGAGTGATGTGCCAGACTAAGCTTGAAAAGGCAGAATAGGGTCTGCTGAAATCTTGTGCCATCTCCAACCAAACCTTCTTGAATCCACAGCTTAGTTCTTCCTCCTGTTGCTTGGGAACAGTATATCTGTCAAAGTCCTCACAAGCCCCAGCTGTACACCAATGGACACATGACAAAAGTGGGTTGACTTCTTTGATCTTCAACTTTCTACAGAAACACTTAACTTTCTCTCCATCCCACCTCCAATTGAGAACTTGCGAGTGTGTCATGTGAGTCATTACCACACTGACTGACACATGTTAGTTAAGAAACCCAGAAATCATATGTTAATGTAAGGTCTGTGTTAAAAAGTCGCAAACAGATGCACTTCACACGCTTCCAGATTTAAAACTATGGAACCATAGAAACAATATACTACATAAATAAATTGAAGGGGGGGTGGCAATCAGCCCATCTTGCCCATGCTGACCCAAGATACTCAGATGTCCTCTCCAATCACATTTTCCTGCACATGGTCCATTACCCTGCAGCTTACAGACCTAATGTCCAAATCCAGGTTCTTTTTGAAAGAGTTTAGGGTCCCCGCCTCCACCAATAATTTAGGCCGTGAATTCCAGAAATCCATCACACTCTGGGTAAAAAAAGATTTTCCTCACTTCCTTTCTAACCCTTCTGCTTGAATCCATAACCCCAAGTTTTTTAACTTACTGCCAAGGGAAACAGGTTCCTCCTGTCCATCTCTACTCCCAGAAAGTTTTGTTTATCTCAGTCATGCCACTCCTCAGCCTTCTCTGTTCCAGGGAAAACAACCTCTCCAATCTCTCCTGTAGCTTCAATTCTCCAGCCCTGGCACCATTCCATTAAATCTTCTCTGCGCTCTCTCCAAAGCAATTATATCCCTCCAGTAATGTGGGGATTAGAACTGCACACAATACTCCAGTTGTGCCCTCACTAGTGTTTTATACAGTTTCATCATTACATCCTTACTTGTGTATTCTGTACCTCTTCCAAAGAAGGAGAGCATTCCATCTGCCTTCTTTACAACCTGTGCTACTACATTTAGGGTCCTGTGCACTTCTACACCAAAATTTTTGACTTCATCTACCCTGTCAGTATATTGCCATTTATTTATATTCCCTTTTACTACTTGACCTCCCTAAAAGCATTTTCTCACACTTACCACACTCCATCTGTCACTTTGCTGCTCACTCCACCAACCCATTTCTATTGTTTTGGTGCTTATGGCTTCTTCTGCACTATCCACCACATGGGCAATGTTTGTGTCACCTGCAAATTTCCCAATTGTGCCCCCACATTCAAACCTAAATCATTAATATAATAAACAAACAGAGGTCCCAACACCAAGTCCTGCAGAACACAATTTAAAACAGCTTTCCATTTGCTCGGGCAGCCATCGACTATTGCTCTTTTTTTTCTGTGACTAAGTCAACCTTGGATCCAATTCGACACGCTACCCTGTATCTCAGGGCTTTTACTTTCTGGATCAATCTTCCATATGGGATCTTATTAAACACCTTTCTAAAATCCATATAGACAATATCCACTGCATTCCCTCGTTGACCTTCGTTGTCACTTCTTCAGAGAATTCAATCAAATTTATAAGCCATGACCTTCCCTTAACAATGCCATGCTGACTATGCTTGACTCATCTATGACTTTCTAAGTGACAGTTTGTCTGATCTCTCAGCATTGATTCTAACAAATTGCCCTACTGAAGCAAGACTAACTGGCCTACAATTGTTTGGCATTTCTTTTACACCCTTATTAAACAACAGAACCACACTTACATTCTTTCAGTTCACTGGCACCATGGAGTAAAGATTGGAAAATAATTCTCAGAGTATCTATGTTTTTTTCCCTGATTTCCTTCAACTTCCTAGGGAACAATCCACCCAGCCCTGGTGACTTATTCATATTCAAGGATTCCAAGTCCCCTAACATTTGATTGACTTGATCCCTGTGCCTTCTTTACTCCTCTAGGCTATATGCAATATTGAGTTTTGTTTTGTGACTACTAGCTTTTTTTATTCTGTTTTAGTAGTCCTCTGTACTTTTCTCAACAACCATGGGGTCTAGATTTGGCAGCTCCATTCTTATTTTTATGCCATTAAGAATCTCAACTTTTAGTTCCTTCCAGCAGGTAGTTTATACTTGAGCAGTCCTGTCCAATCCACCTCAGCCAAATCACAGGTAAATCTGTTATCAGCCCATTTCTACCCTTTCCTGCGCATTAAAATCCAGCTCATTATGTTTCTCTCAGCTCAATATCCTGCTTTTTGAAAAGAGAGCCATAAGCCAAGTCCACAAAACAAAACAGATGGACCACTATTTTAATCACTCCTCAGTAGACTGAACTTCGCTGTTGGGCAGAATTCATGATTGTCATAACTTGAATCCATAACCGGCCAAATCATTGTTATGCTGCATATACTTTTTTGTCTTATTAAATTAACATTTATGTGTCCCACTGGTTTAAAAAAAACTGCTTCAAAGGATTAACAGATGTGAAGAGTACAGCTCAAATTAACAGTCATAACACTGACATAAATCAAGAAAGCAGTAGATGTATGAAGCAGGACGAATCCTGTGAAAATAACTTGTCTGAATTAGTTTTGAGAGAGTAATCGGAATGTCAGGCCTGAAACCTAACTTATTTGTGTGTCCATTTTCCTAATATCTTTTGATATCTGAATTTCCTGCATATTTCATACAATTTACTTGTATATTCAACTCTTTTATGGCTATAAACAAATAGAATTCAATATAAGCAATGAGAATCGACAGAAAATAATAAACTGACACAATAATATTTTTTCTTTACGTAGAAAAATTAAAATGTCAAGTCATCTGGCTATTCATCCATGTTAGGTATCGTATGTTTAAGGACATACACTTGTGGTAGCTTTTCAATTTTTCATATTACAAATACTGAAGCCATGGGATGCATGCAGTGTAGATGCATACAGAATGACTTCTTAAAATTATTAATAAAATACCTGAATTATATGTTAAAAAATAATGTTTTGGAAAGACACTGAAGGCAATCCAACTTATCATCAAACTTTGCCAAAATTACTATTGTGGTGGGTGTTGAGAGAAGGACTTAGGTTTTCCTTTAGAGACAAGCTATACAAGCTACTGGCATGAGCTGACTAAAGAAATCCTATGTCCAGCCCTCTGCTTAGTGGTCACATGAAGTGGTTCTGAGGCAGACCCTTGCTTTCACACCATTTTTTTTATCTCCATTGAAGTGTGGCACGGTGGTTAAGTGGTTAGCGCTGCTGTCTCACAGTGTCAGGGATTCAGATTTGATTCCAGGCTTGGGTGACTGCGTTTGTGAAGTTCTCACATTCTCTCCAGGCCTATGTGGGTTTCCTCCAGGTGCTCCGGTTTCCTCGCACAGTCCAAAGATATGCTGGTTATGTGGATTGGCCATGCTAAATTGTCTGTGAAGCACAGTCTAGGTGGATTAACCATAGTAAATGTGGGGTTATGGCGATCATGTAAGAGGCCTGTGTTTGGGGAGGTGCTCTTCAGAGGATCAGTGCAGGCTGGACGGACTAAATAGCCTCTTCCTGCACTCTAGGGATTCTATAATTGAATTGTGGGGCAGTTGCGAATAGTTAAAGCCACCTACCCATTTGTTGCTATTATTGTCACTAGAATTGCCAATTCCTTGCTCTACTATACCAGCAGAAGGGCCTGACAAGAGATGGCATAATTCTACTTCTGTCTTCCTACTAACCAACTGCTGTTTGTTTCTCATTATTATCACCAGATATTCTTTAATTTATTCATGGGATGTGGATGTTGATGGCTACTCCAGCATTTATTGTTCATTCCCCATTGTCCTGGTGGAGGTGATGGTGACTGTGGTGCTTTCTTGAGCTACTGTAGTCCATTTGGTGTAGGAGCATCAGCAGGGCTGTTAGGAAAGGAGTTCCAGGATTTTGACCCCATGACGTAGACCAAACAATTTTAAGTCAGGATGTGGTGTGGACTGAAGTAGAATTTGTAAATGGTGGCTTTCCCATGGGGTATCAGCTGCCTTTGTCCTTCTAGGTGTTAGGGGCCCAACATTTGGAAGATGTTGTTGGAGGAACTTTGGTGAGTTACTGAAGAACATCTTGCAGACAACTGCCACTGTGTCAGTGGTGAAAGCAGCTATAGCCTGAAAATATGGTGGTTAGCTTGGTGAATGTTGCCAATCTGCAGCACTGCTAATCAATATGAAATGCCCTCTTCCATGGAACATCAGTAAAAATCCTATATATTGTCATGAAGATGGATACCAAAGAACAACTAACATTACTATTCAGCAGACTTTCAATTATCTAAATAGTGCCATCAGGTCTGCAGTCATAACTTTCTTTGAGAAGAGGAATCTTGGTAGCCCAACACCCATTTATTTCCCACCAAGGTGAGTTCTGGCTCCCACAATCTTCAGCACCCAACAGCTGAATACAAAACACAGGTACAGCTGATTTCCCTGCCAGCTGTCTGTACACCCAACTCTTCATCCTCAGATAGAAGAGTTCCTGTTGAAAAACTGATTAGTGCCAATCAAGAGTGCCTGGATCAAAGAAAAATTGGTGACAGTGTTTTCTCACATAAGAATGGAGAAAACAATGGTCAACTAAAACTAAAATAAAAAGAAACAAATTTACTTACCAGTGCCCTTAAAATCAATTATAGCTAAGCTAATTGCCTATCAAGGTGGGATGTCCATTTAAGACATTGTGAGTTAGATTTCCCCAATGGAAATGGATGTAGGGTTGGAGGTGGGAGCAGTGGTAATTTCTACAAATAGGTCTATGTTCCAGTCTCTGGCCTAGTTTCAGGAAGGTAGCATCTGGGAGGGGCGCAGAGAATGGTGGTAGCTTCCCACTCAATCATGCAGCAATGAACCTGTTAATAGAGGGCACATAAGATATGCGGTCAGGATTTTTGAGGAGGCCAATCTCAACTTGCAAATCTGTATTGCAGCAGTGAGAATACACTAACAGCAGGAGAGACTCCTGGTCAGCTAAAGTGAAGGAAAGCAAGTTGGAGCCTCCAGCACCACTACCCTTAGCTCCTGATTAAGACATGCATGTAAAAATTGCATGAGCAGCTCAGGTTTCCTGAGCGTCCAGTAACACGCCAACACCACTGAATAACAACTATGAATAAAAAGTAATTTAAAAAGTAATTCATTTGATGCGAAGCATTTTGGGAGGTAGTAAAGAATATAGCAAAGAAATCCATAAATAGAGGAGACCAATTAAAAGACTGCCTCCTGGAAGGTTGCTGTAGGCAAATACATCCTACTTTGCTGCCCTACTTCTTTCCATCTCCACCACCTGGAACCGACACAGTGATGTAAAATAACTGTGGACCTGGTGAGTTGGATGTCATGTCATTACAATACCTGCTATCTCCATATGCCATTGCCTCAAGCAGTACAAATCCAGATTTTTCTGTACTCTATACTTATCAGCACTGTCCACTAAAGCATTTCAACTCAGTGAAGGTAGTTAACAAATATGTTTTTATAAGTTGTTTAATTTTTTAAAATTAATTGTCAGTCCCTTAGCTTTGATACACACTGCATGCTGTGTTTTTAAATACTCAGTTGTCACTCTATTGTGGTACTTAGAACATACTTTAGCCATTCTCCTTCCACCAGCACCTATTCCCTCACATCATAATTAGAACACATGGCAAATTATTTATATAATCATAATATCTGAACCAGACAGCAATACCTTTGATCCAGTAACTGGCTGTTGGTATAGGTGACCTGGAGGAATTTTAACTGTCAAGCAACCTGCTTCAGGAATTTAATAAGCTATGCAAATTGTACCAAGCATTGCATGACTTAATTCATTAAACCGGATGTAAACCGAACATTTTTATTCCAATTCTCATGAGTTCTAATGTCCTACAACTCATTTTAAACAAGCATGCAACCACACTGTTTGATCTGCAAATGCCTTTGGCTTCAACTCCATTAACTACCCTTGCTAGCATTTCAGTTGAACCCAGTGACGTCCACTGAAATCTAGGTCAATTGTATGTCCTTCAGCAGATTTTACATTCCATGCCTTGATTTAAACCTCCAGAAATTTGTCCACATGCTTATAGCAGTTCTCCTCACTGCTGCAATCCAGATCCATTACTTCATCACTTCAAAAATTGATTTCTTAAATGCTCTCTTAATTAATTTATCTTGATAATTTATCTTGAACTCAGATGTCCATGTTCAACATGGAGAAACCTGTTGCACACATCCTTTTGGCAAAAAGCCTAAATTATAATGCAAAATTGTTAGCAGTCACATTTGGCTTTGATTTGAAAACCAGAGCACATCAAATGTGGGTAGGGCTAAAAATAAAAAAAACATTTCTGTCAAAGTTTCTATCCCCACTCCTTAGCTCCAAACCCAGATATTATTTGTATTAAACAAGTTAATTAGTAATATAAAAATTGCCATAAGTGTAGGGTTATGTCTTTGAAAACCATTATTAGTTGTGAGTCACAGGGGACTTCTATTTCTTAATCCATATTCTTAGCCTTCCTGCTGGACTTTAGTTCACAGGCTAAAGTGGTATCAAGCAGGGAGACTTTAGTTGAGATAATAAAAGGAAACTTTAGCAGTTCTTGACTTGCACCCATCCAGACACAGATTAAAACTGCACACCCAGAAGCACAATAAAATGCCACATCAAAGTAGTAAAATCTGTAACCTAAAACTTGAGTCAAATGGGTCCAAAATATTCCAGACCACTATTAGCAATAAACCAATCAGCCTAGATCACGCATCAGACCTGGAAAGATAGGTCACTTTGGCTTGGTAGCTTCCTGTTTAGCTCAAGATAGGTGGCCTTTACCTTGTCAGTATATGTCAGGCCAAAATCCTAGCATGTCCTGACTGGAGTCACAATGTTCTATATAAATAGACTGCACAGGTCTTGTTGCTTAAAACTTCAGCAGTATATGGTGCCCACCTGAAGGTTAAAGCTTTATTTCTGTGAAGTTGTGCCAAAAATTCCTTAAGTGGACTTAAGTGGAACACATCTCACAAAGGAGACTGTGCTCATTCCGCATCAGGCAAAAGAAAAATCTATCTCTGTGAATTTCCTAGTAGCTTGATTTGAAGATGCTTGAAGATGGTGAAGGATTCCCATTCTGGTGGAACGAAGAAAAGAAATCTTATTTCATTACATTTGTTTATCTTTCTTTCAAAAGATATTCCAATCTCCACATTGCTGCAATTTCTAACTTTTCTTTTAGCCTAGTGATGTTGAAGCCAAAATGGGTCCCAAGTCAATTATTTCACTATAATCGAGAAGGGCAATAGATTTCTTCTAGACAATACGGCTTACATTTATTTCACAGCAATCAGTGTGATGTCCAAAGTGAGTTTTGCCTTTATGGTGAGTAAGTTATTTTCAGTTGGAAGTGAATATTCTGCTGATGTATGTTGTTGGTTTTGGGCAGTGGCATCACATTTCCTTGCATGATACCTTTTCATTCATTCATTTCAGCTAAACTTGGCAGTATTGTCTGACAGTTCCCAGCCTGGTATTAGTATACACACACAGAACACGAGGGACAGCAGTATTTAATAATTTACTGTAAGTTGAACTGGCTGATTAGGGCATTTTTGTGCAGTCTATTACAGAGATTAAATAGCTAGAAAAGTACGCCTGTCAACAGATCATTACAACTGAACCTGAGGAGCAACGCAATCACAAGGTTTTTATTTGTTTAATACCACAATAAAAGTCCTAGATCTTTGAGCCCCATTTACATCGAAACTGGGGCTTGTTTGAGATTTTTTTCTTTATTCACTCACAAGATGAGGGTATCACCGGCTAGGCAGTTAAGAGTCAACCACATTGCTGTGGGCCTGGAGTCACATGTAGACCAGGCCAGGTAATATGGCAGTTTCCTTCCCTAAAGGACATTAATGAATGAGATGGGTCTTTTTTCCAAAAACCTATAATGGATTCATGGTCTGCATTAGACTCTTAATTCAGTTTTTTTAATTGAACTCAAATTCCACCATCTGCCATGACAAGATTTGAACATGGGTCGAGTATAATAATTGGAGCTTTCCTGATGTTTTTTTCTGCCCTTTTGCAAATACAAATATAGCACAAACAAAACGATCTCATCAAATTACTCAGCATGGACACACATCTCTCATCATTCGAGAGTCAACTACAATAGCTTTCAAAATATTTTTAATTATTTTTATTTCCAGTTCAATGACGCTTTATTGAATGTACACAAGACAATTTCACATAAGCTGTGCATGGAAACTGTGCTTCTGCTTTCCCTGAGGACATCCTCACAGTACTGGTAACAATCCAGCATAGTGTCTCAGTGGTTGCCAGGGACCTGAGTTCAAATCTTAGGTGACTCTGTCTGAAGTTTGTATGCTCTCCCCGTATCTCTTTCCTCTGGGTGCTCAGGTTTCCACTCACAGTCCAAAGATGTGCATGTTAAGTAGAATGGACATGCTAAATTGCCCAGGGACATGTAAGCCAGGTGGATTAGGTCACTTGGACTCAGCGGGCTGAATGGCTTATTCTTACGGGCAGCACGGTGGCTCAGTGGTTAGCACTGCTGCCGCGCAATGCCAGGGACCCAGGTTCAACTCCACCCTCCGGCAACTGTCTGTGTGGAGTTTGCACATTCTCCCCACATCTGCATGGGATCCTCTGGGTGCCCTGGTTTCCTCCCACAGTCCACAAAAGTGCAGGTTAGGTGGATTGGCCATGCAAAGTTGCCCGTAGTGTTGAGGGATTTGTATGCTATGGGGGTTGGGTCTGGGTGGGATGCGCTGAGTTTCAGTGTGGACTAGTTGGGCCAAAGGGTCTGTTTCTACACTGTAGGCATTCTATGTTAAAACAGCATTTGATTTTCATTATAAAGTGGAGCTAATTTACTACCATCCCTATAATGCTGAAGGCACTGATTCTTGTTCAGACATATGATTCCATGGATCATGTAACACTATCATACTTCATGCCTCACCTTTAAGTCTAGAGAAAAACCTTCTGTCACTCGAATTAAAATCAGTTAACTTACTGAGGCTGGAAATCGAGCCCATGGATTTTCCAGTAGTAAACAGCACCCTTCAATAGGTAATAAGTAACTCTCCAGGCCGATAGGGTGCCTACATTGGGTACCTTTTAACTCCCAATTCCTCAGTCAATATGTGCAGCAGAAGGTAAAACATTTCTCTCCTACAGTTGAGAATTGTCCAGAGCTTATTCTATGATCTATGCTGATTACAAGTAGCATTGGTGGTAGGGGCACTCTACGTGGTTTTGGTGAAATTCGATTGGCAGTGGTGGTGCAGGAAGTGATGGTTGAGATAGGGGTTAGAGAAAACGTACTTGCTGCATACTTCATACCAACACCATTGAAATTATAAATTGTGGATGTTGAATGATGACAGGATAACATGAAGCCATGATAGCATGAAGTTAAATAAACAATCACACACCATCCATGTTCACTCAATAAGGGCTGATTATTTAGGTGAACTAAAATCAGTTGCCCCATGGAACTGCATTGTACTATCTCATTAAATTCTGCATTTAAGATTTAGAATTGGAGTCATTAAATGGGGTTATAACTGTGCATTCAATTCATTCATTCAATGATAACACCTCTGTAAATCCTGCAAAATACCTTTATATGTTATATGATGAATCTTCAACACTGCCCATAATCTTGCATGAGTTAACAGGAGTCTTTGTCAGTGCAAGGTGTTTTTAGTTTGGGATCTACAGACTAGTTTGGTCTATTTGTAGCACTGTGTGATCTAATGAGAAGAGGTTCTTGTCTTAAACAAGATGTAGTTCATTGCAAGCTAGCAATCAAGTTTAAATCACATTGGCATTTTAGGCAGTTTTACTAAGACTGTGAGAGACACGGTCAGTGGATCTGTCTCCTTAACTGATCCAGAGCTGTGCTCCCACCCATTCATACAACATTATCATGCTTTAAACCTTTCAGAATCAAATATCATATAGGAGACTTTAGTTCTAAAATATAAAGTTTGTAATAAACAGGAGAATTATTTTTTCAAAACAGAGGTGGGCTGGCAACGTGTTGATTTTACAAACTTGCTGAATAGCTCCGAATTGTATAAAATTAAGAATCCGGGCATTTAAAGAAAGGGAAAGTTTTAAAAAAGAATCTGGGAACCCTCAATCTTTTGGAGCACTAGTCTCGATCTCATCAGTATCAATGAGAAACATATCATTATTACTTCTAAATCCTTGTTATCTAATCCATGGCTCATACTTAATATTGCAACCATTGATTGCACTATCCTCATACTTGTCTGAAGGTGTATAGGTCTGCTGGAAATAGCTGACAGAATATAGTATGATACCTAAAACAGAGAAATCCCATGCTCTTTTCCTCCATGAGGCTGAGGTAAGAGAATTGCTCCCAGTAAAGAGCTGCCTGGAGCCCTTCATTCCCCATCTCCTCTTCCTTTTCCATATATAAGCATCTGTGTTGCCTGAGCTGAATTTCTCTGCAATATCTGGTCTGGCCTATATGTATCAACCACTGCAATATAGCTGATACATAATTGCCCTCTGAAATGCACTTCCAATCATTCAGTTCAAGAGTAATTAGAGATCAGCAACAAATGCTAGCCTTGCTAGTGATATCCATATCCCACAAAGAATAAATGGGAAAAAAAGCCAATGAACATGTTTGTAAGCGGTCCAAGAAACTAGTTCACCACCACTTTTTCCAGGGTAATTAAAGATGAGCAATAAATGCTGTGATAGCCAGTGGTGCCACATCCTCTCAATGAATAAAAAATAAAAGTGATCTACAGAACCAATGAATTTGGAATATTGTGAGCAGTTTTGGGCGCCATATTGAAATAAGGATGTGTTGGTCTTGAAGGAGGTCCAGAGGAGGTTCACAAAAATGATTCTGGAAGTTAAGGGCCTGCTATATTAGGAGAGGTTCAGGAGTCTGAGTCTGTACTCAATAGGGTTTAGAAAAATGAGGGGAAATCTCATTGAAACTTACAGAATTCTGAGAAGCCTGCATAGAGTGGACATGGAGAAAATGTTTGCATTAGTAGGAGACTAAGATCCAAGAGCACAGCCTCAGAGTGAAGGGATGACCCTTTCGAACTAAGATAAGGAGGATTTTTTTTCAGCGAGAGGATGGTGAATCCATGGAAATCATTACTACAGAAGGATCGGGAAGGCAAGTCATTGAGTGCATTTAAGACATGGATTTAAGATATAGACAGACAGGTTCTTGATTATGAAGAGGATAAGGGGTTATGAAGAATACACAGGAAAATGGTGTTGAGAAACATGTCAGCTATAATTGAATGATGGAACAAACTTAATGGGCCAAATGGGCTAATTCTGCTCCTATTATCCGATGGCATTCTCGCCTCCATCACACAAAATATCATTCCCTGATGTTTTCACCAATTTAAATGATGGTAGAAAACTCACAACAATTCTACAAACTCAGTATCAACTAATAGAAATCAAACAGCAACTAACCTGGAAGTAGTTGACAATTCCTTTAAGTGGGAACTATTTCCTGTTCTGAACTCAAATTGTAAGTTTTAAAGCAGGAGTTTGGTGGAGCAGAGGTTGAAAATGAAAATGCTCAAGTCAAATCAGGATTATAACTGCCCGGCATCATGAGCTTTCTATTACATATAGCATAATGTGCTATATGCTGCTTATGGATATGATGATAACATCATCACAACAGACAGGAATGTGTAAGCATTGTGGGAAAACTATTTCACTGCCTCAGAGATAATGGGAACTGCAGATGCTGGAGAATCCAAGATAACAAAGTATGGAGCTGGATGAACACAGCAGGCCAAGCAGTATCTCAGGAGCACAAAAGCTGACGTTTTGGGCCTAGACCCTAGAGCTCTCTGATGAAGGGTCTAGGCCTGAAACGTCAGCTTTTGTGCTCCTGAGATGCTGCTTGGCCTGCTGTGTTCATCCAGCTCCACACTTTGTTATCTCTATTTCACTGCCTAATTGACATCCGCAACACTGAAAAAAACTGGGTGCCATAGGACCATGATTTTACAGTTATGAGCCAAAGAATCTATCATTGAAGATGTCATGTCAAGGTATTTCTTAGATTATTACTATGATAAATTGGAGATTCATTTGCAGAAGCTGGGATTGTGTCATCACCCAGGGAAGTACTTTAGGCTGGAACAGTTGAAAGTGATGAAGGCAAAATACAATCTCAATTGCATAAATTTGCTCCAAGTTGTTTCAGTCAAAGCTCATTGAAGCTGAAACAAAATTGTGCATTATTCCAACTCCTTTATCCTTAAGCTGCTGTTACCAATGATGTCTCGTGAATGATTAAAGGGACATTTGCTTGGCAAGCCTTTTTCATCTACTATACTGAAAAAAGTTACAACTGCATCAATTCTGTTGAATTGCATTGCATTGTTGTAATATATATGCCTCAGAGCTCTGTTGCTTGTTCTGTGTCTCCACAAAGAAATTGAAGACTGTCGTAAAACTATAAAATGATAGGAATAGGAACAAGAGTAGGTAGTTCGACCCTTCAAGCCTCTCCACCATTCAATAGGATCATGGCTGATCCAACTCTCATCACATCCACTTTTCCGCCCTATTCCCAAAACCCTTGAGTTCCCAACTGATCAAGGGTCTATATATCTCAGCCTTAAACATACACAAGAACTCTGCCCCTAAAGCATACTGAGGCAAAAAGTTCGAAAGACACTCAAACCTCGGAGAGAAGAAATTCTTCATCATCTCAGTCTTAAATTGACCCTCCTTAACTCTAAGACTATACCCTCTGATCCTAGACTCTCCCTTTTTAAGGGCAACATCCTGTTAGCACTTACCATATCTATCCTTTTCATATTCCTACATGCTAGAGATCACCTCTAATTCTTCTAAATTCCAATGATCAGCATCCTGACTTGTTTATCCTTTGTTCATAAAGCAACTCCTCCATATCAGGATCATCCCAGTGAACCTTGTTACACCTTTCATAAAAACAGAACTCCCTTTCAAGCAAGAATTAAAAAAAAATCAGAAAAATCAGAGATTTCATATGATCACCTGCTGGATTGGGGCCAGAAATTCTGGGTCAATGCCCTTAAGTTGTCCATTAGGAAACTCCATTGGAATTGGATGTAGAATTATAGAACTTCTGTCACATTAATAGCACTATGTGTAAAAGAAAGTGGACTGCTGCCTTCAGCCCCTTTGCGTGAGCGACCTCAACTTTGGGAAGATTTCTGTTTAGATTAATAGAGAGGTGTGTAAAAGGGTCTGTAGCAGTATCTTGTGCAGAGCCATTGACTGGAAGATACTCAAAGATACTTGAATTTGAGATTAATCATCCTGAAAAGGTTGCTGAGTATCATCGATCAATGCCGTCTGAAGTTGGACTCAGTGGCTCCATTTGTCATCAAAGTTGCACAACTTCCTCTTGGATAACTAAGGAATTTTTGTGCCATTATATTTAACCATAGACACACACACACCCTGAATTCCAAAATGTGTGTTCACTGTTACAAATAATCATATTCCAGAATGTGACTGTCAGATATTAGTAAGAAATCTCACTGCACACATGCTGTACACATCACTGCACAAAACGTCTAGGATACCACACATCCAAACTGAAATTGAAGCATTTGTTTTCACAGCTGAAGGGTCAAAGCAGAAGTGCAGAAAGGGACAATTCTATGGATAAAAATAGTTTCCTATTAATGGAATCAAGCAACCTAAAATGTCAACTTCAGTCCACATTACAATATTTTCCCTGACATCCTTATAATAGCATGTAACAAATACAATTCAGCAAGGGGAATATTTCTAAAAGAGGTAGCATTGTTGCATTTTTGAACCATACGATACTGCACCTTAATTTCATTGGGGGTAATTTTAATAGGCATTTCCCATAAAGTTATATGACTGAAAATGCAATGGATTGTAGGAGCTGTATTGCATAATTTATACACATATATATCAGATGCAAGGAAGCATAGTACTTCCCTCATTTTAGCTAATGGCTTTTTCCATTATTTAATGAAAAAATGTTATTAAGAAGTCTCATTGGTGACTGGATGTTACCATAAATCAGCACATTAGGGCCGAAATTTCAGTTGTAAGCACATACCATACAGATGCACTTCAGATCTGGGGAGGAAAGTAAGCATAGATCTGCATTTCAATCTATTCTGATCTTGCAGGATTTAGCAGGATTTAAAAATGTGCTGAGTAGTCACATAACATATAGGATGAGATTAATTAAACAAGTAAAAAACACATGAAGTTATGTCGATAGCTGTCACACTTTTAGGAACAGAAATTGAAGTTAAAACAAGTCTCACTTTAAAGATATGTTGTGTATTTTTCCTGGTTAGCAGCAATTATGTTTTGGAGGGCTTTGTCTGTATTTCAATCTTGTTTTCCATTTTGCTTTATGTGAGCCTATGTGTTTAAACTTTCTTTTGCTTGTTTGATGCATTTTCTTTTGCCAACAGCCAATTGTGGCAAGTTGCTGTATTATTTGTAGCAACTGCGTCTCCAAGGATGGTAAATAGGACTAACAGGGCTCTGATGCATACTGGAGCCCAAGGTATTGGCAATGAGCTTATCCACTCTCACCATCACACCAGCAGGGCGTCTGGAGCATTATCAAATGACCTCACATTGATGCTCAAACTGCAATATTGCTTTATAAGTGTGGTCTTTGAGGTGCTGAAAGACTGGTCTCAGAAGCTGGAAAAATTCTTTATCCATCTCTCAAAACTATTAGCTCAGGTTCAACTTCCTTCCCACAGTCCCCTCCTTTTGCAGCTCCCCTCATTTCTACCAGTACTTTCTTTAGCTCAGTGACTTGGCAGTTTAAGCTGCTTGCAAAATAGGCAACTGTGAATTGTGCAGCAAGATGACTGAACTACAAGGTATTGACATCATCATGTCTGCGTGCAATCAAAGGTGTCTGTGACGTTTAGGTGTTGTTTTGATGCTGCTTTTATATACTGGAAACCAGCCTGACTATTTCAAATTGTTCATGATATCCTGTACACGTTCAAAACAACCAACATCATGCCAAGACTTTAAAATGAATTAGGGTAAGAAATCTAAGCTCAATTAGACCAACATGGCATTTCTGGAAAATTAAGGAAAGGAAGTTCAATCAACTAAAATAAATTATATATCTAGACAGTGCAAACAATGACTATAGACCCACTGCCGAAGTGACATTGGTCTCGGTAGCTGGCAACTATGACATGTAAGTTGAGAACCTGAGATTCAGTTAATAGCCACCAAGCCTGTCCCTTTCCTTCCGCAATGACTGCATTCCCAAAGATAGCTGCTCAACCATTTTAACCTTCGTCTTCTTTTGACGTTACCCCACTGCAGCTCAGGAAAGCTGCTGAGGAGGAAAAGAAAAAGCAGGAAAATGCCGGGATGAAGCAAAGAGCTTAAGAAGTGAAGGAAATGAAGGAGTATGAGGAAAGAAAAAACACATCTCGAGCTGCCTGCCAGAAAGAACATGGGCACTTCCCTCATCTGGCATCACACCTTCTTTTCAAGATAAGTGTCTCACTGAAGCATCTGCAGATTCACAAAGTTCATCTGATTCTGGAACTAGTGCTAAGTCGCCATCCTGCTCCCCATATTCAGGCATCCACTCAGGTTAACTCTCCAGCTCAAAGTTTTATTTGCAGAGATGCAGAACATTTGGAATAGAAGGATGATGTTGCTTTTTGCTTAATTCACCCATCTTACAGTTGCTGACTGTAATGAAATGTAGAAACATAGAAGATAGGAGCAGGCGGAGGTCATTAAGCCCTTGAACCTGCTTTACCATCCTTCACAATCATGGCTGATCATCCAACTCAATAGACTAATCATGCGTTCTTCCATAAGTTTTGATCCCATTCATCCCCAAGTGCTATTTCTAGTCACCTCTTGAATACATTTACTGTTTTGGCATTAACTACTTCCTGAGGTAATGAATTCCACAGGCTCACCATTCTTTGGGTGAAGAAAAGTTTCCTCATCTCCATCCTAAATGGTCTGCCCCGAATCCTCAGACTGTGACCCCTGGTTCTGGACACACTCACCATCAGGAACATACCCCTTCTATCTGCCCTATCCAGTTCTGTTAGAATTTTATAAGTCTCTATGAGGTCCTCCCTCATTCATCTGAACTCTAGTGAAAACAATCTAATCTAGTCAATCTCTCCTCACATGTCATCCCCAGAATCAGCCTGGGAAACTTTCACTGCACAACCTTGAGAGTAAGAGCATCCTTCCTCAGAAAAGGAGACCAAAACTGCACATAATATTCTAGGCATGGCCTCACCAGGGCCCTGTACAACCGCAATGACACACCCCTGCTCCTGTACTCAAAATCTCTCACAATGAAAGCCAATATACCATTTGCCTTCTTTACCATCTGCTGCACCTGCATGCTTACCTTCAGTGACTAGTGCACAAAGAAGCCCAGGTCCCGCTGCACACTCCCCTCTCCCAATTTACAGCCCTTCAGGCAGTAATCTGCCACCTTGTTTTTGCTTCTGAAGTGAATAATGTCACATTTATCCAAATTAAACTACATCTACCATTGACTTGTCCACTCACCCAACTAGTTGAGATCATGCTGAAGGATCTCTGCATCCTCATCACGGTTCACCCTCCCAACCAACTTGGTAGCATCTGCAAATTTGGAGATGCTACATTTTGCTTCCTCATCCAAATAATTAATATACATTTTGAATAGCTGCGGTACCAGAGCCAATCCCTGTGGCACCCCACTAGTTACTGCCTGCCAATTTGAAAAGGACCCATTAATTCCTCTTCTTTGTTTCTTCTCTTCCAACTGGTTTCCTATCCATCTCAATATATTTCCCTTAATCCCATGTGCTTCAATCTTGCACAATAATTTCTGATGTGGGACTTTGCCAAATGCCTTCTGAAAGTCCAGATATACTACATCGACTGGCTCCTCCTTGTCAACTCTACTAGTTACATTTTATAGAATTCCGACAGATTTGTCAAGCATGATTTCCCTTTCATAAATCCATGCTGATTCTGTCTGATCATGCCACTGCTTTCTAAATGCTCTGCTCTAAAATCCTCACTACCAATGTTAGGCCTCCTGGTCTATACTTCTCTGTTTTCTCTCTACCTCCTTTTTTGTATATTGGAGTGATATTAGCCACCGTCCAATCTGCAGGGGCTGTTCCAGAATGTGTAGAATCTGGAAGATGACCACCAATGCATCCACTATTTCTAGAGCAACTTCCTTAAATACTCTGGGATGTAGATTATCAGGCCCTAGATATTTATTGGCTTTCAATCCCAATAATTTTCCCAGCACCATTTCTCTACTAATATTGATCTCCCTCATTTCTCCCCTCTCACTAAACCTTGCATCCTCCAACAATTCTGCTAATGTCCTCGTTTGTGAAGACAGAACCAAAGTATCTATTCAGTTCCTCAACCATTTCTTTTACCCCTATTATACATTCCCCTGTTTCTGTCTGTAGGGGCCCTACATTTGTCTTTACCAATCTTATTCTCTTCACATACCTTTAGAAAATCTTAACATTTATCTTTATGATCCCTGCACGCTTACTTTCGTATTCTATTTTCCCCTTCTTAATCAATCTCTCGATCCTACTTTGCTGAATTCTAAACTGCTCCCAATCCACAGATCTATTATTTTTCTTGGCCAATCTGTATTCTTCTTCCCTGGATCAGATGCTATCTCTAATTTCCTTGGTTAGCAATGTATTGGGCCTCCTACCCAATTTTGCTTTTGTGACAGACGGGAATAAACAGTAGTTGCAGATCCCCCCAGCATTCCTTGAATGTTTCCCATTGTCTAAGCACTGTCATCCCTTTAGGTAACTCTCCCCAATGTATTAAGGCCAACTCATGCTTCATATCTTCGTAGTTTCCTTTATCAAAATTCAGCACCCTAGTTTCAGAATCAGTAATCTCACTCTCCTGCTTGATAAAAAATTCTATCATATTATGGTTGCTTTTCCCTTCGGGATTTCGCACAGCTAGATTGGCAATGATTCCCTTCTCATTACACAGCACCCAGTCTAAGATGGCCTGCTCTCTAGTCAGTTCCTCCACATATTGGTCAAGAAAACCATCCATATACACTCCAGGAATTCCTCCTCTATTGTTTTGTGGCTAATTTAATTTTCCCCGTCTGTTAGGTTAAAATCACCCATGGTCACGGATATTCCCTTATCCTATACATGTCTAATTTCCTGTTTAATGCCATTCTCGACATCACCATTGCAGTTTGGGGGTTCACATATTGCGCCTACTAACGCCCCTTGGTATTTCTCA
Source organism: Stegostoma tigrinum (assembly GCF_030684315.1). NCBI lineage: Eukaryota > Metazoa > Chordata > Chondrichthyes > Orectolobiformes > Stegostomatidae > Stegostoma > Stegostoma tigrinum. Next base: position 36,220,583 of record NC_081371.1, read on the forward strand.
ACTCTACCCACACAGACTCCACATTGTCAGAGCTAATATCCTTTCTCATTATTGTATTGACTTCCTCTTTAACCAGCAATGTTGCTCCACCATCGTCTCGTTTTTGCCTGTCCTTTCTAAATACTGAATACCCTGGGACATTTAGTTCCTATCACTGGTCCCTTTATTGCTGTGTGTCCGTAATCCCAATTATATCATATATGTTTACATCTAATAAACTTCAATGTCATGATGACCTACACAACAGCGTTCAGTGCCCTGCACGATGTAGACAATACCTGCAAATCAGCATGGAGAACCTTGCAAAAAAATGTATGAATTGATTGATAAGTTTCAGGTTATGAAAACAGAGATGGTGTGACAATGCATCAGAACTCATGTGGGGCCAGTACGTTTGTTGGGGCAGTATCGGTATTTACTTTGTTAGTCATGTTGAAAATACCTCATGTCTCTGGTCTAGCTTCCATTATGATGTTAAAAGGGGATATTCCCAATCGAAACACCATTTCTGCTGATTGCTTTTTCTAAAGATATTTAGAGTACTCAAGCAGGCATCTTTAAGATTATGACCTCTCAATTTTATAACACTAATTACAACACAGTGTGTCTCTGTGAAAATGGTCAAAGAAATGCCTCAGAAATGTAACTCAGTCTTCAGTAACGAGAGTGGAGCTGATAAATTAACCCTCAGTTGAGTGAATATGGGCTGAATGTTTGAATTGTTAGGCAAAGAACTATTTTTGGGCATTTCATGTAGGGTTTTCAATTGTGGCTCATGTTGACATTATTCACACAATCTTCTTCTGCTCATCATAATTATTATTTATCCAGGTTCCGCAGCATTCTTCTTGTTCAGTAGAGGTGCAAGTGCTCACTACTGCTGACATCTTACATCATTCTCATCATGACTGCTGTATTTTAAATCACCACTGTGCACTATTTCAAATGCTGCTTGACAATTTACATGTGTATGTTTGTGAAAGGGAAGCTGACACCCTGTGTTGTAGGAAGGGATTTGGATCTGGGCAATGGTGTCATGAAGAAGAGGGCTGTCCTCTTTCCTGTGGACCAGAAAAGGAGGCCAAGACCAGCCTGGATCCACACAGCACCCCAGGTCAGTGTTAGTTTGCAAACAAAAAGAAGGGCCTAGCAGTTACCAGAAGAACGTTAATGATCTTCTGCCCTCTACCGCACTGCAAGGCTAATGGGCTATAACGTTCATTATTATATGCAGCTTCTCAACTCAACATCTAATAAACTTCAATGTCATAATGACCTACACAACAATGTTCAGTGCCCTGCATGATGTAGACAATACCTGCCGATCAACATAGAGAACCTTGCAAAAAATGTATGAATTGCTTGATAAGTTTCAGTTTATGAAAACAGAGATGGTGTGACAATACATCTTTTACATCAACAACTTTTACCCAACTCCTACACTATCAATCTTTCCTTTTGTGTTTCCTACTCACTCATCAGTTCTCTTGCTCCTGTGCCACCACTAACAAACAGCTCTTCTATCCTCAGCCACTCCTTTAGTTACATTACAGAAAGAGAAGTCACATAACCTGGATAATAGGGGAGAGATAACGGGAACAGCAGATGCTGGAGAATCCGAGATAACAAAATGTGGAGCTGGATGAACAGAGCAGGCCAAGCAGCATCTTCAGAGCGCAAAGCTGATGTTTTGGGCCTAGACTCTCTGATGAAGGGTCTAGGCCCGAAACGTCAGCTTTTGTGCTCCTGAGATGCTGGTTGGCCTGCTGTGTTCATCCAGCTCCTCACTTTGTTAACCTGGATAATGGTTTGGCTGCCATTCAGTGCCATGCTGCCAATGAGGAGAAGGCCCCCAAGATTACTGGAGTGGGCCATAAACACTCAGGTGCAGATACCAAGATCTCCATCTTGAAGCAATGCGGAAAGAACGTAGAACAAAGAACTACACAGCAACAGCCCTTCGGCACACAGTGTTGTGCTGAGCATGACACTGAATGAAACTAACCCCTTCTGCATCAGTCCATAATCCTTTATGTCCTGTATACTCAGGTAAGGTTCATTGTTCTGCCATTACCGCCACTGTTAACTTATTCTCAAAATGCTTAACCTTCTACCCTATTGCATAACTTATGGCTTTTTTTTGAAGGAAACAGTGGCATGCATACAAACCCCCTCCTAAAGAGACCAGTACTCAGTCCATCAGTTTCTCCTCCACTTCCGAGGAAGAAGCCACAGACCTCTTAAAGGCTGCGCTAGCAAAGCTGCTTCCGCCCTCTACCATCTCAGAGACTTTTGAGTTCTTTATCTAGATTGGAGCCAAGAGCACATGTTGGTGAGTGTATCATGGTCACATCTCTGTAGTTGGTCAAGGAAAGAAAATGCCAGGATGACTGTCACTCAGAAAACCACATCATCTAGTGACCTGCTCAGGCCCAGGCATGAGGTGACGTTGACCATAAATAACTTCCTTCAAGTGCACACACAGTGACTGGTGAGGCAGGCAGGTTTGTCAGAGACAATCAATAATGTGGATCAATTGTTAGAGGAGTGCACCAACAGGATCAATACCATATTGCGTCTGGCATACTTGTGTCTATCTGTCTTCATGGAGAGCCAAGTCCAGCACAATGATCAGTGGCTGCCAGAAATGAATGCAGACTAGAATTAGAATTAGAATGAGAATCATATTTTATTATTGTGTTTATTCAAATACAGGGATGCAGGAGTACAGTGAAAATTACCATTCTCCAGTGCTATCGAAGGTACAAAGGTACCTAGATACAAAATCTTAGGTGCAAAGGAGAAAGATAAAGAAAAAGTTAAAAGTTCAACATTACAATCCTTTAGTCATGAGCTTGTAGACGCTCGATGCTGGGCTTTTCCCCGTGAAGGTTTTGGCTCACACTCCCCACGAAGGCTCAATCTCACTCCCGCTCTGGGCTCGATCTCCCCTGTGCTGCTGTCTCGCCGCCAATCACCAGAGTCCTACCCAGGCTCACCAGCCGCCCCACCCCAACAATTCTAGACCTTGACAATGCCATAATGCCACCAACTGCTAGAGTTTACCCGCTCACCAGCCATCTCATCGCCGAGTGCCAAAATCCCACATTGAACCCCAGCCACCGCCACACTCTGGACCCCAGTACTGTCACCTCCATGACTGAGCAATCACCCGAAGGTAAGAGAAAGAAAAATGAACTAAAAAATGTAAAGAAAATAGAAAAGCATGAGAAAATATAAACAAAGAAAGAAATGAAAGATAAACAGAGCCTGGGACCTGCCTACTCTGCCACCGCCATTGTTGCTCAGCATCTGTGCAAGATGAGAGAGGGACAAGGAAACTCAACCTCACTTCAGGTGCCCTCCGCAAGCAGGCACCCAGACGGAGGAGGAGCCATGCACATGACGTCCAGAAGGTTCTGGTCACCAGATGTCAGGTCCCTCAATTTCCAACCTGGCTGTGATAGCAAAACCTATAGCTGTTGAAGCCAAGGAGTGTGAGCTTGCAACTAAGCAGGACCCTCTGGCCATGTCTGGGTCTTCGAGCTAGAAGTGCCACTGGTGTAGTCCCTTCAAATCTTCCAGGCTAACAGGCTTCACTACAGAGCAGATTCTCTCCACTGCAACTGTGACCCTGGTCTTAAATGTAGTGAGAAGGTAAGGGAAAAAAATAGTCTGATGGCAGATAGGTGACACATCATTGCAAATATACTTCCATATCTGTAAATATACATAACTTTCAATTGTCACACATTTGATCAACTGTTATTTTTGGTGTACAATCTGGTTAAGCAACTTCTTCAGATATCCCAAAAGAAGATAGTTATATTGGCAAGGTATTGAACATCTCTGAGAAGCATTCTTTATCACAGTAGACATTAGGCATCTTTTAATCGCATGTTCACAAATGTAGCCAGATTTAGTAATTTACTGAGGTGGTCACTGAAAATAAAGCGAAAGTGAACACCTTATATTAGGGCCATGCCAGCACTCATGTTCCACAGTTATCTAATATATATCGCTCCTTGATCATCCATGAATGCAATCTTCTCTGGAGGCAAAAGTTCATTCTATTTACACGCTTAACAAGAAAGTACATACTCTTTCAAGGATGGATGATGACCATCTAAACCCAGTAAAATGAACGAGACTTATTCTGCGTACTATGAATGTGTTGGCAGACATTTTAGTTCCTTTATTGCAGAGCTGAAGTTTGGTAGAAGCAGGCATCTTATCCAGTTTGCACTCCTGTAACTGAGTTATAGGCTGTACCTAATTGTCGAGATTGCCGTAAACCCTACCTTTCATGTTCGATTTTGTGCACCTGTCTCTGTCAACCCCATAACTTTCAAGCTCCACATGTTCCTTTCAAACCCATTAACTCACCACCAGCTTCTCAAGGGCAACAAGGAGTGAAGAATAAATGCTGGCCAGCCACAGATTCCAATGTTCCACTAATGAAGATTAAAAAAAATATATTTAATGGCTTATATCCCCAATTTCCTCTCAAGTCTTTGCTTACCCCATTGCTACGATGCTATAGCTGTTCAGTATCATCCCATTGAAGCTAGATTGGTAGTCACTTCAAAATCTTCCCTCCACCCCCACAGCATTACCCAATGCTCCTCCTCGGCTACATCAGATTATATATACCCTTATATTTGGAGTTGCTCCCATTCACTGTCATTATACAACTATCATCAAGCTTGATGTAGCCCACATCCACACTTAAGTTCTCCATTTTTCACCACAATGCGTGGATATTCCCCCTTGACGCTTACAGTTCAAACACCCAGCACCACCTATGGCCTGCACCTAAGACTGGCTTATGAAAACAGACCCAATTGAGATGGCACAGACCCCAGATTGATGTCTCTGCAGTGCCCCAACCAACTTACCCGTAATCCTCAGACAGGTTGGACTTGATCTGCAAAACTGACTTTAGCCCAATCCCTAAATCACAAGGACATGGGTCCCAGGACACTGGTCATACCAACTGTCTGACTGGCTTCAAAGCAAAGATCAAACCTTTGGACTGAGATTGACAAAGCCCTTGACTGAGTCTAGCTGCACCCCTGACTGACCATAACCCACACTCACTCAATTATGGACTGTTTGCCTTTGACTTTCAGATGTGGCCATTTGGTTGAAGCACATGTGGTGTGCTAGTCATGTAAGCTGCTGATCAAGGCTGCTGTTAAAATATTGACAGAGAATGGTGCCCTACAGCAATATGTCCATGCCTTGACTGTCCTTGACTGGCAATCATTTGTCTTTCTGTCTGCACTGAAAAGCAAGTCAACCCAAAGATGTTATAACCCTATAAGTTCTCATTAAAGTGTCAATGTGCTAAAAGACAGGGCAAGCCAGAAGCTATGAGAACCCAAGTAAGGTCAAAGTGAGTAACAGTTAAGTAATCTCAAAAAGATCTATAAAATGAATGAGCTGGATGTGTGTCCCTATGCATAAAGCAATCTGGCGGGAGCACTGCAGTGTAAAAATGCCCATGAGTTTCCAAGTCCACTGTGATGTGGCAAGATTGGTGTTTTGACAGTGCCAACGTTTCTGAATGAAGAATGAAGGTAGTTGTTGCCTGTTACTAATGAGATGTTGGGTGAATGCACCTTAAGCTGAAGGTCTGGAAGCAAATACCAAGCTGCATTTACCGGGTAACCACTCTGACTTCTACATCGGGAACTTGTGCCACTTAACTGCTCAGCATCACATGGGAAATTTGTGAACAACATAGGGAAGGGGCGAGAGTGGCTAACAATGAAATACAAATGAATAGAAATAAGCTAGTCACCATTTTCAGTGAGATTCAAAACTCATTACTGGACCCTTATTGTTAAATCAAAACATTTATTGTCAAAACTCTGATCCCACCATATTTGCTCTATTTCCCAAATCACTCACAATTGCCCATGCCATTTAGGAGCTGGAAAAATTCCACTCTAATGCATTTATTCTGCAGATTCAGGGGAACTCCAATCCATGATGCTTTTATCAAAGCAAGGGATTGTAGTGTGGGTGGCAGTGCAGAATTTACAGATCATGTTTAGTTTTAAATATGCATGTAAATCAGATGCTTAATAGCATGCACTTAGCAATGCTGTGTAATAGCATAGTTGAATATGACAAGAAGACTACTCTATAAGTCCTGATCCATCATGATTTGCCTTGCCTTTGCAGATTAATGGCGATGCCATTAGCTTGTACAGAATCCTGAATGCACACTTAAATAATAACGTATTGATGTCCGAGCCATTTGTATAATAGAAAAGTGGATCACCAGAACTAGAAACCTTATCCAGTATCCAACAATGAATAAGTGCACCTTTATAACTGTAGAACTGAGTATCAGGTTATACAACATGTTCTAAGGCTACTTTAAGTGATTCTGGAAAGATTAACTTTTAAACTGAGTGATTCACCACCTGAGTTACAACAAAATATCTGGGCAAGCAAATGAACATGGTTTCCTGTTACCTTGATCTGCACTTTTGTCTTATATATAAATGTATTTGAATGTAATAGTTGCAATTTTATCAAATTTTGTATGACAGACCAATCTCATTTTAACCATGAGTGGTTACACTACACCAGGAACGTTTATTATGAAGTTGCTATATCCTAAATCATAGAGTTGTAGGATGTGGACTTCATTTCCACAACATCTAAGTTTGCATTCAGGAAGACCTTTAGGAAAGGACATATTGCAAAGGAAAACACTTCTGGTGATAGAAGAAAGGGAAATCAATACGTGAGTGCTCCACTTCATTTGACCTACAAGAACTGAATATTGCTAGGAATGTTACTAATAATCCAAATGTCCAGGCCTAGTGAAATGGCAAATATAAGTTCAAGGCCCGTGACTGCAGCTTAAGGGTTTGAATTGAGATTCTTTAAAAAAAAGACTTAAAATCAAACAACTGGTATTAGTAAAATTTTCTATCATGATTGCAAACTTCCATTCACTGCATGAAACAACTTCCACAAGGATACATTATATTAAATGAAATCTACCAGACTGGAGTCTCATCAAATCTGCTGTAATATACTTTACATTGTTAAGATATGAATATATGTTATATAGAACATAGAAAAGTACAGCACAGTACAGGCCCTTCACCTATACAAATCTTTTTAGCTTCTTTAAACTTGCCAATGATTCTTCCAGTGCATTGATAATGGTAATGAAGAGCACTGGCCTTAACATTGATTCAAAGCATCAAGGGATATGGGGGGTAGTGAGGGAAAATGACATTAAGGTAGAAGGTCAGCCACATTCTAACTGAATGGCAGCAGAAGCTTGAGAAGTCAAATGATCTAATCTTGCTCCTAAATGCTATGTTTCTATCCTTGCAGGGCTTCATCAGTCCACAGTCTCCACTCAGAATTAACATATGATTATAAGAAATAGCAGCAGGAGTAGTGACCACTCAAACCTGCTCTGCCATTTATCATGGCTGACCTTTTGGTACCTTAACCCCACTTTCCCATAGGCCTCCATAACTCTTCACTCCCTTGTCAAACAAAAATCTGTCCAACTCAACTTTGAATAAATTCAGTGACCCAGCCTCCGCAACTCACTGGGGATAAGAACTATTGAAAGAAGAAACTCCTCCTCAGTTCATCGAGAACTGTTAGCAGGACACTAGTTGCCTCAGTTTCTGTGCACCCCCCCCCCTTTACCCACTTATCTCCCTCTGAGCTGACTCCATGCTTTCAGATCCAACCCTGACTCTGTAATTAAACCTTGTCGACAAGAGTTGCATTATTTTTTGTCCGGCCTACTGTCCTCTACATTGCAGAGGCTGAGCGCCAGCTCTCAGATGCCTCTTCTTATCTCCCCCTGGACCATGTCTGCACCATGGAACACCAGGCCACTGTGCCCACAATGATCAGTAACCTCATTTCATCCTGTGATCTCCTCCTCACTGTCCCCAAGGGTATTGTCACCTAACCCCATACAGCCCCCTTCTACCTCCTTCCTAAAATCCATAAACAGGTCAACCCAGGCAGACCCATCATTTCTGCCTGCCCCTGCCTCATGGAACTCATGTCTATCTCGACTCAATTTTTTCTCCCTTGTCCAGTCCCTTCCCACTTACATCCATTATTCCTCTGACACTTTAAATCAGTTTCAGAATTTCCAGTTTGCGGGCTCCAGTTGCCTCCTCTTTACTATGGATGTGCAATCCCTTTACGTATCCATCACCAGTCAAGATGGTCTCATGCCTCTCCACCTGTTCCTGGAGAAAACACTTGAACCATTCCCTTCCACCATCACGCTCCTCCACCTGGCTGAGCTCGTCATCACTCTGAACAACTTTTAACTCCTCTCACTTTCTTCATGTCAAAGGAGTGGCTATGGGTACCCACATTGGCCCCAGTTATGCCTGTCTTTTTGTGGGGTACATGGAATATTCCTTGTTCCAGTCCTACTCTGGACCAAATCCACAACTCTTTCCCCGGTATATTGATGCTATCATTGGTGCTGCTTCCGTCTGTCGTCCAGAGTTGGAAACGTTTATCAATTTCACTTCTAATTTACACCTTACTCTCATCTTCACCTGGTTCAGCTCTGACTCCTCTCTTCTCTCCCTTGAAATCTCTGTTTCCATTTCTGGGAATAAACTGGTCACTAATATCCACTACAAACCCACCACCTCCAACGGTTACATTGACTACACATCCTCATGCCCTGCCTCCTGTTAAGATTCTATTTTATTCTCCCAGTTCCTCCATCTCTATTACATTTGTTCTGTTGATACCAACTTTGCCTACATTCTTCCTCCACTGAGGATTCCTCAGCACTGTTGTTGATAGGGTCCTCAGCCAGGTCCAACCCATCTCCTGCACTTTGGCCCTCACCCTCTATCTTCCCTCCCATCACACCAATTGGGACCCCTTGTCCTCACCTACCATCCCACCAGCATCCACATCCAGAAGGTTATCAGCTGCATTTTCTGCCACCTCCAGCAGGATGCTACCACCAGATACATATTCCCTGGCCCTCCCTTTTCAGCCTTCTGCAGGGACCATTTCCCCCATGACGCTCTGATCCACTCACCCTTCACTCCCAACACATCCCCGCTAGCCAACAGCACCTTCCCCAGCAATCACAGAAGGTGTGACATCTCCCTGTTTACTTCCTCTCTCCTCAACATCCAAGTCCCTCCACCCACACATCAACGAATATCAGTCACGTTTGGACATTGACCAGTTTTTCTGCTACCTTTAGCTCCACGCTTACTTCTCTAACCATGAGCCTAACCCTCCCTCCACTGACCTCTTCACCCGCCTCCAACACAAGTCCTCCTCCTGGACATCACCTCCCAGACCTCCTACCCTCCCTCAACCTCTTCATCTCCAACTGCCATCGAGACATCAATCACCTCAACCTCTCCACCCCTCTCACCCACTCCAACCTCTCCCCTTTAGAATGTGCAGCCCTGCGCTCCCTCCATTCCAATCCTAGCCTTACCATCAAACCCGCAGACAAGGGAGGCGCCGTTGTAGTATGGCGCACTGGCCTCTACATTGCTGAGGCCAGACGCCAACTCTCCGACACCTCCTCTTACCACTCCCTGGATCATGACCCCACCCCCGAGGACCAAACCATCATCTCCCAAACCATCCACAACCTCATCACCTCGGGTGACCTCCCACTCACAGCCTCCAACCCCATTGTTCCCCAACGCCGCACCGCCCGCTTCTATCTCCTTCCCAAAATCCACAAACCCGCCTGCCCTGGTCGTCCCATTGTCTCCACCTGCTCCTGCCCCACTGACCTCATCCCCACCTATCTGGACTCCATTTTCTCCCCCTTGGTCCAGGAACTCCCTACATATGTCCGTGACACACCCACACCCTCTACCTCCTCCAGAACTTCCAATTCCCCAGTCCCCAACACCTCATTTTCACCATGGACGCCCAATCCCTATACACCTGCATTCCCCATGCAGATGGCCTAAAGCTCTCCACTTCTTTCTGTACCGCAAGCCCAACCAGTCCCCCTCCAGCGACACCCTCATCCGCCTAGCCGAACTCGTCCTCACCCTCAACAACTCCTCTTTCGATTCCTCCCACTTCCTACAGACAAAGGGGGTGGCCATGGGTACCCGCGTGGGCCCAAGCTATGCCTGCCTCTTTGTAGGTTACATGGAACAATCCCTCTTCCGTACCTACACCGGCCCTAAACCCCACCTCTTCCTCCGTTACATTGATGGCTGTATCGGCGCCGCCTCGTGCTCCCAAGAGGAGCTTGAAAAGTTCATCCACTTCACCAACACCTTCCACCCCAAACTCAAGTAATCTGGCTTTTCTGATGAAGGGTCTAGGCCAGAAACATCAGCTTTTGTGCTGCTTGGCCTGCTGTGTTCATCCAGCTCCACACTTTGTTATCCCAAACACACCTTCCAGGTGAAGCGGCATTTTGCATCCATTCACTCAATCTAATCTACTCTATTCACTGCTCACAGTGTGGTCTCCTTTACATTTGGGAAACAAAGTGCAGACTGGTGTAACAACTTGGCAGAACAACCATTGTTTTATTTGCAAAAAATACCCTGATCTTACAGTTGTCTGCCATTTCAACACATCGTATGTTCCCTGGCCAACACTTCCGTCTCAGGCTTGCTGCAGTACCCCAGTAAAACTGAGTGCAGATTGAAAGAACTGCACATCATTTTCCACTCAGGAACTCTGTTGCCTTCTGGGCTTCATATGAATTTCAACTATTTTAAAGCTTAAGGCACTTTTTCCCAGGTCCTCGGTCCAAACCCCCACACCAGGTTTTCTCATCACATGGGCTGCTACCACACACAACCCACTGTCAGCTATTAATAGTGTCTATTAACAGCTATTCATTCTCCCAAACTAACCTTTACCAACTCCTTTGTCTGTCCAACTACATTTCTCTCTTTTTGGGCTCAATCTCCTCTCTTCCCAAACCCAAGAATTTGCACGAATCAACCATTTTCTGGCCTGGTTCTGAAGAATGTCACTGCACCTGAAACGTAACTCTGGTTTCTCTCCACAGATACTGAGTTTTTCCAGCAATTTCTGTTTTTATCCTCTTACAAGTTTCAATAACACCACCCAACATTCTACCAAAGTGCAATGAGTAAAGACTCAACTTTTCAATCTACTATTCTAAGCCAGACCCTTCATACCAGAAATCAGCTCAGTGAACCTTCTCAAAGGTCCTTCCAATGCATGTATTTACCTCTTAAGTAAGGTGACTAAAACTGTTATGCTTTGCTCTGAGTGGTCTCAACAATGGTTTGTACAGTTCCAGCAAGATTTCCCTACTTTTGGACACTATTCTACTTGCAATAAAGGCCAGCATTATGTTTGTCTCCCTAATAATTTGCTGCACCAACATGTTGAATTTTTTGTGTGATTTCTGCAAGAGGTCACTTGGATCCCTCTGTACCAAAGTGTTCTGTAGCGTAATTTACAGAAATGATTTGGATGAGAATATAGAAGGCATAGCTAGTAAGTTTGCAGAGACACCAAAATTTGTGGCATAGTAGACAGTGAAGAAGGTTTTCTAAGTCTACAAAGAGATCTTGATCAAATGGGTTAATGTGCTGAAAATGGCAGATGGAGTTCAATCTGGATAGATCAAGGTATTGTATTTTGGTACAACAAACAAGGGTAGGGATGATACAATTTATCGTAGGGCCCTGGGTAATGTTGTAGAACAGGGGATCTAAGCGTTCAGATACATAATTCTTTGAAGATTGCATCACATGTAGACAGGCTGGTTAAAACGGCATTTGGCACGCTTGCCTTCATTGCTCAGTCCTTTCAAAAAAGGAGTTGGGAAATCACGTTCAGTTTGTACAGGACATCGGTGAGGTCTCTTCTGGAATACTGTTTCCAGTTCTGGTCACTCAGTTATAGGAAGGATATTATCAAGCTGGAGAGGGTTTAGAAGAGATTCACCAGGGTGTTGCCAGATATGGAAGGTTTGAGTTATAATAAAGGCTGGATAGGCTGGGACTTCTTTCATTGGAGCATAGGAGATTGAGAGGCGAACTAATAGGTTTCTAAAATAATAAGGGGTATAGACAGAGTTAATGGTATTGTTGCTGTCGTTTCCCTAGGATGGGGGATCTTAAGACAAGAGGGCACATTTTTAAGGTGAGATGAGAGAGATTTAAAAAAGACATGGGAGCAATTTTTTTACACAGCAGGTGGTTCACGTGTGGAATGAACTTCCTAAGGAAGTGGTGAAAATGGGTATAATTACAACATTTAAAAGACATTTGGATAAGTACATGAATTGGAAATGTTTGGAGGGATATAGGCCAGGCGCATGTGGTGGGCCTAGTTTAGTTTGGGATTATGTTTGGCATGGGCTGTTTGGACTGAAGGGTCTGTTTCCATGCTGTATGACTCTATAACACTATGAGTCCCTCCAAGTGCATCAAATTTTTTCCTAAATTATATACTATCTGCCAAACGTTTGCTACTCATTCGATCAATCTATATCCTTAACAATTGTTTCATATTCTCCTCGTAACTTGCTTCCCTCCTTGTCTTCATACTATCAGCAAATTTAGCTGCAATAGTTGGTCTTTGCTCCAGGTCGTTGACACAGATCATAAAAATGATAGAAATGTTAGCATGTGGAACTGCCTTCCCAAGAACAGCAGTTGGAATTGGTTCATTGAGTTAGCCAAGGTAGAGTCAGATTGATTGTTGATAAGCAATAGAGCCTGTGGTTATGGGAAGCAGACAAGAAAGTGGAATAGAGACTTTAAACAGATTGTAATCTCCTGACTAGCGAAGCAAGCTCTTAGGTCCAAATGACATACCATTGCTACTAATTCCAATGTTCGTTGCTTCCTAAATAGCTAAGGTTTCAGCACTCATCCCTGTTTGCTAATTAAAGTTCATCATTTGATAAATCACCCATTTATCTGAATTCTCTGTTTTCTGTTACTTTCCAATCCACTGTCTACATTAATACTTGGTGCTGAACACTCTTAAACAGATATGCAGAATATTTGTTAATGCTGTCAAAGTGGATAATATCTCGTTTCTCCACATTATATTCCGTCTCCATGATCTTGCTCATTTACTAAGCCTGTCTATATCTTTCTCACAGCTCATATTTTCACTAAAGTTTACATAATTTGCAAATTTGGAAACACTATATTGATTCCCACCACCTGACATTAATATTTTAGTCCTTGCTCCTTATTTAACCCTCTGTAGTTGACTATCAATCTCAGAATATTTCTCTTTTGCTGAAGAAGTGACGGTATCCGTACCCCCAAAAAAACTTTTGTCAGGGAATTGGGTATTGAGAAATCAGTGACAACTGTCAATTATTTCTACAGTGTGCAAATTTCCACAATTGTGTTTGCTCCTAACAGAAGTTAATGGATATACTCTAATAACCTCTTGAACTAGACTTTCCAATTGCAAGAAGCTTTGTATGCTGAAGACTGTTTAATTGTAAAGATAAATTGAACATCATAAATCTTAACTAGTCGCAATACCCGTACCTATCTAAATCCCTTGGTTATAATCAAGAATAGCAAGAAATTGCAGTAACACATCACAGACCAGTATTCTTTCACGATCAAGTGCTCTTAATTACTGCTGATTCAGCCATCAATCCTTATACTTTAAGGATTAGCGCATTTCCTTTATACATGCTCACTTACTCATTTATTTTGTAAGTGTTTAGGACTCTGGAGCAACTTTATAATTAAGTCATAAATCCATTTTCCTTGGCTCATATGTAGAACAGTGTGAGTGGAGCTATTCATATAGGTTAAAGATGGAAAATTGATAGAGTTCAGGGTACTGTGTCTTAACAGTATAATGAATAAGTTCAGAAATTATTATCATATATTACCATGTTTGGTTGTCTATAGTGTTATCATGCAAGAAATAAAGTTCTACAGAATCCTGAGGTTGAAGACAGTTTTTGACTGTGGCTTCTCAACCAGACTGTCTTGAAACCAAGACACTCAGCTTTGGCCCCCAAAGTGACGTGCCAAGTCTATCAAACTTAATTTAACTCTACTGCAAATTTGAGGCCTTTCCCATGCCTGTCAAATGATCACAATATGAGGTGGGATGATTGTAATCAGCATGAACAAGTATAATTTGTCTTACTTCACCACCGCCCCCAACCGTACAATCCAAGGATCGGGTGAATGAGCCTTCTCTGAATTGTTTCTAAAACAGCTATAATTTAAATTAAAACTATATGACTAGTCTGGATATGTTGCTTTTATATTCACTTGTGGGCTGTGGGTGTTCCTGGCTGGCAAGCATTTAACACCTGGCTTAATTGCTGTTGAGAAGGTGATGACGCGCTGCCTTTTAGAACTGTTACAGCCCCTGTCCTGTAGATTACCCCAGCATGAGCTCAAGAATGGAGTTCCAGGAGTTTGAACCAGCAACAGTGAAGGAATAGTGATATAATTCCAAGTCAGGACGTTGAGTGACTTGGAGGGGAATTTGCAGTTGGTGGGGTTCCCATGTATCTGCTGCCCTTGTCCTTCTAAGTCGTCATGGGTTTGGAAGGTGTCAAAGGATCTTTGAATTTGTGCAGTGCATCTTCTAGATAGTGCTGCTGCTATTGAGTGTGGGTAATGGAGGGAGTGGATGCACGTGGATGCGCAATCTACTGCTTTGTCCTGGATGGTTTCAAGCTTCTTGAGTATTGTTGGAACTGCACCCATCCAGGCAAGTGGGAAGTATTTTGTCACACTCCACCTGACTTGTGCTTTTGCAGATGGTGAACAAGCTTTGGGGAATCAGAAGGTGAGTCACTAACTGCAGTATTCTTGCCTCTGAACTGCTCATATAGCCACTGTGTTTATGTGGCAAGCCCAGTTGAGTTCTGGTCAGTAGTAACAAATATTTCAGTATATCTGCAGTAAAAATGTCCTACTTTTAAATTCTCTTCGGCAATAAACAAGAACATTCCATTTGCCTTCATAATTACTAGTGGAGGTTGGCTAGCTCTGTTGGCTGGAGAGCTAGTTTGTGATGCACTGATGCCAATGGCATAGATTCAATTCCTGCACTGGCTGACGTTACTATGAAGATTCCTTCTTCTTAATCTCTCCCCTCACCTAGGGCGCGGTGACCCTTAGGTTAAGCCATCATTATTCATCTCTCTGTCTAATGAGTGAGCTTAATGGTCCTGAAGGACTGTTGCCGTGCCTGTATTCAAATAATGTCATTTATATACAATTAACGGTAGGGCCTTGGGTCATGTTACAGAACAGAGAGACCTAGTTGAGGTACGTAAATCTTTGAAATATAGATAATGTGGTTATACAGGCATTTGGCACGCTTGCCTTCATTGCTCAGTCCTTTGAGTATAGGAGATGGGAAGTCATGCTGAGGTTGTAGGGGACATTGGAGAGGTCTCTTTTGGAATACTGTCTCCTGTTCTAGTGGCCCAGTATTAGGAAGGATATTATTAAGTGGGAGAGGGTTCAGTAGAGATTTACCAAGATCTTCATTTTCTGAAGAAGGGTCTAGGCCCGAAACGTCAGCTTTTCTGCTCCTCTGATGCTGCTTGGCCTGCTGTGTTCGTTCAACTCTACACCTTGTTACCAAGATGTTGCAAGTATGACAGGTTTGAGTTATAAAAAAGGCTGGATTGGCTGGGACTTTTTTCACTGGAGTGTGGGAAGTTGAGAGATGACCTGAAAGAAGTTTATGAAATAATGAGAGGTATCAATGCAGTTAATGGTAGTTGACTTCTCCCAAGGGTGGGGTTTTCAAAGCTAGGGGACACATTTTAAAGGTGAGGGATGAAACATTTTTGACATGAGGAGCAATTTTTTTAATACAGAGGATGGTGTGTGTATGGAATGAGCTTCCTGAGGATGTGGTGAATGTAGATACAATTACAGCGTTTAAAACGCATTTGGGTGGATTCATGAATAGGTTTGGAGGGTTATAGGCCTGCAGCAGGCAGGTGGGACTAGTTTAGTTTGGGATTACGTTCAGTACGGACTGCTTGGACCACATAGAAGATCTGTTTTTGTGCTGTATGACTCTGACTCCGTGCATCAGAGTTCTGCAGTCAGTCTTCATTTAAATCTTATCCTGCCTTTCTGTTCTTCCTGCCAAGCAGACAAATGCACATCATCCGTGTTATACTTGGTCTGCCAAATTTTTACTTACTCATTTGAACTATCCATTTCTTATCCATTTTGAGATTCCTTTTGACATCGTGTATACCTACCTGTCTTGGTGTTAATCTTTGTCGAAAACAGGTTCCTAACAAAGGTGTTTTCTTGTCCTCTTGACAATTACTTTGAGTTTTAATACTGGATTCTAATATTGATCAGTATTTTTATTGATTTCTTAGAGCAAACTCAAACTGTATTTTTTTTTAAAAATCCAATTTATGTTTCTTTAGCCATCTCTGTTATTGTTGACAGCCCCTAAATCAGGAGAAATGACCTGTGCACTGGCAATGCTCTCCCCACATAAATACTAACTTCCTAACAAATGCCTTATTTCATATTTTTGCTGGGATGCATTGGTTATGAGTGGCGTCCCATGATAAAATATGACCTCCTTGTCAAGTGTGAGACCAAGCTAATGTACAACAGTTCTTAAACCCCCTCCATGATGTAGCCTTGCAATATTTAAACCAAGGTTATGAACCTGTGCACAAATCTAATGACCTTTAATAAACATTTACAACATTTCCCATTGATCAAAAGTAGTTAATTTTCCAAAACAGTTATATGCTTGGATCACTTTTCTTGAGCCAATTATTGTTGTTACTGTTCTAATTGCAAACTATAGTTTGTATCAAAACAGGGTGTAATGGAACATTTGGTGCTCTGACTCCTCGTTGGCCATAATTTCAGGTTTTTTTTTCTCCAAATCCACATTGCAGTATTAGACACTTAAAAACATGAGTAATTTAAGACTTTTTGTTACTATGCTGACATTCTTGTAAATGTTTTCTGAACCCTTTTAAGTTTCTCAACGTCCTTCCTCTAGTAGGGAGACCAGAATTGAATGCAGTATTCCAAAAATCGGAAAAGCAGTGTTCTGTACAGCTTCAACATGACCGCTCAACTGCTGTACTCAATGCACTGACCAATAAAGGCAAGTACACCAATGCTTTCTTCACTATTTTGTCTACCTGTGATTCTACTTTAAAGGAACAACGAACCTGCACTCCAATGTGCCCTTGTTCAGCAACGCTCCCCACAACCTTATCATTAAGCGTATAGAGATGCTGCTGGGCCTGCTGTGTTCATCCAGCCTCCCATTTTATTAAGCGTATAAGTCCTGTCCTCATTTGCCTTTCCAAAATGCAGTATCTCACCTTTATCTGAATTAAACTCCATCTGCCACACCTCAGCCCATTGGCATCTGATCAAGGTCACGTTGTACTCTGAGGTAAACTTCTAGGCTGTCCACTGCACTTCCAATTTTAGTGTCATCTGCAAACTTACTAATTGTACCTCCTATGTTCACATCCAAACCATTTACATAAATGACAAAAAACAGTGGACCCAGCACCAATCCTTGTGACACACTGCTGGTCACAGGCCTGCAGCCTGAAAAGCAACCTTCTGCCATCACCCTCTGTCTCCTACCTCCAACTGTTGTGCAAATGTTATTTTCTCCTTGTCAAATATCAGCCTGTGCTGAAATGCCCTCGTAGGGTCAGGCAGCTTTATTATCTGAGGAAGTGCAAATAGCTTTGAACACCTAGCAATCATCGTGAACATCCTCAATTCTGACCATTTTTGTTATAATTTCTGCAGAGACCATTCATTTTGAAAAGCAATTCAAACTCTTGATGAAGTGGCAGAACTTATGCCACACAATTGTGGATTTTAATTGAAAATAAACTCTATATTAAGAAAACAGGTTACAATAATTTAACCATTTTGTCTGTGGTTATGTGTGCTTTATCAGAAAGTACCATAAAGCTCAATCACAAATATTTGGCTATAATCCTCAAACCCATTTTTGTCATGATGGCACACACAAACAAACAAACAAACAAACTGGGACCAATTTTAAACTTCTCTGCAACTGCATTGTAAGGTCTCCAACTCCTGCCCAGTGACATCCAAAGGGAAATTAAAAACACACTGATAGCTCTGTTCTCCTCCACAGTTGCTTTACAACTCCGTTATGACCTGTTATGTTTTTATCATTGATGAGATGTGGCTGCCTGTGGCAAGGCCAGCATTTGTTACTCATCCCTAATTGTCCTTAAACTGAGTAGCAAGCTACTCAATGTCAGAGGGTAGTTAAGAATTATCCAACATAGTGTCTGAAGACATGTGGAGACCAGGCTAGTTGGGAGTGGCACATGTTCCTTACTCAAAGGATATTAGTGAACCTGATGGGTTCTTCTAATAATTATTGATAGTTGTCAAGATCACAATTGCTGAGATTGGATTTATTAGTTGAATTTTGATTTCACCAGTTGCCAAATCTATAATAGAGATAACAATGCTTTCTACAGACTTGCTGATTCCATCAAGAAATCCCTTTGTTTACAAAGGAGCTTTTAGCTTCTTTGATGGCTTAGCCAGTATTACTGTCAGCCCCTTGTTATTCTAGAGAAGATAGTGGTGAGCTCTCTTCTTGAACCTTTGCAGCTCATGTGCTGTATATAGACCAACAATACCATTTAAAAGAGAGTTCCAGGATTTTGACGTAAAGAGCACCGAAGGAACAATTACTACAGAGATAGTATGAACTGCCGATGCTGGAGAATCTGAGATGGCACGGTGTGAGGCTGGATGAACACAGCAGGCCAAGCAGCATCAGAGGAGTGGGAAAGTTTGATGTTTCGGGTCGAGGCCCTTCTTCAGGAAAATAAACATCACTAGTCACTGGTTGCTACCTTGAAAAAGACTTTTTTTCCCTGAGGGAAGGTCTCGACCCAGAACGTCGAGCTTTGCTGCTCCTCTGCTGCTTGGCCTGCTGTGTTCATCCCGCTTCACATAGTGTTATCATGGAAGGAACAATGTTATATTTCCAAATCAGGATGATGAGTGTCTTGGAGGAGACCTTTATAGGTGGTGATGTTCCCATGTATCAGCTGCCCTTGTCCTTCTAGATGGGAGTGATGGTGTGTTTCTAAGGTGATGTCTAAGGATATTTGAATTTTGTCATGGGATCTTGCAGATACTAAAGATATAGTCTCTCATTAGAAAGATAGAGATGACTGGTGGTTGCTTGACTTGAGGGTCACTGCAACTCAGACGAGAGGAGAGGTTGAGAGGGTGGACCTTCATGATCTGTATTGCAAACCAGCTGTACAGCCAACTGAACTAACCAACCCTCCCCTTTTAGATAGTACACTGTGCTGTGACTGTGCGTTCGTGGTGTACGGCGTGGGTGTTGCCAATTAATTAAGCTGCTTTGCTTGGGGTAGTGCGTAGTTTCTTGTAGTGTTGAAGCTACACTCATCCAACTGGGGAGTATTCCATCACACTACTGATTTGTGATTTGGAGATGGTGGTCAGGTTTTGGGGAGTCAGGAGGTGAGTAGCTTATTGTATTATTCTGAGTCACTGACTTGGTCTTTTACTTATATGGTGAGTCCAATTGAATTTTGGTCAATAGTAACCGCCTGAATGCTGATAATGGGGGATTCAGAGATTGTAATGCATTGAATTTCGATGGCTGTGGTTAGATTGTCTCTTGGTGATGGTAATTGCCTGGAATAAAACGTAGGAGCAGAATCAGGCCAAACGGCACATTGTTCATGGCTGATAGTTCTCTCAACACCGTTGTCCTGCTTCTGCCACAACCCTTGATCTTCTTACCAACCAAGAAACTAACTACTTGTTTTTAAATACACTCAATGACTTGGCCTCCATAGTTCTCTGTGGCAATGTGTTCCACAGATTAATCACCCTCTGGCCGAAAAGTAAATTGCTTATCATCTCAATTCAAAATGTCATCCCTTCACTTGGAGCCTGTGACCTTGGGTCTTAGTCTCTCCTGCTATTGGAAACATTATCTCCACATCCACTATATCGAGGCCTCTTAGTAACTAGTCCTCAAGTGCTCTTCATATGACAAACCCTCCATACCCAAATCATTCTCATGAACATCCTCTGGAACTCCTGCAATACCAGCTCATTATTTCTTAGATACAGGGTCGATAATTGCTCACAGTATTCAAATGCATTCTGACCTGACTGTGTTACGCAGCCTCAGCAGTACATTTCTTTTGCCGTGTTCTAGTCCTCTTGAAATGAATACTAACATTGCATTTGCCTCCACATTAGGGGCACTTAAACAGTCCTTGGATAAGCAGATGGATGATGATGGGATAGTGTCGGGGGATTGGCTTAGATTAGTTCACAGGCCGGTGCAACATTGAGGGCCGACGGGCCTGTTCTGCGCTGTATTGTTCTATGTTCTATGTTCTATCATAAGTTCATACTTTGTGCGGTAGCCTTTTATCTGGCACCTTATTGAACATCTATGGGAAATCCAAATACACTGTATCTATTGGTGCTCTTTTCTCTGCCATCTGTTCCAATCAGGCTCTATTCATGCATGGCACCAACATTTTGTAATGGCTGTTGTTTGCTCAATGGATTTAAATATAATAATATTCTAGTCATTGTTCCTTGATTGTTTACATTGTAGAGCTCTGACACTGCATTGGAGTAACCATTAAAAACTAAATCTACTACCCACTTGTTACA
The DNA here is from genome assembly GCF_030684315.1 of Stegostoma tigrinum. Taxonomy (NCBI): domain Eukaryota; kingdom Metazoa; phylum Chordata; class Chondrichthyes; order Orectolobiformes; family Stegostomatidae; genus Stegostoma; species Stegostoma tigrinum. The sequence continues at coordinate 36,241,294 of NC_081371.1, forward strand.
AGTTTATTTGTTACTGCATTAGGCAAGAAAACAATAATTTTTTATGCCAACAAATCTTTTACTTGTCCTACCCACAATGTTAAATATATCACCATGGGACGATTAAATATCTGTGATATTATATAGACATTATCTTACTCAGCTGTCCTGATAATTTGTGCCCACAGTGCCTCATCATATTGGACCCAAGAGCTTTGCATTTCAGCAAAGTTTGCATGAAAGTTATAGTCAGCAAATATTAGCAACGTTGTTCTTTCAGCCGATAAGTTATTCCTCATTTATAAAAGATTAATAAAGAATTATGAAGTTGCCAACTAATGGAAATGAAAAGTGAGTGTGGTTTAAAACTGGCTGCCTATTCACAGTGAGCCTGTTGCATGTTCTGGTTGAAATAGATTTCACCCCCATGGTCCTGATTTTAACGTTGGATGGGTTAACCGCAGCTGAGTTTTGGAGTTGAATTTTAGCATCACAAATTATTTTAAATGCTGACTTTTTGAGCTCAACACACTCCCAGTCTTCTCACTTCTGTATTTTAAGGAAGTGATCCAAGGAACTGATAGCCCTTCATGTGCTCCCAGGAGAAACTTAAGTATTACGATTCGTGCAACCTTTGAACCTATTTTTCAGATTTTACAGTGGATACAACTGGGTTTTCCAGGCTTTAGGAAATGACAGCCGAAGTGAAGCAAGACAATCTTTGGAGAGAAGATATGTGCCTTCACAGCAGTGTGTGTCAGCTAAGGAGCAGGAGTGCTACATGCACGCTCCCCAAAACACCGCAGTCCCGTGAGATGTCTGTTGCATTGGTTTTGGTTCTAAAAGGGATAAAACCGAACACTCCATCAAGTGTCACCATCTGATGATGTAATTAGGACCTGGGTGGGAAAGGCAGAATAAGTTTGGATCTTTTGGGAGACAGACTTGTTATCCTAGATATCCCAATAATTTTGATAACAATGTTTACCTTACTGATATAAGTTGTATCTGAATGCTGTGATGCAATAAGCCACATCTTGTTCAGGACAAAGTAATCTTCTTATTAGAAAATAGTGGCATCAACCTACTCAACCACAAGATGGTAGTGGTTGGCATTTCATGCTCAAATGAAATTGTAAGCAGCAGTATGGGTTGTAATTCAATTTAACTGTATACAATGATCCAATAAATCCAGAAAACATTTCCAGTTAAAGCTTTAGGAGTGACTATCACAGATATCCTGCAGCTGATAAGTCTCATGACAAGATTCTACAAGGCAGGGTAAAAAGCAATTCAGGCCAGGTAAAAAGAATAATAGAGCCAACTATGAGATAGAAGCCTCATGGAGCTGACACACTAGTCACACCTGAGAGTTACAGATTGTCTCAGATGCTGGTGATCTACAGACGCAATCCCAATTAAAGGTTCAGCAACAGAAAATAAATGGAATTGGAAGCTCCATGAGTAAAGTTAAAATTCCAAATGGGCAAGTGAAAAACTTCATAGGATAAATTGTGCAATGACAAGGCTGAAAAAGCTAGAAATTTTAAAAAATGGTAGTAGTTACAGTTCAGAGTGTTGCTCACATAGTGGGCAAACACCATGAGACACAAGTACAGGAAGGGGAATCAAGGGCAACGGAAGCAATCTGAACTGAGGTCTCAACATTGTGAGAATTGCAAAGCCAGAATTAAAGAAATAAATGTAAAATTTAGAAACCTAAGCAGGCATGGTATAATAGAAGAAGAAACAAGAAGAATATTGAGGCCACAGTAAGAGTAATGCATCCGCAATTAATAGTACAGAAACTGGGATACATATAGTAAAGCCTGAAAAGTGAATAGGAATCTTTAATCAGATTGCAAGGTAATGGGAATTATTAGAAGCACTACAAGCAGCATGAATCAACTGGGGAAAGCTAATAAGCAAATGAGATTCACCTTGGACACTGTAGGTAGCAGGATTTAGTTGGCTAAATTGGAAAGAAGGATTAAGATTATTTATTAGACCCAGAAGTGTGGAAAATGTTTCATTTTGCTTGCAAAGAAATAGAAAAGCTCAATTTTAGCTGCAGAAGGTAGGAAACCTCCATTTTAGACAAAAGGTGGTAGTAAACTTCAAGTTTGGCGACAAAAGTGGCCACCAGTACAAGGAAGCAACACTAATATACTACACATTTAAAACATCTTTAAGATAAGGAAAATAAAATAACATTGCTATACACAGGTTTAAAAGTCTTTGAGGCAAAGAGAGTAAAACAGAATTGATATGATGCAATATTAAAAATCTTCAAATCAACTGGCATAAAACATCATTGAAACACCATTGAATTAAAATACATTAAAGTAAGAAAATTAAACAATCACATTAGAAATAGCAGCAGAAATGATATTGCACGGAATATTTCATTTCAAAGATTGAACCAACATAACCCCGAATTAGATACCTTGGAGAAAATAGTGCTGAATTGCTTCTACACTGGGCATTAAATCAGAAGCTTAACAGATTTATATCTCCATTTGGGAGTGTTTGCATCAACAAACAGCCATTCATGAATGCCTCAGCCCCTGAGACTTTTCAAAGGTATGTCCAATATTCTGCAAGGTTTAGAAGACAGAATAAACCACATGAATGACATGTTGATAATGACATATTGATATAGTGCTACAAGTTAAAGGGAACTTCCATGGTGACAGGTGTGAATTTACAAGGAATTTACATTGTTAATACTCATGGAATAACAGCAAGCCCACAGAAAACAAAAACTGTCAAGGTGCTGGCCACTCTAAAATCAGTTCATGACTTGCAAACATATTTAGGGATGGTAAATAAATAGTCAAAACTGGAGCCTCATTTGGCAAATATGCCTAAACCTTCGAGGAAACTCACAAACAAAAAATGCAATGATGCCTTTGGAATGTGCAACAGGTGGATACTTTCCAAAAGATCATCTACAGATGTCTTAGCCATTACAATCCATCCATTCCAACCATTGTAGCTGCTGATGCTTCAGTTTCAGGTTTAGGAATAATGTTGTTTTATGAGCAACCAGTCATATGTCAGAAACCATTACATGTTGTCTCTAGGGCATTGTCAGAGATGGGAAAATATTATGCAGTCGTAGATTTCTCAATCACTTGGGCTTTCAAAAGATCTTCAGACTAAATCCTTGTCATAAAAGTGCCCGTGGAAATTTACCATGAATCTTTTGGTCTCTCGATGAAAGGAGAAGAAGTTGGAAAGGGTGCTTTCAGTGGTGCAAAGGTTTCAACTCTCTCTCATGAGACAAGGCAGTTACACGTGAGAGGAGATACATTCTTCAGAGAAACAGACAGCAGCCTTACAACACATGATGAGAAAATTTGTTACAAATTTGAGTGCATACTTAACAAGCCAAAATAAGCTCAAACAGCCATGAATGGATAGAAGAAGGACTCAGATTATGTTGCTAACAGTCAGTATCGTGTTGAAAGGGGGCCAGATGAAAGACCCAGTAGATCAGTCATGAGGACCTGTTTGGAGCAACAACAGCATTACAGAACCCTAGACAACTTACTGGTACTTAATGACAAGCTGGATATTGTAGCTCCACTGCAGGAAGATATGCTGGATACGATACACAATTAGGAGGCAATGGCCTTGTGCTATTATCTCTGGACCTTAATCCAGAGATCCAGATAAAGTTCTGGAGACCCAAGTTTGAATCCCAACACAGCAGATGGTAGAATTTGAATTCAATAAATATCTGGAATTAAGAATCGACTGATATCCATGAATCCATTATTGATTGTTGTAAAAACCCATCTGGTTCACTAATGTCCTTCAGAGAAGGAAACTACCACCCTTACCCAGTTTAGCCTACATGTGACTCCAGATCCACAGCAATGTGGTTGACTCTTAGCCACCCTCCAGGCAATTGGGGGTGAGCAATAAATTCTGGCCTAGTCAGCGACACTGTCATCCCACTAATGAATAAAAAAACAGCTTGGTGAGTTATTATGCTGGGTGGAGACAGGGCTGACCACAAGGAGATGGTTGTGAGTTTTGGTGGTTGGTCGTTCAATTCTGGGACATCTATACAAGAGTTTCTAAGATACTGTCTTCGAGTCAGCCATCTTCAGTTGCTTCATCAATGAACCTCCTTATGTCATAAGGTCAGAAGTGAAGATATTCATTGATGATTACTCTGTATTCTGTACCATTTGTGACTCCTCAGATACTGAAGCAGCACAATTTCAGGTCTTGGGTTGACAAGTGGCTAGATACACTTGCAGCACAAATGTTGCAGGCAATGACCGTCTTCAACAAGAAAAAGCGAACAATCACCTTTGACATTCAATGGCATTATCATCGCTGAATCCTCCATGATCAATATTCTGGAGATAATCTGATTGACCAGATTACTCCACATTCCCACCTACCCCTAAATAATCTTTCAGCACCTGCCCATTATCAATTGAAATCTGTCTTGGTTAAAGTTGTATCTTTTTCAGACAGATTTAATGGAGACAGGGACAACATCTGAAGAAAGACAACTGGTCACAATATTGGTTCCTGTGACACCGTAACGAGGTATTAGATTTGCAGTAATTTAGTGTAAATTGCATTGAGGGAATAAGAGGCAAATCTCACAGTAAAATGCTTTTAGAGAGGAAATAGAAGAAAATGTGAGTTCAGTACTATGATAGCAGAAAACATTACAGGAAGTTTGACTTGAGTAACTGGAAGGTGCAGGTGCAGCTGAAGCATATGATTGAATGATCTTGATCTTCGTGACAATGAAGCCCATGTATTCCCTCTTATTATTTCACCAGAAGAAAATGAATATTTCCATCTGGGTTTCATCAAGGTCTGGCAATAATTGAAAGGAAGTGACTGGGTAAAGCAGCACCAAGGTTTGCAAGGAATGCATAAGAAAGTAATATGCCATCCTTTCCCCACTGGTTCAGGAGATACTTTCAATCCTGCATTTACTCCAGCAGATCCTCCAGTGCCACATCAAAAGAGCTGAGCATCCCTCCCCTCAATTTCTCCACCATGCTGCAATATAGCATTCTGTGGCAACCAGGATATCCCTCGTGGTCAGTGGAAGTGGGGACATGTGATCACATTGACTGTTCCAAAAAAACTGTATTTAACGGCATGTTGGTTTATTGTGTTCTAGAAGATTCAAAAATCATAGTAATCAGCAGTGTGTGCTAAATTCAAGCTTCCAGAAGGCATTCCTTATTAATACTCCACCCAGTGAGCATCTGTTTTTAACACGTTGACCAAAATAATTCAGAAGGTATTGCATCTCCTAAACCTCATTCTCACTTTAGCACTGATCGAATGGAAATTCAATGATTGGCAAAAGGAATACCATTTCCAGCCCATTATCCAAAAGCCTATTTAAAGTGAGGTTGCACCACTTAAAACAAAAAAAGAGGTGGCATTCCCTTGTGATTTATTTTGTTTCTAAGGTGAAAGAGAAAAATATCTTTCTAGAAAGCAGACTTTTTTTCAGGAGTCTCCCAGGAGATGTTTATGCAAAAGCAGTGGGACGGGAGATGACTTGTGTTCTTTACTAAGCCAGAAGGAGTTCGAAACACTCTATCAGAAAGCAGGAGAGATTTCAAATGCATTCACTTTGAGAATTGATGTTGGTATCAATTCTTTTCTGAATACTGTCTTGGTATTCTAATGACTCTGATGTGTCTTAGGAATTTTTACGACATTAAAGATGCTAGTTGATCTATACTCTTCATTTATTCATCTCTGTTCAGAGCACATGGAAGCTCAACTAGCATGCACTTAAGCAATTACATAACAGCTACAATATTGGCATTTCAGTAAAGTTGCCATAGTCACGGAGGACCATGGGGCTGCTCTCTTTTTAGAGAAAGACGACTGATGGTGGTGATCGTCGTATAAAATGAGGCTAACTAAGTATAGTGAAATGTTTTGTTTTGTGTGCAGTATGGTCAGATCGTAACATACAAGGACATACAGATTATAGGGTGTTTAAACAGAACAAGGAATACAAGGCCACAACTGCACAGGAGGTAAACAAAATCAAGATCAACATTAGATTTAAATGTGAAAGGTTTATTTAGCAGTCTAATAACGGCTGGGGAGAACCTGTTCTTGAACCTGTAGGTACACATGTTTACGTTATTGTATCTTCTGCTTGATAAAGAAGCTGGAAGAGAGTAGAACTGGGCTGGAAGGTGTCTTTAATGATATTGGCTGCCTTTCAACAGCAACGAGAAGTGTAGCCTGAGTTTATGGATAGGAGGTTGGTTCACATGATGGTCTGGGCTGTGACCCCAACTTTCTATCATTTCTTACTGTCCTGGCAGAGCAGTTGTCCTAACAGGCCCTGATGCACACAGATAGAATGTTTTCTACAGTGCATCTGTAGAGATTAGTGAGGCTTCTTATGAATGTATTTTGTTTCCTTAGCCTCCAGAGGAAGAAGAGGTGTTGTTGTGCTTTCCTGCCTGTCACATCTACATGAGAGGACCAGGACAGATTATTGGTTACCATCACTCTTAGGGGCATGATGCTATCAACCCTCTCCACCTCGGCTCAATTGATGTAGACAGGAGCATGTCCTCCTTCTTTCTTCCTCACGTAGCCAATCAGCTCTCGAGTCTTGCTGACATTGAGGGAGAGGTTGTTATCTTTGCATCACAACACCATGTATTCTGTCTCCTTCCTGTATTCTGACTCATCATTGTTTGATACCCCACCTATATTTGTAGGGCCATCAGAGAACTTGTAGCTGCAGTTCAGATGAAATTTTGCCACACAGTCACGAGCATACAGGGAGTACAGTAGGAGGCTGAATACACATCCTTGCAGGGCAATGGCATTGAGGACTATTTTGCTGGAAGCACTGTTGTCAATCTTCACTAATTGTGGTCTGTGGGTCAGGAGGGTGAGGATCCAGTTGCAGAGGGTAAAGCCATGAGCTAGTTTGTTCGGGATTATAGCGTTGAAGGTGGAACAGTCATTGATAAGTAGAAACGTAACAATGGTATCCTTATTAACTGTCATACCTCAGGTATGCAGATGTTCATTAATGGTTGTACAGTGCTGATTTCAATTCATAATTCAGGGTGAAGAATGGAAACAGTCATCATTGTTGTAGGTGCAGAGCAAGTGCTAAAAAGGCAAGCGAGGAGCACTGAGATGTAGTCAGATCCAATTCTTGAGTTGGATGCCTGTCTGTGAGAACAAAGAGTCCTAGTAGAGGAACTGCAGTGAAAGGTGCTAGTGCTCTGTGAAGTGTGGCATTGAGATGCAGAACAGGCAATGGCCTGATGTATTATCTTTGGACTATTAATCTAGAGACCTAGATAATGTCCTGGATTCAAATCCTGCCATGGCAGATTGTGGAATTTGTATTCAATAAAATATCTGGAATTAAGAATCTAATGATGACCATGACCGTTGTTGGGGAAAAACCCATCTGCTTCACTAATGTCCTTTCAGGAAGGGAGCTGTCATCTGGCCTACATGTGACTCCAGATCCCCAGCAATGTGGTTGACTCTGAACTCCCCTCTGGGTAATTAGGAATGGGCAATAAATGCTGCTCAGCCAGTGATGCCTTCATCCTGTTAATGAATAAATGAAGTGGATTGGTGATGAGTTGAGGCCGGATCATGTTGGATGCCAATATCCATTGCTGTAGAGTTTTTTGTGAATTGCTGCTATGGAACATGCCCTGAGATTCTAGTGCTGACTGGGCAAGATGGAGATCCAGAGAAGCAATTGCTGAGCAGGAGTCACCAGGTAATGGCTATGACTTTAATGTCAGAAATTACAGCACCTAGTTTCCATCTGGCAGGTAGGACAATGGGAAACTGCATAGTAATAAGCTGAGACCATGTCATAATGAGATGTTAGTACATGCTAATACATGCAAAGAAGCACTTGCCACTCACTTGCATGAATTTCATCTTCTTGTTCCACAGTTGATTGGGGAAATGGAATATTTTGGTCTCAACATCGATTCACTCCTCTCTGAACATCTCAACCAACCTTGCTAATATTCTTATCACAACTAAGTCATTCAGGAGATGGGAAGATTCCATCTCATGGAAGGAAAGGAAATCTTTATCATCACTTTATCAGCCCGGCTTCTGTTTTCTTGACATTGCTGATCAAATAATTTCACAAATTCTGTATTTTATTGCAGAAAAATAACTGTAGCTCCTACCAGACGTTGCAGAGTGCTCACAGAATGTTCTTCAATGAGTGCAGATTTCATCTGTAAGTTTGGAGAAGAGTAAAATTAATAGACAATGAATGAACATTATTGTTTTATAGCGATTCTATTTTCATAAAAATTGTTTTGCAGTGAGGAATCACCTGCACTAAACATACTGGACTAGCTTGTTCATTATTTGTTGCTGCTCACATTTCTGTGCTGTTTTGGAATATTGAACAATCGTGTAATCTTTACTTGATCCACAACCCCCACAGTAGCTGTCAAAGTTACAGTTTTAGAAAAGTGCCATAGACTCAGATGCGAGATTCCTCAAAACTCTGATATGTGTTGTGACCATGAAGATAGTTGGTCAAAAGGTGATTGTTTTCTACAAACCTGCTTGTAATTGTGTAGCTCAATCCATAATGTGGAGGTGCTGGTGTTGGGCTGGGGTGGACAAGGTCAAAAATCACACAACATCAGGTTATAGCCCAACAGGTTTATTTGAAAATGCAAGGTTTCAAAGTTCAGTTCCTTCCTCAGGCATAGTGTAGAGAGGGTATAAAACACAGAATTTATAAGCAGAAAGGTAACAGCCCTAAAACTAGCCACCCCTTGTTGAATCTTTAATTAGGTAGGAAGGCGACTCCTGACTATAATGCAAAAATCCAGATCCTCTCAAGTCATTGTCCTAAGATAATTAAAGGTTTTATCAATGTACACAAGAAGTGACATCTTTGCTTTTCCATTCTGTGACTTATACCCTGTCTCTCACACGATGCCAAAGGAAGGAGTTGAGCTTCGAAAGCTTGCGTTTTCAAATAATCCTGTTGGACTATAGCATGGTGTCATGTGACTTTTGACCTAGCTCCATCCAGGAACAGGTGCCTCTTGTAATGAGCATAAGTGAGCTTTTTTGAACATTTGATTTCCATGCCTGTTAGGATGGATAGTTTTCCATTAAAAAATTATTTTGCTTATGCTGACAAATGATTTAATATTGGTCAATCTTGAATTGCATTCAAATTGCCTGAGTAAATGTGTATTCAATTGTTTGTGTTTATACTACATTGTTTTTAAAATATACCCTCCTAAAATTAGGAACCTGCTTCACTGATCATACTTGTAGATGCTGTTGCTATCCAACTAAACTTCATATTCTAACCAGAGAAACTAAACACATACCAGCTTTGGCACAATGTTGTTTGATTTTTGGATTTCAGAACCTCACAGATGGGAATATCATCCTATAGGCATGGTAAATCCAAAGTAATGAGTGTGAAATTTGTTGAGACCATTGATGTGACAGCAGTAATGTTATTAGGCTACAAAGCCACCAGAGGGTCAAAATCATGATCACAGCTGTGAGATAAGCTTTGAATATATTGGCACTGTGCTGACCTCAGACTCTCCGCTTTAATGTAACAAAGGAGCATCTGGCTGTTTTGTTGAAAGCAATCACTCCTTGATGAAACAGAACAACCTTTGATAGTATGCTTCTCAGTTTGGTGTAACTTTCGATTCAGTACCAATGGTAGTGATAAAAGACTTAACATATTATTTACGCGACACAGGTTGTACTCTACCTCATGTTTTAAATTGACCAAGTTGATGCTTTCAGACAAATGTATGCAATTTTTTTTACTGCAAATCTGTCAGTTTGCTACAAAAGCTTCGGGGCTCAGTTTTAAAGTGAAAAGCAAACAGGGCTTTGCAAATGAGTTCACTATTGACCTTGGTTGAAGAGCATAGATTGCTGAAGTTGAAGAGTTTGCCAGATGGAGGAAACCTAATGTACCATATCTGCATTTAAATCTTTTTTGACATCATTGATCACTGTTCCATGCTAGAAAACAGCTTTTCTGACCCCTATGGAAACGTTAAGTTGAATGTAGACCAGCATATATATATTCTACTTTGATACATAAACTTATCTGCATATGTAACGCATGGACATACTTGTCCAAACAGCCCTAATTAATTTAAACAATATCATCCTTCTGACTCTCAGTTCCTTTAACATCTCAGTGAAGAGTGAACGGATATCTTGCTATCTGTCTCTCTGCATTTTTGTACATCTGACAAAAATCAGTCATAGGTTGTGCTATTGCTTGCCTGATTTTAAGTATCATCTGTTACATAGGTAAAATAGTAAATAATGATTGCTTTGATCTGCGCGGTAGAGAAATAGAGGATCTTCTTGTTAGTCACTATATTCTTACATTTTCCCATATTAATGTGTCATCTCTGCTTTGCACACTTCCGCCAGTTTTTATTTAAACTCATTTTACTCGGGTACTATATTTGTGGGACAAACAAAAGGGTCAGAGTCAACTTGCAATTGAATGCAATTTTATTCACAAAATACACTAAAGACACATAAGGGGTGGTGTGGCCGAATATTATCTAAAACCCTTTTCTTTCGTGATATAACCACAATAATTATATTAGTTACTCTACCAATCACAACACTAAGTCTTTGTTGCAACCCTTAACTGAACTATTACTGGCTACAAGACTAGGACTAGGTATTACCTGTGCAGTTAGATTTGGCCAGGATGTGTCATCAGTTCTGAAGAATTTGACAGAGGTTGGTCTCACACATTGTCATCCTCTCTCTCTCTCTCTCTCTCCAAATGATTAGAACTCTGTTGCTGGGCCAGATCGAGTCTTTGTTGAGGGAATAGCCAGCAGGTGTCCCTCCTTACCCATCTCTGTTTATCCGTCCATAAGGTTCTCTTGCCTTAAGTCAAACAATCTTCAAGGTTAAGGTCATTGCATCTACTGGGATTCAAAATATCACATATGGAAGATGCTGGGCCTAATCTCGCCATCCATCTCCCGATATGACAAGAGCATACGTGGTCCTCTCCATGGTCATAGAAGGGACCTGGAGTGCTAGTCAAGCTTGTCTTTGCCTGCCCATGTTCTGTGCAGATGCTTTGTGCTTAACCTGTCCTGAAAGTGCCATAGGACCTGTCTGCTCAAAGGTTACTCATTCTGGTCTCAGCCTTAGCCATTCAAGTCCTGGGCTGTCTATCGATTGATTATTTCATTTCTGAGATACTGTGGGACTACATCAATCCTCTAGAATAACTGAAAGATATTGGATTATAGAATTAACTATGATCTCACTGAATAGTAGAGCAGGCTTAATAGGCTGAACAGCCTATTTCAGCTCCTACATCTTACAGCCTTACACTATCCAACCAAAGCATGTACTTGCTAGTTTCTGTTGGTCCTCCATAAAGACAATGAGCATTTCCAATCATACTTACTGCTTTTCAATATGAGAGACTGAACCATTTTTATGGAGTTAGGTAACTATATAATCTGATCAAGAAGTTTGGCACAACGAGATGACAAGGTGTAGAGCTAGATGAGCACAGCAGGCCAAGCAGCATCAGAGGAGCAGAAAAGCTGATGTTTCGGGCCTAGACCCTTCTTCAGATTGCAGCTTTCCTGCTCCTTTGATGCTGCTTTGCCAGCTGTGCTCATCCAGCTCTACACCTTGTTATCTCAGATTCTCCAGCAGATTATCTCAGATTCTCCAGCATCTGCAGTTCCAGTGAGGGCAGCACAGAGGCTCAGTGGTTAGCACTGCAGCCTCACAGCACCTGGGGCCTGGGTTCAATTCCAGCCTCAGGTAACTGTCTGTGTGGAGTTTGCACATTCTCCCTGTGTCTCTGTGGGTTTCCTCCGGGTGCTCCAGTTTCCTCCCACAGTCCAAAGATGTGCAGGCTAGGTGGATTGGCCATGCTAAATTGCCCATAGTGTTCAGGAGTGTGTGGGTTATGGGGGATGGGTCTGGGTGGGATGCTGCAAGGGGCGGTGTGGACTTGTTGGGCCGAAGGGCCGGTTTCCACACTGTAGGTAATCTAATCTATTTCCGAAGAAGTTTGGCAGTCAGGTTAAATATTCAATTAAGTACTTTTTCAGATATTCTACTTTTCTGGATGTATTTCACAGTTTTTTTGAACAATTGGGTTTTAGGAATTAATTTGGAATATAAGAAACAGAAACAGGAGTAGAACTGTCAGCCCCTTGCAACTGCTCTACAATTCAACTAAAGCAAGACTGATTTATCTCAAAGTAATTTTCCATTTGATCTCTTCATCGGATAATCTCTTGAATATCTGGAAACCTAGTGATGTCAATCTTGAACATACTCAATGACTGAGCTTCCATTGCCCTCTGGCCTGGAGAATTCCAAAAGTTCACCAACCCCCAAGTGAAGAAATTCCTCCTCATCTTAATCATAAATGGTCTGACCTTTTCTTTATGACTGCCATTGTATCTGTTTTTTATTTTGTGATACTGGTTATCTTTCATTCATTTTCTCACAAATCATGCTAACTTCTAAACCTGGGACAAACCGAGGATAAAACCACAAGCGCATGTACGAGTTCTGATCTCATACATCTCCCACTGTTTATTCATTTTATTCATAAGAATAACGGCATGAAAATATCACGAACACAATACTTTTGAGAGTCATGCAACTATTTGGTAATTTTAGGATGGATATATTTTGTGTGAAGGGCTATTTTAATGTGGAACAAACATCCAGAGAAAGTCATGGTAGGCCAAGTGTCGTAGTCACATATGAAAGAATTGGATTCTACAAAGAGGGAGCCTCAAGGATCATTTTTAATTAATTATATTAGATTGCCAAATAGGGTCCTTCATCCACAATTATGTTGCCATTCAGCCCAGTGTCAGCGTTAATGCTTCAATCAAACTTGTCTTTTTAAATCAAATTTTATAAATATAACCTCCTATTCCTTCCTCTCTTCTATGCTTACCTAGCTTCCTCTTTAATGTACCTATATGATTTGCCTCAATTACTCCCTGTGATAGTGAGTTCCACATTTTTACAACTTTTTGTGCAAAGAAATTACTTCTGAATTTCACTTTGACTTCTTGATGAATATCTTACTTTGATTATAATGTTCTCCCCAAAAATGGAAACATATTCTTTTCAAGTCCACATTATAAAACTCTTTCATGATATTAAAACACCTTTCTGTGCAAAAACAGTTCTCAGGATAATTCCTCCATCCTTTCCATTCAAGCAGATGGTTAACGTTGATACAGCAGTCAAATGTTCTTTTTCATACTTTTCCACAATTAGGAATATCAAAAATGTTGCTTATATAATGGTCTAGCTAGTGAAAGGAATGAATGTACAAGGCAAGCACCCCAGAGTAGCACAAAGAAGGAAAAGATTCTTCTGAGACATGTAAAGTATGGCAAGCCAACTGCTCTTAGAGTTCAACACTGAGCAATCAGATTCTCTTTCCATTTACGTGCAGATTCACAGATTTCATCATTAACAACGCTATGACTAGATTTTCCATCAGTCCATGACCATTGTACACAAAGATTGGAGTTTAAATTCAGCATGATTTTAATTTAAAATTCTTTATCTAAGGTAGATTTGTGCTTTGGACTTTGTTACTGAGTAGACCGGGTTAGTTTGCTTTAGAGCTGCCTCTCAAATACCCCTTATGCTCAATAGTTGTACAATCAATTTTCTTTTCCAGATCCACTGTTGGTATTTCCATATAACAAAAGGGAACATCATCCTCTATTACAGCTAGGTACCCATCTTAACGTGGTTTCAACTTAGATTGTTAGCTTGGGCTTTCTTGGACCTATTTGTTTGACCTTGATTTTACATTATGAAGTTAAGTCCTGTTTTTCTTCATTTTGAATCAATTGATTTTCAAAAAATAGTATAATTGATATATGTCTGATAACCATTATACAATGCCTTAGTTAACGCCACTACTGCTTAATCATTTTGATTGTCATTATCCTTCCTTTCTTTACCTTTTGTAGATTCTGAAATTTTACTTATGCTGTAATAATGTGAGTTCATCATCAACAGAAATGACTAAATTGTATTTAAAATATAACATCACAATCTACTTAACTTCAGGAATGACACTGACAGGATTAAAAATCTACTATTTCACAGAAATTGACAGAACATTGAACAAGTGAAACGACAATTTTATAAACTGAATTTTACTCTGCTTAAGTGGTACTGCATAATCGAGTCATTATAAAGCTGTTTGAAATGCTAAATAAAAAGGGATTATTATATCAACTGCTTTTATTTGCCAAAGTAACTATTTTGTTTGAAAGGCTTTTTTGTTCATTTGGGAATTACTTTGCTATCAATGTTGAATGTGTTTGATGCTTGGCTTACAAAATTACAAGGTGTTTTGGCGATTGGAATTCAAACCCAAAGCCTGTTAAATTGTTCGTCTGCCGGTAAGAGTAAAGGTTTCTGAAAAACATAGTGCAGAAGCTGGTAACTTTGTTGAGAGAAGTCAGGCCAAATCAATACAAATATCTGTATGATTCCCACTGGGTCTTTGATTACATCATAATGTTCATGAACACTCTTGAGAACGTGTACAATATTTTTTAATGTTTATGTTCATTTGAAAGATATCATTGCTACCTGGCATTTGGAACATTTCACAGTACAAGTAGCATTGAAGTTCCAAGAAAGTAGAGATTCCAGAGATAGCATTACTTCATGCATTATTATCAGACTGAATAATGCAGTTACACAACTGCTGAGAAGTGACTGTGAGCTGTTCCTCAAGAAGACATAATCCCTGAGATTTTCTGTGGCTGAGCTGGAATTTTGTTACAGATTGTGCACTACCCTCTCATCAGGTTGATACACAGATACCAACATAAAAGTGAAGGAGAACAACAATATTTGTAAGTTAAATCCTCAAAAGCAAAAACACATTCCTACGACAATAATTGTTACTTGAAGAAGCTTGGCCCAGAAGTTGGATTGTGCCTGAATCTAACAGTGTGGCAGATACTGCACATATACCTAAAGACACAGCTGTAACATCAGACTAAATCCCAATTGTTTGTTGAGTTTTGAATGCCAGTCACACCCTAGATATAATGCATTAGCGAGGGAATGACTGGAATACCAGCTAAAGATAAGTGTGGACAGAATAAATGGCTTAGGCAAACAAGAGAACAAAGTAAAACATGGATTGGAAATAATTTCTGCACCCCCAGACTCTACCGTCTTAAAGTTTCTAATTTTGTATCTACTGTACAGAAAACTTTGCTTTGGAGTGTGCTGTGTAGAAGAGGGATATTGAATATTTTTAAAGTGTGTGTAAATAGATTCACATCCCTGGAGATTAAGAGCAATTTAGCATGGTCAAACAACCTAACCTGGACATCTTTGGACTGTGGGAGGAAACCTGAGCACCTGAAGGAAACCCATACAGAGAATATGCAAACTCCACACAGACAATGCTAGAATTGAACCTGGGCCCTTAGCACCATAAGGCAGCAGTGCTAAGCACTAAGCTATCATACCACCCTAAGGCTGATACTAGGACTCAAGGTTTTGAGTTATAAGGAGGGCTAATTAGGCTGGGACATTTTTGCCTGGAGTATAGGATGCTGACCTTACAGAAATCACGAGGGACATTGACAAGACAAATAGCAAAAATCTTTTCCCAAGGGTCGGGGGGTTCAAATCTAGGAGGCATAATTTTAAGGTGAGGGGAGAAAGAATCAAAAGGGGCCTGAGGGACAATCTTTTCACACAGAAGATGGTTCATGTGTAGAATGAACTGCCAGAGGAAGTGGTGGATGGAGGAAAGAGTTACAACATCTAAAAGGCATTTGGGCAGGTACATAAACAAGAAAGATTTAGAAGAATATGGGCCAAACATGGGCAAATGGGACTAGTTTACTTGGGGAAACTTGGTCAGCATGGACAAGTTGGACATTCTGTGTGACTCTATAACACCATGACTCTATAACATGCAGGCAAACCCCATTTTAAGAGTTTGTTAGAAACTACCAAAAGGCTACCTTTAAAAAAAACTCCTATCAGGTTACGAAGTGAAATTTGCTCTGAATGTCTCTGTCAAGATTCTTCTATCAAAAAGACTGTGTGAACTTTTACTTTCTTTTTTCACAGAGGTTTGTAGAGGCTAGTTTGGCTCTTTAATTATTGAAAATCATAATACAAAAGCCCATAAAATATCTGTGGAAAGACCAAAGGTAATAAAAAGTGGGCATTACTCATTCTTTGCCACTTGCCAAATTAAAATCAATATAATTCGGACATCATAAATATATAAAATTCACATCAACTTATCAACAAAGGCCTGGAAAGAAAATGTCTCATTCAACTTCAGCAGAACAATGAATAGTAATGTAGTTAAAATTTGTTTCATTTTTGGACCAACTTTGAATTCTGTTACATCTTGAATTCATGGCTAGACTCTTTTATCACATTAGGTCACACCTGGGTAGGGCTGGAAATGAAGACCTAGGGGAAGTATTTGCTAGTGTGGGTTCTGGTAGTTCAAACTAAAATGGTAGAGGGATGGGAAACTATACAGGGAGACAGTAGACTGAGAAACAAGGGCTAAAACATAAGGCAGAATGGGAAATAGGAACAGTGATAGGCAGAAAATTCAGTGACAATGCAAATTAATGCAACAAGGACTATAAAGATTAAGAAGACTAGACTTGGGGCCTTGTGCCTTAATGTGCAGATTATTTAAAATGAAGTGAATGAATTAGTCAGAAGCAAATATACATAACTGATGTGATATAGTTAAGTTACAAAGAAGTGATGAGAGGATTATTAGGATTGGACGCTGAATATCCAGTTTTTAGGTAAGACAGAAAAAGAGGAAAATGAGGTGGGGTAGTATTGCTCATTAAGAGAACATTCATGCAATAGTGAGGACTGTTATTCCCTCTGGTAGAGTGGAATCTATGTATAGACAGAGTTTAGAAACACCAAGGGGCAGAAAACAAGAGTGGGTATTGGATATAAATTCCCAAACTGTTAACTGGTAACATTGGGGAAGGCATTAATAAGGATACCACAGAAGCAGGCAGTAAAAGCACATCTGCAAATATGGGTGACTTTCGTCTGAATATAGGTTGAGCAAATCAAGTTTGTAACAATGCCATATAGGAGGAATTCCTGGAACATGTACAAGATGGTTTTCTAGAATCAGTACATTGAGGAATCAACAAGGCTGGGTATTGTGCGAGGAGAAAGCAATAATTGGCAATCTCGTATGAGGCATTAAGATAAAGAGTGACATAGTTGATTCTGAGACTAGGGCATGAACCTAGATAAAGGAAACTACAATGGTATGAGGCACAAATCGCCTATTATAAATTGGGGAACATTACTTCAAGAGATGATGGTCAATAGACAATAGCAACCATTTAAATAGTGTATGGAGGAACTATAGCAATTATTCTTTCCTATCTAGTGCAAAAATAAAATAGGTCAGGAGGCTCAGTAATGGCTAACAAGGGAAATTAAGCATGATATTATTTTCTAAGAAGTGGCATGCAAATTGGCCAAAAAGAGATTCAGACCCAAGGATCAGGAACTGTTTAGATTTCAGTAAGTGGGAACAAAAGGATTGAATGAGAGAGGAAAAATTGAATATGAAAGTGAGCTTGCAAGAAATGTACAAAAAGATTGTAAAAGTTTCTATAGGTTTCTGGATAGAAATAAGACTGATGGCAACAAGTGAGCTTCCCCTAATAATCAAAAACAGGTAAAGTTATAATGAGGAACAAAGAGATGGCAGGCTAACTAAATACGTATTTTGGTTCTATCTTCATAAAGGAGGGCACAAATAATGGTTCAAAAACATTGGGGAACACAGGATCGAGTGAGAGAGAGGAACAGAAGGAAATCAGTATTTGCAGGGAAATTGTGTTGGGGAAATTGATGGGATTGAATGCCATCAAATCCCTAGGACCTAATAGTCTACATTCCAGAGTACTTAAGGAAGTGCCCAGAGAAGTAATGGATCCATTGGTGCTCATCTTTCAAGATTCTATAGTCTCTGGAACAGTTCCTATTGATTGGGGGGTAGCTAATGTAATTATTAACTATTTAAAAAAGGAGATAGAGAGAAAACAGGTAATTACAGACAGGTTTCCCCAACACTGGTAGTAGTGGATAAAGCTATACTTCATTATAATAGAGCATAAAACATAGAACAGTTCAGCACTGTACAGGCCCTTCAGCTCACAATGTTGTGTCGAACTATTATTCTACTAAGATCAAACTAGCCTGCATACCTTACATTATGTTATCATCCATGTGCCAATACAAGAGTTGCTCAAAAATCCCTAAAGTATCTTACTCCACTACCACTGCTGGCAGCGCATTCCATATGCCCACCACTCACTGTGTAAAGAACCTACCTCTGACACGTCCCCTATACCTTCCTCCACCCTGGGAAAATGTCTCTGGCTATTCACTCTATCTATGCCTTTCATCATCTTGTACACTTCTACCAAGTCACCTCTCATCCTTCTTTGCTCCAATGAAAAATGTTCTCGCTCCCTCAACCTTTCCTCATAAGACCTGCCCTCCAGTCCAGGCAGCATCCTGGTGGATCTCCTCTGCACCCTCTCTAAAGCTTCCACATCCTTCATATAATAAGGTGACCAGAACTGAACACAATATTCCAAGCGTGATCCAACCAAGGTTTTATAGAGCTGCAGCGTAGCAACTTTGACAGATCTATGGACATGGACCTCAAGATCCCTCTTTTCCTCCACTGTGCCAAGAATCCTGCCATTAACCCTATACTTTGCATTCAAATTCGACCTTCCAAAATGAATCACTTCATATTTTTCTGGGTTGACTTCCATCTGCCACTTCTTTGCCCAGCTCTGCATCCTGTCAATGACCTGTGTAACCATGCTTTGCACAACTCCATCAACTGTCATGTCACCAGCAAACTAAATAACCCACCCTTCCACTTCCTCATCCAAGTTATAAATAGATTGAATAGCAGAGCACTTGGAAAACACAAACAGGATTATACAGAGTTAGAGATAATAAAATGTGAGGCTGGATGAATACAGCAGGCCAAGCAGCATCTCAGGAGCACAAAAGCTGACGTTTCGGGCCTAGACCCTTCATCAGTGCTCCTGAGATGCTGCTTGGCCTGCTGTGTTCATCCAGCCTCACATTTTATTATCTTGGATTCTCCAGCATCTGCAGTTCCCATTATCACTTATACAGAGTTAGTGTGGATTTATAAAAGGAAAATTATGCTTAACAAATCTTTTGGAATTTTGAGAAAATGTAACTTGTACAGTTGATAAGGAAGAGCCAGTGATTGTAATTTACTTAGACTTTCAGAAAGCTTTTAATAAAGTTCTAAAAAAGAGATTGACATAAAATTAAAAGGAGATGGAGTTCTGAGAGGGATAGAGAACTGGTTGGCAGGCAGGATGAAAAAGAGTTGGAAAAAAGTATTGTTTTCTGAGTGAAAGGCAATGGCTATTGGGGTACCGCAGGGATCAGTACTTGGGCCCCAGTTGTTCACAATATATATTAATAATATAGATGTGGGGAACTGAATTTAATATCTTAATATTTTCAGATGACACCTGGTTGAGTGGGAGGGTGAACTGTGAGGTGGATATAGAGATACTTCAGTGTGATTTGGACATGTTGAGTGAGTGTGCAAATGTATGGCTGATGAACTATAATGCAGACACATGTCAAGTTAACCACTTTGGTAGCAAAAGCAAAAGGGTAGATCATCACCTAAACAGTGATAGATTGGGAATGGTGGGAGGCAACAAGACCTGGATGTCCTTGTACACCAGTTATTGTAAGTAAGTATACAGGTGCAGCAGGCAGTGAAGGCAGTAAATGGTAGTATTGAGTTTCATAGTGAGAGAATTTGAGTATAGGGGAGGGGATGTCTTGCTGCAGTTGTACAGGACTTTGGTGAAACCACGCCTGGAGTACTGGGTGTAGTTTTGATCGCCTTATTTCAGGAAGGGTATTCTGACTATGGAGGGAGTGTAACAACGGTTTACAAGACCAATTTCTGGGATGGAAGGACTTTCATAGTAAGGGAGATTGGGTCAGTTAGAAACATATTCACTGGAGTTTAGGACAATGAGGAAGGATCTCACAGAAACCTATAAAATTCTAACACAGGTAGACAGGGTAGATGCAGGAAGGATGTTCCTGAAGACTATGAGTACAGAACCAGGAGTCATAATCTAAGGATAAGGGGTAGGCCATTTAGTTCTGAGATAAGGACAAGTTAATAATGTTTTGGAGTCATAATTAGCACTTTACAAGATGGCTGTGGCTGTTGGAGGTCAGTCATCTCAGCTCCAGGCCATCTCTGCAGGAATTCTTCAGGGTAATGTCCTTGGCCTAACCGTCTTCAGCTGCTTCATCAATGACCTTCCCTCCATCTAAACCCGTTAGACTACAACCTGCTGTGGTGTTACCTATGACTTTGTCCATACTCGTACAACACAGGCACCTCCACATCATGACATTTGTGCATTGTAGGTGCGGAAGCTGGCCAGTGATTGCACAAAATTCAGCACCATTCACCACTCCTCAAATACTGAAGCAGTCCATGTTCAAACGTAATAACAGTCGGAGAATATTCAGGTTGGGCTGAGGAGTATCAAATGCCATTTGTGCTATACAAGTGCCAGGCAATGACCATCTCCATTAAGTTACAATCTAGCCACGACCCACTAATCAACATCCTGGGGGTTACCATTGACCAAAAACACAACTGGTCACTGATAACTCCCAATTGCCATACAAATAATGTGGCCACAAGAGCTCGTTAGAGGCTAGTAATACTGCAGTGAGTAATTTACCTTCTGACCCGCCCCAGAGCCTATCCACCATTCAAAAGGCACAAATCAGGAGTATCATGGAATACTTCCAACTTGCCCCAATGAGTGTGACTCTAACAATACTCAAGAATCTTAGAACATAGAACATAGAACAGTACAGCACAGGAATAGGCCCTTTAGCTCACGATGTTGTGCAAAACTTGATGCCAATTTAAACTAAACCCTCTGCCTTCCCTTCGTACATATCACTCCATTCCTTGCATATTCATGTTATCTAAAAGTCCCTTAAATGCCCCTATTGTATCTGCCTCAACCACCAGCCCTGACATTACATTCCAGACTCCTACCACTCCGTGTAAAAAACCTGCTCCTCACATCTCATTTGAACTTACACCCTCTCACCCTAAATGCATGCCCCTAGTATTACACATTTCAACTCTGGGAAAAAGATTCTGCCTGTCAATTCTATCTATGCATCTCATAATTTTATAGACCTCTATCAAGTCTCCCCTCAACCACCGTTCCAGAGAAAGCAACCTGAGATTTTCCAGCCTCTCCTTATAGCTCGTACCCTCTAATCCTGGCAGCACCCTGGTAAAATTTTCTGCACCCTCTCCAAAGCACCCACATCCATCCTGTAATGTGTCAGCCAGAATTGAATGCAATAGCCTAAGTGTGGCCTAACCAAAGTCTTATAAAGCTGCAATATGACATCCTGACTCTTGTACTCAATTCCCTGGCCAATAAAAGCAAACATGCTATATGACTTTTTTACCACCCTATCTGGTTGTGTGGTCACTTTTAGGGAGCTATGAACTTGAACCCCAAGATCCCTCTGAATGTCAATGTTGTTCAGAGTCCTACCAAAAACTGGATTAGTCTTCGTCTGCTGCTTCTTCACCCATATCTGCAAATGATCTATATGCCACTGTATCCTTTATCAACCTTCCACACTATCCACAACTCCACCAATCTTTGTATTGTCTGAAAACCTATTAACACACCTGTCTAATTTTCATCCAAGTCATTTATGTACATCACAAACAGCAGAGGTCCCTGAACAGATTCCTGTGCAACACCACCAGTGACGGACCTCCAGCCAGGAAGAAACATCTTGACACCATCCAGGACAGAGAAATTGATCACAATTTATTAGCACCAAATCCATAAGCTTCCGTTCCTTCCACCACTGACACTCAGTAGCAGCAGTGTGTATTGTCTGAAAGATCCACTATAGAAATTCACCAAAGATTCTCAGGCAGCACCTTCCAAACCCATGACCACTTCTATCTAGAAGGACAAGGGCAACAGGTACATGGGAATACCACGAGCTGCAAGATCATCTTCAAACCAGTCACGACCCTGTCATGGAATGATATCACCATTCCTTCACTCTCGCTGGGTCAAATTCCTGGTATTCACTCCTTAAGGACATTGTGTGTTAATCCGCAGAACATGGACTACAGCAGTTCAAGAAGGCAGCTCACCACCAACTTCTCAAGGGCAACTAGGAACAGGCAATAAATACTGACCAGCCGGCGATATCCACGTCCCACATGCGAATAAAACAAAAAAAAATCTTCACCCAGAGAAGCATGATTCTGTGGAATTCTTTGCCACAGACTTCAGTTAAGGCCAAAACATTGAAAGTTTTAAAGAAGAAGATAAATATAGTTCTTGAAGGATGAAAAGGAACAGGGCAAAGGCAAGACTGAAGTTGATGATCAGCTATAATCATATAGAATGGGACAGCAGGTTCAAAGGGCTGAATGGTTCCACTTGCAATAGCGGCAATGCTCACTCTGAGCTGTAAGTATTCCACTAAGTTTAAGAATTTTTTTCTGCCATTATTTCAAAGGTTTCTCCTTGCCCACCAGAGATTCCAATTTTAATCGCGGACTCTCTGATATCTGTTCGCTCATGAGCTGAACCTTGAATTAGAATCACTCCAGCAGTTTGTTGACACCCATTTGAAACCTAAGTGTGACTAGTGTTCCAGCTCCGAGGAGCTTCCGGCTCATGCTTGCTTCTGGGCATCTCTTACTCCTTTTGAAATGCCTAACAACTCATACAACAGAGTCCCCTCCAAATCACCCAGCAGGCTACTGTTAGATGCCAGTTCTTTAAAACTGGAATGATGACATATCCTATTTTGCCAAAATTCTATCAAAAAGAATAAAAATCCTAATCAACATGATCTTGTATGACATTGTAAATTTACAAGCTGTCCCTTCCTCTTCTCTTCCCATTCATACTCCATTTCACTTTCACACACATACAAATACACACATATTTTTCAAGGTCTGTCACAAACCTTAGATTGCACAAAATCTGTTTGAGGGATCTTTCGAACTTCTCACTTAAACATTAAAGACATCTGAGCAGAAACCCACTTGAGGTGAAGCTTTGAAGTCATAAATCATTGGTAATTACATGCCTCAAATGCTGAACCTTTGCCTATGTCCTTGCACTAACACAATACTGATACAACACCTGCAGTCATGATATGATAAAAAGATTGCAGCGCTGACAAAAATAGTCTTTGTTAGCAATAGTTCATTAACATTTTAATTACAGGTACTAAATTAATGTAGTTGAGAATAACAGTTGTAATATCAGTATTCTTGTTGCTCAGTATCACTAATTTTCAGAATTTTATTTTAAACCAGAAACATTCCGTAGATTTTAACAAATTTGTGAACATGTAACAACTGAAATCATTATACACATTGAATACCTATTCATAAACTAATACATTTTCAAACATCTTCTACACCATTCCGTCTCCTTGGAAACATGAAGATAATAATTTGCAAAATTGTTTTAGAAATCCATGATGCAATAATACTAAATGCCATGAATTGGACTTGAAATGGATTAATATTTGCATGTGCTTCAAATTCTATATTTTAACTCTTCGTAGAAAGTCTCATGAATTTTCGGGCTACTTCAGGACATTTATTCTCGGCACTATTTGTTTTATTCAGCTCGCGACCTCTGCCAGATTATGGCATTAATATACAGATGGATGAAAATAATAGTTAAGGAAGATAGGAATAAAATACAAACAAAATAGAGCTATAACAAACATGCTTGGCCAATGCCAATGCAAAACAATTAATATATTTACACTAAAAAACAACATACATGAAACACAGCATAGAAATTTATTCAGACGGTAGGAGCCTTTGTTTCGGGAGCTCAAGATGTGATATTTGTTTTACACAAATACAGCTGCAGTTCAAACAATGGTCTGAATCTACAGCAAGACAAACATCACTGAGGATTATTTAACTCCAGGATTATGCTGGGTGTAATATATTAATCCCAAATCCCTGAAAGCAGGATAGGAGGTGGTGTCTGGAGTTGGAGGTGGGAGTAGAGTGTGACCACTTAATCAATTGCAGGACGGCCAAGCAGACTCCTTCTCAATCCCCTACAATTAATTCAGTGGCAGCAAAGGTCAGGGATATTCTTCCTGCTTGTAAGATAATTGAAGTGCTTAAGTGGCCTTATCCTGGTTGAATATCCATGGAAGTGAGGAAGATCCAATGTCATGTGAAGCAATCTGTCAGGGGACGGAGCATTCCTGATCAAACACCCTGTAGCCAACTAAATTTAAATCACCCTTCCAATCCCTGCCTTCCGTACCATTCCCTCCAGCCTTTGTTGGGACCTAACCAACTGGCCCTGTTGAGGCTTCCATACTTATCTCTCCGTCCAGCCTTCCAGGGCTTTTTCTAGTCCTGTGTCGACTGCAGTCTCTGCAATGTTGCTTATGTTGCCAGTCCTTTGATTGCTCAGAATCTCTCAGAGGGAGGCTCCTCATCTTCAAACTCCCAGGTATCTTGACAGCAAGCACGGACTGCCTGACAGAGAATTAATCCCATCAGGACTCCCAGAAATTTCTGCAGAAGGTTTGATCTGTCCCTTTTGTCTCCAGCATGGTATTTGCACCTGGTAAGGCTATACTCTGATGGCTCCCACATAACCAAATGGTAATGTAGTACTCAAAGATTTAACAGCTATTTATTACAGCTTCTGGTATAGACAAATGGTACAGTCACAGGCCCTTCACTGTCTGGACTAATGATAAGCTACATAGTTGAAAACAGTAGCACAATTCCATCAGTCTGTCATGCTTCAATGGCTCCAGTTAAGGAGAACCTTATACCATCAGGTCACATGTTCTGATACAATGGTATCATAAGTATGTCTCTTAAAGGTACACTGCATACTACCTGAGAGACATAATAAAACAGGGAGTTTTCAGTGGTTTTTCAGCTGATGGACAGGGTCTCCCAAGCAATCATTAAACTCAACTCATTGTCATGTCAAGGACTTCATTCAGCGAGAAATACACGCAGTACTTCACTGGATGTTACTGAAAGTGATGGAGCTGTAGTTTGACCATACATGCAATGTACAGCAGACGTGGCTTTACAATTCGCTTAGCTTGTAGCAACAGCTTGGTGTGAGCACTTTTAAAATAGGCAAGTTATATTATCTAATGAATGAAAGGGAATTTATACCTTATTAAAAAATAGATATTGAAACTAGAATCAAACATTTGCCTGCTTTACTTTACCTATTGCTAGAATCAAATATTCCTAGTTCAGTATGACATATGTTGGATACATTATAGTGCTTCTTCACCACCACTATAATATATTAACCTCAACTCCCGAAATATATATTTCCTTTTACAGCATAATCTATCGTTCTCTGAGCGAGTTAACTACTTCATTGCATAACTTTCAATTTAGTAATTATTTGTACGTGATAATTCATTTCACAAAGAATGCTTAATTTACAGAGCAGAGCAACTTCGATTCTATCAATGCAAATAGAATTCAAATATAGATCTTTGAGCAAATCAGAGTTTTATATAACTCGTTGCACCATCCAATCTCCCAAAAGGCCTATATGAGTGGTTGTACGTCACTTTTCCTTTAGTTGACTCACTGGGTGTTCTTTATGTAACGATTCAAACGTTTTGCTTGAAACCATTGTCAAAGTGTGAAAATCTTTAAAGTAGTCAATATCCCTTCATGCAAGACCCATGCCGTAAATTATTTCTTTGAAGTGAGACATCTATACCACAACCAAGAACAACTTCCTTCATGTTTTACACTTGGCACTTTAAAATTAATGTATTAAGGCCAAATTTTCTGAATGCAAGGTATATAGATTTAGCAACAAAATTCGACCACTACATTGATAATACTAATGCCACCAGAGATTACCTGGCTAGTAATAAATCATATTGTTTCCTGTTTCTGAAAATCATTTGATTTACTGACTGGAACATGAATAAATCTGCACCATAATTCTTTGTCCTGGTTATATTTGGAAAAACTAGCAACTGTGAAAATCTATTTTGGTTTGATGTATGTTCTATGGAAATCTGGAGCACTAAATGAATCTTGCCAAGCACTTTGCTAATGCATCTGTCAACTCATTGACACATTTTAAAAATAAAGAATTTACAAACTTCCATATTCTCTCAAGCTGGGCACAAATTTCTCTCTGGCATTAAGGAGTGATATTGCATTGAGCTTACGAGTACTGTCTAAACAGCGTTTAGTCTCAAAGTTAGATCAAGCCAATGAGGAATAGCCAAATTATTCAAACAGTTGTCAGATCCAAATTTAATAGTCTTAGCAGCTGTATACATCCAGGATAGTAGTCTATACGCGACCATCTATTTATTGCACCCAGGAATAAAATATAAAATAGAATCAAAACAATATGGAAATATGCAGCCCGACAGCACTCATGGAGAGAGAGAAATGCAATTAATGTTCAGATCAATGTCTCATCGCAAGTGCTGGAAAAGGTTAGAAATATAACAGCTTTAAAACAAATACTGATGCAGGGCGAAGGGAATTGGAGGAATGAACAAAAAGGTAGCCCGCTGATAGGGTGGAAGTTGGGACAAATTAAATGATGAAAGGGATGTTGATGCAAGGCAGAAGCACATGGGACACTCAAATAAACAAAAGGTAGGTTTAAAGAAGGCACAAGAAGCAAGAGAGGAATCATAACCAGCAGCTACTGCCCAACAAATGGGAGCAGCAATAATGAATTCAACAGATTCAAGTTAATGTTGAATCTGTAAAGTTGTATAAGTGACAAATGGAAAGATAGGCTGCTGTTCCTCAAGCTTCGTTGCATATCATTTATTGATATAGGAAGCCAGAATAAGAGTGGGAGAGGGCCAGGGAATTAAAATGACAAGCAGCCAGAAATTTGTGTTTACAGACTCACTGGAGGTGTTCCATGCATCAACGATCCAATTTGTATTTGACTTGTTCAGTGTTGAGGAGTTTACATCTCAAGAAGCAGTAAAAGTGGAAGTAGAAGACTCATTTGAGGAGAGTGCCTGCATGCTAAAGGAGGGGGGGCAAGGGCAGATGTTTCCTGTCTAATACGTACACAAGATACTATGGGAAAGGGAGAGAGCATTTGATGTGATTGAGGAGTGGGACCAGGATATCATGGAGTTTGCTTTAGGATTGCTGTAAGGAGATGGCAGGGAATATTTGTTTTGTGGTGCTGATGGCAGAAATGAAGTGAAGGCTGGTAAAGTGGAAAGTAAGGATAAGGGGAAACCTAGAGTGTTCTCGAAGGAGCATGCAAGAGACAGCAAAGCATGAAATGGAACAGATATAGCTGAGAGCACTGCTAAGATGTATGTGCACTTCATTAAACAGGAAGGGGAATAATTTGCAGTTGAATAGAAGATGGTTATGCACTATCACAGAAAATCCTTTTAGTTCTTTTCTGCCCTCAATACTCCCTGACCTGCTGCACATTTCTATCATTTTCAGTCTTTTTATTTCACTTTTGAAATTGAAAATATATACCTTTTATGCAAATAGATTATTTAATATCTCCAGTCTGATTGAATACAATACACCTAAAACAAACATGCAGCTTTGCACATGCATTTCTGAAAGAAAATCAATATTGGCCCAAATATTCCAATGTCCACACAGTCCTTAGAGCAGCGTACACTAGGGTTGCGCACTACCCTACACAGCTAACTCCAAGGGAATTTCCTTGGAAGTTGAAACTATTGATCAATGATTTTCCTGTGTCTGGAACTCTCTAAAGGAAACACTTAAAATCAGAGACTTCAGGGGAATGCCATCTCCGAACAGTTACGCAGGAACTGCTACAGATTAAAAATCTTGGAAGGATCAACCTTTGGGAATTTCTCTCCAGTATTTACTGCAGTCTGCTGATGAATCAGTACTACCCCATATTGAACACGACTTGGAGGAAATACTGAGGGTGGAAAGGGTGCAAAATGTACTCTGGGTGGGGAATTTCATTATCCACTACCAAGAATGGCCAGGTAGCAGCAGTACTAATCGAGCTGGTTGGGTTCAAAATGACATAGCTGCTAGACTGGTTCAGCAGGTAGTGAGGAAACCAACAAGTGGGAAAGACATCGTTGACCTCATCCTTACCAATCTGCCAGCTGCAGGTACATCTGTCCATGACAGTATTGGCAAGGCTGGCCACCGCACAGTCTTTTTGGAGACAAAGAACTGCCTTCACATTGAGGATAACCTCCAGCATGTTGTGTGGCACTATTACTGTGCTAAATGGTACAGATTTTGAACAGATCTAGTGACTCAAGACTGGGCATCCATGAGGCGTTCTCTTCATCAATTCTGTTCAGCCCACATGATATCAAGAAACAGTAAATACTGCAAAAGCTATGGGCCCTGACAATATTCCGGCAATAGTACTGAAGATTTATGCTCCAGAACTTGCCACTCCCCCAGCCAAGCTGTTACAGTACCGTTACAACTCTGGCATCGACCCGTCAATGTGGAAAATTGCTCAAATATGTCCTGTACACAAAAAGCAGGACAAATCCAACCCGGTCAGCTATTAACTCATCAGTTTACTCTCAGTCATCAGTAACGTAATGGAACTTGTCATCAAGACAGCTATCAAGGAGTACTTGCTCAGTGACACCCAGTTTGGATTCTGCCAGGGCCACTCAGCTCCAATACAGCCATAGTTGAAACATGGACAAAAGAGATTAATTCCAGAAGTAAGGTGAGACTGGCAGCTCTTTACATCAAGGTCACTTCAAGGAGTCCTAGCAAAACTGGAGTCAATGGGAATCTGGGAGAAGACTTTCTGATGGTTGGAGTTTACCTGGCATGGAGAAGGATGGTTGTCATTGTTGGTTATCAGTCATGTCAGTTCCAGGACATCTCTGCAGGAGTTCTTCAGGTAGTGTCCGAGGCCCATCCATCATCACCTGATGTTTCCCCCATCATAACGTTAGAATGGGCATGTTGACCGATGAATACATAATGTTCAGCATCGTTCATGACACCTCAGGTACTGAAGTACTCCATGCTCAAATGCAACAAGATCTGGACAATATCCAATTATATTGACAAGTAGCAAGTAATATTCAAATTGCATTGATGCCAGGGAATAACCATCGCCAATAAGTGACAATCTAACAACTGCCCTGATATTCAATAGTGTTAACATCACCAAATACCCCAATATCAACATCTTTGGAGTTAGCAATGACTAGAAATTCAACTGAACTCTTTACATAAACACAATGGCTACAAAAGCAAGTTAGAGGCTAGGCATACTGCAGCGAGTAACTCACCTCCTGAGTGTCCAAAACCTGTTAGTCATTTTCAAGGCACTGTTAGGAGTGTGAAGGAATATTCCCAATTTGCCTGGATGGGTGCAGCTCCACCAACACTCAAGAAGCTTGGCATCATCCAGGTCAACACAGCCCACTTGATTGGCATCATGTCCACAAGCATCCATTCACTCCATCACTAACATCAGTAGCAGAAGTGTATGTCATCTACAAGATGCACCGCAGAAATTCACCACTTATCCTTAGAAAGCTCCTTCCAAGCTCATGATCATTTCCATCTAGAAGGATAAGGGCAGTAGATACATGGTTACACCACCACTTACAAGTTCCATTCCAAACCACTCATCATCCTGACTTGGGATTATATCACCTTTCGTTCACTGTTCTTGGGTCAAAATTCTGGCACATGGACCATGGCAGCTCAAGAAGGCAGTTCACCAGAACCTACTCAAGGGCAATTAAGGACAGGAAATAAACACTGGCCAGCCAATGACATCCACGTCCCACAAATGAATTTTAAGAAGTCTCCTAAATCTTTTACAATACATCCTTTAGTGGAGAACACCAAGATGAATTATTGACAGGCCCATAAACTTTTGCTACATTTTTAATTACCCCAAAATCTTCATCAAACAATGATAACGCACTTATAATATTATCTTATAATATTATCCAATAATATTAATCTCTTGTGCTATCACAGATGCCTTCTGTCCTTTGATCAATTATACCTCCTGCGCAGTATAACCTGTATGCCTCACTCTGTCTAAGCATTCTATGCTTTTTATGTCCTTGTTTGCTATGATCTGCCCGTATTGCAGGCAAGACAAAGCTTTTCACTGAACTTAGTACATGTGACTACAATAAATCAAACCAAATCTTTTCCTTGTCTCATGTCTACCCAATCATTATTATCCTCCCAAGAAACATTGCACCTCTGATCTTCTAAGTTAACTTGCATACATTTTATTAACTTCCCAATATCAGTTATTCATGTCTAAGGTTATTCATTAGGTCTTTAACAAGCTGTCCATACTCATCATTCAGATGGACTGTTCTCCATCCTCATCAGACTATCGAACATATAAGCACATATATGAACAAATGAATTAGGAGCTGAAGTATGATATGTCATTCAATAAGATTGCAGCTAAACTAATCGTGTTCTCGATTTCTCTGTGGGTCTCCTCCGGGTGCTTCAGTTTCCTCTTACAGTTCAAAGTTGCGCAGGTTAAGTGGATTGGCCATGCTAAATTGTCCTATAGTGTTCAGGGATGTGTAGGTTGGGTGAATTAGCCATGGGAAATGGAGGGGTAGGGTAAGGGAATGAGTCTGCATGGGATGCTCTCCAAACAGGTAGTATGGACTCAAAGGGCTGAATGGTATGCTTCCACACTGTAGAGATTCTATGACTCCATGATTCCACTTTCCTACGTCTCCTCAATAATAACTTTTAACTCTCTTTGTACGTTGAGATTCCATCCACCCAAAATATTAAATGACTTTGCCTCCAATGCACTCTGGGAAACAGCCTTTCACAGTTTTTGAACTTTGAATCAGCCTGGTCTCGGGAGCCCAATTTCAAATGCAGAGCTTCAGTCCATAACCAGAACCTGTCAGCAGTGGATAAGATCACAGACCTCAGGAACACGCTTTGTTAATTAGCCAAGACTGTGAATGAGACAAACACAGAATTTGCAAAACAAGCTTCAACTAACTTCAGATATTAATCTGGGAATGAAGGGGAGCAGGTCTGTCTGCCGAAGTCTTGTCTATTCTGTTCTAAATGTGTTTTAGGGATTGCCTTTGTACCAGTGCCATGCCAAGCTGTTCAACCACTTTGACTGAGCTCTATTCAGAAGCTTTGGAAGGTCAGGGGGCAGGGCAAAATACCCAACATTGAGGTGCTCACCAGAGCCAGGATGACAGGCATTGCAACGCATTGAGTCGTCACCATTGATTTAGGCTAGTCATATTGCCATATTATCCTTCACTCGCTTACCAAAGTGAATCGTCGAAGGAGAGCTTGAGTCTGGAATGCATTCTTATGGTGGTCAAAGGAAGCACAAGAGCTCTCCGAAGTCTTCATCAAAGAGTTTTGATTCTGATTTCAAGTCCAATGAGAAGCTTGCATGGATAGCTGCACCCAGTGTAACTGATTAAAATGAGGCTTCCATTGAAAGGAAGTGCATATCAGAGGGAGAGAGGAAATGCCAAGCCAGGTACTTGCCTAAAACTCAGACATTTGCGGTGTCTTCCTATTTACAGCAGGAACTTCCACGCACAGATCAGGCTTGGCAATCACCCACACACTCACCAAAAGGCTACTAAACACCAGATGACAAACGTGATCATCTTTGTCATGGTTTTGTAGGTAATAGCACCAAACTGCAAAGAAAGCGTTTATTAGAATCAGTAAGATAAGCTTATAACTATCATTTGTTCACATCAAAAGGTGCAAAACAGCTGTAATATAAGACCTATTTTAGGAATATAATCATATTTAGGGTCAAGTGATGCTGTCAACCTTTAACAACCCTCAATACTATCTTGACAAATCCACCCCAATTTTCCCATAACATATTTCAACTCTATGTTCTTATATATGTAACATCAGATAGTCTTTTTTATTATTTTAATTCCTAATCCTCAAAATTGCCTGCCAAGAGTTCTAAGTAATGTGCTGTTGTACTATGACAAAATATAGCTTGCAATATTAGACTCACCATCACGAGCTAGACATTATGATTTCCTTCTTATCCATTAATTTTTGGAAGAATACCATAGTATTACATATATAATTGTCATACATCACTACTCAGCCATATTTCCTAGCTGGGTATTGCTTCAGGAAAAAAAAAATTCTTTTAAGTCATGAGCTATAATTTATCTGGACTGTTTTAATGTGCATAGTCGGACGATTCTTAACAGATTCTCCCACATTATGAAACAAAATGGCTTCTTTCGTACCCTTTAAAGTAATGGTTCTGATTTATTTTAGTTGAAAGGCCAATTTCAAATGAAATGGTAATCACAGGCAGCCCAAAAAAGATACAGCACTACATAATACTCATATTTTGGATTTTTGGAATATTAAGGGTGTTTCAGTAATTCTTTGAAGAGAAAAGATCTTTACTTACAGATGTCAGTGAGATGGATATACCTGGCTTTTGCTGCAGAATCTGTCCATCATTGGCAGGAACCTGAGGAGAACAGGAACGTGGGGAGAGATGAACACATAATAATTATTAGAGCATTGGGAATGAGTGGACTGAGTTGGGAGTCGTGCAGTGCAGAGAGAGTAGTGGCAAAGGGACAGCTGCAAGTAAAATAGTTCTAACAAGCCCTGAAGCCTTGGGCTTAATGCAAGATCCTGACAGAAACCAAGAGAGCAGGAGTAGAACTAGTCTTTACAATGGTACCTGGGAAGATACCCATGTCACCCACCTGTGTGTAGCTCCCGCATTATAGGATCCCTGAAAGCCACCTGCAGACTCCCGGGGCTCTGTTGTCCCTAATCTGAGAACCATTCAAAATTCAACTATTCAAGCCATTGTTAGGAATGAAACAATAAAGCATTATCAGTGTACCTAGTCAAAGAAATGATAAAGATCGCTTGCAGTGCAATGGATCTCTGTACTATTTTGCCCAGGTTTGATTTCATTCTGTGGACTGACACTTACAAAACTAATGATAGATCTGTTGTGCTCTTGCCTTGCTCTGACCATTGTTAATCTGTATATCCGTGCATCTACATGCCTGTGAAACTTACTTAAGAGATTGCTTTTAGAGTCACACATCAGATCTCTTTGGAAATTATTCCAAAACAGATAGGTTGAACCCAGAGGAAGAAACTAGTTAAATAAAAGGCTCATATATCTTGCTGCAAAAAATGGGATATAGAACAGAAGTATAAAGTATGCCTACAAAATTATTGTGTTGTACAAATATTACCAGTTTGATTATCCACTCCAGATATAGAATCGAAAGCTTGGCAAAAACCACTTAGATTTTTAAAAATGAAGGTTATGCTTGCACTAAATATTCCACTTGAAGTAACTTTCACTTACTGTAGGTTTTACATCGCATAATTCACTAATTTTTAGCCTTCTAAAGATTATCCAATGTTGAAAATTCAAAAGCATTCCAAAACCAAACTGAGATCAAAATTGTTAACATAATCAAGAGTATGATATAGTGTAGGGTTCAATATCACACCATAAAAACTAAATTTAAGCAAGAGTGTGTTCATTTTTTGCACATAACTTGTAATAAATATGCAATACATTCCTGACATACAAGCCTGTTTGCAATTTAAAATTGAATACCTCGCACAAATTTTTGCTCCATGCATTGGTCTGGATTTCATATCCATTCCACCTTATATTGAGATACCGTCCTGACAAACTGCGCATTTTAACAGTCGAGGTATTTAATTGTGCCTCACTCATTTACATTTGTTTTAGCAGAAGTTAAGCGCCCCACTGAATTCAGACAATGGACAAATATACGCAATCTGAATAAGAATCTTTTCGGTTCAATGGATTACATGCAGAAAGAATCTGCTGTATTAATAATATCTTTACTGAAATGTTAATGATGATGAATAACATAGACCAAGAAAGTTATTTTCAAGCTGTGATATCATGCAAGTGGAATATGCACATCTCTCAGAGAAATAGTTATTGATCAAAGGTTTTGTAAATTACTACCAGATTGCACAACAAGAAAACAATTCTTTGCAACAAATTTAGGGTATCTAAAAGCAAAGCAGATTAAAATATTCAACTCTATATTCTTAAAATAGCTCCAAAAAGACTTAATGCGAGATTTGACAGAAATACTCTTTAAAATAAAGTTTTTTTTCAAAAAGAATTATTTCTGGTAGATTTTACTTGGAAAATATGACCATTGGGCATTTTGGAGACGAAATAGAATAGTCCCAAAATAGGGCACATGGATTAAAATGTATGATTATCTATAATCTGGGGAGATAACGTGTCACTGGGTAACAACTAAGTGAAACATCCCCGAATAGTCTGCAAGTCTGTCACAGACTTTAGGGTCACTTGCATTTCAAAATAGCCCCCTACTCTCAAGTTCACATTTCCTCAGTCCTAAGCCTATTGCAGTTTTCCAGTGAAGGCCAATGCAAACATGAGGAATAGCACTTTATTTTCCATTTACGCATTTTGCAGCCTTTTGAATTCAACATTCGGCAGAATCTACCCAGTCATTGAATGGAGGAAGTATTGGCAAGAACATTGGAAAAATCTCATAAGAACAGGAATAAGGATAATCTAGTTGTCAAGAGCAAAAAAACCTTATCAATGGAGAAAATGCATTGAGCAGACACTTTCACAATACAGGTTGAAATAGGGATAGCGTAGGGGAGTAAGTCTCGGCAGGATGCTCTGCGGAAAGTAGGTGTAGACTCGACAGGCCAAACAGTCTGCTTCCACACTGTTGGGACACTATGATATGAAATCAGTTGTAATGACAGTATGTGTAGCGTGCATCTGTGTGGCATGCAAATTGTGGTCACAAGAAATATTAACCATGTCATTGCAGAGTGAAGATACTTGATGGGCCACAATGGAATGTGATACTTGAGGGCCACAATGGAAAAAGAGAAAGATCCCATACAGTACACACGGGCATGGAACTGATTTTGTCTCACCGTTAATTGTTAGGCATTTGCCAACATGCACTTAAATGCAACACTGACTTTCTTGATGATGTGATGGTGAGAGAACAAAATATCAGTAATTATACGGCACTTATAATCCCCTAGTGTATTTGCAAGATAGATCATGTGCTGTATTCACTGGAATAAGGTCCCTTTGTCAAAGAGCCATGGACAAGCATTTCATGGTGCTCCTCAGGATGCACAGGAGGCCAAATGCATATTGTCCTTCATGAGCAAGGTGCATTGTCACTGCAGTCTGAGTATTGAGATGGGCAAGGTGCATTGTCACTGCCATCTGAGTATCGAGATGGGCAAGGTGCAATGTCACTGCAGTCTGAGTATTGAGATGGGCAAGGTGCATTGTCATTGCAGTCTGAGTATTGAGATGGGCAAGGTGCAGTGTCACTGCAGTCTGAGTATTGAGATGGGCAAGGTGCAATGTCATTGCAGTCTGAGTATTGAGATGGGCAAGGTGCATTGTCATTGCAGTCTGAGTATTGAGATGGGCAAGGTGCAGTGTCACTGCAGTCTGAGTATCGAGATGGACAAGGTGCAGTGTCACTGCAGTCTGAGTATTGAGATGGGCAAGGTGCAGTGTCACTGCAGTCTGAGTATCGAGATGGGCAAGGTGCATTGTCATTGCAGTCTGAGTATTGAGATGGGCAAGGTGCAGTGTCACTGCAGTCTGAGTATTGAGATGGGCAAGGTGCAGTGTCACTGCAGTCTGAGTATTGAGATGGGCAAGGTGCAATGTCACTGCAGTCTGAGTATTGAGATGGGCAAGGTGCAGTGTCACTGCAGTCTGAGTATTGAGATGGGCAAGGTGCAATGTCACTGCAGTCTGAGTATCGAGATGGGCAAGGTGCAGTGTCACTGCAGTCTGAGTATCGAGATGGGCAAGGTGCAGTGTCATTGCAGTCTGAGTATCGAGATGGGCAAGGTGCAGTGTCACTGCAGTCTGAGTATTGAGATGGGCAAGGTGCAGTGTCACTGCAGTCTGAGTATCGAGATGGGCAAGGTGCAGTGTCACTGCAGTCTGAGTATTGAGATGGGCAAGGTGCAGTGTCACTGCAGTCTGAGTATCGAGATGGGCAAGGTGCAATGTCACTGCAGTCTGAGTATCGAGATGGGCAAGGTGCAGTGTCACTGCAGTCTGAGTATCGAGATGGGCAAGGTGCATTGTCACTGCAATCTGAGTATCGAGATGGGCAAGGTGCATTGTCATTGCAGTCTGAGTATTGAGATGGGCAAGGTGCATTGTCATTGCAGTCTGAGTATCGAGATGGGCAAGGTGCATTGTCACTGCCATCTGAGTATTGAGATGGGCAAGGTGCATTGTCATTGCAGTCTGAGTATTGAGATGGGCAAGGTGCAGTGTCACTGCAGTCTGAGTATCGAGATGGACAAGGTGCAGTGTCACTGCAGTCTGAGTATTGAGATGGACAAGGTGCAGTGTCACTGCAGTCTGAGTATCGAGATGGGCAAGGTGCATTGTCACTGCCATCTGAGTATTGAGATGGGCAAGGTGCATTGTCATTGCAGTCTGAGTATTGAGATGGGCAAGGTGCAGTGTCACTGCAGTCTGAGTATCGAGATGGACAAGGTGCAATGTCACTGCAGTCTGCGTATCGAGATGGGCAAGGTGCAGTGTCACTGCAGTCTGAGTATCGAGATGGGCAAGGTGCAGTGTCACTGCAGTCTGAGTATTGAGATGGGCAAGGTGCAATGTCACTGCAGTCTGCGTATCGAGATGGGCAAGGTGCAGTGTCACTGCAGTCTGAGTATCGAGATGGGCAAGGTGCAGTGTCACTGCAGTCTGAGTATCGAGATGGGCAAGGTGCAGTGTCACTGCAGTCTGAGGATCCAGATGGGCAAGGTGCATTGTCACAGCAGTCTGAGTATTGAGATGGACAAGGTGCAGTGTCACTGCAGTCTGAGTATTGAGATGGACAAGGTGCAGTGTCACTGCAGTCTGAGTATCGAGATGGACAAGGTGCAGTGTCACTGCAGTCTGCGTATCGAGATGGGCAAGGTGCAGTGTCACTGCAGTCTGAGTATCGAGATGGGCAAGGTGCAGTGTCACTGCAGTCTGAGGATCCAGATGGGCAAGGTGCATTGTCACAGCAGTCTGAGTATCGAGATGGACAAGGTGCAATGTCACTGCAGTCTGCGTATCGAGATGGGCAAGGTGCATTGTCACAGCAATCTAAGGACACTGTATCTGTTCTTGGTCTCAGTCAGGAGGTTGCATAATGAACACATACAGAGGGCTGACCTTGCCTCCCAGGTACCACCCTTGACAGGCACCCAGCTCTCGAAATAAAGCAGGAACAACAGAGTTCAAGAACAACTCAAGTACAAGCATCCAAACATCCTCTACAGTTTCACGTGCCAGGCTTTTAAGATGTGATACCTACGATCACATATTACTTATACATTAATGGAATGGAACTAATTTCTATTGATGAACTCACCTGTGTTATGAGTGGACCTCTCAATGCAATGTGTGTACAGTACAGCATGCTCTGCACTTTGATGAAGACAACTTGATTACCAAAGCTTGTTGTCTGGGCGATTGCATTGTACTAATTATGAGCAAGTGAAGTAGACAATTGCATCAGTAACAGCCCTAAAACATTTGGGGGTTGAAAATTGAGAGACGGCTCACAGATCCTTTGTAGCTATCTAAAAGAAGGGCATTGCATAAATATTTGATGTTGCTATCGCCTTGATCAGTTCTGAGGTGGGATGGCCACTCACGCCTTGTTGGGTCCTAGCATCTGGTATGGTTCTAAGACAACCCTCAGACTGCAGCAATACTGCACCTTGCCCATCTGGATCCTCAGACCATAGTGACAATGCACCTTGCCCATCTGGATCCTCAGACCATAGTGACAATGCACCTTGCCCATCTGGATCCTCAGACTGCAGTGGCAATGCACATTGCCCATCTGGATCATTCAGATGGCAGTGACAATGTATCTTGCCCATCTGGATCCTCAGACTGCAGTGGCAATGCACCTTGCCCATCTGGATCATTCAGATGGCAGTGACAATGTATCTTGCCCAACTGGATCATTCAGATGGCAGTGACAATGTACCTTGCCCATCTGGATCATGAGATGGCAGTAACAATGCACCTTGCCCATCTGGATCCTCAGATTGCATTAACAATGTACCTCGCCCATCTGGACCCTCAGACGGCAGTGACACCTAACCTTGCCCACCTGGATCCTCAGATGGCAGTGACAATGCACCTTGCCCATCTGGATCCTCAGGTGGCAGTGACACCAAACCTTGCCCACCTGGATCCTCAGATGGCAGTGACAATGCACCTAGCCCTTCTGGATCCTCAGATGGCAGTGACAATGCACCTAGCCCTTCTGGATCCTCAGATGGCAGTGATACTAAACCTTGCCCACCTGGATCCTCAGATGGCAGTGACAATGCACCTTGCCCTTCTGGATCCTCAGGTGGCAGTGACAATGCACCTAGCCCTTCTGGATCCTCAGATGGCAGTGACAATGCACCTTGCCCTTCTGGATCCTCAGGTGGCAGTGACAATGCACCTAGCCCTTCTGGATCCTCAGATGGCAGTGACAATGCACCTCGCCCTTCTGGATCCTCAGATGGCAGTGACACCAAACCTTGCCCACCTGGATCCTCAGATGGCAGTGACAATGCACCTTGCCCTTCTGGATCCTCAGATGGCAGTGACAATGCACCTTGCCCTTCTGGATCCTCAGGTGGCAGTGACAATGCACCTAGCCCTTCTGGATCCTCAGATGGCAGTGACAATGCACCTCGCCCTTCTGGATCCTCAGATGGCAGTGACACCAAACCTTGCCCACCTGGATCCTCAGATGGCAGTGACAATGCACCTTGCCCATCTGGATCCTCAGGTGGCAGTGACACCAAACCTTGCCCACCTGGATCCTCAGATGGCAGTGACAATGCACCTCGCCCTTCTGGATCCTCAGATGGCAGTGACACCAAACCTTGCCCACCTGGATCCTCAGATGGCAGTGACAATGCACCTCGCCCTTCTGGATCCTCAGATGGCAGTGACACCAAACCTTGCCCACCTGGATCCTCAGATGGCAGTGACAATGCACCTTGCTCATCTGATCTACCCTCTGTGACCATGGTTAATGTGTTCATTATGCCACCTCCAGACTGAGGTCGAGTACAGATACAATACATTCCATTTATAAATGAGAACTCAGACTGATCAGATGATAGGCCAGCTGAAGATGAGATTTTGATGTTTTCTTTGGTCTGGAGTAAGCTGCTTGCATTAAAGTCCAGACAGTGTGCCACATAATTCTAGTAAACTGTGCTCTGCTCAACTGGAGCAGGCAATGACAGGATGTGATGATCTTTGAAGAGTTGGGTGAGCAACTGCTGTCTTCCAATGAGGATATTGAGCAGGAACAATATCAGCTTCAGCCTCATACAGCATAGCAGCATTGATCAAAACAAGCCAGGCAGAATTTAATTGACACCCTGACTTTTTTTTATTGTTTAACCAATTTTTCTTATCAACCTGTTCAGAGATGTTATTACACTTTTTTTGGATTGAGGGTACTTGAATCCAGGTCTCCTGGTCTGTGGATAGGTACACTAATATTGTGTCATAAGAGGGCCTTAAATTGGAACCCTATTCCATGAGACATTAACTGGCTGCAGTGACTACACATTGAATTTAAATGTCTTGGTGCTCAAAAGCCAAACCTCTCTGGTTCTAGAGAAAAGTACAACTTCTACCTAATTGTTTCAGAGATAGTAGGAACTGCAGATGCTGGAGCATCTGAGATAACAAGGTTATAGAGCTGGATGAACACAGCAGGCCAAGCAGCAATTTCTGAAGAAGGGTCTAGGCCTAAAACATCAGCTTTCCTGCTCCTCTGATGTTGCTTGGCCTGCTGTGTTCATCCAGCTCTATACCTTGTTATCTGTCTTCTATCTAATTGTGTTTTATTTTCTTTCCTTCTACTGTTCCTGAATAAAGGTGAATGTTTTGAACTGTTTGAAGGATTTCCAGTATGAGATGATGTTAAGCATTGGAGAAGGAATGGCACCTGCTTAAGCATTCCTAAGATGGGATAAAGCTAAGGATGGAAAAGATGTGTAAGTTGGTTTTTAAATAGCGATAGCTATATAAATGTATTATTCTACGTGCAGTGAAATGTAAGCTATGCCACCTATGTGACTTGGAAACATTTGTGTTTGGTTCACCTCACACATTCTGTATGGTCAAGGGCAGTTCTGGATTTGACTGGGTGCATAGCTGGGCTTAAAAGATGGCTGTGGCACTAGAGATCGCAGGAGGTCCCTTGAGTACATTCAAGGAGGAGTTGAGTATTGCACTAAAGATCAAAGGAAATGGGGGGAAATGCAAATGCAGGAACAAGCTATTGAGTTGGATCAGACATGATCACAATGAATGGTGGAGAGGGCTTGAGGGACTGAATGACCTAATCCTGCTTTTATTTCCAATATTTCTGCATCTATCCTTGGCAAGAGGGAAAATACAATGAGCAAGACACCATAGAGATGTGGTACATAGACAGTGAGACAAGTTTAGGGTGATAACATGAGAAATCTTGCTAGGCCTCATGGACAGAATCCCTCCGTATAATTCACTGAAATTTCTGGGAAAATTCAGCCCAAAGGAGTTCAATAACTTTAGGTCTTGAACTCTGTACTTGAATTGATTCACTTCCTTTGCTGAGAGTGTGTATCTTGCTCTCATGACTTTTGCTATCCATCAGAGCTGACCTTTATTCTTCTGTTAACATCTACTCTGGGCCATTACTTCGCTGTTGCCGTCGCCAGGTCTTTTCCGTTTGTGCTATGACATGTTTGATCTCTAAACTCCCTCATACACTTTAAATTTTTCCCTGAGCTTCTCTTTTCTTCAACTTGCATTACTCTCTTTTTCAACAGCAATAAATCTATCACGTTAACCAACACTCCGGTTTCCTCCCATATTCCAAAGATGTGCAGGTTAGGTGGACTGCCATGCTAAATTGCCCATAGTGTTCAGGGATATATAGATTAGGTGAGTTATGGGGGATGGGTCTGGGTGGGATGCCCTGAGGGTCAGTGTGGACTTGTTGGGCCGAAGGCCCTGTTCCCACACTGTAGGGATTCTATGAACTGTAGGTACTGGAAATCAGAAACCAAAACAGAAATTGCCAGGATGTCTCAGCACACCTGACAGCATCTGTGGAGAGAAAACATAGTTAAAATTTTGAGTCCATTTTGTGTTCCTCAAGACACAAATCTATTGCATTTCTACTGTTTTTCAGTTCTAAAGCTGACTCATATTGGATGCAAAACGTTAACGCTGTTTTTTCTCTTTCGCCACAGATACTGCCAGACCTGCTGAGTTTCTTCAAGCTCTTCTGATTTTACTTTAACTCTCATTCCAGGGGTCCTTTATTTAAAGTGACTAGATTAATGGCTAGTCTCATCTGGTATCCATGGTCCAAAGTGATAGTGTTTAAAAGCTCAATGCACATCACTTAAATAAACAGATCATGTCTAGATGCTTGTGAATAATTCACAGAAAGGGTTATGCTTCCTCATTTAGGATGATGAATTATCCCCAATAGCTTATGTTGAGACAGCACAGTTCCTTTTAGAAGGCTTCATAATTTGCATAGTGAACCATGTAAATGTTCAGCCATCTTTAAAAACTGCTAGTTAGGTCACACTTAAAATATTGTTGTCAGTCTTTTTAAACTTTTTCTGTGGTTTCAACTCTGTTCTGAAGAAGGGTCACTGCATTTGAAATGTAAAACTATGCTTTCTCTCTACAGATGCTGCCAAACGTGCTGATATTGTTTTTTTTTAGATTTTTAGCATCTTTAGTTCTTCGTTATCTTTTGATAAAATAAAGTCATTTTTGGCGTGGGACATAATTTTACAATGGTCAGCCAGCCAGTCCACACTGTCGCCATCTACCTCCACCTGGTGAAGTCCAAAGCTAAGTCGTGTAAGTCCAAAACTGCTTAAGGCTGCCATCTACTAGTTCCCACACTGAAAATCAGCAGCTTTTTGTCTGCCTTGCCTCAGCAACTGTGGTGAAAATGAGCATTAAGACAGACAAACACACCTATGAGACAGGCGTGCAACAAGATGACTATTTGGACAAAATATTGGTGGTTACATTGGATATGTTTTCATTAGGTTTTTGATGAAAGGAGCACTGTCTGTGATAGAAAAATGTCAAATGATTGTTGTACAATGAGGATCGAGGATTGTGTTTACAGAAACTAGGTTCGTGTAAGGTGCTCATGGACAGTCCATGTGGAATGTAAACGCTCCAGATCCTTGTTTATAAGGACCGTAGGCTCATGATGGACAAATTGTAGAAATTGCAGCAGACCAGTTTGAAATAATACACCCATTCCTGCAAGCGCTGAAGTGCTCAGTGAGAAAGCTGCAGGCAGTGGAACTGTTGCCTCAGCATGGCAATGCCAGCCCTAAGGTTATCTTACAGAGTGGAGCCATGACCCAGCCAGAAGTAGCCCTTGCTCTCAGAAGCAACCTTCAGAGTGACTTTGCGGCAGAAAGAATAATGGAACAGTGAACTGTCCAGAGCATAAAAAGCAACAAAGTCCAGAAGAAGGAAACGTCTGAAGAAGGGTTACTGGACTCAAAATATTGATTTTGTTTTGT
Source organism: Stegostoma tigrinum (assembly GCF_030684315.1). Taxonomy (NCBI): domain Eukaryota; kingdom Metazoa; phylum Chordata; class Chondrichthyes; order Orectolobiformes; family Stegostomatidae; genus Stegostoma; species Stegostoma tigrinum. The sequence continues at coordinate 36,284,192 of NC_081371.1, forward strand.
TTCCACAAATGCTGCCAGGCCCACTGAATTTCTCCAGTAATATCTGTTTTTGTGTGTTTCCACACCGACCTTGCCAATTTCTCTAAGAATCTTGTTGATTTCAATAAGGACACCTTTCATTTTTGTATATTCCAATAAATACAGGCCCCAACAACTCAACCTCTAGACATTAAAAGTATCAGATAGAAGTTCAGTCATGAACTCACTGAACTGTGGAACAGGCTCAGAGATCAGAATAGTCTAGTATTTCTCATGTAGTTCTAACCAACCCATCAAGATATCAGCACTTCCACATACTCAAATGCAGCCAGAAGAAAATAATTAGCAAATAACCTGCACGTTATTGATGATCCTTTAAATCGTGCTGGTGGGAGACAAAGTGTCCTTCATGTTGCTCTGCTTATTTCAAGAGAAGGCAATAAGTAATCTTAAAGTGTTCCAAGCTGACTAACAATATAATCAACATATCCTTCATATCTGCGGGAAATGTTCATAATCCCACACGAGTACCCTGAGCAAGATGATATTTGCTCTGAATAGCAGCATTACTGGGTGAAAAATAAAGTGCTAATAAGATGGCACATGTAACACAGAGCCCAATCTCACTACTGGCCAATTTTAAGGCTGATTTGTAGGAAAGTGCAGTGAGGCACATATATAGCATGACGGTGTAATTTTAAAATTGTTGGTTAATGTTAAATTCTGGTTGGGATTTTCTGCATATGTATACTACAATTTTCATTAATTAATTTTATTGAGCAGAATATTGCAAAATGTTTGGTGTGAAGAAACAGAAAATCCTCGTCATTCTCTGACCATAGTGAAGCTATAGGCAAATAATTTAGAAGTAGATGATATGGTTATACGGAGGTGGGTTTATATTCTAATATTAGATTTGAAGCTATTATTTGTGAAGGATTTGACCATGAATCTCATTATTCAGTTAGAAATATTAATGTTGTAATTAGTTGCTAAAAGCAGTAGAAAGAAACAATCATGTTTCTACCGTATTATGAAAACAACCCATTACTGTACTTGATTTTTTAAAATTATTGTTAAAACTCTTAAAGTTTTTTAAGTGCCTAGCATAAAATACTGTTATTCTCCACTTATAAAGATTGAAAAATCTATTATACTCTATTTTTATATACCATTATTGCCCTCAAACCAAATTGTTATAGAGTTTTATATACCTATCTAGTGATACCCCTATTATCACATGGTGAACTAACTGCGTTTAAGTGAATATCTATTGAGATTTGAATTGTGTTTTTTTGTTATGAGTCATTTGCTATAGCCAGTGATGAAGTTAAGGATGCAATACATTTATTGATGTAACACACAGAACTATGTCACGTATGGTAGGAACTGCAGATTTTGGAGAATCTGAGATAACAAGGTGTAGAGCTGGATGAACACAGCAGGCCAAGCAGCATCAGAGGAGCAGGAAGGCTGAAGTTTCGTGCCTAGACCCTTATTCAGACCCTTCTATGTCATGTAAGCAGCCTTTTCTCATAAAATTGGTGTTATTTTAAATTGCTTTCATTGTTACCATTTGCCAAATTGTTACAATTTTCATCTTCAGGTTATTATATTTTGCACAATATTAGATTTTTGAATGGTTGATTTCCACAATGACCTGTATCAGAATGAAATGCTTCCAGATCACGTTTAGGGAAAGCAAATGTGGAGTAATATTGTTTTGGTTCCATTCAAAAGTGTGCCTCATGCCCAATCTCAAAATAACATTTCCCGGTGCACCATAATGATTTTTGTTTGTTCAATTTCTCATTCCAAACATCCCTCAGTGTGTCTGTACGATTACAGATTTGAAGATTTACCTTAATCTGTCACCAACAGCTAAGCTACTCACTCCCAAACAATGATCAGTGTCTGAGATTTAGGGGGCACAACTGTAAGACCAGATATCTAATTGTACAACAGGAAAGTCCAGTGGTATAATAATCGTCGTCATTGCAATCAGATGTTCATACCTTTAGCAGTTTGTTAATTCATTAGTTGTGGGATATCACTGTCTAGGCCAGCATTTATTGCTCATAGTTAAGCCATAGGTGAACGGGAATTCTTTTTAAACTTGGAGTAGAAATACATTGGCGCACAGTTTCAGGTGTACAAGCGGCAAACATGTCCACAATAGCAATGGCTTCATCTCCCAATCTGAGATTGATACTGATGTTGTTTTTGTCTCCACAGGCAGCTGACATTTTTGCAACCATGAATTTCAGGCTGTCTGTTTCACTGGCAGTGATTGCTGGGAGTGTGTGGAAATGGAGGTCAATGTGAATGAGACTCATCGCACCTGGCAGCTGCAGACGGAAATGCTGCTGAGCTCAGAGGAGTACTTCAAAGAAAAACTTACCTTTAATTGGTCATTGTTACTCCTGCTGCATACTAATTCACGTGAGGAGATCTCAACCATGTTCTGGTCCTTGTATGCCTATGAAAGAGTTTGAATCCCAACTTTTACATCAGGCTTTTTTTAAGGCTTCCTTTGACGTAGGGCAGTGGCTCCTGAAATTAGTCCTCTAATACCCATATTATGCCAACAACAAAGGCAAGAAGATCCAATTTCTACCTTAGTACCTTCACCTAACAGTACAAAAATATCGATAATGCAACAGTTCCCCATTTCAGCAGTCACTGGCTTAAACAAATTAATACCTAATCAGCTTCCTATGAACCAGGCTTGAAGTTCCTTTATGCATGTGAATGCAGGTTCCTGCAGCCTTCAATTGTTATACTCATCACTATTGCTCATACAAAGTATTTCCTTTCAAAAGCCGCACTATTTATATAAACTATCTACTTGCACCAACTCATAAATATGTTGAACTACATGTTCCATGCAATAGGTTTCTGGTTTTTTTGTCAGAAAAATAAATTGCTGGTTTTCTCCAATAAATTGGAGTGATTTTAACATTTGAATTGATTTGTTATCGTTACAAAGTACAGTGAAAAGTGCTGTACAGTGTCACGACTCTCAGATGCCATATTAAAACATGGAAAAATAAACAAATATATAGAAGATGAAGGCAGAAAAATAAAGAAAAAAAGAAAAAAACTGTTCAGCTTTACAGTTACTGCTGGAATGAAAGCTGCCACTCTTCAGCACAATCGTGCACCCATCAAAGCACTCACCATTATGCATCCTTGCTGGACTTCAATGGAGACACCATTGATGCTGGATACCACACTGGCCCACACTTAACTTCACCACTGCCATGAGTCAGCCTCAGGTCAACTTCGGCAATTCAGCTGCTGCCCATGACACCAATCTCATACTGGGCCCAAACTCACCTCCACCACAGCAGCCATGATTAGGCAGTAGCGCCGCCTTGCTGATATAGAAGCCACCAGGATCTCACCTCTAATACCACCGCTCTGAGCGCAGGCTGGGTTCACTGCTGATGCCATCGCCGCTAAACAAAAAAGTAGAGAGAAAAAAGAAAAGAAACAAAAAGAGAAGTGGACAGAGTGGATTAGGCCCAGGATCAGCCACCCTACTCCACTGCCATCTTACCAGAAGATGGGAATATGGGTGAATGTGTTGTTTGAGTATAAGTAGGGAGGTGAAAGCCTGGAAAAATATGAACCTGTCGGGAAGAGGGCTTGAAACTATTGGCTTTGACTGTTAAAAGCATGCATTAGGCTATTTATAAATCCCCTGGGAGAGAAGTAATAGTCAATTTCAATGTGCTAGTCACTCAATTACAGCAATGTTAATATGGCCCTGGAGTTTAACATTGGCTGAAAGACACCGGAGAAAACAAAGTGAGAAGGAAGCACTTGAGGAGGCTGAAGCTAAAATGTTGACACATGTTGAGTACTTATGTTTTGGATGTGTGCAAGACAGTTTGTTGACAGTACTTCAGCTGGGAGGTTACTTTACGTATTTTGAAGGCAACATCTTCACATTGCAGCTCTGATTTCTCAGATTAGCATGGTGTCATTCCTCAAGTCTGGCATCATTTGTGGGAAAAAAGCAGACTTAACGTTTTTGAGTCCAATGGTTCTTCATGAGAACGTCGAGTGTTAACTGAAAAGATTAACTCTGCTTTCTTCTTATAGATGCTCACAGACCTGCTGAGTTTTAGCAGCAATTTCTGTTTCAGATCTCCAGCATCCCTTATGTTGTTTTAACCTTCACCAACAACTGCCTACTGTTCACGGACCTGCACTGCCACAGGAAAGGGGACATCAACACACAGCAAGTTGCAGCTAAACTTCCTCAATATGTTTCAAAATACTTAGGGTCTCAGATGAGGCTGGATATTTACAACTTTTGGAGTGACACTTGCTACTAACTGAACCTGGCAAGGACATATTATCAGTAGCTGAGAAAATCAACACAATCCTCAACCTTTTTTGTGTCTCTGAATCCTTCCAGAGTGTGCAAGAGACTTTTATAAAATCACATAATCAAAAGGCTCACAAATACACAAAACAGTTGGCTGGTAGTTTCCAGCCCTGGCAAAGAAGCAATGTCAACCTGTCCTCTGATGATGCCAGTCAGAATCAGTGAGTGGTTTGGTTTGCAGCTCTGGCTGGTTTCCAACTGGCAAAGGGCATCATCAACTGCAAGCATGTTACAATCAGTGCACTCTTAGAGGATAGTGAATCTGTGGAATTGTTTACAACACAGAGCTGTCAAGACAATATTAAATGTTGAGATAGACAGGTTATTAAATTGGTAAGGGAATCAAGGTTATGGCAAAAAGGCAGTAAATGGAGCAGCAAAATCAGATTAGGCATTATCTCATTGAATGGTGAAGCAGACTAGATGGGCTGAATGGCCTATTTCTGAATATTATTGTCACCTCAAATCATCTAACAGCATTGTTAAAACACAACGGTTTCCATCCCAATGATTTGCAGCTGACGTACAGCAATTTGAAAATGTTTATGCAGGAGCACATAGAGTCATAGGGACATCCAGCTTGGAAACAGACCCTTTGGTCCAACTTATCCATGCCAGCCAGGTTTCCCGAATAAATCTATTCCCATTTGCCAGCATTTGACCCATATCCCTCTAAACCCTTCCTATACTCATCCAGATGTCTTTTAAATGTTGTAATTGTACCAGTCTCCACCACTTCTTCTGGAAGCTTATCTCATACATGCACCATCCTCTGTGTGAAAATGTTGCCCTTTGGTCCCCTTTAAATCTTTTTCCCACTCACCTTAAACCTATGCCCTCCAGTTTTGGACTCCCCCACCCCAGGAAAAAGACGTTGGCTATTCACCCTATTCATGCCTCTCATGATTTTATAAACCTCTATAAGTTTACCCCTCAGCCTCCGACGCTCCAGAGAAAATAGCCTAAGCCTATTCAGTCTCTCCCTATAGCTCAAACCCTCTAACCCTGGCAACATCCTTGTAAATCTTTTCTGAAACCTTTCAAATTTCACAGCATGTTTCCTTTAGCAGGGAGGCCAGAATTGCACACAGTATTTCAAAGTTGGTCCAACCAATGTCCTCTACAGTCGCAACATGACCTCCCAACACCTCTACTCAATGCACTGACCAATAAAGGCAAGCATGCCAAACTCTGCCTTCACTATCCTGTCTACCTATGACTTCACTTTCACGGAACTATGAACCCGCACTCCAAGGTCTCTTTGCTCAGCAAAACTCCCCAGGACCTTACCATTAAGTGTATAAATCCTGCCCTGATTTGCCTCTCCAAAATGCAGCACCTCCCATTTATCTAAACTAAATTTCATCTGCCACTCCTTGGCCCATTGGCTTACCTGACCAAGATCCTGTTGTACTCTGAGGCAATCTTCTTCACTGTCCACTACAACTCCTATGTTCATGGACTTGATATGACTGTGATTATGGAAACAAAGCTTCTGGGTCACTGAGGCTGGGAACTGAACCTCCAAGAGTTGCAAAATGGGAAAGGGGAGGGTGGCATTGTTAATGAAAGATGGAATCAGTACAACCAGTGAGAAAAAATATTGGAGCAGGGTATCTCAATGTAGAATCGGTCTCAGTGGATGTAAGGAGCAAAAAGGGGTAGAAAACTTTAGTAGAAACATCTATAAGCTTCTAAACAATAGTTGTTAGGTACAAAAACAAAGTTTCTGGAAAAGCTCAGCAGGTCAGGCAGCATCTGTAAAGGAAAAAGCAGAATTAATGTTTTGGATCTGGTTACCCTTCCTGAGGACCCAGAATAGTTATGAGGTATTAGGTGGCATTAAACAGGTATTTTGATTTCAATGAAACAGAAGTGTTACAATAACCATGGCTGATTTTAATCTATATAAAGACTGTGCAGACTTTAGCAATAACACCATGGTGAGGGTGAATTGTTGCAGTTTGTACAATAAACTTTTCAAAGTTAAGGAATCAAGTTGAGGACAAGCAATGCTAGATTTGATTTCATAAAATTAGAAGGGTTTAATTATCAAGTTTTTTTGAGAAATTCCCATTACCCATTTAGGGAAAACTGAACATAATACGTTAGAATGTTTCATTGGGATAGAAAGTGAATTAGTCTCATCCAACAGTAAGGTCGTAAATTTAAACAAAGGAAACTATGAAGATATGAAGGATGATTTGGCTGTGACAAGCTGGGTAAGTTAATGTTTTAAATAATGACAGTAAATAGGCAATGGGTAATATTTAAGGAGTGAATGCACATACTCCTTTTGGGCCAAAGAACACAACTGACAAAGTGACCCACCATTCAAAGAAATTAAGGCTAGTATTAGAATCAAAAAGGAGTCATAAGGACCGGCAGCAGTTTAGAATACAATGGAGGATGAAGAGACCGATTAAGAGAGGAAAAATAAAGAATGAGATTAAACTTACAGTCCATTTTTGTGCTTCTTGCAAAACCTTCTATAAGTAGGCAAAAAGAAAAAAAAGAATAATGAAGACAAATGTAGACTCCTTACTGTCCAAAATGGGAGAATTGATAATAGAGAACAAAAATGACAGAGCAATTAAACAACAGAAGAAGACACATATAACTTTCCAGAAATGCAAGGGAAGCAAAGGTCATTTGGGAAAAGGAATCAAATAAAGCTACTATTAATAGACAATAATGCTAGAGAAACTAATGGGACTGAAAACAAATAAATTCCTAGGACCTACACACCAGTGAAAGATATGAAGGAAGACGGAGAAGCTGCATTCTGATAAGCACGAGAATCATACCAACAACCCAATGAACAAGGATCATTAAACTGCCTTCCCATTCCTTCCCTTCACACACAGCACCTATTTGTGTGTGTGTGTGTGTGTGTGTGTGAAGGGGAAATTTAAATAGGAATTAGAACTTTGTCAAGTAGAGTTAAATGTTAACAGTTCTTAATTTTTACATGGAGCTGGGGTTTGTTGATTTGTAGTAAGTAGTAACTCATGCTCATGCATGGACGTCTCTTCTGCAAGTAGAGAAAAAAAAGCAACCCACAAGTGTAATAGTATGTCACTGCTAGATGGAGAATTGTTGCTGAGACTAAGGGAGATACATGACATTACATGATGACAGTGTCAGTGGTATATGGATAGATTGGTCAGAAAACGCATAGACTAAACTTAATTTTGAAGCTCTGAAGAACAGCCATGTTGGACTCAATTTTAACACTATATCTCTATCCCCAGATGCCAGACCTGTTGAGTTTCTCCAGTACTTTGTGTCTTTATTCCATTTTTATTGGGTGGTATTATCAAAGCACAAGAGGATTACAATTGGAAGCAGGGTCTCTATATCTAATGGCCATGCTCCTGCTACAATCAGGCATATCAATATGACATATACATGTGATGCTTCCAACCCATCCCTCCAGAAATGTGTTTTTGTGAAATGGTGGCAAGCCCCTCCTGGGTGAAAACTTCCACACCTTGAGAGCACAGAGCACCTTATCCAATACCTTGTGACACAGAAAATTCAATGGAAGCTGGTTTAACCCACCCCTTGCCCAACTGTACGAGATGTATTGTCACTTGCCCATCAATGCCTCATGATTCATAATGTTAACTATATTTTTGTATTCTCAGATCCTGACTAGCATGCTGATGTTTCAAAGCTGGTGCCTGTTGCGTTATGTTTCACGGCTATCATGCAATAAGATCTTTCAGAGACATGCTCACGATATCACCACTGTATCATGGCATGTGACCTGATGGTATAGAGGTGTCGCTCTCAATCTGTCTGGAGGCGCTTGCCTGTGATTGGAATAGATAATGTAGATATAAGAAGCTGCAATAAATGTGTGCTGTATCTACCATACCTCACCATCCATGTCTAGTTCTTAGTAATGGAAGTTAATGTAATATCAACACGCTGCTAAAAGGAACTGCCCATCACTGCATCTACAGCAGAAAGTGAATAAAGAGAGTTAACCCTGGCAGTCATTTATAAAGAAGTTACTCCTAGATCGTACATACCACATTAATACTTGACCAATGTCATGTTTCATTGAAGCACACTGGAAATCGAGCCCCGCTGGCAAGGAGTCATCACAAAAGTTAAAGATTCAATAAAAGTATGCAAAACTTCTCAGGACACCAGACTTTTAGACCCAGATTGATAAAAAGCATGGACCGGATTTCTGTCCTGAAGAAGAGTACTTATTTATCACTGGTGATTAGACTCCAGTTGCAGATAAACAGTTACAAATGATCAGCAAATATTAATTAAAGCTTTAATCTCCTCATAAAGTCTCTCTTATACACATGACCAGACACCCTGGCAGGTTAACATGGGTTATGGAGAGAGGAGTAAAACCAGGAAGACAGGTCAAAAGTCTTTGTTTCCAGGAACAATTGTTGAGATGATCCCGATGATTCTTCTGTTACCCAGACCATTACTTCGGGCACCTTTCTCTGGATGCTTCCACTGGTTGGTACGAACCCACCATTAAAACGTTTCTGACTTAACCATTGGAATTCACAGCTTACGGCGATTGTCGCCAGGACGATACATTGGTCCTCTCCAGGTCTGCGGTGGGTTTTGAACACTCGGTCCCTCACTCGGTCCCGGTCCCGGTCCCGGTCTCGGTCTCGGTCTCGGTCTCCCTCTCCCTCTCCCTCTCTCCTTCCCTGTACCCTGTTCACAGCTCCAAATCATTCAGCTCCCTGAGAACCAATCACACAGATGTTGACAGGCAATAGGTTTCTTGCATCAATAATTGGTCACTTGTCCATAGGCCAATCAACTTCTTGTTGACAACAAAAGTTACTTTTGTATACCCAAATGATCCTCAAATCAAACTGCTTGAACAGGCAGCAATTTTACAATGCTTGCCGTGGGTGTCTGGTTACTTGCTTTTTCAAAACTGCAGCCTTCCTTTCAAACATTGGGTTTTAAATCAGTCTTTCTCATTTCACTCTCCCCTTTTTAAAAGCACGAAATAAAAATACATGTTCTTTACACCAAGGCGAGGAAAACATAATAGCCTTCATTGTCTTGCCTAGGATTGCAAAGACTATTGTCTTCTGTCTTCTATCTGGGATTCTAGAATTCTATTCACATGATTAGTTCTCACAACAGCCTGTTTATGTGCCTGAGATTCAATTGATGCTTATTGCCATTATTTGCTTCACTTTCAAACTTGCTTCATTCAATAAGAAATGTAGTTATGAAAGGCCAGGTACAGTATCCCAACATGTCATCTCTCAGCCTCTTGTAACTAAATCATATCACAAGTTGTGTTAAAATAGATTTGAGTTTAAAAATTAAGTGAAGACTCAAAGTTATAGTCAGTCACAGACTTGTTGGGTGTCGTTATTTAGAAAAGAAATGCTTTGCAGGGATTTCTCATGAACCTAATTGTCCAGATGGTGACAAGCTCCTGCTATTTGGAAACATTATATCTCTCAGTACCCAGCAGTGATTTGAGGGAGGCATCTTTAATTGGAGTCTTTGACCTTCTAGGTTCCACCTGGCATTTCCTAATTTCAAATTGTTTTAAATTGCATCTCAGAAGTCTTATACTAATACACAGATTCAGTTATAAAATCATTGGTGGATGAGCTGCACTTATTTCTAGGTTTCAGATATGTGACTGGGTCTCCATTACAATTCACCTTGAAACAAATTTGAAATCTAGCCTAAGGTGTCTGTATTGAAGGCTTTGCTTATCTCTGGAGAAGATCGAAATTTATTGATGTATCTTTATGTGATGAACAGCTAGGCATTCACATTCTGTCATTATTGATGCCAGCTCAGTGATACAGTAACCTTTTTATATACCCGCCCTTGTAGCAAATGAAGATGCCTTGCATTCACTAGAAGGCCAACAGGAGACCAAAATCCTAATAATCACTCTTAGCTTGAAAGTAAGTCCATCTAATATTTTGAGAAAATGTCAAAGTTTTAAATATTTTGTATTTTAATGTGCACTATTCATTAAATACTTAAACAACATTATTTTATGGCGTCAATGTATAATTTTAAGGTGGGGAATTTATTTTTATAATATCATAAGAAATAAGAACAACAGTAGGCCATCTGAGCATTATTCCTGCTTTGCCATTCAATAAAATCATGACTGATCTGATTATGGCCTTAACTCCACTTCCAAACCCAAACCCCCACCCCCGATTCCCAATCCTCTCTATCTCAGCCTTGAATATATTCAATGTTCAATTCCCCATTTGTCTCTGGGGAATAGAATGCCAAAAGTTATCTGAAGATACCGGACTGTGAATATAATGTATTTTTGAATATCTAAGTGTTTCTTAAGGTAGATTTGCATATTGGATGCAAGTTTCAAGTAGAATTACCTTTTTATAACTATATTTCATTGTCATATACTCTGTGATATAGTACTGACATATATAATGTTGTCTAGAAGTGAATCTTATAGTAGCTATACATAAGCAAGCACTCAAACGTTGTAATTTCATTCTTAATTCCTTAAGAACCCACATAGAGATAAGATAATCCTGCCTTAAGAATTCTAGGATATTATGCGATGATATTGGTTAGAAAACCTGTTCCTGCAACAAGATACTTGAAGATATGTTATATCCTGGGATAGTTTTGCTAGGATCCATATATAGCTAGTAACACCTACTAAGTCACAGTGATAATCTGAAATCTCTCTTATTGAGAATTTAGGCTGTCAATAGGTTTGACCGAGAGATAGTAGGAACTGCCGATGCTGGATTCTGAGATAATAAGATGTGGAGCTGGATGAACACACAGGCCAGACAGCATCAGAGGAGCAGGAAGGCTGATGTTTCAGGTCCGGACCCTTCTTCATAAAAATAGATTTGACTGGTTAGGTTTACTTGCTAGATTAGATTTCCTACAGTGTGGAAACAGGCCCTTTGGCCCATCAAGTCCACACCGCCCCTTGAAGCATCCCACCCAGACCCATCCCCCTATAACCCACAGACCGCTGAACACTATGGGTAATTTTAGCATGGCCAATCCACCTAGCCTGCACATCTTTGGACTGTGGGAGGAAACCGGAGCACCCGGAGGAAACCCATGCAGACATGGGGAGAATGTGCAAACTCCACACAGACAGTTGCCTGAGGCTGGAATCAAACCTGGGTCCCTAGCGCTGAGGCTGCAGTGCTAACCTCTAAAGCCACCGTGTCACCCCTAGTGGGTGACGATGTTAAAGGTATTAACATGGATATCTCTGGAAAGGCTAGGATTATTTTGCCTATTCCTTTTTTGCTCTTGAGAGCAGTTAACAGTCACCCACATTGCTTTGGGTCCAGAGTCACATGCTGGCCAGGACAGGAATGACGGTTTCCTGCTCACAATACTGAGACTAGTTTGGAGTTGCAGGCATTTATTAGTTAATTGGATTTAAATTCTATCTTCTGAAGTTGTATTCCCATAGCATTAGCCTGAATTTTTGGATTAATAGTCCATAGCACTGCAATATTTCATGCCCAGCCATGTCAGGGGAAATCCTTCTCTCTGAGGAGGTCTCCACACCCATACTAAAATGTCACCATTGATGTATAAACATTGAGAGACCTTTACAGCCCATGCCTCAGAACATGCAGTCTGAGCCAAGCTCTTCAGATCCAATATAGCAGTCAGGTTTTATCTAAGACAGACCTGCTTGTTACAATGGCTTCATTTTTTTGCGGACATACGCTTGAATTTTTTTAATATCATCATTGAAATTGCATATTTGAAACACTTTTAAGGTGGCATTTCTAGAAAACTACATGGTCCAGATAATTTTGATCTTGGTTACTTGAAGCTAATTCAGATAGATGCCAATGTCTTCATCCATACACCACACTGTTTCCTTGTTTAAAAAAATCTGCACCTTCAATGGGCAAAGTGCACCATCTGTAACAGGACTGATGATTATGCTGCATTTCAGGTCGACGACATTCAGAGGAACATGTAAATAACTTCTACCAACCTAAGGAACTAACACCGTAGCATTCATTGAACTAGCTAAGGGAATGCTATGTCAGCGGGCATCTATGACCAGTCGCATACCTATTTCTCCACTCCCAAGAATCTACCTGCCACATCATGTGAGCATCGTGACTCTTAGTTTTGAGTAAAATCTTCACAGTTTTCCAAAGCCCTGATGCAGCATGTCAATAAACACAGGGGAGAATCTTTGATTGCTATGAATTTATTAGTCAGGATGAGCTGGAGGAACACTGCTTGACTGCACCAACTCAACAGTTACGGTTTTAATCTAGATTTCACCTGCCCTTTATTGGAATAAAGCATCATTTCAGTCCTGCCAACAGATTTGAACCTGTCCTCTGCACCATCACCTTTATTAACCTGAGAAGGTCCCAGGGCTTTATCTTTTCCACCTTTGTCAGCAGGGATCCACGTCTTCACATTATCGATCTTCTTATAGTTTCTCTGGAAATTAGCAAAGTGGGTTAAGTTTCAGATTATATGAATTAACTCATAGTTGTCTGTTATTACAATTTTTGTGGTCTTCTGGTAAGACCGTAATTCCAACATGATTGAATCCCTCCCCAGTCTCAAATTCCTAAGGCTCGTAATTTGGTACCACCTTCATCAACCAACATCGAACAACATCTCTCATGCCCTGGAAAAATCAACACAGATCTGGCCTATTATATTTCTCAAAATTCTACATTTCTGCCTGGAGGTCTCCTATACCAATTGATTTTAAGTTTTAAATACCCTCGTAAGTGTGCAAATGCTTTTCTAAAAGAGATAAGAACACTTCCAAAGCCCTCGCTATAAAAACAATTTGCAGGAGCACAGTCTATTGTATTTTGGCCAATTCAGATTTGTGGTAATTTTCTTGAACAACACAAGGTAAATCTCCCATTCATCCTCATTCAGTTCAGGTATTAAGTGAAAATTTGTTATGAAAGCAATATTAAAAGGCTTTACTTCTGAGTTAGCCTCCCTCCTCATCAACTTAATTTCATGCAATCAAAACTCATGTTCCATTTTGAGTTTACTTATTTTTATCTCTTGCATTTTCCATAACTAGATCTCTTCCCTCCCGTGTAAATTTCTCTCTAGCCATTCTTTTATTTCAATTCTGGCCAGCTTTAATTGATCACTGAAGGAATGTATCATGTTTTCCGCAAGCCCCAGGTATTTAGTTAGATTTTCAACAGTCCCATCCCTTTTAGCTCCACATCTGGAGGATAGAGTAGCAGCTAAGTGGATAGGGGCTTATCGTAGTTTTGGGACTGTCTGGTCAGGTAGAGTTGGGTGCACGGGTCATGGGGTGTTGTGTTATGCCCAATTGGCTCAATGTAGGTGTCAGGGTGCTGGGTCAGGGAAGTTGTATGTTTTTGAATTCTTGTTCCTACTACGGTGGGGGGAGGGGTGTGTGGGAAGCAGGTTCTCACCATGTCCAGATCTCTCATGATATGGAAATCTTTAATCAAATTTCATCTTAGACATCTCCTCTTAAAGAAACAGTCTCAAATTTTCCAATCTACTTAATTGAAGTTTTCCATCCCTGGAGCCATTCTGGTAGACCTCATCTGTACTCTCTTTAATGAACTCAAAGTTCACTTTGATTTCACTTAAAATGCTGTGGCCATAACTGCACACAGTACTTTAGCTGAGATTTAACTAGCAGATGTTATGCAGATTCAGTATTTCTAATCTTCCTTAATTTTGTCCTCTAGGCCCTTACTAATCAAATCTCGGATACAGTTTGCTTTATTAACTATTCTCTCCACCTGTCCTTCAATCCTTAATGATTTATGCACATATACACATGCTATTTCTGTTTAGGGTAGTACCCTTTATTTTGTGCTGCTCTTAGATATTTCTCCCAAAATGCATCACCTCGCCCTTCTCCTCATTGAATTTCATCTACCATCTTTCAGCCTATTTCACTAACTTGTCAATGTTCTCCTCGCAGCTCACACTTCATCTGGTCCATAAGCTAGAAAATTGGCCCCTGCAATCCCCGGCCTAGACGATTAATATAATCAGGAAAAGCCAAGGTTCCAATATTGATCCTGGGGTGCTCCACCACAAACCTTCCTTCCACATGAAAAATACCTACTGACCACTAATGTTACCTATTACTCATCCAGTTTTGTATTGATGATGGTACTATCTCTTTCATTCCACTGGCAATACCTTTTCTCACATGTCTGTTGTGTCACACTGTATCAAACTCTTTTGGAAGTCTGTGAACACCACATAATAGCATTATTCTCAGAGGGTAACCCTCTGTTGCCCCTTCAAAAAGTTCTAGCAAATGAGTTAAACTCAATTTTGACTTCAGGAAAAATTATGGCTTTCCATAATTAATTCACATTAATCTGTATGACTGCTAGCTCTGTCCCACATTATTGTTTGTAGGAATTTCTCAAATTCACTTGTCTGTAAGTGCTGGACTTTTCCTTTACCTTTTTTGCAAGGTGCTTGGATAACACATTAAAAATTTTAATTCTCTAATCATTTCAAGGTATGTTAATAATATCATTACCAAAACTTTCCATTTAATCTCTAGATAGTCTGTTGATAGTTGCAAAGCTGGGCATTAGGAGTTCACAGGTGTGCCTTGCAATGCTCAAGTGCAAATGGAAGACTGATGAAGGGTCTAGGCCTGAAATGTCAGCCTTTGTGCTCCTAAGATGCTGCTTGGCCTGCTGTGTTCATCCAGCTCCACACTTTGTTATCTCTACATATGATTCATTTCCCTAGTTGCATGAGAATGTGATATATATACACTAATCTGTGACAGGATCACTGTGTATCTTTCCCTCAATAGCTGAAATATTTGAGGGGGAAGAGAGAAAGGACATGACATAACTTGATATCTCCTAAAAGCAATTCCCATCCATTCATAAAGCATTCAAAAAACAGCCCTCGGATCATGGATTTTCCAGGCCTTTGTGAATACAGGGAGCGAAAGATGGCATGAATGTGTTTTTCCTGACCAAAGTCACCTTCTCTAGAAGTGACAGACATGTAATAGAGGCATTAGTCATATTCATTTATTATTCATTTAAATGTTACACAGTGTGGGTTTTTAGATCACTAGCAGAAATAAGTGATGTTTCCAAATGGTGAAAATGGCAGTCAAATGACAGCAATATTCATTTTACACATACGAAAGCACTTGAAAATTATATAAACCCATTACTATCAGTTAACAGTTATGTTATTGAAGTAATCATGACAGTTAACAAGAAAGATGATACACTCTGCACAAACGTAAAGCTATTCAATGTAGCCTGGTGATACTGACATTACAAAGTGATTTGCTGTGAACTGCACAAAGCCAAGAGTCATGGAATTGAAAAATACTGATTGCACATTGTATCCTTAACACTCAAATCCTAGTCAAATGGTAACCAATAAATCCATGCAGTGGCTTAGCCAAAACTATAATCCTTAGCAAACAGTTCCAAAAATAAATGCTGAGACGTTTACGTTTTGGATCCAAAGTACTTAGATACAAAGTCTTGTGCACCTAAGATGACAACTGCCAATTGTATTCATTCCACAATCCACTGCTTTTGCTGATGAAGTCTATTTGAATAATGAAGGTAGTCTGTAATGAAGGTAATAAGCAATATGTTCAGTGTCTGTTCTATCAATGCATTACAAATTGGTTTAGACAGCAGCTGATTTAAAATGTCAAGGGACTGAATTATTGTTCTGCTACCTTCTTACAGGTTACTTTGAACAGCATGCCATCATAGAATATGAATAAGATAGGACATTGAATAGGTTACAGATGTTGGAAAGGACGTCCTTTGTTGTAATTTGCTAATAATTGGTTAAAGAGATCTTCAAAACATCCTGCCAAAACAATGTCCACAAAATTAGTCACATTTATTAAAATGAATGGTCCTCGGGAACAGTATTCGTTAATTAATTATTTTGTTCACCCTCTTTGACTCATTTTGTTGAGCAGAAAATCAAGAGGCTCTAATTATTAACACAAGATTGTAAAATAGAGTAAAATTACCTGTTTTACATTTTAGCACCTCACTGTCACATTGCATGTTAATTGAAGGTTGCAACTAATTATTATTAAACTACTGTAATTCCTTGACAAAAGTTGTGCAGACAGGAGAGAGCATTGGGGTGTTACTGCAGATGAAAGGATTCTATGTACTACCAAAGTTCCCAATTCCCCTTACAATCACTCCATTTCCCCAATTTCCTTGCAGCACTACCACTTCACCCCCTCACAAATTTTATTCATTTAAATAGGGAGAAATTGCTCTGTCTGGCATGCCTAGTCCTGGGATATTGTTTTATGAAAGTACACTATATGTGTATCCCTAACATACCAGTTTTATGGCCATAAAATTCAATTTAAGCTCGCCAAATTCCACAACGACTGGGGCATGAGTTGGCAGGGGAGGAGTGGGGCAGGAGCAGGTCCATGACATGTGGCAGATGCAACATATTCTGCTCAGTTTGACTGATTCTGATGCAATCTAACAAGCATTCCTTAATGAAGTGCAGTCAGAATCTCTCTGCTACCAAAATCACAAATAATAAACTCAACATTAATGGGAAACAAAACTGGAAGATTGCTGAATTGCTTTCAGTATGTGGCCTGGATGGAGTTGCATCAAGTTGAAAAAGAAATTTTTGGAGAAGTGATTCTTCTGACACTGGATACCAAGTTGAAATGGATGGCACAATCAAAAGTCATATTCAATGACAAAGATAGATATTCAACAACTGAAGCTGGTGCCTCATTTGATGCAGGTTAGGGAGCTTCCAGCACTACTCATGCACGTTATTGGGGTCTAAGTGTGGAGCTGGATGAACACAGCAGGCCAAGCAGCATCTTATGTGTTCATCCAGCTCCACAATTTGTTATCACGGATTCTCCAGCATCTACAGTTCCCATTATGTCTGTTATTGGTAGCTTGCTGGTTAGGCTTAAGGTCAGCTTTAGGCACAATGGCTCACAGCACCAGGAACCAAAGTTCAATTCCAGCCTTGGGCAACTATCTTTGGGGAGTTTGCATATCCTCCCTCTGTCTGTTTGGGATTCCCCCTAGTGTTCTGGTTTCTGCCCACAATCCAAAGATGTGCAGGTTCAGTGGATTGGTTGTGCTAAATTGCCCATTGTGCCCAGGGATGTGTAGGTTAGGTGGAATAGCCACAGTCTATGCAGAGTTATAGGGATGGGGTAAGAGGCTGGGTCTGGGTAGGATGTTCTTCAGAGGGTCAATGTAAACTTGAAGGGTCAAATGGCCTCCTTACACCCTGTACGAATTCTATGATTCTAGAAAATCTGATGCCAGTTATCCAATTTAGAGGAAAACTATCTCTCATCAATTAGTTTACCCTTGCCACTAATTGTCAAGCCCTCTCCACTTTCCAGGTACAGCAAAACAAGAAAACCCAGTTGGAGCAAGAAAGGCCATCATGACACTTTCTCTGGAAACATGATCTCACAAACTGGCACCCCACATAGTTTTGAAGGCCTTCTGAGAGGATTTACCATGGGATAGCCAGACTGTACAAGATCATGGGTATAAAAATATGGAGACATGACTGCCCAGAGACGCGCTTATAACAGGGTGAGCCTACATCCTAGACCTTTTAAAAGTCTGGTCTTTAGACAAGGACTAATGGCTGTGCATTAGAAATTTCTAAGTACATTGTAATACCTGAGATTGTGCCTGCACACAGAGTCACAGGGGATGCAGAAAGCCAATACAAACTTGTTTAGAGTTTTTGATAAGGGCATAGAAACAGCACAGTCAGCCATAGTGTATACAGCCAACTATGAATGCTGCTGTGGGATGTACAATAATAGAGGCCCAGTTTGTGGCACACTGGAAATGTCCCAACCCCTGGACTGGGAGGCCTAGGTTCTAGTCTCATCTGCTCCAGAGGTATGTAATAACATCTCTGAACAGATTGATTAGAAAAATAGTTTAATAGCTGTAATAATTTTGATAGTAGCTCTTGAAGGCTGGTGTCAACCATGGCTCATTTGGTCACACTCACAGCTCTGCAACGGGGAAAACACTTGAGTGTCAGCACACACTGAGTGCTGGGGATAAATGCCTTGATCTGTGAGGAAGGTGGCTGCAGAACCCACCACTATGAAGCCCTTCAAAGGGAAACAAAATGACACACAGGCCGACACACTGTATTGGACACAGTCCTGTGGGGCCAGTAATTCCTGGTGGAACATGGATATCTTGGCATTCCTGCAGGAGCAATTCTGGTCTTCTCCTGCAAGGGACAGGATTCTTTCCTCTCTAGGAGTGAGGAGTCAAAATGAGCGAGGAAAGGAGTTGCAGGCAATAATGAGAGTTGCAGAATCTGAGCCTCACTGGAATATGGGTGTAGTAACAGAGACAGAGGGAGTCTGAGGTAGCAGAGGGGAGAATGTGACACCTACTCCGGCAGAACAGAGATGGTCACTGACCTTATTGCAGCACTGTTGGTTATTCCTCCCCACCGATGAGACAATACTGAGCTGAATGGCAACCTCAGACCAGGCTGTCAGGCTTTGGAGGCATTTCCCACTCAGCCAATCCTTGGAGAAGAGGATGCCTCTCCTTTGCACCAGCCTCCTGACCAGGACTTCCAGGCCCATGTCAGAGAATGGCGGCTGTATCTCCTTCCTTGCCATATTCAGCTTCAATCTTTCACCAAACAGGCAGCTTTGGAATGACAGCAGTCCTCCATGGGCACAGTAGCCTTTTAGACATGTTATGGATGGTCTTTCAATGGATATCTGATAAGTAGTGAGTTGTTCCAGGAAAGGCACTTTGTGAGGTGGTGCTAAAATTGGAGATGAGGGGCGGTTAGCTAATGAGGTGGGTTTGGAAAAGTACAGTGTGAAATCTCACTAGGCCTTGCAGCAAGGATCGCTCCAGAAAAAATGTAACTCACACTTACTCATAGTCCCACTTAAAAAGACTCAAAATTCAGCCCAAAGATCAATAAAGACTAACCAGAGAGATACTGGAATGTGACTGAGGATCTCCTTAAATAACACTGATGCACCCTGCAGTCTAACTGTTCATGCCAAGAGTTAATAGGTGGGCTTAAGAATCAGCAAATTTGATATTCCCACAGCTCAATTAGAGAAATTTCCTTACTTTGCCAATAAACCACTTTCTTCTGACCTTAAGTGCATTAATATAAAACAAAATCAGATAGCTCTTTAATTTTAAAATTAGTTGGGACTCCCTTGCAAATATCCAGTCTCTCCTCAATTCTTAAAAGGTACCAATGCTTGTGCCAATAGTGGAATTTTCAAATTTCTGCCAAGTATTTATTGACCGTCATAGTATAAGGCTCCAGGCTTAAAGCAAGGCACCATGCATGGAAGAGTACGTATTGCCACAGCAAATCAGATGCTTCCAGGGTTCAGTTGGCATAATGAACATGAATGGGTACAGGTATAGAAAAGGGTGATGCTAACAGCATGAGATTTAATCCCAGTTTTCAGCCAATTTGATTCACTCGATGTGATATCAAGACAAATATTGAAAACACTGGATACATCAAGGCTATGGGCACAGATAATGTTCTAATAATACTGCTGGAGACTTATGCTCCAGAAATTGTTGCACCCCTAACCAAGCTCTTCCAGTACACTGGCATAGAAATATGGAAAATAAGAGTAGGAATAGGCCATTTGGCCCTTTGAGCCTCCTCTGCCATTCAAAGTGACATGGCTGATAGCCTGTTACTACTTTATCCCCATATCCTATGATTCCTTAGCTCCAAGATAATAAAATGTGAGGCTGGATGAACACAGCAGGCCAAGCAGCATCTCAGGAGCACAAAAGCTGACGTTTCGGGCCTAGACCCTTCATCAGAGAGCATCTGATGAAGGGTCTAGGCCCGAAACGTCAGCTTTTGTGCTCCTGAGATGCTGCTTGGCCTGCTGTGTTCATCCAGCCTCACATTTTATTATCTTGGAATTCTCCAGCATCTGCAGTTCCCATTATCTCTCATTCCTCAGCTCCAAGTGTTTTATCGAACTCTCTTGAAATAATGAAATGGTTTGGCCACAACTGTTTTTTGTAGTAGCCAATTCCATAGGCTCACTATTCTCTTGGTGAAGAAATTTCTCCTCATCAGACTCTGAAATAGTTTACCCCATGGGCCTTAATCTGTGACCCCTGATTTTAGACTCCCCTACCATTGGAACACCATTCCTGCGTCTATCCTGTACAGTCCTGTTGGAATTATGTAGGTTTCAATGCGATCTCCCCTCATTCTTCTGAAGTCCAGTGAATATAATCCCACCAAATTCAAACTCTCCCAAACACAAGTCCTGCCATCCCAGGAATTGATCTGGTAACTTCACTGTACTTTCTCTATAGCAAAAACATCCTTCTTCCAATAAGGAGACCAAAACTGCATGTAATATTCTAGGCATGGTCTCACCAGAGCCCTGCATAATTGTTGCAAGACTTCCCAACACCTGTGCTCAAATTCTCTTACTATGAAGGCCAACGTACCATTTGGTTTCTTTATCACCTGCTGCATATCCATGGCTGATTTGATAATCCTCACTTTCCTGCCTTTCCCATAACCCTTGATCCACTGACTAAAAGTCTGGCTATTTCAGATTTCAATATATTTGATAACACAATCTCAATACCCCTCTGTGGTCAAGAATTTAACAGACTCACAACTTTCAAAGAAGAAATTCCTCCTCATCTATGTCTTATATGTGTGAACCCTTATTTGGAGATGATGTTTTCTAGTCCTGGACTCTCCCACAAGGTGGGGAAATAATCCTCTCGTCTTCCATGCTGTTAAATCTTATGGTGGCTACAAGAGCAGCTCAGAAGCTAGGAAACCTGCAGCAAGTAACTCACCTCATAACTCATCAAAACCTATTTGTTCTCTACAAGGTTTAAGTCAGGAATGTAATGGAATACTTCTCACTGGCCTGGATGAAAACAGGTTCAACAAGACTCAGAAAGCTTGACAGCATCCAGCACAATAGCAAATCTTTTTGATTACCATCACATCTACAAACATTCCCTTCATCACCGATGCTCAGTGGCACCAATGAATGCTATCTACTAGATGCACTACAGAAATTGACTACAGCTGCTTTGTCAGGATGGTATAATTTTGTTGAGTGTTTTAAAAACTGGGAACTGAAATGAGAAAGAACAGTTTTGAAATGCAACTAACCTGACACCTGGGCGAGAATCATGGAAACAATTATTTGCAGTAAAAGGCAGTAATGAAGTTTGAATTGTAAACAATTTGGAACCAAGGGGATGTATAGATGCAGCTTTTGCTGGTAACAAGAAGTTGATTGCTCTATGGACTAGTGACCAGTTTAGAAACATAAAGACATTATGGCCTATCAACAACTGTGTGCTTGATTGTCTCCATAACTGAACAGCTTGGAGATGGGAGAAAGTTAATGTGAGAGATCAATAGAGAAAGAGAGCAGGAGATAAGCAGAGCAAGAGACAAAGGCAGAGGGGAAAGAGATTAAGAAAAAAAGGGCAGATAAAGGAGGAATGGAAACAAAAAGAAAAAGAAAGAAGTTCTTCTCTGTTCTATACAGTCAAAATTCATTTTGTTTTAGTTATTCATGCCATGTGGATGTTGCTGGCTGGCCAGCATTTGTTGCCTGTCGCTAGATGCCCTTGAGAAGATGGTGGTGAGCTGCCTTCCTGAACTGCTGCAACGTACCTCCTATATGTTGACCTACCACGCCCTTAGGGATTTTGACCCTGTGACAGCGAAGGAACGGTGATATATTTCTAAGTCAGGATGGTGAGTGGCTTGATAGGGAACTTGCAATTGCTGGTGTTCCCACGCATTTGCTGCCCTTGTCCTTCCAGGTGGAAGTGCCATGGTTGTGGAAGGTGCTGCCTGAGGATGTTTGGTGTAAACTCGATAAAAAGAGTTTACCGATCCTGAAACAGTTACTGGAAGATGGATCTTCCAACTGATAAGTCAGAGACTTTTTTAAAAAAGGGAACTAGTCACCTGTGTCTCACACCAACAGTAGAAGCATCCTGAGAAAAATAATTGAGGCAGAAAACCTATAGGCACCGTGTCAACAATGAGAACAAGGTCTTGCCAGTTTCTCCCCTCTGTTGTAACCTATTATACCTTGCCTGTTTGTCTGTCTGTCTGTTTCCTTCAGTAATGGCATTGTGGGTCTACCTACAGCAATAGACTGCAATCAAAGGCAGCTCACCATCATGTTCAAGGGCAATTAGAGATGGGCAATACATGCTAACCCAGTCAGTAGTGCATATTGCGCATGAATGATTAAAAAAGTCTTCTGCCTAGCCAAGGTTGAAACCATGGTCTCATGGTAGGTTGTACTTAGCTCAAGATGAAAACAATAATGTAAAATGCTGGCTTTCACAACTGAAAATACTATAATTGTAATGTTAATTTTTAAAAATTCAGGTGGCAAAATAAATACATGTGATTTGCATGATAAAAAGTTGGAAATTGGACAGAAATGATTATAAAAGCATCACTCTAAAATGGAATTTATTGCAGGCAGGTAATTAATCGGTTAATATAATTTATTGTCATCTTTAGTAAGATAGGTTGCATAATCCCATATAATTTAAACCGTGATGCTCCACTAGCACTGCAATTAATATATATGTACACATCCACAAGTGATGCAGCATTATCGCAAAAAGAAATAGGATTGATGCATTTAAAAGAGGAAATTACAATGTTGTTGGTATTAAAGTATATTGTCATTTAAAGTGAAATGGATAATTTCAACCTAACTGATGGGATGAGGTCAGCTGCCTGTTTTAAACCTTGCCCGATGATATTTCTCTCCAGACATCACAGAAATATAGATCAGGCAGGAATAAAAACAAGCAGCTCTATGGATTCAGTGACATTATTTTGAAGAGGAGTGGGAAGTTATCTTTAGCATCCATGGTCATTGTGTCCTCAATCTAAACAATGTGGTCATTGCATTACCCTTTGTGGGAACTGGCTGTGTGCAAATTAGCAACTGTGTTTTTATTATCATTTACGGCGTGAGAGTGTGGCTGGCTAATTCAACATTTATTGCCCATCTCTAATTGCCCAGAGAGCATTGCTGTGTCTGGAGACACACGTTGGACAGACCAGAGAAGAATGGCAGATCTCCATATTTTATAACAATCAACAATAGCTAAATGGCTTCCATAAATGTTGCTTTTCATTTCAGATTTTTTATTGAATTAACATTTCACATCTGACATAGTGGGATTTAAACCCATGTCCTCAGCACATTAACCTGGCATTCTGACTATTCGTTTGATGACATTATCACAATACCACTGTCCTGTATGTTACAACAGTAACACATTTAAAAAGTATTTATTTATTTTCTCTTTTCTGCCAGTCTGCTGATGGAAGCCAGGCCAAGTTGAGGAAATCACAAGTCTGGCATTCTCCACAAACAGCCATTTTTCCTTTGACATAATAGACCATATTTCAGATGGACAGAAGTTGCACTACAAAGCAATCCCTACAGATGCTTGTATTCACAGTAAAGATCAACGTATTTGACTTTCAGCCTGATTCATATCTTTTCAGCATTCTACTACATCATGCCAATATTGGTATGAAGATATTGTGAATCTTTAAGAACTATATTTTTAAAAGGGGCGTCACAGTGGCTCATGATTTAGCACTGCTGCCTCACAGCACTAGGAACTTGGGTTTGATCCCACCCTCAGGTGACTGTCTATGTGGAATTTGCACATTCTCCCTGTGTCTGTGGGTTTCTTTCAGGTGCTTCGGTTTCCCCCCACAGTCCAATGATGTGTAAGGTAGATGGATTGGCCAGTTAAATTGCCAGTATTATTCAGGGATGTGTAGATCAGGTAGTTATAGGGGGCTGTGTCTGGGCGGGATGCTCTGAGGGCCATTGTGGACTTGTTGGGCTGAAGGGCCTGTTTCTGCACTGTAGGAATTCTAAAAAGGACTTTTTTCATTAGAAAGTTAGCCACAGGATTGCTTTTCTTGCTCCTATGATGCTGCTTGGCCTGCTGTGTTCATCCAGCTCTACACCTTGTTATTTAAGAATTACTGAACGTTGTTTTTGGATGTTTTTAATTTTTGGTAATATGTCAGCATTGCTGTCAAGGCCCATTCCTAATTTCGCTTGAATGGAGTAACTTGTTGGGGGTACTTCAGAGGGTAGCTATGGAGCAACATACAGAGCAGAGTGGATAAGGACGGCTTTCCTTCCCTAAAGAGCACTGGAGAACCAGATTGGTTTTTACAACAATGATAGTTTCATGGTTATTATTACCGTGACAAGCTTTCAATTAAAGATTTATTAATTAAATTTAAAAGCAAACTGCTGCCATGTTTAATCCATGTCACTGGAGAAATAGCTTCAGCCTTATGATTACTAGATATTATAAATACACTGTCAGGTTCCACTTGGTAAAGAAGAAATAAAATGTCAACTTCCAGACTGATATTGACTCAATTTTCTTCCCAAAGCAATTTGAAAACAGTTGTCAGTCACAAAGGATCCACAAAACCCATTATGCATTAGACAAATGGAAATGAAATACATCAACACCTTAATTGTACTATGTTGATTTGCTTATCAAACACAAAAGGACTTGACTAACTAAAACTGCAGGTGAGAGAAGAATGCGGACTGCTGATTAAATTAGCGCAATGCCTTTTATGGGCCCTGGCTCAGCACTTCATGAAGGGGCATATAACATAGCAACAAACTTTGCTTAAATCCAAAAAGATGCAAAAATTCAAACACACTTCCCATGAGAATTCCATCAGAAAGAGAGACCCTTTGAAAGCCATTTGTTGTCCAATAAGCAGCCAAATGATTATGTGCCATATCTTGAAAGAGAAAGAATGATTTTCTCTCCCTTAACTTACTCTACCTTCAAGTTTACCTGAGTGTTATACCTCCAGATTATCGACTGCAAGAGCCTTTACAGCGATGGAAATACTTCTGCTTTTTTGAGACATTTACTCCAGCTCATGCATCAATCCAACTGCAGGCCTATGCTGAATTAGAGACTGAGGGTTGTATTTTGTTTTTTGGCTAAGTGAGAATTACCTTGAGATTTTTAGAAGGTTTTTCATCACAAAACCTATCAGGATATCTTGTATCTTACCATATGCCTCATTAACTACCTACACCGCTCCTACAGCATCCATTATTCTTAATTCCCTCCCTATCTTAGCATGCACCATTCCCAGAATAATTTTCCACTCAGCAGTTATCGACCAAAGGAACCAGTATCTCTTATGTTGGTGCCATCTTTAAAATGCCTTTGTGCACCCAGGTAAGTATTGGCGATTCAGTATTGACCCTCACCAGTAATGTAATCTTATACCAGCCACAAAGCCAACTGCTAATGACAGAGAGCTGGCATGGCTGAATTTCCCTTGTACATGAACCTTTTTCACTCATGCTAGCTGCTGTTTAACTATCATGTCACAGTTTACCTGTCCTTAGCTACATTGTATATGAATAACTTCTCTAGGTCACCACTACTCTGTTTCCAGTGCTCCTTTTAGACCCTCACATTGCCATTGTCCGGTTGGGGAATATCACACATAGGCAAGCAATCAAACAATTAAAAAAAAACAACTTCTATTTGCAGCCACCAAAATAAAACTAATTAAATGAACAGAGGTTGCTGGGCACCATTCACAATGCAAATCAAATGCAAGCATCATGACCAATGAATATTAAACATTCCATAATGGACTGTTTCACCCAATTCTCATTGACTGGAAATGAGTGTCAATCTCAGGCCAGTCTGTGTCCGAATTTTAGCACCTGGTACAACCGAGCTCTGTCATACACAAGGACAGCATCCTCCCCTCTAAGTCTTCATCCTCCTCCTTAGAAGACTGCTGTCATCCCTCTAGTTTGTTAGCATCCAAAACCGCCTTTTTGCCTGCTTCAGTTATGCAAAGCATATCACAACAGGATGATGTGGAACACTGCCTGGACTATACTGGAGGACACCTTCTCACCCTCCCAAAAAACTGGTCTAAGCAGTTGAACTGCATCTTCCATCCTAACACCTGCTCCACTACATTCCTGGGTTAAAGTCTGGGTAGCATTGTGTCTGTGCTCTGCATCAGTCAGGGGCTTGCACAATAGCATCATGAGACACTATTGCAGTGGGTAGCCCTTTACTCCCCCTGCTCTCTAACCAGTATTGTTAGGTACGTGGACTCTCATACACTCCAGGTACATGAGAGTGCTCCAGGATTTAGAAACCATGGCAGCTGCCAGGATAATAGGCACACTCATCCAGCAAGTGGTAATGGCGATCACCGATCACGTGAACATTATGGAATGGAATGTCTTTCTATTGATGAATTCTGCAGTGTTGTGAGATGGCTCTGTCTGTGCAACACATGTGCACTCTATAGCACCCTGCATTTGGGGAAACCGGCTTTATTCATGAATCCCACCACTCAAGCTGCAGCACTGGCCTCTGTATGAGAGACAAAATAAACTAGTGTGGGCTCACTCACGAGGCATCTGGCAGTGTCCTGATGCATGTGTGGCTGCACGACTGAGAGATTGTACACTGATCACCCATCACTTCCTAGAGGGAGCTGATCTCACAGAAGTTCAAAATAGCTGTCATCTTGACAGTCACTGGGAGAGGATATTTTTCAACTCCAGCAACCCTCAGGTCCCACTCTAACATCCTGTACAAATCTGTCATTGTGTCGTTGGACATACACAGGCCATGCTGACACTGCATCTCACTCATCTCCAAGAAATAGAATATGGCAAGAAAATGTTGTTTTTCCTGTGGAGCCCATGCATCCAGAGGGTCCTGCAGCTGTGACCAGTCCCTGAGCTGGGTGCTCCTTGTTGCTCATGGCACTGATCATTTACTTATCAGATACCTTCCAAACCCTCCTAATGTTCTCCTGCATTGCTTAGTTTTGAGACCTCCTATTCACTGACCCTTCAGTCATCTCCCATCCAGGGTAGTGGAGTGACCTCTTTAGGAAAGGTGCACTGTATGAATTCTCCTTTCTTTTCAATATGGTGCAGCTTGTCTTCAGTTGTTTCTTAACACTCAAGAAGTTCAATTAAGCCCTCCTGCAGACATTTCCCACACATCGGTTTATCCTGGACTGTCATTTTCAAGAAACCACTAATCATACACATGTCTTACTGTCTTGCCATAATAAATGAACTCAAAGGCCTAGCATTTCAAAAAGCCAAAATAAGTTTCAATCCAATTAGGCTTCAATGCCAGTTTGCCATCACACAGCTGTCTTTGCCCAACATCAGGAATAGGCCATTCAGCCCCTTCAGCCTGTCCCAGTATTTAACCAAAGCATGACTGATTTCTCCATTCTGTTATAACTTGATGGCCTTTCATTTTTACAGTCTGTTTAAAACCCCTTTTTAAAATTATTCTGTCAACATATACTTACCTGGTCATCTACTCCACATTGTCTCCACAGAAATCTCCCCTTGAGGACAAGTCTGTGTTGATATCTACTCTCAATAAAATCTTTTTCTATCAGACTCCATTCAGTGAGTCTACTGCAAATGATTAGTCAAATGTTTTGGATTAATGAGAACCAATGCTCCTAAATGAGATTCCTATGCTGTTATTTTTAAATATAAATCTTGCAACAACAAGCATAATCACCAAGAAAATGGCTATTCTTTTTATCATTTCTAATCACATTTTCCATCAACACTGAATATACACTCTATTTCTATTATGGCATCCTATTAATGACCACAAGGTCAAATCGTTTTCTTGGAGAATTTGAACAGATCAAGCTTCATACTTTTTTATTCATAGAGACAAGACTCTTGAATATATTAATTAAATCTAATTAATTCCTACAATACACCAGCCCAATGGTGTTCCAATCATTATTATTCTGCACCTAAATTGCTTTAAGCAAGCTCTGTTCAGATATGTAATGCAATAAAATATATTAAACAGGAAGAGTGCCGGATAGCAATGTTAATTGGAAATGATTGAGCTTTGAACATACATTTGCTAACTAAATAATATATTTAGCTTCATGTTCAAAAATATTTTTTTCCTGTTTATCTCCCTTATCTGCAATAGTTTACTTCAGCTCAATGGTTCCTTCAAGCTATCCGTTTTTATTCTCAACATCTATCGCTCATCTCATGTTTAAAATTATATAGAAACAGAAAAGTAAATGGAACCAAAAATGTTTGTTTTACAATGCTGATGAAGGTATCATGAAATTTCCATTGCATATATTGGCAAAAATGACTGACAACATATTACACTGCTTCAGGGGCTTAGGTAAAAATGTAAACTGTAAGACTACATGACGGGTGAACTCAAATGATTTACAAAGTCATATGAACGCCATGTAAGTCACAGCCTGAAACATGCTCTAAGCTAACTCGCTAGAATAGAATTTTCTATTCCATCTTGGCATCTCCCCATCTCATCAATTCTGATTGCTCAGTTTCGTTGCTAGTATTTGCAATTTCCACTACTATTGCAACAAAGGTGGTCATATTTTGCTGTGTAGCTTTGCATCACACAATAGGAAGAATTCTTATAAAATGTCTTACTTGTGAAAATTGCACAGCATTTATAAAGGTGCTTTGTCAAATTATGCTCTTTGCATTAATAAAGGAAGGTCTTTGGCAACACTGTATAATGGAACAAACTTGACCAAATTAGTGACTAGCTTTCAAAATTATCTTCTACTTGAAACAAATTTCCAGAAAATAATATATCATTAGGGCCAAGCAGTATTAATGGTAAAATATTTTTGTTGCTTTCATAATTCCCAGGTATCCAAAATGGCAAATAATCTGCATAAGTAATGAACACTTCCTCAATCGTGAAATATGGGTACTTCAATTGAAATGGCTAAGCAGAGATTTGCCAACATGGAAAAATCAGTTGAAACCTATTCAAACCTGCAACTGTGAGGAAGCCGTTTCTCACCAGCATAACCGATACATGTAGGAACACCTGGGAAGTCCAACCAGAAATCATTTCACACCCAGTTTCATGAGCCAACTTTGGCTGTGACTGGTTGTGATTTTTTGGGAAGAGCTGACCTGTGTACTGGGGAGTGACATGGCTGAAATGGCCCACTGGAACCTACCAGCAATGCATAACTATTGTGGTTGCTTTGCTAGTTTTTGGCATTGATGTTGAATATCAATTAATTTTGCCAGAACAAGGAACATGATGGGCTTATACAACACACCAGATTAGTTTACAACAGGCTATTTTTCACCAGCTAGAAATTACCTGCTTCCAAAATAATAATCCATTTGAGATGCATGCGTTGTTCCAGTTCACAAATTACTGCACAAAATAAATTGACACAAACAACATCGCTGGTGAACTGGACACAAAGACACAAGAAATAGGGAGGAATATAGTTGAGAACACTACTCCTGGAACCCAAATACTAAGTTACAAGATTCCAGCACTGCCAAAGACTTGGGAATAACTGGGAAAGTTGCGAGTCAGCATCTTACACTTCTACCCTACAGCAGTCATAAGCACATTGATAATTACATAGAATCAGGTTCAGTGAAGGAGAATAGATGAAGGTGGATGCCGATGGAAGAGGCCCCAACTTGGCTGTTGGCAAAATACAGCAGAAAAGACACTGGTTGATATGACACCTATAGCCTTCTGCACATGAGCACTGTCACTCAATCACACCTCACACCCTCTTCAGGCAACTGTCATGCACTACGTGCTCTCTGTCTCAGTTAACTTTCACTTACTCAGAGAGATCACAGGACAAAGGCAATAGTTACAAAAGCACAGTGAGAGACTGGAGCAGTGGGTAGGCAGCTGCAGACAGATGATGCTTGTCCGAGTGTGCCGCAGCCTTTTAAAGATGACCCTAGTGCCAGGGTTACTGTTCTTTTCTGGGATATCCTGGCAGGGGCAAGTTGTTCCAGGTTTGATAAGTGGTAGAATGAAGTCAGAATCATATGAGATGGGTAACATATGAGCAGGGTTGGCAGTTCATGAAGTAGGCTTACTTAAAAAAATCACACTGGGATAACTTGATAGGCCTCACAAAGAGAATCCTTTCATGAAATCCAACAAAATTGATCCTGAATCAAAAAAAGGTAAAATTCAACCAACTTTTCTTGGAAAGGTTCTGACTCATATGTGGAAATTTATGTAGAAATACATTTATGTAGGAAGTGTTTATTTGTTGTGTAAAATTTAATTTAGTTGTGTTTGTACATGTTAATATAATTGTGTTTCCCAATAAAGGTATGAAATGACCTCACCAATTTACTTGTGGCAGATGCATCTGTCCATGACAGTATCAGTAAGTATCATCACAACACGGTCCTTGTAGAAGGAAAGTCCTGCTCTCAACTTAAGGCATCCTGCTATCATGTTGCATGGCATTATCATCTTGCCAAATGGAATAGATTTTGAACTGACCTAACAACTCAATACTGGGCATACATGAGACACTGTAGACTATCACAATAAAATAGAGTTGTATTCAACTATAAACTGTAACCTAATGATCAACTACATCCCCTACTCTATCGTTAACACCCAGCCAGCAGATCACCAACAGTTCAATGAGCCGTAGGAGCAGCACCGTGTATACCAATAAACTAGGTATCAATCTGGCAATTTATGCAGCATGCAATGGATGAGCATAAGAAATCGCACAACAACAGTCAAGTTCTAAGCTTTGCAGTCCTGCTATACCCAGTCATGAACAGTGGCAGCCAATCAGGATGAGGGGACTCTACAAATATTACCATTTTCAATGATGGGTAAGGTGGTTTGGCGGGGGTGGGTGGGTGTTGCTGTACATATCATTACAAAAGAAAGGCTAATGCATTTTTATCTATTTTCAGCCAGAGGTGTCAATGGAATGATCCACTTTGATCAGCAGAGATCAGAATCAGAATCCCCAGCATCACAGATTTCAGTGATGAAGGGTCTAGGCCCAAAACGTCAGCTTTTGTGCTCCTGAGATGCTGCTTGGCCTGCTGTGTTCATCCAGCCTCACATTTTATTATCTTGGAATTCTCCAGCATCTGCAGTTCCCATTATCTCAGTATACAGCCAATTTAATTCACTCCACTTGACATCAGGAAACAGTTGAAGGCAATGGTTATTGGAGAAGCCTTAGGAGCTAAGAATATACTATCAATCAGACGAAAGATGTGCTCTAGAATCAGTTACAATACTGATATCTACACAGTAGTGTAGAAAATTGTCCAAGCATGTCTTGACCACCAGAAAATGGACAAATCCAACCCAACCATTTGACGTCTCATCACTCTACTCTCACTCTTGAGCTAAGTGATGGAAAATATCTTTGAAAGTGCTGTCAAACAGCACTTACCCAGCATTACCCTGTTCACTGATGCTCAGTTTGAGTTCCATCAGGCCCATGCAGCTTCTACCTCATTACAGCCTTGGTGCATACATGGATAAAAGAGCTGAACTGAGGAGACAGTGAGGGGTCACTCGTAACAGCAAGGCAGCATTTGACAATTGTCATCAAGGGGTCCAAAAAAAACTGGTCAATGGGAATCAAGGAAATCTAGTGTTGGTGGGAGACATACCTGGCAAAAAGGAATTTTGCTGTGATTCATGGAAATCAATCAATCAGCCACAGGACTTTACTGCAGGAGTTCCTCAGGTTAGTGAACTAGGTCCAACAAACTTTCCTAATGACCTGGAGAAGGGTCACCAGACATGAAACATTAACTCTTTTTTTTCCCTCACAGATGCAACTTTGTTTTTGTTTACTGATGACCTTCCCTTCAAGGTCAGAGATGGAGATCTTTATTGTTGATAGTACAATGTAAATCACCCTTCACGATTCTTCAGATATTGAAGCAGTCCAAGCCCAAATAAAGCAAGATCTACACCTATCGGGTTAACAAGTGGTTGTAACATTCACACCACGTAAGTGCCAGTCAATGGCCATCTCCAAAAATTACTTCTTGACAGTCAATGACATTACCATGGCTGAGTTTCATACCATCAACACCTTGAGATTGACTGTTGACCGTGAACTGATCAGGATGAGCCATATAAATACGATGGCTTCAAGAGCAGGTCAAAGGCTAGGAATTTAGTGATAAATGAATCACCTCAAATCTTCCCAATACCAATCAAAGCACAAGTAAGGACTGTAATAGAATACTTGTCTGGATGGGTCCAGCTTCAATAACACTTAAGAAGCTCATTGTCATCAAGGACAAAGCAGCTTGCTTGATTGGTGCCTCATCTAACATCTTTGTAATTCACTTCCTCTACCATTGATGCACAGTGGCATCAATGTGTACCATCTACAAGATGTACTGTAACAATTCACCAAAGATCTTTAGACAAGACCTTCCAAAGCCATAACCTCTACCACTTTGAAGCTTAAAGGGCATTAGATACAAGGGAACACCACCAAATTCCTCTCCAATGCATATTCCATCCCTAGCTGGAACTACATTGTCATTTCTTCTCTATTGCTGCATCAAAATCCCCGAACTTCCCCCCTTCCCCCCCACCCCCAACAATAACATTGCATGGACTGCAATAATACAAAATGTTAAAATTCAATTAAATGAATTCACAAATTAAATAACTTACCATAATGACTTTCCATTCATTGGATTAATTAATTATTTTAATCAGTATATTTAATAATAACCCATCCCACATTGAAATAGGTAACAGATAGTAGGAACTGCCAATGCTGGAGTCTGAGATAACAAGGCATAGAGCTGGATGAACACAGCAACCAGGCAGCATCAGAGCAGCAGGAAAGCTGATATTTCAGGTTTGATACTTTCTTCAGAAAATTTGGAAATCGTAGTGCAACTTGGTCATCAAAATAAATTGAATGTGGTCTGCAAACAGAAACTTAGTTGAATGAAGAATTGTAGGAAGTCATGAAAGCCAACAGGAGTCAACTCAAAACTGTCAGAGTTATCATAAACACAATTAATATGCTATTTGCAGTGTCTTTAACATCACAAAACATCTCAAGGTGCTTCAGAGGAACACACCAAAACAAAAGATCTGACCATGCCACATGAGTAGGTGTGAATCATATCAAAAGTTTGAATGTAGCCATATTTTCTCTTATCTTCCTAAGCCCTCCACTCCCTTAAATCTGTCATTGCTTTCATCAATCTTTAAAGAACCAAAAAAACACAATTGAGTAATAAACTGCTTGAGTGATAAACTATCGTTGTCTTTATGCTACCCTCAGCAAGACTACACAGCGATTTCTTTCTGACTTTTGTTTCTGATTTTCTTCTAACTTTTCAATGTAACTTGAAATATGGGAGCAAGTTGGGAGAAGACACAGTACTTTCTGTTGGTCATGACTATTCACTTATTCTTTTACATCTAATTTTCTAAGTGCATCACCAGATAAAGTCTCCAAATGTAACCCAGTCTAAAGTTGCAACTGCAGCAGCTTAAAATTGATTGAGAATTTAACAAAATCAGAACACTTTGGGTAGATTTTCGTCCTGACTGTTTGAGTAATCTAATGAGGTAGACTGTTAACCCAAATATTATTGTAACGATTTCAATGATTAAAGATCAGTAATGTATACAATAAATGGACAACCTGCCTTAAGAAGATCTGCATCTCTCTGCTGGTGAAGATGTTAATCATTCCCTATGGAGAAAGACTCTTGTGCTACATCCAGCAAATTTAACAACATATTCTTTATAAAATGGGATTGCAATTGTGTTACACTTCACAGTTTTGCTCGGCACCTTTCCAATACACATCTACACAATTCAAATAATTTTTGGAAACTTCACACTGACAGCATTGTAATGTTTTTCTTTCCATGGATTCACTGTCTGGGAATCCTGTTATTTTGAATTAATATAATTAGATAAACATGAATGACCAATTGATATGGTGTCTTGCATCACCTTACAATGTTCCAAAACACTTCACAGTCAATAAAGTACATTTGAAATATAGCCACATATGTAATGTGAGGAAATGCAGCCATCAATTTGCATACAGCAAGCTACTACAAACAACATGAAAACTAACCAGAAGATTACTTTTTAAAAGATAATATTGACAGTAGTGGGGGCAGACCTAGAAACTGATCATTCTTGGAAAATGGAGTTTTCCAAACTTAAATAGTAGCAAATATATCCAACCCCTTTTCAAAGCCCCTTTTGTCTTTTTTTGAGTTGGCTTTACCACAAGAAAGGTTGTTATTTGAAATAAAAAGCTTGTAACATTGAAGTCAAAGAGTTAGTGCCTGTCTGCAATTTCATCTGAAGTACCCCATTATACAAAGACAGACAAAAGATGGAATGGTTCTTTTTCTTATGCAGGCTATTGCATTATTGAGATTTATTGCTCATGTTCTATAACATTGAAAGTTTCTACCAAAGTTTAGATCACAAAGTTACATTTTCTTTCTGCACATCCATACATCATGTTTGATGTATCATCCCAATTTTCAAACAAAGTATGTAGGTAAAATGTAATACATTTTTGTAATGTACTGAATTTCAGATCAATTGCACGGAATGTAATTACTTATAGTAAAATATTTTGGTTTTTTTTCAAGAATAAAAGATCGTTTTCATTTTCAACCAAACTGTTTGAATGTTACAGAGATAGTAGGAACTGCAGATGCTGGAGAATGTGAGATAACCAAGTGTAGAGCTGGATGAACACAGCAGGCCAAGAATCATCAGAGGGGCAGGAAGGTTGATGTTTTGGGCCTAGACCCTTCTTCAGAAATGATTTCTGAAGAAGAGTCTATGCCCAAAACGTCAGCCTTCTTGCTCCTCTGATGCTGCTTGGCCTGCTGTGTTCATCCAGCTCTACACCTTGTTTTCTCTGTTTGAATGTTAGTTTTGTAAATATTTTTTAAAAAGCACAAACACAGGTGAAGTAGTAACAGCTTAGCATTAGGGAAATTGTTTATTTAAAAGCAGAAGAATGTTTTTGCCATTTTCAAAAGCAACTTTATTTTAGTTGAATATTACTCACATGTTTGGCTTAATTGATTTAAATAGCTTACCTCAGCTTGAAGAAGGCAAATTCTAGACTGCTTCAGATCTTCTATAGGCACAACTGTGGCTTTTGGCTTTTCAGTTTCTGAGAGAAACAGTAGGGTGATAATCTCCAAATCCACAGTGCATCCTACAACTCTTCGTGATGTCAAATGCCTCCACAGCATCATAAAGTTGCTTGTAACCCCTTTATAAATCTTTCATTTGTAGGAATATGACCCAAACTCCAGCCTGGATATTGTCCACATCTTGTTGCATATGAACATGGACTGCTTCAGCATCTGACTAGTCATGAATGTTGTCAAACATTGTGCAATCATTGGTGTACTCCTCCCCTTCTAACATTATAATGAAGGGAGGGTAATTGATGAAGCAACTGAAGATGGATGGGCATAGGACACTACCCTGAAGAACTCCTACAGAGATGTCTTGGAGCTGAAATGGTTCACTCCCAACAACCACAATCATCTTCCTATGTGTCAGGTATGACTCCAATCACTGGAGAGTTTGCCCTGATACCCATTGATCCAGTTTTGTTGGGGGTCCTTGATGCCACAGTCGGGCAAATGCAGACTTGATGTCACAGGCTGTCACTTTCACTTCACCTCTGGAATTCAACTCTTTTGTCCATGTTTGAACCGAGGCTATAATGAGGTCGGGAGCTGAGTGGCCCTGGTAGTCCCCAAACTGGGCATCACTGAGCAGATTAGTACTGAGCAGATGCTGCTTGATAGCAGTATTGATAACAGCTTCCATCACCTCACTTTATTTGATTGAGAATAGGTTGATGGGCCAGTAATTGGCAGGGTTGAAAATATTGCATACAGAAGAAATGAGTCACCTGTGTTATGGATCTCCTCCTTTAATCCATGTGTTGCAATTATCATAGAGACTGATAACTTTTGAAATGATATTTGAATTCTTAGAGATTGACTTCAAGGAATTACACCAGAATTTCAACACTTAAGATGTGGCCTATCTAAAAAAAAACTAAAATCAACATTAAGCAAAGATTATTTAGTCAGCTAACTCACATTCTGAACAACAAAACATACATTAGATTCTTAGTATTATCAAAAGAACTTCATTTGTAAGTTATGATATATTCTCAACTAAAATGTAATCTTGTTTCTTTTGTTTTATAATCCATAAATAGTCTAACACATAACTGAATATTTTTTATCCCATCAACAAATCATCATGGCACTTTTTCCTTATCTATTAACTGCCACTAGCAAATCATCCACATTGCCAATTGGATGTTTACATTCAAAGCCTATCAAGGGCAATGCTAACCACCAAAAGGTCAATTCTGAAGAAGAGTCATTTGACCTGAATGTGGCCTAACGTGCTGAGTTTTTCCAGAAATTTTCTGATTTTGCAGCTAAAGGTGAGGGTGACATGGAGACAGTGGGATCACAGACGAAAATAAAGCACTCCACACCCTTCAGTGCCCGCATCTCTCTCTAAAGGCATCGAGTGTATTAGTGGCCACCGCATGCTCGAGTCCTGTTTTTTAAATCCTGAATTCTTCCCAGCATATTGACAGGCTGTCATCTTCCTGCAACACTGGGACAAGACTTTCAGAGTATTAGTTTTAGAAGTCCCTTCTCCCAATCTTCCTAAACATAACAGGATCCAATTTCAGCAGCAAGACACTGTCTGGTAACTTTTTGGTTTTAAAATCTCTATAAGGCCCAGCTCTTCAAGTTGGGAATTCATTTTGTCCAACATACCTTCCTTACAGCAACAGGTGAATCTTCATGCAGCAGTATCTCTCTCCATATCCACAGGATGTCTGAGTTTGATTCACTGAGAATCTGTGGACAGAATGTTTAGGGCTCACCACAGATCTCAGAAGGCAAAATTTCTGTTTCTCGACTGTGGGTTAAACTTCTGGTATTAAGTCCTCAGAACCTGTCAGACAGGTAAGTTTTCCTGATATTCTTAGTCATGAACCTGTATTGCATTCATTGGTCTGTCACAAATGATTACTATGAATTATGTTGATAGGTACAATTTTGTTGGCAACAGCAGGAAACACTTGTTCACAAATCTGACTATACGCATGGGATGAATATCTGACAGCTTCCTCCTACATCCAACGAGTAAACCATTAATCTGCTAATTGACTCTTCAGAATCAAGCCATTTCATTGCTAATGTTAATGATGAGAATGCTGCAGAATCCAGGGCAGTAGTAAGATGAGTATTAGGGCTGAAGTTTTTTTTATGTCTAGCTGCTCATGAGAAGGCATATTTATGCACAATTAGGTTTATTTCATTTTTAAACCATTCCAGTGTTCGGAGTGACGGCTGTTTACATTCAGCAGGTCATGAGAAGTCACATTTATAAGCTGTTAGGCTTACTGCAATAGAATGATTACAATGTTAGAAAAGAAGGCTGTTGGAGCCATTAGTCTGCCCAATCAAGGTAGTCACACTGATTCATTAGAACAATTCTTAGCTTAAAAAAGGAGTTAAATGAAGTATGAACCTAAACGGAGGTGCAATGTGAAAGGGGCATAAATAAAAATGGTTACCAAAGGAATGTCAGGTAAAGCTGTACAACTAATTAAAAGTGGGTTTAAGGATAAGGTTAAGCATCAGAATATCTCAATGGAAGGGGGGGTATCAGGAAAAGAGCTGAAATGTTGAGGGAAATAATAAAAGGGACCAATATTAAGAAGAGAAGATTGATGCAGAAAAATGGAAAGATAGGGTAAATGACAAGGCCATCCACAGTATTGGGGGTGAAATTGTACTCAAAAGGAGGAACAGTGACATGGCAGGGAGATTAATTAAAAGTAAAGCATACCACTATCATCTTAGCAAAAGTCAATTCACAAGAGAGGAGTCTGGAAATGAGCAAGCAAGGAGGTCCAGAACTGTTTGCACATGGTGAGACAAGGTGAGTACAAGCCAAAAAAGAAGTAATCAAAACATAAACTGGAAAAACAGATTGTAAAAGCAATACTTTAATGACTTTACTTTGAAGATAAACCACACATTAAAGGCATATTCGGCATTAAAATGACAAATAGCTATCATGTTCTGGCAATTATAAGCTTTTCAAAAGAATGGAATCGAAGGTTCATCAGCAAAGCTATTGGCTGTGTTTGGGGATGTTGAAAGTAGGAGTTAATACACAATCAGCCATGCAAAATCAATCCCACGACCCTGCATTTGAAAGTTAACGACATAGCAATGAAATCATTATGCTGGCTAGATCATTCCAATGGCTACTGGCTGCTTAGCTGCTTCCCAGGGAGTAATGATGATCGGGTAGATTCACATTGTGTTACTTGGCAAGTCCCCGCAAAGAAACATTAAGATAAGGAGCACAAATTTGTTGCACATGACTGCATCAGGGAGGAGGAGAGCCAGTGACAAGCTGTACCCTGAGCGTGGCTGGCTAATGACCCCAGTGAGAAATCATTCAACTGAAAGTGAACAGCCCTAAAATGCAACACACACGTCCACTTGGAGTATCATTGGATAAACAAATAGCCTCCCATTACGTTGGCTGCTCAAGAGCACTCCAGCACTGGCTGGACAGGGTTCTTGACTAGTCATTGTTTATGCATTATGCATAATCTAGACCAAACATGCGGTGAGAAGTTAGAAGAGTGGGAGATGGAACAGTCACCTATCTGCTTAGATGAGGAAGAAGGGAAATCTGATTGGCATGCTGAGGGACCAAATGCTAGTGGTGATGATTGTAAAAAAGCCAGACAGCAATGAGAAGAGATAAACAGACCTGCACTAAGCGATATCAATTATAGTTGAGAATGGATAATTTTGCAGGATCATTTGTGGTCACCTAAAAGTTAAAGGCAATTAAGAGGCTTAAATGTTACTGCCCTCAAATGAATGCTTGTTTTATAACTGTAAACCGTTATAATACTATGTTGTCCAACATTGTATATTATTTTTCTCCCATTGTATTAATAAGATCCATTTCAAATTGCTGATCAAATCATCAACATGAGTGATTGAGGCTGACATGGGGGCTGTGAATTAATGATACAAAACTTAGTTGACAAGAACCATTCACATATCAAATAAAAATGAAGAGGTCTGGCTCTATGCTGATTTACTCCTGAAGTACAACCATAGCTTACATTCCAACTTTCAGAGTAAAGGATTTTCCCAGCGAACTGCCATAAATATAAATCTTGGAGCTCTTTGCATTGCTGCATCTTACGTGCATGTGAGTGTCTAGGGTCACCATTATACTTCAACATAGTCTACAATGAAACCATTAACAGTTAGAAGTCTTAACAGTGGAATGAGACCAAAGGGATGCATATGAAAATGTTATATCTGTTTGCAGCATAGTGTTGCATAGGTTTACACCTATGTAACTAAAACGACTTCAATATTCTTTAATCTTTCTATTCCTTGCGGCAAAATGTAGTACCTTCTCAGCAGCTATAGTTAAGTTTGTGGAAACCTGCTGAATACTTTGCTATCTTGCCCCTGATGACTTTGGTGGGTGTTCCCTGGAGTCTAAAGGATTTCAGCCTGCTGTGGTAAAGGCTTGATAACCTCAGACTGTTTCTAGAGCCAGTTACATCCTGGTAGAAGTGAAGTGGAAGAGTATCTCCAGTGCATTTTGAGAGGACAATTTCTTGGTGTTTCTGCCCTGTATAACCCTTGAAGGGATGAGGCCAATTAGGCATGGTCAAGGTCCCTCAGTTCCCTGATGCTGATCCAACTAATGAAAATAAAGGAGTGAATGTCCCACTGCATAACTGACAGTTATTGGCTCTCCATGACACCTGCTACCTGGTCAATGCAGGCAGCCATGGGCTTGTATACTGAAGACATGATTTCAGTAAGAGCGTGGGCAGACTCTGACCTGTACAATTTCCCTGACACCTCTGCTAGACATTCCCCTGCTTACCTCTGCATTTCACCAGCTCTTTTATAACCATGTCCAGAGATTCATCATCTGTACTGTACTCCAAAGATGTCTGTTTCCAAATAACCCTGAGACTCAGAAATCTCAACTGTAACTTGGAAGGAGGGAGCTATTCCAATGGGACAGGTTCCACCTGAATTATGCCGGGACCAGAGTCCTGGTGAATTGCACCACTAAAGATTAGATAGGGCTTTGTAGATAGGTTGGGGGGGGGG
Organism: Stegostoma tigrinum; assembly: GCF_030684315.1. Taxonomy (NCBI): domain Eukaryota; kingdom Metazoa; phylum Chordata; class Chondrichthyes; order Orectolobiformes; family Stegostomatidae; genus Stegostoma; species Stegostoma tigrinum. The sequence continues at coordinate 36,324,775 of NC_081371.1, forward strand.
TGGGGTGGGATGGGGATGCATGTTCAGTTGCATTGAAAATAATAAAATTAAAGGTACAAGAGAAGATAGGATTACAGTCAGTGATGGGGTTGATATTTAGCAGATAGTAAAAGGAAGAGACAGAATGTGTTAACATCATGTTGTACCAAGAAACCATAAAAGTGTAAGGAAACTCAATAATAGAGAAAGCCTAAAGGCTTTGTATCTTAATTCACGAAACATTTGGTATTATATAGACAAAGCGATGGCACAAATTGAGGTAAGTGAAATCTCACTGCCATTGTGGAAACATGGTCACAAGGAAATCAAAACCAGGAGCTTAACACTCAGGGATATTTGACCTTTCGGAGAGACAGATGAAAAAGGTGATGGGAAGCACCATTCATAAGAAATGAAATTAGGGCAGTGCTGGGAGATGGTTTAGATTCAGGTGATGTAGAGTCCATTTTGTTGAAGATTAAAAAGTAGCAAGGGAAAGAAGACGTTGGTAGGAGTAGTGTACACACTACCAATCACAGCCTCACTGTAAGAAAGGCTAAAAATCAACAAATAATAGGGGCATGTAAAAAGGCTTGAGCAAAAATTATGGATGACTTCAATCTTCTGTTAAGTTAATCAAATTGGAGAGGGTAAATGTGACAAGGAATTCATAGAGTCCGTCAGAGTTGGTTTATTATAGCATTATGTCTCATGGAGCCGACCAGGGAACAGGCTACCTTGGATCTAATAACGATAATGTTGCAGGTTTAATAAATGACCCCTGAGCAAAGGATCCCCTAGGAAGTAGTAATCATAACATAATAGAATTTAATATTCAGTTCATGTGTGTGAAACTTGAGCCAAAATCAACTGTGTTTAACTTAAATAAAGGGAATGACAATGAAATGAGAGTTAGCTAAAGAACTGGATTGACAGATTAGCATGAATAACAGTAAACAAGCAATAGCAAGACATCTCAGGAGGTAATTCATGATATATCTCAGTGAGAAGGAAAGGTTCTAAGAGAGGGATAAACATCCATGGCTACACAAGGAAGATATGAGCGGTATTAAATTGAAAGACAGAGAATATAAAAACATGGAAGTCAGTGATTGCGCCAATGAATGGAATAAATTCAGAATCCAGAAAGTAAGACTAAAAAGATGTTTTGAAGGAGACTCAACCAGAGTGCATAGAGGGAAACCAATGGATGATGTTGTTCATTTTGGAAGGGAGAACAAAAGAACAAAATATTATTTAAATGGAGAAAAACTTCAGAAAGCTGCAACACCAAGGGATCTGAGCACTTGTGCACAAATTATATAAAGCTAGCACACTGTTGCAGTGGGTAAGCAGGAAAACTAATGTAATTTTGGTCCTTACTTCATTGGTATTGGACTATCAGAGTAGGAACATTTTGCTGCAACTACACAAGGTGCTGGTAAGATCACATCTGGAGTATTGTAAGCTGTTTTGGTCTCCTTATTTAAAAAGCATATCATTTCATTGGAGGCAGTTCAGAGAAGGTTGACTAGAATGTTTCCTGGAATGGAGAGATTACCATATGAGCAAAGATCAAACAGATTGGGACTCTGCTCACCAGAGTTAAGAGGAATGACTGGTGATCATATTTTAAAAAAACAGGATTGTTAAGGTAACAAGGTGTAGAGCTGGATGAACACAGCAGGCCAAACAGCATCAGAGGAGCAGGAAGGCTGACATTTCGGGCCTAGACCCTTCTTCAGCTTGGCCTGCTGTGTTCATCCAGCTCTACACCTTGTTACCTCAGATTCTCCAGCATCTGCAGTTCCTACTAAATCCGAAAGGATTGTTAAGGTGCTTGGCAGAATAAATACTGAGAGGTTGTTTCGCCTCATCTGAGAGTCCAGGACTAAAAGACCTACTCTCAGAGTAAAGGGGCACCAATTTAAGATTGAGATGTGCCCGAATTTCTTCTAATAAAAAATTGTGAATCTTTGGAACTCCTTGCCACAGAGAGCACAGGTTGGGGGAGGAGGGCTGTGGTTTCGGGGTGCAGAGTCCTTGTGCATATTTAAAACTGAGATAAATATATTCTTGATCAGTAGGGGAATCAAGACTTTACAGAGAAAGGGCAGGAAAACTGTTTATGAGGAATATCAGATCAACCATAATCCTACTGAATGAAAGAACAGGCTTAAGGGACCAAACTGCCTACTCCTCTTCCTATGTCTTATGGTCTTACCATCTTATGGTCTTCTTCTTCCTATGTCAGTGCTGTGTGATTATGATCCTGAGCCTGTCCTGGACGTATTACTCACTGAAGTGAATGTCTCTGTACTGTTACAGATGGGCTGAAATACATCCTTTGAGGTTTCAAGCTGTTTCTCCTCAGGTGTCTTCTGGAGAGCTGGTCGCATGGGTGGGGTTTTCCTCTTCTGTCCCTTGCTTGGCTCTGCGTTGCTGAGTTATAGTTAAAGATTAGTTAGTGTGTCAATGTGCCATCCTTACTCAGCTTTCATTTAAGATGTTGATGCTTGATGGGCAGCTGGTATTACTGATTGGAGATAATCCACAGAGGTCTCTGCTGCACTATATTTTACACTGTTCCCTTTTAACACATCGGTTGTGATTAAAATTTATGTATTATCATTATCCCCATCATAATGTGATCAATAATAATGATTAGGTGTGGAATATTCTGGCATAATATTACTCTAGATGCAATAAAATACAGATTCCTCATTAAAAAGTATTTAAATGTTGTATGTATTGATAGTGTTAGTGTATTCCGGACACCCTTTATTGAGAATTTAAATCCAAAAGATTACAATTCAGGCTTCATATATCATTGTATTAATTTCAATATTAATCATGCAAAGATGTCAGTATGTGTGCTGGATTGAAATGAGTTTTGATCAATGAAGGCTCACTGCAGGGCTGAATAATCCAGAAAAAAATTTCTGTTATATCTCGGTATTCTACATTAGCTAAAAAGGTTACATACACATTTTTAACTTCAGCAAGTTAGACATACCTCTTTTGTCACTGGATTTATGCACTCTCCAGAACAGTGCATTGAAGAGAACCATGCAAGAAAGACCATTCAGCCTTATGTTATTCCATTATTAATATATGATGATAGATGAGGGAAAAGCCATAGGTTGACCATGGTGGCTCCATTGTGGGCATAGGAGAGGGCTGTCCTGTTTGGACAGCCTTTAAGCCAAAGATAGATGGTCACCAGCACTGATTGTCCCCATTTTAACAGTTTTGCCTATCTTCACCAACTTCCTGACTACTCCCATCACCCCAGAAGCCATTTCCTGGTTAGGAGGATGAAAACTTCCATGACATCTGTTTTTCAGTTGAAGTCCCAGCAGTGGCTATCACTCTTGGTGACAAGTCTGAACAATCAGTCCTCTGATTAGCTAGAAGCTCCTCAAAGCAGGTCACCGCCCTTTAAAGGGATACAACCCCAAGGCAATGAATTACTTATCTAACACTCACCCCATTCCCTGAAAAATGCAGCTGGGGATCCTGCAGATGGCTAAGGCAGGCTCACGCCTGGCATCCAGGTCTGATGCCATTCCAGTCAAACAGAGACCAAGCTGCACTAAAATATGTCTTCAATTAATGTAAATATAAATCAATCAGGCTGTACATGTACCTTTTTTTAAAATAAGATAGCAAGATACATTTCATATTTAAATTGCTCACTATTGTTAATATTGATTTTGTATTTGGGTGGGCAGTAGATGGAGTAATCACAAGATCCATCCAAGATAACAAAGTGTGGAGCTGGATGAACACAGTAGGCCAAGCAGCATCTCAGGATTTGCTTGGCCTGTTGTGTTCATCCAGCTCCACACTTTGTTATCTTGGGTTCTCCAGCGTCTGCAGTTCTCATTATCACAGGATCCATCCAACTGCTTGCAATAATGGCTACGCTAATCTGGGTACCAGATCTTATTTAGATTAGGCCAGTAAACAACAAGCATTATTCCAAAACTCACAAACAGCCGACGGTCCTGGGAAGGGTTGAACATCTGGAGGTAGGCAGTACCGAGACACATGTTATTCTTATGTGAGATGATAATGAGAAGATGAAAAGTCCGGAAATGCAAGATTTTCTGGGACAAAGGCAGCAATAAGAATTTCTTACTCTACTTGGGATCTCACTGCTGGAAATTTTCAGGAACTATGCGGCCTTTGTCATAACACTACCGGGAATAGGGCAAAGGGATCATTAGGAGTTCAGATTCAGTGCCAGTGTTGGTGTTGCAACTATTAGACCACAACAGCGTCATCTGCTCTAACTTAAGTGAAACAAAATTAACCCCTGTAAATTTATCCAGGGTTTCTTTCTGATTGCTACACGGTGACGCCTGCTGAGAGCTTGTCTCTCTGTATGTACAAAAATTAGATAAGAGTAGAATCAAGCATGGGTGCGATGTTCCTCATAGCAAAATTGCAAGCTCCAACTTCATCTAATAGCAATTTGGACAAGATGCCAGAGAGTGATTGACATCCACTGAACAATATGTCTGTAGGATTTAAGAGAAGGGAGTCAGGACAGGGAATAAAAACTACAGAGAAAATCACATAGGGAAAAGACAAATTTATAAAATTGTTTTTGATGACATTCTTACGTCAGCTACTAAAGCATTAAGATGTGTTTACCAGCATGGTTTAAAATAACAATAACGTATATTAATATGAATAATAGATACCCCTAAAGAGATGGAAAGCAATAAGTACTTTTGTTTTTATTCCTCCTTTCAAATATCTTTCGATTGTGCATCAACAATCCACAACACTAAACTAATAAACTAAAGAATGAGAGTCCACATTCCATCATGGAGTTCTGACAGCTTGAATTCTTTGTTCTTATTTATTCCTTCATTGCAAGTGGGCATTGTTGATATAGTCAAATTTGTTGTCCATCTCTCGTTGCTCTTGACAGTGTGGCTTGCTGGGCCATTGGAGTGGGTGTAGAGAGCTAAACACATTGCTGTGGCAGTGGAGATATATGTAGGCTAGACCCAGTAAGGCTGTCAAACTTCCTTCCTAAAAGGTCATTTGTGAACAAATTGACTGTTTTTTGGCCACCTATAATACTTGCATAGGTATAATTACTGAGAATATTTTTCAATTCTGGATAAATTCCAGCAGCTGTGATGGTGGGATTTGAAATCATGTTCCAAGAATGGTAGCTTGGGACCCTGGATTATTAGCCCAATGACGTTTTCTCCAAGCCACTCTCTCTCTATCTGTTTTTAAAGGAAAACCACGAAAAATCTGGTGTCAAAAAGTGACTATTAAGCTGCTGAATTGTGGTTAAAACTTGGCTGGTTTCTTAATGTCCTTTAAAGGAGGAATCCTGCCATCATTAGCTCTGATCTATATTTCATTATAAGCCTACAAATTTGTGATTGGGCTCTTAGGCTTTAAATAAACAGTCATTTCTTGTCTGGCAGAATTTTTCTTTCTAAAACTGTACGTCTGTTGAACCTTTCAATATCACATCACTTGTGTCCTGTTCTTATATCTATAAAATCTTACAGTGTGGAAACAGGTTATTCAGCCCAACAAGTACACACCAACTCTCTGAACAACATCCCACCCGGACTTAACCAACCCTACTACCTGTAGCCCTGCATTTCCCTTGCTAATCCACCCAACCCACATATCCATGGGCACTACGGGCAATTTAGCATGGCCAATCCACCTAACCTGCACATCTTTGGACTGTGGGAATGAACTGGAGCACCCAGAGGAAACCCAAGCAGACACAGGGAGAATAAGCAAACTCCACACAGACAGTTGTCTGAGGCTTGAATTGAACTTGGGTCTCTGGCACTGTGAGGCAGCAGTATAACCAGTGAGCCACCATGCTGCATAAATACTGAATCTGAGCTTAGCAGTCTGATCAAGCGATCTTGTCATGTGCCAGTCAAAGTCATGATATTTGTTGGAATCAGTGCGAGAAATAAATATATTTGAAGTCTTGTAGAAGAACTACCAGAGGGTAACAATACTATAAATATTCATGTTATACTTCTATTATCTGCTTGTTATATTGTTGCTCAGTACATTATTTTCATAGTTAAGCCCAAAACAAGTCAATCAGAGTGTTACTCTGTTGCTTTCAAAGACAACAAGGGTTTTGTGGAGGCACAGGACAGGACCAATTGCTGAATAATTAAATGAAAAAAAGATCCTCTGTTCACTGCGATGACTGTGCCATGAATTTTAATTAGAGTTGGACAAATGTAAAAACTCTCAAAGACATAAGGAACTAAGGCTCAGAAATGAATATAGTTTGCAATATGGGACTCAAAATATTTGCAGCAAAAGAGTTAAGCAAAGTGACAAATCTCTCCTCTTCAGAGAGAAAACAAAATTTATGCTTGATTTTTGTCTTCCAGCTTTTTCATGAGACAATGTTTTAAAAAACAGATAAATGTTGTTGAAACTCAATAGTAATATTGTTCTAGGTTGAATGAAAATTCTTCTAATGTGTCCTGGTAAATTGGATGTAATGCAAACGTTCTGATTCAGAGAATTCTCTTCAGCTAAAAAACTCGAAGCCTGAGTAAGAAATGCAATCCAAGGTCAAACTATGAACGATTGTAAAATGTTCAAATTGCAAAAAAATAAAGATTGTCAAAGATTCAAAGAATAATTGAGGATTAAATCTCAGTACTTTGGCCTTGATTTTGCAATCATAAGGGTGGTGAAGATGTCAGCATTCATCATCACTGCTCCTCTGAAACAAACTGCAACATGTATGTTTGCACATGTATAATTGCATGGGGAAGTGATGACCTAACCTTGTGGAATTATCATTGAACTATTAATCCAGAGACCCAGGTAATATCCAGGGAACTGAGGTTTGAATTCTGCTATGGCAGATGGCAGAACTTGAATTCAATAAAAATCTAGAATTAAGAGTTGCAAGTATTGTTGACTGTCAGGAAAAAGCCATCTGATTCACTAATGTCCTTGAGGGAAAGAAACTGTCTGCCCTGCATGTGACAGCAATGTGGTTGACTTTTAACTGCCTTCTGCGCAAGTAGGGATGAGCAATAAATGCTGCCCTCCCCAATGACACCCTCATCCCATGAAAGAATAAAAAAATTAATATAGAAATTGAACATTGCTATGACTGATTCAAAGCCCCTCATAGGGTGGATAGTTGAAGTGCTCTCAGACTGCAAACATTGAACTGATGAAAATGTACTCTTATAACCATTAAAGAAGTTAAACATTGTTAAAAAAGATATAGCATGGCTTTTAATGACACACTGCGATTATAATTACTGCTAAACAGCCTCACTGACCTTGCATTATGTTAACAGACTAAAATTTGACACATACTGATGACCCACACCCTAAGTCCCTAAAAGATTTAGCTACAGATGTATATGGCCTGGTTACAATTCCAGAGCAGGGATCGATTGTTAGCAAATGTAGCGGAATGGTGGTTCAGTAGTTAGTACTGTTGCCTCATAGTGACCCGGACCTGGGTTCAATTCCAGCCTCAGGTGACTGTCTCTGTAGAGTTTGCATGTTCTTCCTGTGTCTGTGTGGGCTTTCCTTCCAAAATCCAAAGATGTACAGGTCAGGTGGATTGGCAATGCAAATTTGTCCACAGTATCTAGGGCTGTGTAGGTGAGGTGGATTAGCCAAAGCCAATTAGCTTTTTAGTTGTTTCAGCGGTGGGAGTCCAGGAAAAAGCATGAGGACGGCCTGGGAAGGTAAACTTTTCGAATATATAAGTCTTACCTCATATGACTGTGGCCTTTCAGTTGCTTAAGCGGTAGGGTGGTCACCTAGACGCCAAATCCTCCGGGAACAGGTCGGAAGGCAAAGCCGGAGTCTGTTTGAGTATATAACGGAGCCGGAGTCTATTTGAGTATGTAACGGAGTAAACTTACTAGTTCAGAGAACACTGCAAAACTAAAAAAAACTAATTAATTTTAAATAATTAACTGAGTAGAGATGGCAGGCCAGGTGATGTGTGGTAGCTGTATGATTTGGGAGCTAGCTGATCCCATTGACAACGGCAGTGACCACATCTGCAGCAAGCGTTGGCTGCTTGAGGAGCTCTGGCTCAAAATGTATGAGCTGGAATCCGAATTCCAAACACTGCGGCACATCCGGGATGGGGAGAAATGCCTGGATGCTGTGTTCTAAGAGGCAGTCACACCTGGTAGATTAAGTAATGTTAATTCGATCGGTGGGCATTGACAGCAGTGTGTGACTGCGAGTGAGGCAGGTAGAGGGACCCTGCAGACAGGAGCACAGGAGCCGCAGCCCTTGATATTGTCCCACAGGTATGAGGCACTTGCTCCCAGTGTGGATGAGGAACAGGGCTGCAGGAAGGATAAGTCAGCTGACCAAGGCACCATGGTCCAGGAGGCCATTCAAGAGGGAGGATCAAAAGACAGATTGTAGTTGTAGGGGATTCCATCATCAGGAGGATAGTCAGTGTCCTCTGTGAGCAGGATAGAGAGTGCCGCATGTTGCACTGCCTGCCCAGTGCCAGGGTGCGATACATCTCTGTCCGGCTTGAGAGGATACGAGAGAGGGAGGGGGAGGATCCAGTTGTTGTGGTCTATGTAGGTACCAACAACATAAGCAGAACTTAAAAAAAAGACCTTTTTCGGGACTATGAGAAACTAGGAACAAAATTGAAAAAAACAGGTCTTCAACCGTCCTAATCTCTGGATTGCTGCCTGGGCCACGTGGAAATTGGCACAGGGAGGTGACGATCAGGGAAATAAACACGTGGCTAAAACAGTGGCGTGGGAAAGAGGGTTTCCTTTTCATGGGGCACTGTCATCAGTTCTGGGACAGGAGTGATCTATACCGCTGGGATGGGCTCCACCTGAACAGGGCTGGGTCCAGTTTTCTGGTGAAAAGGGTAAATTGGGTGGTTAATAGGACTTTAAACTAGTGAGTAGGGAGGTAGGGAGAAGTGAGCACAGAGGGAGAATAACAATTAATGTAAGGCAAAGCAGCAGGTTAGCAGGTGATGAAGAAGTTTCAACTCCTTTGAAAATTAGGACAAAAGTTAAAGGGAAGGACAACTCAAGAGCTGTTAGTAATGGAAGTAATAGCACCCAAAAAGAAGGTGCAAAAACTGGCATAAGGGCACTTTATCTGAATGCTCGGAGCATTTAAAACAAGGTGGATAAGATGACGGTGTAAATCATCACAAATGGGTATGATTTAGAGGCCATCACAGAAACATAATTACACAGGATGGTCATGACTGGGAGTTAAATATCCAGGGGTATCAAACTGTTCAGAAGGACAGACAGGAAGGTAAGGGAGATGGTGTTGCTCTGAATGTTAAGGATGATATCAGGGCGGTAGTGAGAGATGATACAGGTTCTACTGAACAAAAGGTTGATTCCATTTGAGTGGAAATTAGGAATAGCAGGGAGAAGAAGTCACTGATAGGTGTGGTCGATAGGCCACCAAATAATGATATCGTGGTGGGGCGGGTAATAAACATAGAAAGAGCTAATGCATGTAAAAATAGTACAGCAATTATTATGGGGGATTTTAGTCTACATCTCCATTGGTCAAACCAGGTCGGTCATGGCAGCCTTGAGGAGGGGTTCATAGAATGTTCATAGAATGTATCCACGATAATTGGCTGATGGGTAGGGAGGTGGTTAGAAGGACAGGGGCTTTTTTGTGGGGGGAGGGGATGGGGAGAGAGAATGGGAGGGGGATGGGGATGGGGAGAGAGAAGGGGAGGGGGATGGAGATAGGGAGAGGGAAGGGGAGGGGGAAGGGGATAGGGGTTGGGGAGTGGAATGAGGAAGGGGAGTGGGGAGAGGGATTGAGGATTGGAGTGGGGACGGGGGGGTAGTGGGGGCAAGGAGTCAGGGAGGGGATCGGGTTGGAGAGTGGAATGAGGAAGGGGAATGGGGGATGTGAGCCAGATGGAAATGGGAGTGTGGGAGTGGAGGGGGATGGGAGTGGGGGAGGGGATGGGTGTGGGGAATAGGGTGGGGAGGGGGGTGGGAGTGGGGAGTGGAATGAGGGAGGGTAATGAGAGAGTGGAATTGGGGGAGGGGAGTGGTGAGGGCGATCAGGTTGGGGAGTGGGAATAAGGCAGGGAAATGGGGAATGTGGGAGTGGAATGGGGAGGAGAGGGGAATAGGTGAGGTGAATGAGGTGGAGGGGCTACAGGGAGGGAAAAGAATGAGTGGGAATAAGGGAAAGGGATTTAGAGGATCAAGCGACAGGTTTCATGTTTGATTTAATACTGTCACATGTACCTAGGTACAGTGCAAAGTTTTGTTTTGTGTGCGGTACAGGCAGATTATTCCTCTTTCTTTTTTCATCGAGGGCCAAAGGGCCTATGAGGGAGCAAGCTGTCCTAGATCTAGTCCTGTGTAATGAGACAGGAATAATGAATGATCTCTCAGTTAGGGATCCCCTTGGAAGAAACGATCGCAGTATGGTCGAATTTAAAATACAGATGGAGTGTAAGAAGGTTAAATCCAGTAACAATATCTTGTGCTTAAACAAAGGAGACTAAAAAGGAATGAGGGAGGAGTTAGCTAAGGTAGAATGGGAGCAAAAACTTTATGGTGGGTCAACTCAGGAACAGTGGAGGACTTTCAAAACAATTTTTCACAGTGCTCAGTTATTCCAGTGATAACGAAGAACTGTCGGAAAAGAGAGAGCCTGCCATGGATGTCGAAGGAAATAAAGGCAAAAAAACACATACAAAAAAGCAAAGAGTAGTTGGGAACTAGTAGCCTGGGAAACCCTTAAAGGCCAAGAGAAAGCCACGAAAAATATTATAAAGAAAAGTAAGACAGATTATGAGAGTAGATTAGCTCAGAATATAAAAACAGGCAGCAAAAGTTTCTATAAATATGCAAATCGTAAAAGAGTGGTGAAGGTAAACATTGTTCCTTTAGAGGATGAGACGGCCTATTTAATAACTGGGAACGAGGAAATAGCCGAGACATTGAGCAGCTATTTCGTGTCGGTCTTCACAGCGGAAGTCACAAATAACATGCTGAAAATTAATGGTAAGAAGGTTATATCAGGTGAGGACCTAGAAACTATCATTATCACTCAGGAGGCAGTGCTGGGCAAGCTAATGGGGCTAAAGGTAGACAAGCCTCCTGGCCCTGATGAAATGCATCCCAGGGTACTAAAAGAGGTGATGGGGGAAATAGCTAATGCGCTAGTGATTACTTACCAAAACTCACTGGACTCTGGGGTGGCTCCCGCAGATTGGAAAACAGCCAATGTGAAGTGACTATTTAAAAAAGGGAGTAGATAAAAAGCAGGTAACTATAGGCCAGTTAGCTTAACTTTAGTAGTGGGGAAAATGCTTGAATCTATCATTAAGGAAGAAACAGCAAGACATCTGGATATAAATTGTCCCATTGAGAACACCCAGCATGGGTGTTGAAGGGTAGATCATGTTGAACTAATTTGGTGGAATTCTTTGAGGACATTACTTGCATGGTGGACAATGGAGAACCTGTGGATGTGGTGTATCTGGATTTCCAGAAGGCATTTGACAAGGTGCCACACCAAAGGCTGCTACATAAGATAAAGTTGCATGGTATTACAGGTAATATATTGGCATGGACAGAGGATTGGTTGACGAGTAGAAAGCAAAGAGTAGGGGTAAATGGGTGTTTTCTGGTTGGCGGTCAGTGGCTAATGGCTTGCCTCAGGGATCAGTGTTGGGACTGCAATTGTTCACAACTTACATAGACGATTTGGAGTTGGAGACTAAGTGTGGTGTGTCAAAATTTGCAGATGACACTAAGGTGAGTGGTAGAGCAAAGTGGGCAGAAGACACTGAAATTCTGCAGAGGGGTACAGATAATCTAAGTGAGTGGGCAAAGGTCTGGCAGATGGAGTACAATGTTAATAAGTGTGAGGTCATCCATTTTGGTAGGAATAACAGCAAAATGGACTATGTTTTAAATGGTAAAAATTGCAGCACGCTGCTGTGTAGAGGGACTTGGGTGTCCTTGTGCATGAATCGCTGAAAGTAGGATTGCAGGTGCGGCAGGTAATTAAAAAGGCAAATGGAATTTCGTCTGTCATTGCTACAGGGATGGAGTTTAAAAACAGGGAGTCTATGCTGCAGCTATATACGGTCCTGGTGAGGCCATACCTGGAGTACTGTGTGCAGTTTTGGTCTCCTTACTTGAGAAGAGATATTCTAGCACTGGAGGGGGTGCAGAGGAGATTCAATCGGTTGATTCCAGAGTTGAGAGTGTTGGATTATGAGGAGACACTGAGTAGACTGGGATTATAATCATTGGAATTCAGAAGAATGAGGGGAGATCTTAAAGAAATATATAAGATTATCAAGGGAATAGATAAGGTGGAGTCAGGGAGGTTGTTTCCGTTAGCAGGTGAAACTAAGACTAGAGGGCATTGCCTCAAAATAAAGGGAAACAGATGTAGGACTGAGGTCAGGAGGAACTTCTTCACCCAAAGGGTTATGAATCTGTGGAATTCCCTGCCCAGTTGAAGCTACCTCACTGAATGTTTTTATGGCAAGGCTGGATAAATGTTTAAACAGTAAAGAAGTTAAGGGTTATGGTGAATGGGCGGGTAAGTGGGGATGCGCCTCAAAAAGATCAGCCATGATCTTATTAAATGGCGTGCTAGGCGCGAGGGGCCAGATGGCCTACTCCTGCTCCTAGTTCTTATGAAATACAGGGTTACAAGGATAGAGTAGGGGGTGAGTCCAGGTGGGTGCTTTTCGGAGAGTCAGTGTGGATTTGATGGGCCAAGTTTCCACATTGTAGGGATTCCATTCTATGCAAGAAAGTAATGAGACAGACCAGTGGGAATTACAGGCCAATTAGTTGACAGGAATATGCTGGAATCTGTTCTTGAAATCTTAAGAATGCATTAGAAAAGTCATATTATGATCAAACTGTAAAATTCTGGAGTGGGGTTTGGGTTGCTGCCGTTAATATTGCCTAGAAATTGAACACAACCAGCCATATGGATACTACAGCATTAAGAGCAGGTCAGAGGCTAGGAATTCAGTGTTGAGTAACTTCCCCCATCTATCCTGGACAAAGAATTCCACATGACTAACATTACATTTACCAACTTCAATATTCACTCCCTTCACCACCAAAGCACAACAGAGCAGCAGCGTGTACCATCTGCATGATGCACCAAAGTTTCTCCAACAATACCTTCCAGTTCTGCGCCATCTACCACCTAGAAGAGCACGGACAGCTGCTATAGGAATGATTTAGTGAAACGAGAGAGGCTGTAATAAGATTTACAAGCACGTTGTCAGGCCTGAAGGTTTTGAGTTATGTGGAGAGATTGAACAGGCTGCAGTGTTGGAGGCTGAGGGGTAACCTTATAGAGGTTTATAAAATCATGAGGGCATAGACGGGACAAATCGTCAAAGTTTTTTTCCCAGGATAGGGGAGTCCAGAACTAGACGGCATAGGTTTAAGGTGGGAGGAGAAAGACTGAAAGAAGACCTTGGGGTAATTTTTTCATGCAAAGGATGGTGCAAATATGGAATGAACTACCAGAGGAAGTGGTGGAGACTGGTACAATTACAACATTTAAAAGGCATCTGGATGGGGATATGAATGGGAAGCACTTACAGCAATAGGGGCCAAATGTTGGCAAATGGGATTAGATCAGATTGGGATGCCTGGTCAATACAGATGAGTTGAACCCAAGGGTCTGTTTCATGCTGTATCACTCCATGAGTCTATGCCTGTTGCTGTTTCTTGTATTCCTAATTCCCTGTTCGGTATTCCATTAGCTCTCTTACACTGTTCTGTTCCTGAAAAGCTGCTTTCAATGTCTTGTCACACTGCAATCCTAAATTCCTTTTTATATTTCTCAACTTTTTTTCAAACAATATAGTGACATTGATTTCCAATTGCAACATCTTCTCAATATACCTTCACTTTCCTTTGATCTTCAAAATTATTTGTTATATTTTATTATGGTCTGCAAATTTAGACATCATTTCCCCAGCACTAGTTTTAAATCACTTATTACACACTGATTGGGAGCATTTCCAAACACACACAGACGTTGTCTTGAGCTTGTTCTTTCTAACTCATTGCTTTTCTAAAATGTTCTATCCCATTCTGCATCTTCTTTGATTGTGTCCCATTTGGTATTGCATCAAGGCATTCCGTAAGTCTATATACTTTTTCTGCAATTCTTGGCATTTTTTGTTATCCGCAACTTCTTCAAAGTATGCTGTCAGGTTTGTCAATCACTAAATTGTGCGATTATTTAATCAATTGATGATACTTAATATTGAAGAAGTTTCAGAATTCCAGCAAACACAGTTCTTTGTTTTGTTTTAATTTAATTGAAATATTAATATAAAAAGTTACTATGCATTTACTTATCTGATTACAGTGATTATGGCAAAGTGATCATTGACTTAAAGGTCTATAGTATCTGATTGGAGCATATGGCTGTAAGAAAGCAACAATAAGCAAGTGTAAGAAGAGATTTTAAAAGACAGCAAATGGATATATCTATGCAAAAGCTTGATGGTATTTATGACCAAAGGCTCCTACTACTGTGGCTTGAGATCCATCTTTTGTTTGACTGAGATAAACAAAAACTTCTATAATCACTGCTCTGTTCAAGAAGTTGAATACATTTACACTAATCTAACATGTTCCAAAAGAAGAACTATCTTTTGAGGTACAGCCAAACGAAATATAGAACACTGTTTTGAGTTTATTTTGTCTGGAGATAATCTGTATTGGTATACTGAGGATTTTCTCCATTTCCCTTATTCTTTAAGTAAACCAAACAATGCCTCTGAATGATGACACTATTCTTTCTTATAAATATCAATTATATTTATAGTTCTCTGATCTTTTCTTTCAGATTCTTTCACTGCTTCACAAAAGATAAAGTTGCTGACTTATTTGTTAAAAGCAGCAGTGGAAGAAACCCACTGGCTTTTTAAAAAGAATCTTCAGATATTTTCACTGGACAGAATGAGGGAGAGTCCATATCCTCTTCTGGATGTCCAAAGCTTCTCATTGTATTATTCATTCCCACAAGCTCAGCCACCCAGGAACCAATCAGATAATCGTGGTCATTCTGATTAACTTTGGCACCTACACCTGGTCCCATATCCTCGAACCAATCAGCAATCTATTGCTGACCAAAACTCACTTTGGAAATATCACCTGGTGCTGGGCTGCTTCCTATTAAACCTCCACAAAGCAATTGTGTTAATGTGATTTAAATTGAGTTTTAACAACTTTTAAAAGATATGGTAATTCCTTCCTCCATCCTTTGTTTTAAAATAGTCTTTTTTCCAACTCAGTTCTCAATCAAGAATAAATAACATAAAAAGCAACAGTCTCTACAGAATCTTCATTATTCACAAACAGATATGGTGAATAGTTTCATCCTGACAGTCACTAATGATCCAAATGCTGACACATCTATTGGACATAAACGAACAAGCAGGTGTTCAAAAATATTCACATTTTTGACATTACACTCGAGGATGAATAACACCAACAGTCTAGATATCTCCCAATCCTGAAGAACAAAGTTATTCATTCTGCTGCAGAAGTATTTGCTGGAATGATTAGAGTGAAGAAAGCAAGAGAGCAATCCAATGAAAAAGGTCCTGGAAAAACTGGTGAACTCAAAGAAATGGAAAATCAAAATTTCTTTAACTTCTAGATTTCCATTTGAAGAGACAGTGCTTCATAGTCTACTTTGAGAGAGTGAATTTGCTTTCTGAAAAGGCAGTTAGAACCAAGACTAAAGATGTTCCCATCTTTGAAGAGGAGTTTCATAAAAATGTACCCTCAAAGTTTATTATGGTCTCTTTCTCTATAAGTACCAACAGCCATTGTAAATAGAGACAATAATCTTATATATAGCATACAATATAGCAGAAGTTCAAGGATTTTTTAATTCACTCATGGGACATGGATGGGAGAGTTGCTGGCTGGCCCGCATTTCTTACCTGTCCCTAGTAGTCCTTGAGAAGGTGGCGGTGAGGCCTTCATGAACTGTTGCAGTCCACATGCTGTCGGTTGACCCACAATGCCATGAGGTAGAAAATTCCAAATGAAAGATGTGCAAGAGATTTTCTTCGATTTCAATGTTTTTATTCACACCTATGACTTTTCTACTGGGATTGTTTGCAATTTGCACTTATTGTATTAAGAGACATGTCATCTATGTGAAATATTGTGCTTTTCTCTCATCTAGACGTTCAATGAATTGGTATTACCAGCAATTAGTTTTTGTTTCAGACTTTCAGCAGCTGCAGCACTTTGCTGTTCCATAAACTTTATATCTTATTAATCTGTTCATGTACAACCTGAATTAGGTAAAAAGACTTTTTCTCCATGAAGGTTTTTTTAACGTTCTTTCTTTCTGATGCTAAGTTCTGAGGCCCCTACTGGTTACCGTATAGTCCATCAATTTGCTGACAATTCCTAGTTAATTGATTAAAGTGTATTTCACTAAGTGCTGCAGAGTGTTTTCTTTTTTGCAATCACTTGTCTGACTTTTTTTTCACTTTCCATTTAACATTTTGTTAGGAGAAACTGTTTATATTGATTCTATACCTTTGTACTGCTAATATACAAGCAAAGCCCTACCCAAGTTGGAAACCCGAAACTGCTGGAAAGACTCAGCTGGTTGCACAGTATCAATTTCAAAACAAACAGACTTAATGTTTCAGGTCGATAACCTTTTTATCAGAGGTGTGTACAAAATTTGAGATGTAACAAGCTACATGACGTGATATATCCCCGAGTTTTCTGAGTTCTAATAAAATGTCATCAAACTGAAACATTAACACAGTACCTCTCTCCACAGGTGCTACTTGACCTGCTGAGAATTTTCAGCATTCTGGTTTTACAGTATCACACCATATTGCTAATGATGAGAATTAGTGTACAGTGGTAACCATAGAAACAAATCTGTACTTGGTTTTGTTAGTTTAACGTTGAGTGTAAAAGTGAGCCTAGAAAGAATTAACACATGGTAGCAGAGGCATTTTCAATTACTATGAAAAGATTTACAATTACATTTATCCATCAGACGAATGTGGGTTTGGCAAGTAAATAACATTTTTTTAACTCATTAACAATAGCTGATTAACATTCACTGCATGGGTTTGATGCAGCAGCATTCAAATTAACTTGTTAATTGTCATCAAGGAAAATATCATTGCCAAGCAATATATCATTTCCATTTCAAGATAATTATAAGTAGTTTTAACTTTATGATGGCTAACCTGCAACATCTAAAAGACTAAGAAGTACCATTTAAGCATATATTTGAAACCCAGCAAGTTGTTTCAATTAAGATATGAAAAGGATGATTTATTGGTCAACGTCATTGTTAAATCATTTATGTGTATATGTCAATTATAAGACAAATATAAATTACACATTAATTATATTCTAAGACAAGCTTAAATAATCTTGTGTTGCAAAGTTGGGTAGAGTTTATGGATTGGAAGGCAGGACATTAAAGTATGGTGTTTGTAAAATGCCATGGGGAAAGCAGTGCATGGTCTCTTTTAAAGGTGATATTCTTTTTCTATGCTTAGAGATTCATAAAGGGTCTGGTGGTTTGCAGGTACACATAATACCTGAACTGAAACATTTGTATTAACAGGCTGTACTGTCAGCAGGTAAAGCAGCATTTTTTCCAAGGCAGCAGGTTTTTGAATTCAGCCATTTTATTTAAACCAGGCCCTTAGATACCAAAATCTGATTAAATTTAAATCTTGGGAGCACAAAAGCTGACGTTTCGGGCCTAGGCTAAAAAGTCAGCTTTTGTGCTCCTAAGATGCTGCTTGGCCTGCTGTGTTCATCCAGCTCCACACTTTGTTATCTCGGATTCTCCAGCATCTGCAGTTCCCATTATCTCTGATTTAAATTTAAATCGAATAGTTTTGACAACTTAGGACCAATCCTGTTAAAAGAAATTGATATGTTGTCAAGGACACAAAAATGAGGGTATTTGAAAAATCACGGGAGAGCCAACCACCATCTGAGGTCGTTGACTTGCTCACCGAGCTCGGCGAGCAAGTCAACAACCTCATTCGTGACCGGAGCTACAGATCTTTGTCAAAACTTTCAACAACTGTCATCTGCAAAGAGAATAGCTCTCAGCTCTAAAAGAAAGAATCACTGGCTCTCACAGAATTCTCCAAGTCTTAGAGTAAGCTCCATCTAAATTAGAGATACTTACAGCACAAATAGTTAATGTACCTGACGAACGATTTCAACGAAGAAGGCGTTCCTGACAGAAAGATTCATTGACATGGCATTCATAGAACATAGAACAGTACAGCACAATACAGGCCCTTTGGCCCATGATGTTGTGCCAACCTATTATCTTACTAAGATCAATCTACCCTGCATACCCAACATTTTACTATCCTCCATGTGCCTATCCAAGAATCGCTTAGAAGTCTCTAAAGTATCTTACTCTACTACCACTGCCGACAGCACATTCCACATGCTCACCACTCTCTGTGCAAACAATCTACCTCTGATATCTCCCCTATACCGTCCTCCAATCACCTTAAAATTATGGCCCCACGTAATAGCCATTTCCACCCTGAGTAAAAGTCTCTGACTAGCAACTCTACCTATGCCTCTCATCATCTTGTATACCTCTATCAAGTCACCTCTCATCCTTCTTCGCTCCAATGAAAAAGCCCTAGCTCCCTCAAACTTTCCTCATAAGACCTGACCTCCAGTCAAGGCAGCATCCTGGTAAATCTCCCCTGCAACCTCTCTAAAGCTTCCACATCTTTCCTATAATAAGGTGACTGGAACAGAACACAATATTTCAAGTGTGGTCTAACCAGAATTACAGACTGGTAGCATAACCTCATAGCTCTTAAACTCAATTCTCCTGACAATGAAAGCCAATACACCATACGCCTTCTTTACAACACTATCAACATGGGTAGCAACTTGGAGGGATCTATGGACATGGACCTGAAGATCCCTCTGTTCCTCCACACTGCTGAGAATCCTGCCAATAACCCTGAATTCCGCACTCAAATTTTACCTTCCAAAATGAATCACTTCACACTTTTCTGCGCTGAATTCCATCTGCCTCTTCTTTGCCCAGGTCTGCATACTGTCAATGTCCCGTTGCAACCCACAACAGCCCTCCATGCTGTCCACAGCTCCACCAACCTTCGTGTCATCAGCAAACTTACTAACCCACCCTTCCACTTCCTCATCCAAGTCATTTATAAAGATCACAAAGAGCAGAGGTCCCAGAACAGATCCCTGTAGAACACCACTGGTCACCGAGCTCCAGGCTGAATGTTTTCCATCTGCCATCACCCTGTCCTCTATTGGACAACCAGTTTTGTATCCAGACAGCCAAATTTCTCTGAATCCCATGACTCCTTACTTTCTGAATGAGCCTACCATGTGGAACCTTAATGAATGCCTTGCTAAAATCCATATACATCACATCCACTGCTCTACCTTCGTCGATGTGTTTTGTCACATCCTCAAAGAACTCAATAAAGCTTGTGAGGCATGAACTGTCCCTCATAAAGCCATGCTGACTATTTCTAATCAAACCGTGCTTTTCCAAATAATCATAAATACTATCTCTCAGAATTCTCTACTGACAGGAGAATTTGTCAAAGAAGAACCAGAACATTCTGGAAGACATAATCTGGCTGTAATTTTGAGAGACTAAATTTTAATTTTATTTTATTGTATATAATTGGGTCTTATATTTATTGCAACAGTATACCATTAGAATCTTGTTTTATTCAGGGATAAGTAATTAGAAGGGGATTATTTGGTTTGAAAATAGTTTAGTTAGTTTGTTCACTGTTAACAGTTGGATAAATAAATTGTTACTTGTTGATTACAAAGAGAGCATCAGGATTTTATTCTCATTTAACTACTCCTTTATAACAGACGGGGGGGCTCTTTAAACAGATTATAGGGCAAGGTATGCCTCTCTGGGTGTTTTGGTTTTAGTTATTAGAGGGATTTGATTTCTGCCTTACAACACACGTTATCGAAATTACAGTCTGTACTTTATGCAAAATGGTGACTGGTTAAAGGTACTACTCTTTAAAACTGATGCCAAATGCACTTGAGTTATTAATCATCTTATGTTTCTCACTGTACCACTTTTTAAATACAAAATTACAATGGATTTATTGATATCTCTAAAATCTGTTACAACTTTGCATAAAAAATGTTACACATATTTGAATAGACAGTTCTAAAACCCATTATAACTTGGTGTAAAAAAGTTGTACAGATCTGAATAGATATTTATAAAATGTTTCTCATATTATGTGCAATATAAATGCTTTACCAATGCAGCAAAATTAAATACCCATTTGGAATAGGATGTCACTTTAGTAAAGCACTTCACTGAACTTACAAGTACAAAGCTCCTCAATTGAAGCAAAATACTTTCAAATAAATTTTGAGTCTGGTTGCAGTCTGATGTCACTCAATATTATATTGTTGATTATTTTTTAATTCGTTAAAGGCCATGCAGCTAAGATTTAATGATACAGTTATTCAGAATAAAGTTTAAAACATTAGACTGTAAGATGGATTCTTTACAAGTACCTGTTGCTTATGGGAAGAGAAAGTTGCACTGTGTTCTTCTGAGATTGTTCAAATTCCTATTTCACTGCACTTCAGTCAGGTCTCTATTAACAACAATTAAAGCAAATTTCTACAAACTCTATTCAGATTAAATGTATCTTTTCATCAGATTTTTTAAATATTGAAAGAATCTGTGGCATGCCTGAAAATGTTAATATAAAACATATATAACTAGAACCATATATTAATCTTGGTCCCTCAACAAATCTATCACTTCAGTTAACTTTAAACCAATTTGACACTTAACAGAATGATGTCTGATCTTTTAAATGTGATGGGATTTTTAATTGTCCTTATTTCATATCAGCTTTTCATAAATCTTACATAAACTAAACAAAACGTGTTTATTATTTCTTATGATAGTCACATGTTTCCGTGTTTGTAATTGTTATTCACTACCATGGTTCTTTCCATGAACATTTATCCCTCAACCAAAAACTTAGGTTTTTCAAGCATATTTAATATAGTAAAAGTCCCAAGGTTCTTAACAATAGCTATGTCAACAAAAAGTATTTGACATTTTTCACATTTTTCAAGGCTCAGAATGGGAATTCAGAAAAGATGACCAACAATTAGATTAAAAGAAGGATTTTAGGATCATTTTAAGAAGACCGGGAAAGAGAGGAAGAGCGAGTTAGAGAGGCAATTTCAGAGCTTAGAGGCAAGGTACTTGATAGCAGCACTGTTAAATGTGAGCACAACAATCTCAAAGAGTTGCAGGGATGAAGGAGCTAAGAAATGTCAAGACGATAAAAAAGCATGGATAGGGATCTCAACACTGAAGTCTGAGGAAAGATCAGAGTCAAACTGAATTGGGGATGATGCAGATATGTGGTTGAAACTTAGTTCGGTACTAAACACAGTATCACTGCTGAAAATGGTGTTACTCAGCTTGAAATAGTTATCAGACATTAAAGTTTTGGGTAGAAATGGAGTTTGTGGCAGAGATCAGAGTCAATGGATCCAATCCTTCCACTATTTAGTTGGAAGAAGTTTCTGCTCATCCAGTGTTGAATATTGTTGTTCATTATGATAAATCAGAAACATTTCAGGGCTTCAAAGAGGTGGAAATGTTGTTGGAACATGGAACCAGTTATGCTTTTTGGATATCACAGAGAGAGCTAGCATACAGATTAGAAACAGAAAGGCACTAAGAATCAATCATTGGGCAATTCCAGATGTAGCAGTGAGAATGGAAAAAGTAGCCATTGCACATGATAATTTGGCTGTGATTACGTAAATTAGAAAAGTACCAAGCAAAGACAGTTCAGTTGGACAAAGAAAGAAGGACCTTAGAGGAGAATACAGGAGTCATTGGGAGTGAAAGCAGCAGAGATGTTGAGAGGGATGAGAAGTGACATTTATAATCACAGTTACAAAGAATTTCATTTATGACTCACAAGAGTTGTTTCAGTCATTTGGTTGTGTTGGAAACCTGAATTAGACAAATACAAACATGGCGTTGTGGGAACACTGGCAAAGAATTGGGATGTAATTATGCATTCAAGGACTTTGGAGAGGACAAACGAGCCATCGTACATGATAATTTGGCTGTGATTCGGTAAATTATAAATGTACCAAGCAAAGACAGTTCAGTTGAACAAAGAAAGACGGAGAAGTTGAAAAGTGGCATTTGTTGCCAGGCAATGAGGGATGGTTGTAGAGCATTATCTAAACATTTGGAATTGTTAACAGTACCAGTTAACATGGGGGCCAGTAAGGCAAAATGAGTCACCAACAGCTTGGTTGCAATAGGATTGAGAAGATGTAGCTGGACTTTGTGGGCTAACTAAGGTTGGAAAGCGCATTCCAGGAGATAGGATGGCATCTACAGAAAGATATATGTTCAGGTTAATAACTGTTGGGGAACTTTGTCCAAAACATATTATCTAGTCATTCTTAAATCCATTTAAGGGGTGTGGGTATTGCTGGATAAGTCTGCATTTATTGCTCATTCTTAACTACCCAGAGTGTAGTCAAGCATCATCCATATTGTTTAGGGTCTGAATTTGCATGTAAGCCAAACCAGGTGAGGATCTTTCCCTAAAGGACATTAGTGAGCAAGATGGTGTTTTCCCAACAATCAGCAACAGTTTCTTGGACATCAGTAGACCCTTAACACTAGATACTTTATTAAATTCAAATTTCTCCATCTGCTATGGCAAGATGGCACAC
Source organism: Stegostoma tigrinum (assembly GCF_030684315.1). Taxonomy (NCBI): domain Eukaryota; kingdom Metazoa; phylum Chordata; class Chondrichthyes; order Orectolobiformes; family Stegostomatidae; genus Stegostoma; species Stegostoma tigrinum. The sequence goes on from NC_081371.1 coordinate 36,347,595, forward strand.
GTCAAGAATCTGATGGAATACTCCTCACTTGCCGGGATGGGTGCAGCTCCAACAGCATTCAAGAAGCTTGATACTGTCCAGGACAAAGCAGCCCACTTGATTGGCACCACAACCACAAACATTCACTCCCAACACCAGTGATTCTCAGTAGCAGCAGCATGTACTATCTATAAGATGTACTGCAGAAATTCACCAAAGATTCCCAGGGCAGTACCTGGGTCTCTGGAATAATAGTCTTGTGATAGTACCACAAGGCCAACATCTCCCCTGCTGTTAATGGATCTTGCTGTATTCAACTTAGTTTCTCTGCTTGGTTGTAAAGCTCCTTGGAATGTTCTGAGACTGAAAAGCACCAAATGAGTACAAGTTTACCTACTTTATTGAAAAAATACAATTGAGTTCAAAGGGATATAAGAACATAGTTTGCCCCTCAAGCCTGTTCCACCATTATGTGAGATTATAGCTGATTGTCCAATCTTTTAATGCCATTGGTAAACAAGAACCTATCAACCCAACATTTAACAATGACCAAGTATCATTTTGCCATTTTGTGTAAGTGTGTTCCCCAAACCCCCTGGATCTCCCTACCAGGAAAAATAATTTCTCCCAAACCATCTAGTCTATTCCCTGTAATATTCTCAGAATCTCAAATCGCCTTCTAAAGCTTTCTAAATTTGATGGAATACTAGTTATGTAATCTGTACATGTGTTTTAACTCATGGAGTTGAGGTATCAATCTGGTAAATCCATAACGTGATGTAGGAAGTTGATGGGTGACCTCAAGAAACTGTGGAGAATCATGAAGGGCAGCAATAAGATGAATAGCAAAGGCCTTTTCCTAAGGTGTGAGAGTTCAAAGCTAGGGATCATTTTTTAAGGTGAGAGGAGAAAAATTTAAAAAGGACACAAGAGGAAACATGCTTACACAAAAAGTGGTTAGTGTGTGGAATAAATTGCCAGAAGAAGTGGTGAATGCGGGTACAGTTACAATATTCAAACACATTTAGATAAATACATGAATCGGAAAGGTTTGGAGGGATACGGACCAAACACAGACAGGTAGGACTAGTTTAGTTTGAGAACATAGTTGATGTGGACTATATAGCCCAAAGGGTCTGTTTCCATGCTGAATGACTTTAAGGAATTGTAGGTTTGGAAGGTGCGTCTAATGATCTTTGGTGAATTTCTGCAGTACATCTTATAAATAGTACATGCTGCTGCTACTGAGAATCAGTGGTGATGGAAATGAATGTTTGTGGATGTGGTGCCAATTAAGTGGGCTGCTTTGTCCTGGACAATGTCGAGCTTCTTGAGTGTTGTCGGAGCTGCACCCATCCAAGCGAGTGAGGAGTATTCCATCACGTTCTTGACTTTTGCCTTGTTAACAGTGGACAGGCTTTGGAGATTCAGGAGGTGAGTAACTCACTGCAGTATTGCTAGCCTCTTGCCAACTCTTGAAACCTCTATTAATGTGTCGAGTCCAATTGAGTTTCCAGTCAATGGTAACCTCCAGTACGTTGATAGTGGGGATTCAGTGACAGTAAAACCAGTGAATGTCAGGGTGGGGGTGGGGGTGGTAGTGTTAGATTGTCTTTTACTGGAGATTACAGTTGCCTGGCATTTGTGGTGTGCAAATGTTACTTACCACTTGTCAGCTTAACTACTGTCCAGATTTTGTTGCATTTGAATATTGACTCCTTCAGTATCTGAGGACTTGCGAATTATGATCAACATTGTGAAATAATCGGTGACTATGCCCACTTCTGACATTCTGATGGAGGACGGTCCTTGATGAAGCAGCTAAAGAGGTTTGGGCCTAGATCGCTATCCTGTTCAGAAACTGACCTGTGAAGGAACTGAGGGTTTGATCAGCTGAAAACTTTCAATTTGTTCATTCACTAAATCCTTAATTATAGATACTAGGAATAGCCCAACAACAGATGACAGGTGAAGTGAACTATCATTCCTCTCTCACATTTCCTAAAAGGTGAAATGGTACACACTCTTTTCCAATGTAAAAGAACAGTTCCCGAATTGACAGTGGTCTCACTTCCTTTAAAATTATAACTTAGAAGCCATCTGATATTGGGAATCTATCCCTCTTTTATGATACCAATTTATTCAGGGTGACAATTCTGGATTTTGTGGTTTTAATATCTGTCCTGTATCCTGTGTGAAATCAGTGTCAGCACCATTTGTTATGTATCTCAAATTGTGCCCTAAAGTCTGGTGCTTCTGACAAGCTGAAAAATTCTGGTCTCCAGGGTAGTGATATAAAGTTGTGTCTGATCAAACATTCATTACCTGGGGACGTCCACCATGCTGAAGTCTATCACACCTGTAAATATTAACACAAAGTAATTACTCAATATGTCTGCCATTTCCTAATTTTCATTTTACTATTAGCAGTTTTTCTCACATCCCCAGATGATCTTCTAATTCCCATGCAATATTTTTGAGTTAACCTTGATATTCCTTGTAAGTTTATTTTCATGCTTTTTGTAATATTTCTACATTCTGTTTTACATTCTCATTTGTCAAGATTTGCGTATGTTTTTTCTTGTTTTTTTTCATTGTCTTTGGTCTTTTCTTTCTCAGCATCTTTCCTCTTAGGGAGTTCTAAATTGGTTCTACATCATCTATTATTTTTGAAATACCTCCAACTGATTTCAGATCATATTTGCTACTAACGGATTTGCTAAGTTCACTGATGACAGTTTTGCTTATCGCATTGAAGTCAGCGTAACTGTAACTTAGAAACTGATGAGCTGTTTTGCCTTTATCATTAAATTGAATGATATCACAACATGATCTACATTAGATAAAATATTCACACATCATTAGGCTGTGTTACCTAAATCTGAATGGTTACTTATTACTAAATCTTAAATTAGGAAACTTATCCAAGACACATTAAAGAAATTCACAACCTTTGCAACATTTTTTTTCTTATTGACCTGGAAGATAAAAGATTTTGCTACGTTTGTCTAATCTCTGCTGTTATCTAATCTACCACTTCATAGCTGCTAAGAGGCAACCTATACACAATCTCCACTAGTCTTAAATTACCTTATTTATTAATTCTACCAATAATGCGTCTAATATTTGCTTATCTCTCACTGAAGTGATTTCATCCACAATCAACCACAAAAGCACTTTATCATTAAATTCAAAAAACTTGACGTGTTTGTGAAATTAAAACGACGAAATGTTGAAAAATGTGGTATAATGTTAAGGCCTCACCAACCTCTTTAATCATCTCCCGAATCTCTTACATACAACAGTTTTGGTTATGTTTGCCATTCTCAAACAGCTCAGCCTCTATCCTGAATTTTGTCGCCCTCTATAGGGCGAACTATTTGACGTGGGCTCGCAGCAAAGGAAATAGGATTGAATGCTCCGATAAATTGAGAAAGCTGAAACGCGTCTTCGAACGGCTGAAATGTTCTCCCACAATCGTCTCTTCCCTATTTGTTTGTAAACGGTACAGAAAACGATTCGACGGCAAAGGACCACAACACTTACTTTAAACGACGAGCGCCGGATATTAGAATGAACTCTCGATAATTTTTTGAGGTTAAATTTTCTGCTCATTCCAGTTTCAACAAAGTGCTATTTTGAACAAGTTCTGTCTCCAATTCATATCCACTACAACCTAAGCTGTATATCCTTAAAAAAACCTGCAGGTTTTGATTTTACATTGAACACAATAGCTGATGGTTATGAACCACCCACACGATCTCAGAGCAAGGAAGTTCAACTGCGCCCTCAGTCTTGCGAGTGGCTCCTTATATTCTGTGTATAAATGTATATGCAAACGATCTCGCCTTCTTTTAGAGGTACTGTACTGCAAAGAGTGGAGAAGTGGAATATGTTGAGGTCTCGTATCGCTACTGGATCGTCGAGCGTGATTACGTTTCCTGAACTTGTTGCTGGTGGACTGAAAAGCTCTATTTGAGGGATTCTCCTGTCACGGCTCCGGTTCAGGTTCTTCGTATTTTCTATACATATGTCCATTAACGTGTAGTGGATTGAAGTGATACAGCACCGAAATCTGAATGCATCAGACAAGTGGCCGACTCTTCAGAGAGGTAGGACAACAAACAGTTAAAATATTCTTTTGATAACACCTGGTAAATTTCTGTTTGGCTGTTAAGTTGATGCCCGTGTAGGAGCACAACTGCAATAATAAGACGGTTACGGGTTAAAATGTGTGTGTGTGTGTGTGCATGTGTATGTGAGAGAGTGGAAAACACAAGAGATGGGGAATTCTGCGAAATAAATATTTTGAGACCGGGCAAGGGTACGCCGCGAGGAGTTTTTGTTTTATTTCAACACGATCGCAAAATTACATTGGGTTGCCTCCTTTATCTTTCTAGATGTCAGGCGTGCGGCATCAAGCGTGGTTCTGAATCGGGGAAGCGACCTGTATCTCCCTGTGACACCCTCCCAGCCAGCCAGCCAGGCAGGCAGTAAAGTATCGGAGCGATGGCAGCGGGAGTAGCCGCCTGGCTCCCGTTTGCCCGGGCGGCCGCTATCGGATGGATGCCGGTGGCCAGCCAGCCCATGCCCGCCGCCCCCAGCGAGAGGAAGCGGCCCCAGGACGGGCTGGTCATCCTGAATGTGAGCGGCAGGCGCTTCCAGACGTGGAGGAGCACTTTGGAGAGGTACCCGGACACTTTGCTGGGCAGCTCGGAGAAAGACTTCTTCTACAACGAGGAGATCCGCGAGTATTTCTTCGACCGGGACCCTGACATCTTCAGGAGCATCCTGAATTTTTACCGGACCGGCAAGCTGCACTACCCGAGGCACGAGTGCATCTCGGCTTACGACGAGGAGCTCTCCTTCTTCGGCATCATCCCGGAGATCATCGGCGACTGCTGCTACGAAGAATACAAGGACCGAAAGCGGGAAAACATCGAGCGGATCATGGACGACGCCGAGGACGACATCAGCAGCGAGAACCGGCTGCCGTCCATGACCGCCCGCCAAAAGGTGTGGCGGGCTTTCGAGAACCCGCACACCAGCACCTTGGCACTCGTCTTCTACTACGTGACGGGCTTCTTCATCGCGGTGTCGGTGATGGCCAACGTGGTGGAGACGGTGCCGTGCGGCTCGCTGCCGGGCAGTGTGAAGGAGTTGCCGTGCGGTGAGCGCTACGCCCTGGCCTTCTTCTGCCTGGATACAGCGTGCGTCATGATCTTCACGGTCGAGTACCTGCTCCGCCTCGTGGCGGCCCCCAGCCGTTACCGCTTCGTGCGCAGCGTCATGAGCATCATCGACGTGGTCGCCATCATGCCCTACTACATCGGCCTGGTCATGACCGACAACGAGGATGTCAGCGGCGCCTTCGTCACCCTGCGCGTTTTCCGCGTCTTCAGGATATTCAAGTTCTCCCGCCACTCGCAGGGCCTGCGCATCCTGGGCTACACCCTCAAGAGCTGCGCCTCGGAGCTCGGCTTCCTCCTCTTCTCCCTCACCATGGCCATCATCATCTTCGCCACCGTCATGTTCTACGCCGAGAAGGGCTCCTCCGCCACCAAGTTCACCAGCATCCCGGCCGCCTTCTGGTACACCATCGTCACCATGACCACCCTGGGGTAAGTGCTTCTCTAGGCCACTTGTCTGTTTTCTTTGTTTCATCTCCCCCAATCCCTCTCCTGCTGCGTCTCGTTGTGTTGGGCTGGAGGAGGGGGAATGGATGTCGCCGATTATTGAGTGGTTCCCGCGGGTAGAAGAGGTTGTCAAGTCAGTCTCGAGGACTGGGCAGCCCATACGAAGTGTGTTTGGAGCCAGTCCTTGGTGGTATCGGCCAGTCTTGGACAGAACTTTATGTTCTTGCATTGGAAACCAGTATGGAGAAGGTGTGAAATGAATCACAAATTCTAATTATCTGCTAGCAGTGACAATCCTTATAAGTGTGGCTATAAGGTGAAGAAATCTAAACTTTTGTTAGATTATTTCACTCTGGTTCCTTGACATCATCTTGAAAACATGGAGTCTTTCCCTCCTGTCCTACCCATCTGTACGTAAGGTTTCCCTGCAGAATTGATCTTTGTTCGTAGTTTCACATTGCAACCTAAGTCACCTCTAAATAACCTTTTAGAGTTACAGTAATGTCAGAATTACTGTAACTCTAAAAGATTATTTAGAGATGACTTAAATTTTTCAACCTCACAGCACTGTGTTGCCAGCAAGTTTGAAACTCTACTTAGAAAGGAAGGTGTGAGGTAGCACAGCACTTTTGATATGTTGGTGTATAAAGCTAAAACCAGTTTTTTTAAGCAAAGTAATGTTGTTTTCTTTGAACTCAACAGATGTTGATGATCTGTAAAACATGAGAACACTGGTGTACAAAATGTCAGCCTGTCCCAGTTACCTCTGTTTAGGCTAAGAGGACAGACATCTTCCCAAGTGGATGAAGAGAATCAGACATTTTGGTCAATCATACCTAGTAAAAACATGGCCATGGGAATGAAGGCAACACTAATATCATTTATACCCTCTCCCATTTTACTTAGGAATGCCACACTGCTGGTTGATCTTTCTTTTCCATGTCCAGGACGGCACAGTGGCTCAGTGGTCAGCACTGCTGCCTCAGGGCACAACGGACCTGGGTTTTATTCAGCCTCAGGCAATTGTGTGGAGTTTGCACATTCCCCCTATGGCTGTGTTGGTTTCCTCCAGGTGCTCTGGTTTTCTTTTACAGTCCAAAAATTGGCCATTCTAAATTGCCCATAGTGTCCAGGGATGTGCAAGCTACATGGATTGGCCATGGGAAGTGCAGGGTTACAGGATAGGATAGGGGGGTGGGTCTGGGTGGGATGTTTTTTGGTGGATCAGTGTGGACTTGATGGGCTGAATGACCTGTTTCCACACTGTAATGACTCTATGATTCTATCTGCTCATGTTCTCTTTTCCTTCCTCCTTTTGCTCCTCAAATCTCACTACATTTAAGTCTGTTGCCTCTTCATCTTTCCAGCTGGCAGCACGCCTTCCTTTTCTACTTCTTAGCCGTCCCATCCCCTTTTTCCAAATGGTACCTTTCTTCGTTTTCTTTAAATGTGACTGTACAATTTCAAGCACTTCTGAATTATTTTCTTTTGATGTTCCCACATTGCATTTTCTTATTCTCGGGCTGTGAAATTAATTTATACAGACTGGAAGAGACAGGTGTTAATAGGCCTGGCGCTGAGGTGATGTCTTACACAAACTTTGCAGCAAAGATTCTAGTGATAATTAGGACAGGCGACAATTGGAGTGCAAATAAATGAGATTCCACTATAGTTCAGTGCACATATTGCATTAAGCCTGTTTGCGAGCAATAGTTATAAACTTGGATTTCTGTTTTGTAAACAAAGTACTTGTGCAGTTATAACGTTTAAAAAGAACAGTAGAAAGTTTACAAAACATGACCCAGCTTAGATCAAACATGCACATATTTTGATTGAAATGATTCTGCTGTTATGGTTTGGGAAGCTTAAAATGTAGCTTTAGTACATGGCACATCCAACAAAATATTGGATGGTAGGGGCCATGTATGTGAGGATAGACTTGATTAGATTTCAAAGATAAGCTCCACAGCAGTCTTGACTCGGAAACCATTGGGAAGCAATGAAAAGTGAATATTTCAATGAAGTTATCTAATCAATATGATTGTAACTTTTAAAAGTCTTATTCATTAAATTCATTAGTATTTTTCAGAGGGAGGTAGAGATAACATTATTACTTAAAACAAAATATATTATGTATGCATATTACATTTGTTGTACTGAATTTTGTACAGTTGACTATTCACACATGCAGGTATTCTCAGGTATTTAAAAGGAACAGATTACAATAAACATGGGTCCATTAAAGATAAAAAAAGGAGAAATGGAAACATTATAATTTATGGAGTAATAGAATGGTTACAGAACATAAAGAAGCCATTTGACCTCTCATTCAATGCTGTCTCTTTGGTAATTAACAACTCCCTCACCTTTACTAATAACACTGAAGTCATAGAGATGTACTTCTAGGAAACAGACCCTTCGGTCTCGCTCATCCCTGCTGACCAGATATCTGAAATAAATGTAGACCCATTTACCAGCATTTGGCCCATATCCCTCTAAACCCTTCCTATTCATATACCCATCCAGATACCTTTTAAATGTTGTAATTCTACAAGTCTCTACCACTTTGTCTGGCAGTTCATTCCATACTCACATCACCATCTGCATGAAAAAGTTGCCCCTTAGATCCCTTTTAAGTCTTTTCCCTCTCACCTTGAACTACATCCTTTAGGTTTGCACTTTTATCACACTGGGGAAAACACCTTGTCTATTTACCCTATCCATACCCAGTGTTATAAACTTTATAAGGCCACCCCTCAGCCTCTGACACTCCAGGGTAAATAGCCCGAGTCTATTCACCCTCTCCCTATAGCTCAAACTATCCAACCCTAGTAACGTGTTTTTATTTTGGCTTGATTGAATCAGAAGAGTGATTGCACCTGACTCTCCACATTCTGAGGTAGTGCTGTAGAACTTAAGCACCTGCTACTACTAAAAAGTAATTCTTATGCTACCGTTAATTCTTTTGCCAGGCACCTTAACTCTGTGCCCTCTATTTATTGCCAGTTCTGGCAGTGGGAACACTTCCTGTCTATCTCCTGTCTACGTTGTTTATAACCTTGAGCAATTTTATCAAATTTTCTCTCTGCCTTCTCTTTAAGGAGAATAACCCCAGAGTCTTGATCTATCTATGTAACTGAAGTCACTTGTCCCTGGAATTACTTTCTCAGAGTTCACTGCATCTTCTCTGAATCCATTGCATTCTTCCTAAACTGCACTGCACAGATCTGGAAACAGCATTCCAGTTAAAGCTGAACTAGAATTTTATGTCTTTCATCATAACTTAATTTCTTTTGCACTGTGTACCTCAGTTTATGAAGTCCAGAATTCCTTACGTTTTTTAGTCATGTTCCTCACCTCAATGATTTGTGCATGTATATCCTCAGGTCTTTCTATTCTTGTGCCTTCTTTTAAATTGTGCTTCTATTTTGTATAGCCTTTACTTCTTTTTACAAATTTGCATCACTTCACACCTATGTCTACTAAATTTAATCTACTATGGGCCCAACCATGCTATTAGCCTGTCTACATCCTCTTGCATTCTGAAATTTCTCCTCACAATTCACAATATTTCCAAGTTTTATCATTTTTACATTTTGAAATTGTGCTGTGTACACCCACATTTGCAGAGTATGTTTCTATTCTTAAAAGAAAGCAGTTGCTGTGGTATCAAACCTTGCGTAACTTTATTACATGCCTTCCTCCAATGCCTTTTTATGAACCTTCATCACTACTTTCTGTTTTCTGTCATCCCACCAGCTTTATATCCCTCCTGCCGCTATCCCTTTTTTTTCCCTGGTTGGCAGCAAATGCATCTCTGCTATTCACAAAAGGAGAGAGATGACTGGGAACTAAGGGACAGTTAGCTTTACATCAGTAATCGGGACAGTGCTTGAATCTATTCATAAGAACGTGGTAACAAGACGTATAAATAAATTACAGCCTGTAAATTATAACAATGTATAATAATATGACCTGATTTGAATGTTTAGCAAGTGTATTAGAGTTTTTTGAGTTTGTAACTTACAGGGCGGTTAAGGGAGGAATGGTTGAAGTATTTGAATTTTTTCAAGCAGTACATTACAATAAAGTGCCATGTTTTCTAGCAAAGTAGAAATGTTTTTAAATGTTGAAAAGCTGTATAATGTTGGTATTTGGAGGAGTCTGAGTGGCTTTGCACCCAAATATTGACATCTAGTTGAGCAAATAGTTAAGGAAGCAAATGGTTTGTTGGCCATACTTACAAATATGATTGAATACAAAAGCATACTAATTATGAACAAAAGAAAACGCTGGAGCCAACTCTGCCACTGAGTAAAATAATAGGTGATCATCATGTGGCACAATTCCTCATGCCTGCCTACTCCTCATGACCTTTCTTGTTAATCAAAGATCTGTCTACCTATGTCAGAAAAAGACAATAATGGAGAAGTCTGACTGCAATTTTATAGGACTATGTTGAGACCACACCTTCAATGCCTTATACAGTTTTGATTTCCATACCTAAAGAGGCACATATTTATCTGGGAGAGAGCTCAACAAAGGTCATGAGACAGATTTTTAGGATGTGAGGATTGCCCTATAAGGAATGATTCAGTTGACTGAACCTGTATACCCTTAAGTTTAAAGGAATGGCAGGTGATCTTATTGAAATATGCATAATTTTAAGAACCATGAGATGGTAAAAATGAGTACAATATTTACTATAGCTGGGAGCCTGAAACTGGTGGTCACTGAATCTTGTTAATGGATTCCCCATTTAGGACTATGATGAGGCAAAACTTCATCACTCAAATAATTGAGAACCTTTGAAATTGTCTACAGTGAAGAAGCTGTATGGCTCAGATGTTGAACTGATGGAAATCTTAATCTTTGGCGATTAAGAAAATCAAGGGATGTGAATAAGTGCAGGAAAACTTAGCTGAGTTCAAAGGTCATCCATCACCTGGCTGATTTGGGAAACAGGTTTGAGGAGCTGAACAGACTACTCCTGCTTCTATTTCTTGTATTCTAAGGTTTATACTGATGTTTCAGTACATGAGTGACAGTGCTGTAGATCTCACGTAAGGGACCATTCTACGTGTGGAAGTCTACAAGTTGGATGACAATTTCTCATGGGGTTCTCGTGACTGAGTCAGCCCCTCCCATGATTGAATGTATATTTTCCAGCATTGTCACTGAATAGTGATCAGATTTGGAAAATCCGAATGATTTTCATGGTCTGTGGTCAATTCGTATTTGTACCAAAATATATCTCCCAGAATAATTTCTTTAATAGAGTATGTCAGATATACAAAGCGATTTATCAGATTTTTCGGTACTTCCATGCATAATTTTCTCTAATGTAATGACATGAGAAAAATAAACTTTGTTATCAGCAAGTATTGTGAACTTCAGAAAGTTTACCTAGCCTGTTACCTAGGTAATGGTGCATAGTTTGACATATCGGTTACCTATGTAGCCACAGAATGATACGTATTTCAAGATTGCCATCAAGAGATGGCAAAACATGGCAGTTCTAACTGTCACTTTTGACTTAGGTGAGTCATTGATTTGTATTTGTTCATTTGCAAAAGAAGGTATAAGCAGTGAGTGATCTTCCATGCTTTGCATTTATTTGGTCTCTAGAATGGTTGAGCATAGCAAAATATACCAGTCTCTTAGCTCATTCAGACCATGACAGAATAAATAGATTCCGTAGGTGAGAAAATGCAGTCCAGGGAGGCTTATTGAACTGTTCGCTGTCTGTGGTATTCAACATGGTAGGCATACAGGTAAAATGTTGAATTATTAACAGTTGTTTAAAATGGACAAGATGGAATGGTTGAAATGTTCACTTCTATTGTTTCACTATATGTAAGAGTTTAAAAATGACCCAAAGCTATGCCATTATTAATAATAGATAGTTGAAGTGCTTTAGTATTAACTCGTGTTTATTATTAGATTGTTGTACCATCTTATATTTTGACTGTTCCCAAGTTTCTTATTGAAAATTGAAGTATAAATCGTCACTACTTTTTCTGGCTTATGGTAATTAAATATAACGTATTTCTGTTTAATATGCAGTACTGCATCTGGCTTTGCTCAGAATGTGAATCCAATCGGTCACATAGTTCTTCCTTTTTGCAGCTGTGAATCAATGAAAAGAATACCTTTATGTTTTTCTAGTAGCAGTAAGTTTTACTGTCCTGGACCGGTGCACCGAATCTCGTGATAGTTTGTTAGGAAGCAAAATGTGTTGTTAGTATGTATTGGCTGTACAATAATAACAATAACAAATGAATAAATGGTAATGTTTAGTCGTAGTATGCGTTTGGATCTGCCAAATTCATGCTGTTTCACTGAAAATGTTAATGTCATGATTCTGTTGTCATAAGTAAAAACCTGGTTACCTTTGTAATTCTGTGTTACTGGTTCAAGTAGTTATCCACAATGCTAAAATGAAGCTCACATTGAGAAATCGTCAATAAAAATTGCAAGAAGTTAATGTGAGAGATAATGGGAACAGCAGATGCTGGAGAATTCCAAGATAATAAAATGTGAGGCTGGATGAACACAGCAGGCCAAGCAGCATCTCAGGAGCACAAAAGCTGACGTTTCGGGCCTAGACCCTTCATCAGAGATTCTCTGATGAAGGGTCTAGGCCTGAAACATCAGCTTTTGTGCTCCTGAGATGCTGCTTGGCCTGCTGTGTTCATCCAGCCTCACATTTTATTACCTAAGAAGTTAATGTGAGTTGTTTTACAACAAGATAAAATTAAGACTTCACTGTTATAAAGTGAAAACCAGTGAATATCATCAAAGCATTCACTATTTCTGTCCAAACATCTGCCCAGATTTTCAGGTTGCAATATGTCAATGGGAAAGGAATCCAATTACTCTTCAAGACTGAGGCAAAACCAAATAGATAGATACTGTGCATGCTTTTGAAAGTGGACACTGTGACAATTTTGTAGTTTATTCCATTAATGAATTGTAGTTCTGAAACATATCTCACTTTACTTATTTTTTGAAAAGATAATAGCAAAGAACTGTTATCTTTATGTCAAAAATAATACGACAAAGTTACCACGTGCATGGAGAAATCACAGATTTATATTTCTATAAGCATATTTTGAATGTGTCAACTTTTTTTCTCTACAAAAATTGGTAAATAAAGTAGACTGAGATACCATTCTAAATTATCGAATCTAAAATTGTGACTTGGCTGTTCAACTTAGCAAGTTTGGAACCTTTGCCATTACTAAGAGGATGGATACAGGGATGCTGTTTCTCTACAGTAGGTATTTAGTCAAAATCAAAGTTTACAATTGATGTGAAGCACACCATGCTTGAGTCTGTTCATTGTGTTGTTCTCCTAACAATGACATATTTATTCCAATCTAGATGTTGTTTCTCACATTTGTGCAAAGTTTGTTTCACTGAAAATTTTAGTGGCTCTAAGCATACACTAAGTAAACACCATGTTATCTAATCTTGCACTTAATAAATCCTGTTGTTGGAATGAGAATTTCCCCAGCTATAGAAGTCCAGCAGGAAATGAGTTTGAACTTTCTCAGCCCCATTATTAATAGGTCTAGGCCATAACACAAAATTCCAAAGATTCTTCATACACTGAGAACCTTGTCCAGGGAAAGAAATAAAATAGGTCCAGTGGAATAGGTGAAAAATCACTGATATAATGATGTTTTCTGTATGATGTTTAGGTAGAAAAAATGCTTTTGGGCCAGAGACGATAAAGGTTCATGTGGCTGTTCCTGATTAGCCTGAAAATGTTTGAAGATAACACTGACATAAAGATTGTTCAATTCCCACCATAGACTTTCTGAACCTTGATGAAAACAACAATTCAGAATGTAAACATGTAGCCAGTGTGTCTTCATTTTTCTGTTTATTTGTTGGTCTTCGGTAAGACTTTTCAGAGTGATTTTGAGTGTGACATGTTAAGTGATCAAAATTATTTAAGTGTTAACTTCCTCAGTTTTCCACTCCTGTCTTAGAGTCAAAAGGTTGTAAGCTCAAGTTAAATCCAAGTCCGGGTCTTAGAATTTATGTAGGATTCAAGTGTGTGTTATGCACGTACTTGTTATGCACTGTTATAGGTGGCTTAGCGGAAGCCGGGTCCAGATGATAATGTTTCATTCATTTTTATGCAGCTGTGAGGAACAAATGTTAAATAATGAAAGAAAACAGTAAGGTGAAACTATTTTTGGCAGATGCCAGGGAAATAGTATTGTATAAAAAGCAGCATAAAGATGCCTGTATGTAAAACATTTTAAAATAATTCACCAAATGAATAAAAACAACAAAGACAATTTGTTTTGTCTAAATTTTAACTGTAAAGGAACAGCTCTTACATTTATAACTCTTAATTACTTGAACAAGATAAGTTTCTTCCTCCTCCTTTGAACAGTAGCCATAACTAGGTTCATGTTCCTGCTACCTTATTTAATAATTTAGCTTGTCTTGATGCCTCCTTAATTTGCTTTGGTTTTAAGACCCTAAGGGTCATTTTAAACTAACCCCACTTTGTAAGAAGCAGATGGAATCAAATTTATCACCCATTCTGCATTTACATTTTTACAGAAATCAGTGGAATTTAAAATTAGGCTGCATGCAGAATAAGTGGAGAAATGATCCTTCAAGTTTCCAACTGAGAAGGTTAACTCACATTTATTCCCTCAACTCTGTCTTCAATTAGTTATCCTGCATTTATACATTGGCTATTTTTACTTATCCACCAGTGGCATTGCTTCTGCTATCGGTCATTATCCATGATATTGATAGACGGTTGTAGCCGACAAGAATTCGTCTTATTTCATGCTGATGATAGTCCTCCATTTATGTATTGTGAGCCGATCTTTGATTCTGACTAGAATATCAGTCAGCCTTTTCTGACCTGCAGTCATACATAATAATTTGTATTATTATGTATCTATTATTGTTTGTATTATCAGCTGCACCAAAGATGTTACCCAGCATGGTAATGAAACATCTGTGAAATAAGAAACCAGCTTGGCGAGCCAACTAACTTCAATAATAATTTGAATTTTGTTTAGGCGTCAATCTCCTTTATCAATGGAATTATGATGGCTAATTGTTTATTTTAGGTAGTTATTATTAGCTTTGATTTTGAGTTGGGGTTAAATAATTCTACCTGCAGGGATTTATTTTAGGGGACTATGGGGCACAGTGGTTAGCACTGCTGTCTCACAGCACCAGGGACCTGGGTTCAATTCCACCCTTGGGCAACCGTCTCTATGGAGTTTGCACGTTCTCCTGTGTCTGTGTGGGTTTCCCGCAGGTGCTCCGATTTGCTCTGACAGTCCAAAGATGTGCAGACTAGGTGGATCGGTAATGCCAAATTGCCTGTAGTATTCAGGGATTGTAGATCAGGTGGGTAAAATGAGGATTGGTCTGGGTGGGATGCTCTGAGGGTTGGTGTAGGCTTGTTGAGATGAAGGACCTGTTTCCACAGTGTAGGGATTCTATGAAATGCGTTGTGTAAGTTAGAAAACACTTTGCACTATGTCTTGATACTAACTTTAAGTGTATGAGTGCACACACTTCCATGAACATCAAATTAATGTATTTTTATTGACTGTGTAATTGTCTAATAATATTCCAGTTACATGGACTGAGATAAGCCAGAGGACTGTCTGATTTCCTTTTCTTCCCCACCCACTTCTGACAATTTGTGAGGCATTCATCAAGCAGATCAACGACAAAGCAATAAAACACAACCAGCACAGTGGTAAGCAGCTTAGTAATTATACAGATGAAGTGAATATATGTGCAGCAGCATCGATGACAAAAGTATTTAAGAGAACAGATTGGCTTGGTGCAGTCACATCTTGGTTGCCTACAAATACCAAATGTGCCTTTCATGCAAGAGTCTAAACTTTTTAGAAACCTTTGAGGAGTGGATAATTTTCTTCCTTACAGTAACTTTCATGCTAACTGATTACAGAGGAAATTAAAATGTCAATGGAACTTACATCAATTTCAAATAGCCTCAGCAAAGCAATAATCAAACTTTAACACCAGTGCAGTACATTACTGAAACAGTTGATGATAGTTGGATCAGAGTAATTTTGAGCCTACTGAAAATTCTGAACAGTTATATTGAAAGCTCTACTTGATCTACAAACTTTACTAGTTTGAAGTCATACAGCTGAAGTTTCTTTTTTATTAATTGTTCAGACTAATTTATTTAAAAATATCAATATAGAACTCTGATATGTGGAAGCGTTATACATTAGTCTCACTCAATTTCTGTTGTAGATAGGCATTGCAGTATGCAAAATATATTCTCTATGCATGATATTATGTTAATGTAATCTTCTGAATGCATATATCAGGCATGCATACAATTACAGAAGACAGGAAAAAGATTCTATTGGAAATGTCAAAAGCTAAAATAATCCTACAGTGAATATAAACAGTATTTAGAATTGTATCAAAAATATTACATTAAGATTGAAGGTTCCAAAAAATTATCTCTGTAAGCATGAATAGCCATGATATTGAAGAGTCATAACAATGTATGTAACAGAACTAAGAACTGAAAATGAAAGAATAAGGTTTGGGATGTGGGTATGAGGGTTGTAAGCATTCATTGGTTGGGATTATTCTTTCACTGCACTAAATATTTTGCTGTATTGTACCTCCATGTATTTTGCTAAGGTTATTTTAGCCTCATAAATATGGAAGATCTGGATAATAGTAACTTCTGTGCAAGGAGAAAAACACACGGAGGAATTATGACATGAGATGAGAAATGAAGACAGGCTGCCACAGACATGAAGCAAGTGCACTATTAGATTTTTACAGACTTGGTTGGATGTATTGATAATTTAGAAAATATTTGTAAAATGTCTTACATTTTCTTATAATTTTCCCAGTGGTGGAAAGGTATTGAGAATGAAATAAATGGTCAACAGCTATGACTTCTGGATTAACTTTCTTTCCATTATTTCTTCAGGTTGTATGATGACTTTCTTTAGTGTGGTCTAAACTATTTTGAAATTTAATTCACCTTTTTGCATTAGCACAGTTTTAATGTAATGTCCTCTACATACAGTTTTTTGAATTTCTAAACTTTTATCATTTTAGAAATCATGGATCATTCCTGTGATGTTGGTCATGATTTTAAAGCTGACGAAAGCATTTTTACATTTCGTAAATTTCATACCATGTGTGATTCTGTGTTAAATGTTCATGTTTTTCTTTACTTTAGGGCATATGAATTGAAATGTGTAGTAGCTTATTTATTTCCTAATGCTAGCTAGAAATGTGTGCACATTTCTGTCTGGAAATAAGCCCTCCTGCCTGCTGGTTAGGCAAGGAGAAAAAATGTTATCCAGTGCCCACACTTGAAAAAGATGATATTTTTTTGAAAAATCTCAACTTGAAATTTTAGATGAAAAGTTTTAAAACTGTTTAAGTAATGCACTGTTCTTAGAAGAGTTAAAGGAATCTAAGTTTTAAGGACAGTTCTTTTCACCTATATGCCGTTTAATTTTCTATAAACTGCCAAAAAATGTCCCCTTGATCAAATGATGCAACTGAATTTTACATTCTTCCATTAGAGTGAAGGGATGGCCTTTTAGAACTGAGATGAGTAGTAATTTCTTCAGCCAGAGGGTGGCCAATCTTTGGAACCTATTGTTGCACAAGGCCATGGATGCCAAGTTATTGAGTATATTTAAGACAAAGATTGATAGGTTCTTGATTAGTAAGGGGATCAAAGGTACTTGGAAGTGCATGGTAAGAGGGATGAGTCAGCATGGATTTGTGAAAGGAAGATCATGTTTGACAAAGCTGTCTGAATTCTTCAAGGAGGTAATGAGCAAGTTAGAGTGGAAGTAGATAAGATGTTTCTACCATAAAGACAAGTGGATGTGATACTTTTGGATTTCTCGAAGGCCTTTGACAAGGTGCACTACAAGAGGTTGCTAAATAAGATAAGAGCCCAAGGTGTTAAGACACTGTACTGGCATCGATAGAGGATTGACTGACTGACTGGCAGAAGGCAGAGAATGGGGATAAAGGGGTCTTTTTAAGGACGGCGTTTGGTGATTAGCCGAGCTCCACAGGGGTCAGTTTTGGGACCACGACTATTCGCGTTATACATTATTGGTCTGGACGAAGGAACTGAGAGCATTGTTGCAAAGTTTTCAGATGGCACAAGGATAGGTGGAGGGATAGATAGTATTGAGGAAGCAGGGAGGCTACAGAAGAACTTGGGACAGGCCAGCAGAGTGGACAAAGAGGTAGCACATGGAATAAAACGTGTATGTGTGTGTGATTCTGCACTTTGGTAGAAGAATAGAGGCAAAGACTATTTTGTAAAAAGGGAAATCTAAGAATCAAGGCATGTGGGAGTCTTAGTTCAGGATTCTCTTATGGTTAACGCAGGTTCACTTGACAGTCAGAAAAGCAATTGCAATATTGGCAGTCATTTCAAGTGGACTAGAAAACAAGACACGTACAGTTGGGGATGTATAAGGCCTTAGAGAGACTGAAATTGGAATATTGCAAGCAGTTTTGGGCTGTCTATCTAAGGAATGATATGCTGGATTGAAGGGTGTCCAGAGGAGGCTTACAAAAATGATCCTGGGAATGAAGGGCTTTTTATGTGAGGGGCAGTTGAGGGCTCTGGTCTGTACTCAAGGGAAATTAGAAAAATTTTGGGTGGGTGGGCATGGGGGTGGAATCTCATTGAAACTTGCGGAGGACTGAGAAGCCTGGATACAGTCGAAGTAGATGATATGTTTCTACCATAAAGACAAACTTGGATAATGGGATGACACTTTACAACTGTGATGAGGGGCAATTTCTTCGGCTAGATGGTGTTGAATCTGTGGAACCAAGGGTATGGAGACTGAGTCATTGAGTGCATTTAAGATGGAGATTGATAAGTTCATGATTAGTAAGGGGATCAAAGGTTCCAGGGAGAAGGCAGGAGAATGGGGTTGAAAAACATATCAAATGTGATCAAATGGCAGAGCAGACCTGATGGGCTGAATGACCTATTTCCGCTCCTACATCTCATGGTCTTGCAGTCTTATTTTATGGTTCACAACAATAAACCCACCTCCACATAAATTATGAGAACAGCTTACTTAGTATTACATAAATTTACATGACAAGAACAGGTTATTCTGCCCAGTGATTCCATGCTGATGTTTATGCTACGCACCGCCCTCTGTCCGCTCTGGTTAATCTAATCCTATTGATATAGCGTTCTCTTCATTTCTTCCCCACGTGCTGTTGCTTCTCATTTGTTCCGCAGATGTCAATGAAATCATGACCGGATGGAAGTTCTGCCCTGTTGCTTACCTGCCAATGGATTGAGGATCCAACCTCCATTTGATAACTTCTGTTTTTTAGTGGGTGATTTGAGGCGCAAAATTGTGGCTACAGACATGATTGAAATACATAGCTTTGTTCAGTGTTTTAAAGTAAAGATCCCTCACTGAATTTCGTTCTGTAGGTTCTACCCATAGCATGAACCTTACCCATAAAATCTGGTTATTTGGGAAATCCAGTATCTGGCTTATTGTAGTAAACATCTTCACAGTTAATTGTGGGTTCCACTTGAGCTGATTTTGTTACACTTTTATTCCCTCTTTTTGCAGTTCATTCCATGCATCAGTTGGCTTTACTAGGAAGTTGATTCATTTTTGCAATTTACTTCGGTGATGCTTAGCTTCGATATTCTTTATTTGTGTGATCCGGAAATTGCACCACACCAGTACATGCTGGTCACAGTCCTGAAACGGTCACACAATTAAGCTGAGGGTCCATCATTGCGTTTTTAACGATCTCTAGTATTTTGAAATATGTTAAAACATGTTACACTCTGACTTCTGCTAAAAGCCACTTTGGATATATCTGATTATGTCAGAGGAGACTTGCCTTCATTGCCACCTCATCACAGGATATGCTGCTATTGAATCATGTGGCCTGCTGAAGAGGAAACTTATACGATTGAAGTGAAGGTTACCACTCCATGAAGCATTCGTGCTGCCTTTCAAAGCACTGTGGGAGGCAATTGCCACATCAAACAGATTAAACTGCACACCAAGCAAGTGACATATGCTATGTTTGTTGGCACCAACAACCTCATCAGGTGTCCTTTGGAAAGCAAACATGAGTTGGACAGGACACAAAGCTATCAATGGGTGGCAGGGTGCTTTCAGGTGCACAATGCTGTTAATGTAACCAACCAATGTCTTTATATCAATGCCATAACCTTTCAGCAGAAAGGGTTTGAGATAACAAGGTTTAGAGCTGGATGAACACAGCAGGCCAAGCAGCATCAGAGGAGCAGGAAGGCTGATGTTTTGGGCCTAGACCCTTGTCTTCCCCCTATAGCAGAGAGGGTTCTCAATTACAGTTGCTATGACACTTCACCACAAAGATTCATTATGCCCAGCAGTGACAGCTATCCCGGCAACAGCAAGTATTGTGTATCATTCTGGAGGAGGTGAAACGCTGGGTGATTTTTTTAATATATTATGCATTACATTGATGTTATATAATGTTATATAGGTATTGCTGCTGAGCCTGTTAAGTCAAAAACCTCAGAATGGTTGCCTCTTTCTATGCTGGCTTGATAAAACCCAGTATGAATAAGCTATATATTGCATATAAAATATACTTAGTCTTCACTTTTCAATAAATATGTATGTTAAAAAAATTCTCATGTTGGTGAATTAATCCATAAATTATGCGGATTAATTTATAGAGTTGCCAGCATTGAATTCAATTGGCAAATAAACACGATATGCACTGCATGTTGAGATCTAACATATTACGTGTAACTGCTTAAATTAAGTACAACTATATTGCCGTTTCTGTAACTACACAGAGCTGTTCATGTGTTCTTGTTTTGTCTGGGATGAGCTGATAACGTTCCATTCCTTGTGGTTGAATGACCACTTTGTGACAAATTTAGTGTAGTAAAGTTTTTAGTAGCGCTCTGATATTTCTGATGTTTGGTTAGTTTATGGAATGTTAATGTTTCTTTACTTGAGTGACAACTGTATTTTTGCCAGTGTTTATATAATCTGTTTCTAATTTCACTCTAAAGCATGCCATTTGATGCTGGAGACTATAAAGACCTCAGAATTCAACACCAGTTTCAATTCTTTAGGTGCCTATTTTGCATCAGACATGGCATATGCACTGGACATTTACAACTCTGGTGCAAGGCATTTTGGGTACCATTTTATTAGGTCAATAATGCGTCTCTGCACTAGAAGAACACAAAGTATGTAGTTCATGATGTCAGTTAGCATGTACAACTGAACTGACTCCAGTTAGGCAATTTTTCAACCCCAACGTTAGCAACTAATAGTCTATCACCTTGCAATGCTGAGCCGCAGAAAGGACCCATCCCCCACTCCCATTAGTGGAGTCGTTAACCACTAACAGATTAGTCGCTGATTGATTTCTGTTGGCGATTGTTTCATTAGTAGAAGTATTAAGTGGCTTGTACTGTCATTTAAATTAGTGAACCTCAAAGGGAACACTGCGGATTCTGCTTCATGCCACATGCACCATGTAAGGTGTAGGTTCTATTACTTCTGGTCTGCAGCAATCCAGGGAAAATAAGCCAAGGAAATCAGGAGGAGAACTAGCTGCTCAAGGATGGAGGAGGAGTGGAAGGGCTTTCAGCAGGATCCCATGTCGTCCAGGAATTTCAAAGAATACCTGAATCTCATGCGGAACAGCGTGTTAAACATTTCAGAGCACACTGTGAATGACACAGCTAATGGCTGTGAAGGTGACCAGGGCATGAGCCTCTTTGTTCGGGCTCCTTTCAGATGGAGAATTACTGGTAGCTCAATTATGGAGTTACAATGGTTGGAAGATGGGCTGTGCTCTCTGAAGAAGGGAAAGTACATTTGTGCTCTACGGAGCCAGGATGGAACCTCAGCAGTTCGAGTATTCTGTTCAAAGGCAATGCTGGACAGCTTTGAGACTCACTGAGCCCTTTAAACATTGATCTGTATCAGTCCAAGATTTCTTTGCAACACTCCAGATATTGAGTGACAACTGTTTGTGCTGTGAGCTTTGTTATTACCTCCCAGATCCTGAGACTAGGAAGGGAATATAGTTGAAATTTGGCAATGTCTCCACTGCAGGTTATGAAAAACAGAATTGTTGGTGGTAAAATTACTCCAGTCACTCACAGGGGAAAACATCAGCTAATGTTATCATTTAAGCTATCATTAATTCTCTTTTATGCTCTCAGGAAATCTGTAAGTCTATAGTTCTGACTTTTGCCTATGCTATTACTGGAACCTGACGCAGAAAAAAAAACAAGAGTTAATCTGTGTGATTAGAATAATTATAATAAGCTTGTACTCTGCGCTATAGACTATTAGCGATTAATCACTTTACATCTGTGCAGTTAGAATGAATCATAAGATCCTTGTGCACTCTTGTCTGCACAATGCATGACATTTCCACATATTTCAGTTGTATTTTCCTTCTAGACTGAGAATTTTAGCAGTGATGAGTAATTGGCTGTAATGAGAAAAAGCAAAATCCTCGAGTAATAAAGTTGCATGCAAGTTTCACTTTTATAGAAAAATAATAAATGACAAGAAATCATAATCTTAAACTAGTCAGGCTATTCAGATGATACGATTTTTTTGAGAGTGTAGCTAGAAAGCTTAATTGAATGGCAAAAAATACATTAACTAGTAATTACAAGCTCATTTGATTTGCTTTTTTGGACATTGAACTGCTTATTCCTCTCAAGATCCGTAATTCTGGAGCGAATGAAAGTCATTCTCAGTTTTGAGGGACTGCCTAAGCTGAACCTATAAGAGGATTGTTCTCCTATTTCTCTTTTGCAACTGGATCCATTAGTTGTAATGAATGTGGGTTAGTTAATAGCAAAGGCTATCACCGATACATGAGTAATAGCTCAAAGGTTAATTGCTTTGTCAGAAATGGGAAACGTGTAATCGTAAGAAGAGAGAATGAGTATAAGATGCCCAAAAACCTGCGTTGAATATCCTTTGTAAGCATTAGAATTAGATTGCCATCTCAATTACGTGGTTGGATCTTGGGTTGCTTCAATTTGCGTGGTGGTTCTGGCTGCTTCTGGTGGGTTTCTAGAAAATTGCTAAGAAAACTGGGCACTTAATCTGTGGGAATTGAGCAGGAACCGGACAGTAAACCTTTTCACAACAGTTGTTTGCAGGTTCCCTTATGGTTCTCAGAACGTCTTTGCAACAAAATCACAATCAAAGACAGTCAACTACAGCATGCTTAACCTTTATAATAACATGCAGTGACTGCCAGCAAGTATCATGTGATCATCTCTCACATGGTCATGTTCTGTGATTAAACCTTCATGAATATGTTTCCTGAATATTAGCCAGTGGAGTCTAGACTGAAGGGGCTTAAATATATCTGCAAAGAGATCAGCTTATTGGAATAAATATCTTTCCAGAAGCACGGAAGAATGTAGAACTTGCCCCTGCAATGAATTTAAGAGGAAATTGATGCATATATGAGGAACGAGGGAGTAGAAGGATGAGGGGAAAGAATGGGAACTGGTAATTAGAGTACAAAAAGACTTGTGTGCCTTGTCTTTTAAAGAAGTTACAATGTTTTCTTCAAGTACTTTCAGGTCAAAGTTAAAGGTCATCACATGGGATACACATTTGGGTGAATGACCTCTGTCTCTGCACAGTCTATGGAGTTTTTTTAGAACTCTCCAGAATTCTACTGATAAGTTACCTGGTTGTTGCGGGTAGGGGTGTAGAATTTCCTGTCTTTTACAGAAGAATAATATTGCAGCAGTAACAAAATAAGCACAGCATTGACTTTTTAAAAACACAATATAGTAACAATGAATAGTTGTGACAAACAACATAATATGACCATGATGGTCATGAAATCCAATCACTTTGCCATGTGGATGGTAAATACCTAAGCTGTTACTGTAAGTTCACCTCAGCTGTAATCATTGTCCTTTGTAATGCACCTATCTAGATTCTAATCCAAATGGGAAGAGCAGTTTCACAACTATAAGTCAATAGAAACATTTTTAAGTGGATTTATATTTTTATGCTGAAGTGAATTGTTGTTTGCAGTAGAAACAGTGCCACTTTCATTTCGGTGATTCCAGATAGTGAAAATTAACTGTACTGTACAATGAACAGGCAGTTCACATCTGGCAGATCATTGCATAGATGATCAAGACAGATAGATACTCCAGTCATTGGATCAACTTAAACCAGCCAAACAGTGGGCAAAGGCAATCAGGGACTTGCCCAGTATCAGAGATGTAAACCTTCTTGGTATCCTTATTTGTGTTGCCTAGGTGAACCACTGTAGGTGGGCAGCATTAATTAGCTCACCATTTAGAGGATGGAGTTTTAAGCAAACCCAATGCCCAATTTATATAACCATTAACCTCCTAAAATGATACTGCATTAAATTTGGAAAAGTTTCTGTGATAGGCTTATGTCATGATGCAGCTGTGGAGCTCCTGGGACTTGATTTGAAGGTCTGCATACTGCTTTCAAGTACATTGCAGAAAGGCCAAAATCAGATTTCTTTTGAGGTTGAACTTAGCATTTCTGCTTTCCGCAATAGAATTTGAAACCCAGATTGCCTTCCAGTGAGCCGTGGGAAACTTTTTTCCAGGAGTTCCTGTTTCACTCACTTTTTCTGAGTACTTTGTCAAATGCAGAGGCTCACAATGCCTTGGCAATACATAATTCCAAAGTATGTATTTGAACCAATGAATAAATAATAAAATGTAAGTAGCCATCAAATCTTCAGAAATCACTTTAGTTGAAGTCTGTATCTGGAACAGTGGCAATCCTTTATGTTTAATTAATGCAACTGAGTCCTTTTAATATTAATTTGGAATCTGCCAAGCAAGTTTGGGTGTTCTTTTTATTTTAATTCACTTGTGGTACCTGGATATTGCTGACTGGCCAACATTTTATTACCTGTCCCTAATTGACCTTGAGAATCTGATGGTGAGTTGGCTTCTTGATCTCATAAGATGAATTAAACTCCAGCACAATTCTCTCGTAGCATGCAGATGTAAATTCTTCAGCAGCTAGAAGCCTAAAATATAGAGAGATACAGTTAAGATTTCAAGTTACAAATGCTGCGACAATAGATAATTCACTTGAAATGTTAACTCTTCATCGCTCCAGAACTGCTGTCTGACCAGTGGAATACTTTCAGTTGGTCCAGAGAGAGGAGGGTAACTTCTTCAGGTTAGGCATCCCTGGAAGAGGCTTCGCAGTGAGGTTAAAATTGTATCAGAGATAATGGGAACAGCAGATGCTGGAGAGTCCAAGATAACAACGTGTGAAGCTGGATGAACACAGCAGGCCAAGCAGCATCTCAGGAGCACAAAAGCTGACGTTTCGGGCCTCGACCCTTCATCAGAGAGGGGGATGGGGAGAGGGTTCTGGAATAAATAGGGAGAGAGGGGGAGGCGGACCGAAGATGGAGAGAAAAGAAGATAGGTGGAGAGGAGAGTATAGGTGGGGAGGGAGGGAGGGGATAGGTCAGTCCAGGGAAGACAGACAGGTCAAGGAGGCGGGATGAGGTAGTAGGTAGGAAATGGAGGTGCGGCTTGAGGTGGGAGGAAGGGATGGGTGAGAGGAAGAACAGGTTAGGGAGGCAGAGACAGGCTGGGCTGGTTTTGGGATGCAGTGGGGGGAGGGGATGTGCTGGGCTAGTTTTGTGATGCGGTGGAGGGAGGGGAAGAACTGGGCTGGTTTTGGTATGCAGTGGGGGAAGGGGAGATTTTGAAGCTTGTGAAGTCCACATTGATACCATTGAGCTGTAGGGTTCCCAAGCGGAATATGAGTTGCTGTTCCTGCAACCTTCAGGTGGCATTCATTGTGGCACTGCAGGACGCCCACGATGGACATGTCGTCTGAGGAATGGGGGAGGAGTAAAAATGGTTCGCGGCTGGGAGGTGCAGTTGTTTATTGCGAACCGAGCGGAGGTGTTCTGCAAAGTGGTCCCCAAGCCTCCACTTACTTTCCCCAATGTAGAGGAAGCCACACCGGGTACAATGGATACAGTATACAGGTGAACATCTGCTTAATATGGAAAGTCATCTTGGGGCCTGGGATGGGGTTGAGGGAGGAGGTGTGGTGGCAAGTGTAGCACTTCCTGCGGTTGCAGGGGAATGTGCCGGGTGTGGTGGTGTTGGAGGGGAGTGTGGAGCCGACAAGGGAGTCACGGAGAGAGTGGTCTCTCTGGAAGGCAGACAAGGGTGGGGATGTAAAAACGGCTTGGGTGGCGGGGTCACTTCCGGAGGTTGGTGGGGTGGTACATGAGAACAAGGGGGATCCTCTTGAGGCGGTTGTGGCGGGGGCGGAGTGTGAGGGATGTGTTGCGGGAAATGCGACCCCACCACCCAAGCCACTCTCCTCTCCACGTATCTTCTTTTCTCTCTATCTTCAGTCCGCCTCCCCCTCTCTCCCTATTTATTCCAGAACCCTCACCCCATCCCCCTCTCTGATGAAGGGTCTAGGCCTGAAACGCCAGCTTTTGTGCTCCTGAGATGCTGCTTGGCCTGCTGTGTTCATCCAGCTTCACACTTTGTTACCAAGAATTGGTAATTTGGTTAATTGAGCTTGCTGTACATTGAAATGCCATCCCCACCACCCCACCTCAAAGCTGGTGGGAATATCCTTCATTATCTCCCTGCTTTAGTTCCAATTAGAACATGAGCTCAGTCTCCTAAACTTTAGAGAATATGGGCTCCATATCCTGAAGTTATTCTCAAAGAACCATCCTGCTTTCCCAAATGTTGGCAGAGTGAACTTCATTTCATTCCTTCCAATGATATATATCCTTGCTTAGGTCAGGAGAACAAAATCGTACGTGATGTTCCAGATGCAGTCTCGCCATAGCTCTAAGCAATTTCAGCAAGCCTTCTCTGCCCCGTACTCAAATTTTGCTGCAGTCGTGGCCAGTGTACCATTGGACTTCATAATTGCTTGCTGAACCTGCATGTGTGCTTTAATTGAATTATAAAAAATGACGCCTAGATCACTGTGTATCAATGCTTCCCCGCCTCCTACCATTTAAAAGCTACCAAACCTACCAAGTACATAACTTTTCATTTTCTCACATTGTATTCCATCTGTCATTTTTTCCCACTCATTTAACCTGTCTAAATCACATTGTATCTTGTTTACAACTCTCATTTCTACCTAGTTTTGTATTTCAACACACTTGGAAATATTACTTCTGGTCTTCAAATCCAGTCATTGATGGGGATTGTGAGTAGTTGAGGCTCAAGCACCAAACCTCGCAGTGCTCCACGAGTAACAGCTTGCCACCTTAGAAGGACCTGTTTATTCCTATTCCTTGCGTTCTGTTCATCAACTAACTTTTAATCCTACCAGTATGTGATCCCAATCTCATGTTCTCCAATTTTGCAAGCTAATTTCCTGCCCAGGACTTTATTGACAGTCCTCTGAAACTATGAGAAAACCACATCCATTGATTGCCCGCCTTACTCTGCTAGCTGAAACCTTAAAATACCGTAAAAGCTTCATCAAACATGATTTGCCTTGCATAATTCCAATGTCACATTGCACAATCCTATCATTTTTTTCTAACTATCCAGTTTTTAATTCCTTTATACTATATTCCAGACTTTTATCTACAGTAGGATTGTCCGTAGACTTGAATATCGACACACAGACCGACAATATTATTAATGATCTTTCAGCTGTCATGATTGCATTTTATTTGACAATACTTAAGTCAATGTATTGTGATGGACTTGCTTAATAAAAGGCTGATGTAACACATTGGACTGCCATAAGCTAGGCTTAACGATGAACATGACAGTAGCATGAAATTAAAGGCAGTGGTCAAATTTATGCATATTATTGTATCGTTGGACAACAAGGTCAACACTTGCATCATAAAAGCCAGTGTCATATTAATCTAGTTTTTACTTGTGTTTGATAATATGATCTGTATATTACAGACAGTGGGTGTTCAGTGTAGGTGTGTTTACTACTCTTCATATGGCTGTGAAAACTGGATTCTTTGACGTTACCATATGAAACAGTGAAACGATCACACAATGGCACTTAAAATGTCTCCTGAAGATGCAATGGCAGGATGAAGAAATATGTGTTGAAGTGCTGCAGTAAACCAACATGAATGCTATTAAAGTCATACTTATACATACATCATTCTGTTCTGCTGTATTTGACATGTTGCCTGCATGTCAGATAATCTTCTTCCAAAATTGTGTTAACGAGAGAAAAATGGAGAGCAGGACATTAATCATAACATTTCGAGGATACCTGAAATAGAGTTGAAAGTGAAATTCTACTCAAGCCAAGATATAGTGTTTTGTCAAAAACTGTAGAATCAGAAATTTTCTTTTATGAATTGTATACCATACAGCTCAGTCCAGCATGTTGCTATGATTGTTAGAAGTAGGTTTGGAAGGTGCTGTCTTAAGTAGCTTTGGTAAATTTCTGCAGTGCATCTTGTAAATGGTACACATCTGTTACTAAGTGCCTGTGAGTGCATGTTTATGGATGTGGTACCAGTCAAGCAGTCTCTACGTCCTGGATGGCCTCAAGCTTTTTAAGTGTTGTTAGATTTGCACTCATCAGACAAGAGGGAAGTGTTCCAACACACTCCTGACTTATGCCTTGTAAATGCTGGACAGGTTCTACATGTTCTTATAACCACAGTATGTACATGGCTAATTCAGTTCAATTTCTGGTCAATTTTTTATTTGCAAAACTAAACCTATTCATGAAAATGTTTTTATGTGCATACACAGGTACCAAAACAATTCTGTCCAGTTTTTGCATGTAAAGAGAAAGCAAACATTGAAATTTGACTTTTCTTGCAGTTACTAAAGCAAAGAAACTGCCTACTCATGCAGGACGTGACTTACATACATTCTGAGGTGAAAGGAGGGTCTGATAACTGTATGGACCCTCATTGTACTTAGGTAGAAAGGTCTCAGGCAGTAGTATTTCCCCAGATACCCTAGGCTTTAGTCTGTCCCTCAGCAAGTAGTCCTGGACTTTGGAATGTGTCAGTCTGCAACACTCAGTAGAGGTCAAATTTTTTTACTGGAAGTCAAACAAGTTTCAGGCAGACCAAAGAGTGTCTTTCACTGAGTTGATGGTCTTCCAGGGGCAATCGATGCAGACTGTTGATCACTGAGTCAAGAAACTACTTGGAACGAACCTCAATAAAAACCACTGCATTTCTCTCCAGATCTTCTTTTGCAATGGGACAGTCAAGAAGGAGATGAATGACAGTCTGTCCCTACCTGGCAGCTGATTTGGTGGTGCAGAGAGCCCAAGTGCTTATTGAAGGATCTCTCACAGGTAGTGCCTGTCTCACCACTAGCCAAGTTATGTCTTGCTGCTTGTTGGAAAGTTCTGGCAAAGAAGCATTCTGCAAAATGGCTCAGTCTGCTCAAGGATGAATCTCTCCTTTCCCACAAGGTTTTGAGGATGCTACATGTTGACTGCTGCCTGATGAACTCATAGTCAAAGTGTTTTTCTTCAACATATACAAATAATGTCATCAAGGACAAAAAGTCAGACCACTATCCTAAACTTTGGTACCCTCTGCCTGGCTACTGCCTCAGATTGAGGTTAGACTGTTAACAGTTTTTGTATCCTATTTGACCCCAAACTGGACTTTGAACCTCCTGTACTGTCTGTCACAAATACAACCGACTTCCACACCATGAAATATTTACCATGCCTACCCCTTTCAGCTCACCAAATGCTTAAACCCTTTCCATGTCTTTGTCACATTCTGATTCAACTGTTCTAGTGCTCTTCCTCTATCCATCGTACATTTCAGCTCAATTCCAGCTAAACTTGCTGAACTGTACTTACCTTGAATTCTCTGCTGGAAGGCCGGCTCAACCTGCATTACCATAATCTCCACTACACATAGGTCAAGGGGACTATTAATTAATCTACCCATCCAGAACAGAATCAAACAAAATGTTCTTAGCTCCACTCTAATCCATGCCAGCTCTCACCACCAAAGATAGCACCTGATAGAAACATAGAAGATTGGAGCAGGAGAAGGCAATTCAGCCCTTTAAGCCTGCTCCACTATTCTTCACAATCATGGCCGGTCGTCCAACTCATTAGCCTAATCCTGCTTTCTCCCCAGAACCTTTGACCTCATTTGCTCCAAGTACTGTACCTAGTCGCCTCTTGAATACATTCAGTGTTTTGGCTTCAACTACATCCTGTGCTAATGAATTTCACAGGCTCACCACTCTTTGTGTGAAGAAATGTCTCCTCATCTCCATCCTAAATCATTTAGCCCAAATCTTCATACTGTGACTGCTGGTTCTGGAGACACCCACCATCAGGATGTTCCACCCTCCTATCAAACCTTGCCATAATAAGGAAGAATTCATGGCAAATTTCTTCCTTGAATATTATCTGTTTTTGTTGAAGAGAGCACAGTAAAGAATATGATTCAGAGGAAGAAGTCCAATATGTATGATAATTGTTTATCCAATTTTGTATTTCATTTCTTTTTGTTTATCGGTTTTAACACAAGACTTCTGTATGGCTTTGTTTCATTGTAATATGTAAATAAATTATGATATTTTATTAAATATGTTTATTTCATGTCCAAAACAACATTCGGGCAGCCCATGTGAATGTTATCTTGTGCTTATAACTGCCAAAAGTGATTTTTTTTTCAAGAGCATGTGTATCTCGATTTTAATAAAGATTTGAATTGAGTTGCATAGTTTTGGTGTCATGCCACAACTTTATTTTACTTAGAATGAATTCCTTTCCCTGAAGGGAAATATTTCAACAATATCTCACAAATCTTAAAAAAAAGGACAAGTTTCAAAACTCCCCAGCGCACAAAGTAAAATTACGGCCACTTAAATTTGAAGCCCTATTTTCTGATTTTTAAAAAAACTAATTTTGTCCGGCAGTTGTGAAGTGAAAGTATTTTGCTCCATCAAACAGAGTAGATACGCATTGCAACTTAAATACTACAACCTAATAAAGTGAATGAAACTGAAAAGCTTTCAACTACATTGCATTTCATTGCTATTATTTGTTCTGAAATTTAGCAGCAGAGCACCATGTGATCTGCACAAACTCCAAACCCAGAAAATACAAGCTAGACGGTTTCCAGGCTTATCTGACATTGCTCTGACTGACGTGCACTGATGCGATGGTGCCATGTGGAAGCTTACATAGTATGTAGAATTATGACATCGAACCTTGAATATTGATTTGGCTAATGATCCATTGCTTTGCATGTGGGTCCGATTAACTGATTTAATTATTCCTGGGTGAATGTGCACATGTTACAACTGCATGAGGGACCCCACTGAAATTATTTAAGGCCTAACTATCCTACTTCCTGCTGAAGGGTCATTAAACCCAAAACATTGACTCTGCTTTGTCTCCATAGATGCTGTCAGGCCTGCTGAGTTTCTCCAGCAATTTCTGTTTTTGTTTTGCATTGCTGGCATCCATAGTTCTTGGTTTTATTCCTGTTGAGGTACTTTTTAATTTATTTTGGCTGTTGCAGAGTTCACGGAAGTGTTGTACTTTGTATTAACGGAGGAGTTTTAGCTTTTGATTTTCAAGAAACAGGTACTGGGTACTGACATAGATAGGGTTAGCGAAGTTGGTTGGTCTTTCAGAAGGAAGTTTGTTTAATGGATGCTGTACTTGAAGACCCTTCGGCTTCTGCATGACTAGGAAAAAGGGCAAGGCAACAGGATAGAGGTATTGTGCAGAGTGAGAGATGAGGAGCCTTCTAAATAGAATTCCCTACCCATTCAGGGCTTTTAGGGAGCATTATTTCTATTTCCATCTCAAAGAGGAAATTGTTCTGCATCAAAGAGACAATGACTAAATTGTTCCATTTTCAGCAATTTCACCACAGGACAAGGTCAAGGACATTGACTTTCTCTGTTTTCATGTCAATGGATCCACCAAGGCTGAACAAATTTTACTAGCATGAAAGTTTATGCTTTGTAAATTTTAATTGGAAAAAAAAGCAAGGCTGATGTCTTCCAGTAGAAGCTTACCATTGCCTAAGGAGCTCCTGACGCTGGTGTCGCAGATGTTGCTAGTAGTGGCTGTCTCTCTCATGATACTGACTGTGTCTCATTTTTCTGCCTTTTCCTTAGTAGCAGATTGACATGGAAACAAGGAAGACTGCTGGTACCTGAGCAATGACTCAACCGCCCACCTCCTCAGTTTGTCCTCAGCTTTATACTTAATGTTGATTCTGGAAGCTTGTTCTTAATTGATTGCCTTCTGAGAGATTGAACTGGAAGGTACACTGCTATGATGAGGATCGTAACCTGAAAATGTTTCCACTTGCTGAAGTATGGAAAATTCTACCCGAAGAGAATGAGGAGAAATAGGGATAGCATGGAGAGTTCTGACCTGAAGGTTCATTGAACCCAAAATGTTAACTCTGCTTTGTCTCCACAAATGCTGCCTGACCTCCTGAGATTTTTTCCATAAATTTCTGATTTTGTTCCTCATTTCTAGAACCCATAATTCTTTCTTTGTTGTTTAATCCCGAGGACATTTTTGCTTTAGATGAGCTATAAAAATATCTTGTTTCATTAGAAATGACATACCATGCAACCACCTCCCCATAGCTCTTCCAGCATTCTCCGTCATTCTCTTGGCCACCATTCACAATTAAAAACCACCACCAACAAAAAGAAAAACTTTATGTAACAATATTTCTAATGAAATGAACTTGCTGGGGGAGGAGGCTCCATAAATATGGAAGAACCCAGCACATCAGTGCAAAAGATAAGGCTGAAGCATTCTTAAAACTCTTCAGCCAGAAATGCTGAATGAATGATCCATCTCATCTACCTCCAGTGGTCCCCAGAATCACAAGTGTCAATCTTCAGCAATTTGATTCACTTGACATGATATCAAGAAATAGTTGGAAACATTAGATACTTTAAAGGCTATGGGCCTTGACAACAATTTATAGTTCTGAAGACCTGGGCTCCAGAATGTGTCACACACCTAATGAATCACTCTTAACAAACCCAACCGAGCCAATACCGCCCCATCAGTTTAC
Source organism: Stegostoma tigrinum (assembly GCF_030684315.1). Taxonomy (NCBI): domain Eukaryota; kingdom Metazoa; phylum Chordata; class Chondrichthyes; order Orectolobiformes; family Stegostomatidae; genus Stegostoma; species Stegostoma tigrinum. The sequence continues at coordinate 36,380,339 of NC_081371.1, forward strand.
TCTTGATCATCAGTGAAATGAAGGAAGGTGTCATCAACAGTGCTATAATGTACCATCTCTTCAACAATAACCTGCTCAGTGATGCCCAGTTTGGGTTCTCGCAGGGCCAATCAGCTCCTAACCTCATTTATAGCCTTGGTTCAAACATGAACGAAAGAGCTAAATCCCAGAGGTAACAGCCATTGATATCAAGTCTGGATTTGACTGACTGTGATGTCAGAGCCCTAGCAAAACTGGAACAATGGGAATCAATGGAAAAACTCTGCACTGACTCATACATAAGAATATGGTTGTGGTTGCAGAGGCTAGTCATCTCAGCTGCAGGACACCTCTGCAAGAATTCTTCAGGGTTATGTCTGAGGCACCTTCAGCTGCTTTATCAATGACCTTCCCTCCATCATAAGGTCAGAAGCAGAGATATTCGCCAACCTTTGCACAGTTCTCAGTAGCATTGGAGACTCCTCAAAAACTGAAGCAGTCCATAATCAAGTGCAACAAGACGTAGACAGTTTCTAGCCTTGGGCTGAAATGTGGCAGATGACATTTGTGCCACACAGATGGCAGGCAATGACTACCCCTGATAAGAAACAACCTAACCACCGCACCTTGACCTTCAATGGGAATATCATCACTGAATCCCCCATTATCAACATTCTGGTGGTTAACACGGACCACAAATTCAGTTGTTCTTGCCATATAAATACAGTGGCTACAAGAGACAGTCAGAGACTAGGGATTCTACAACAGGTAACCCACCTCTTGACTTCCCAAAGCCTGTTCACTATTCACATGGCACAAGTCAAGGTTGCGATGGACTACTTCCCAATTGCAAGTGTCAATCTTCAGCAATTTGATTCACTTGACATGATATCAAGAAATAGTTGGAAACTATTGGAGTGCAGCTCCAACAGCACTCAAGTTCACCCTGCTTGATTGACATCGTACCCACAAACATCATTCCCTCCAGCACCAGGGCTCAGCAGCAGCATCGTGTACTATCTGCAAGGTGCACTGTAGTAATTTGCCAAAAATTATTTTAGACAGCATCTTCCAGCTTCACTTCCATCTTGAAGGACAAGGGCAGTAGATATATAATATGTTCCCTTCCAAGCCACTTACCATGCTGACTTGGAAATATATTACTATTCACTCAGTTTTGCTGTGTCAGAATCTGTGAATTCTCTCCCTCATAGCATTATCAATCTGCTCTACGACAAATAGATTGTAGTGTTTCAAGAAAGCAACTCATCACCACCTTCTCAGTGAGTGATGGGCAATAAATTCTGTCCCAGCCAGCAACTGCCTCGCCCAAAGTGTGAATAATGAAAGGTACAAAATTTAACTACTTACCGTAGAGCAAGACCTGCAGGTGCCTTTATGGTTGTGCTAGTTTTCTTCACAGTTTATGCCAGTGGTTAAAGCATGGCTCCTGGTAAATTGCAACTGTCATTTGAGAAGAATGCAGTTAATTTTGCAGGATGATCTCAAGCAGCTCTGGATGTTGTAGGCCCACGCTTTGATGGCACCAGCTTGGTATTGATGGCAACAACCTTGATAGGCTAGTGGAGATGTACCAGCAAGAGCACTGGTGGTGTGGCAGCACTGGGTGGATACATGCTTCCATTTTGATAAAGAACAGCAGGATATGTACAACAGTACTAGTACTACTTACTGGGACTATGCCTTCACAATCCAAGTACAGGTAGTTCTGCTGAAACACATATTTTGTTAAGGTGAATTGGCTGTAACATGATTGATGGATAGTGGACACTGCTTGAATTATGCCGACTTTCTGCTTTATGGGTATAGTGATTTTCTAAAGCTATAGCGATTTCCCTACAACACGATTTTCTGTGGCAATTTTCTATCGCACAAGATTATGCAAGAACGCAACTATCGCGTTATAGGAGAACTATCTGCAGCCTGTTGCTGGATTACTGTGAAGGATTGTGCACCTAATGAGTAATGGCACCTGCAACCACGCTTATAGAAGTCTAAGCCTTTGTGCCTTTAAGCTGGACTTGAAAGGCAACAAACAGCAATTTTGTGTCCTATTTCTGAGCTTGAGTTATTGTACTGAGATGTTGGGTGACTTCTGCTCATGCAGTAATACAGGATAAGCTGTTAGCCACAAGATGCCACAACAGTGCAGTTGATTTCCAATGGCAAGCACTTTTCCCGTTTGATTAGGGTAGACTCCAAAGCCCTGTACTTTGTTGGTGTTGGATTGTTTGTATGCTCTCCAAGTGTGAACAAACTCTCTGGTGACACTCGCAGTGCACCAGGCATCCTGGTGTGCATGCCATGAACATTTTGCATGCCACCTATCAGAATTCTCATGATCCGTCTGCATCAGAACTCATTTGTGTTCTCAACACTCCAGGTAGCTGGCATACAAGTCTTGTATGGTCTGCCTTTTGAGTCACCATGTGGTAATCTTGACTGAATTACACTCTCAAATTGGTATAGTACAAGTATCTACATTGGATGCTAGAATTGCCAGAACAAGTGATGGTGTTTCTTCACCAGAGATCTGGTTTAACTCTCAACCTTCATTCTGAGCTTGCAGTAGTTGGCCAACCAACACATCTTGGGCTCTGGAACGCAGAATGGGATGAGTTGGATGGGAAATGTCCATTGCCATGCTATCTGCAGTTTACACATGATGTGAAGTAGTTTGATGGTTGGGGATGAAGTGGGATTTCAGAGTAAGGAAGGGGGTGTAAGTCATCCTTTGCAATGCCTTGGTTACAGACCATTCCATGCAGCAAAGATGTTGACTGGAAGTTCAGTTATTGAGGACACTCATTGGTTTACTGCCACTTGTTGTACAAATGACTGAAGAATATCAGTGACTATGTTTCATGGGATTGGATGATGTGTTTGCGATAACTGAATATATTGCCTGTAAAACAATATGACTATACTTCTGAAGTACTTGAGTGGCTCAAGAATACTTGGAGAAATGTTGTGGTTGTATAAAGCACAACAAAATGCAAAACTGTTAACTGCTCTTTTTCTGAATGGTTGAAGGTGTATGGAACCTGTGAGCTACATTGGTATGTACCTGAGGCTGAGATGGAGTCTCTGAAAGTTAGGCATGAATCCTGATTGCTGATCAGTAAATGACAAAGGTCTGGTGCATTGAGCAGAGGAGATGTCATGAACGTTCGTTCAGTGACCTTGATCATGTTTGTGAGGTCATTGAAATTTTTGTAACGTTGCTGCCAGATTCTCAGTGCTAGACTTTGGGAGTTACTGTCCCTGGCCACCTGCTCCTATTCACTTTTCACGGTGTTTTTTGAGGACTTCCTGCCACATCTTCTTTGCACACCATCATTAATACATGCAACAACACCTCAAAAAACATAGGATCTCGCTTTCTTCCCTATTGCTCCATTTGCTTGCTTTTCCTTCTAGCCAGGTGCTGCTGAGAAATTTTCAGTACAGATCCCCTTTAAGAGCACATCTATTTAAAAAGACCAGACCAGCTGTTCATCCTGCTAGTTGTGCATGCTGCTGCGAGTGTATTAAATATGCAGCCATTCAGCAGCATGTTCTGTGCTAGGCTTCATACTGAAAATAATTAAATAATCAAGCAGCACAAAATGCCTGCCTCAGAGTATTGCACTGCGATCCTCTTGTTTGAAAATGAGTTTTATTTTATTTTACTCTTTGTATTCATCCCCACTCCAACCATTCACATTTATTATTTTAATTAAAGCATAATTCCGCTAATTTCAAAACGAAAATTGCTGTAACATTTGAAAAATGAAATTGTTATGTTGGCATTGAAACTTTCTTAAATGTCAGAGTCTGTGAAATCAATCAGTCAAAAACTCCCAGATTTAAACCTTTAATCGAGGCCACATATTGGTTCCTAAAATCGTTCCTTAAGGTGGCTATAACAAAATAAAGTTTTGAACAAATTGCTAATGTAGATGTATTGGATGTGGTAAATATTTCCAGGGCTGTGAGTCATTTTGTTTAGACGTGCGCATTTCTTGTGGAAAACTGAACATATTAGTAGATGTGGGCAGTGAGGTTCAACCAGTTCTCCAGCAACAGCAAGTGCCCTGATGGATGCAGCAAGAAGATAAGTCATGTCGCCATGCTGAAGGAAGCAGCGTATTTGCCTCTTTCATGGTGACAATAATACTCTCATGTGACTATTCCTTTAGCAGAATCTAGCTCTGTATAACAAAGTGCGGGAATGAAGGTTCATAAATGACTTCTGTCTAGAATTCCTCATGGTTTGAAACCCAGAAGGATCAGAAGTCAGTTCATGTATGGGATTGCATGAGGCCCAAATTTTGATCCAGTAGTTGCAGATGTTTAGGTCAGGCAAACGTGAAAAGAGGAAACGGACAAATATTTGGAAATGAATATATTTAAAATGAATGGGGAAAAAGGAAATGATAAGACAAAGTAGAAGGCTCTTTTTGAAGATGATGCTGGTGATGAGCTGGAAGATATGCTGTTCAGTATAACGTTCTGATTCTACAGTATCCATATACATTAATTTGCTAGAGAAGGGAAAACTGTAGCTATGTTGAATGTTTTCCATTACTCTGGCAACATTTATGCAAATACAGTAATCAGTTGGGGAAGGAAGTACTTATATTCACTGTGGTTGATTGAGTTTCAATCTTTGCTGTCTAGAGTTATTGTTACGCTCAACAGAATGCATAGGGGATAAAATGAGGTTGATGATGTGATGACAGAGGGTGAAGAAGACTATCTATAATGCATAATGATCTGAACTATTACAGGGCTTTGGAGTACACACTGCTAAAAACTGTTTCTCATTTTATAGTTCATCACCCAGTTCTTAGAAATTATTGTATTTTTTGCAGTAAGAACTCAATATAATAAAATAATTTCAATCAAGAAAGTTGTTACAGATAGAGTTCATTGGCAAGAGTGAGTAATGAATTACACTGACTTGTAGTTCCATCATAATTGACCTGGCCCATCGTGCCTGAGATGAAAAAAGGAGTCAGCTCACAGTCCAGACAGGTATCCTGGAGCAAATGTTAGTTTATAATTTGACACTTAATATGTAATTGAAACAAAATAGTTTATTGCTTATTTCACAATGGTGTTAAAAATCGAAGGATTGTTAGTGATGTTTTTACGTAATAACAACTTATGTTTGTGTAACACTTTTAACACGACAAAATATCCCAAATGCTTCACAGCAGCATTGTAAACAAAAATGTCACACCAAGCCACATAATGAGATATTAGGTCAGATGACCAAATGTAGACAGTTTTAAGTCTTTTAAGGGAGGAAAGTGAGGTGGAGAGGCAGAGAGGGTTCCAGAGGTCAGGACCTTGGCAAAGGAAAGTATAGCCACCATTGGTGAAGCAATTAAAATTGGAGATATTCTTAAGTCCAGAATTGAATGAACGTTGATATTTTTGGGAGTTGTGGATTGGGAGGAGTTTGCAGAGAAAGAGAAGGGGGAAGCTATGGAGGGTTTTGGAAACTAGGATGGGGATTTTAAAACCAAGTAATTGCTTTACCAAGCGCGAATGAAACTTAGGTAGACAAACAGGAGCCTGGAAGAACACATCAAGCCAAGCAGCATCTAGAGGAAAGGAGCAGTCAATGTTTTGGATATTGCCCTTCTTCAGGACTGTATGTGGGGATAGGGGGACCACAGATAAAGCGGGGATGAGAGGTGGAGAGAGCATGGTGGTGATAGGTGGACATTTGTGGTAGATATGACCTGGTTGTTCGACAGGCGGGATGAATCTGTTTGGTGGCTGGAAGGGAGAGTCAGTAGCTGGAATGGAAGGGAGGAGGTGGGTTTGGAAGGGGAGCCGGAGGATGGCTGGGAAGGTTATTTGAAATTGCAGAACTCAGTTTTGAGTCCTCAGGGCTGTAGGATGTCCAGGCAGACAAGAAGGTGTTGTTCTTGAAATTTGGGTTGCGAGCCGCTGTGACACTGGAGAAGGCCCGAGCCAGACATGTCGGTGGGAGAGTGGGGTGGGGAGTTGAATTGGGCAGTAACTGGGAGGTTAGGTTGGCCGGTACAGACCAGGCGAAAAAGCTCAATGAAATGGTCACCTTTTCTATGTTTGGTCTTATCAATGTAGAGAAAACTACATCGGGAGCAGTGGATGCAATAGACCATGTTGGAGTAAATGTAGGTGAAGCTCTGTATTCACTTTAAAAGGTCTTGAACTTGGGTGGGTCAAACATTTCAAAAATTCCAGTTTTGTATAGACTAATGGTAAAACTGTAATATGAGGTTTATAACAGAGCACCCTCTATAGCCAAAAATGGGTATTGCAGCATTTATGTTTCATGACATGTTTTCGCTGACGCTGGACCTCATCACTGTGAGAATTTCAGAAGCTTTACAAGCAAAACTGGTGAAACATGAAATACAGACTCAGAATTCTTCCACTTATTTTCATGTAACATTTTGATTAAATTTGGATTAATGTAATCCTCAGAAAAATTTAGCCGTTAGAGAATGTTTTAGTGTAATAGTCGTTTATATTCCCATTTTCATTATTATTACATGGAGTTTTTTTCTTCCAGTTCCAGTTACCACTTTTTATAACTGAACCAAGGGTTGAAATGTTTATGATTTCCTATTTAATTTCTCATCCATCTGCATTGAATCCCAGACAGTGGAATTTGCACCTGGAGATCCATGTTCAAAGTAAAGATTCAGAATGGTTAGTGTCTCCTGCAAGGTAACCGTTGAACCATGAATGTTTTTACAGAATTGCCATATAATGAATGCCTTTGCCAATGACATAACAACCATCAGCATTCAAGGAGTTAGAAATTCTTTTTATGTGAACTAAAGCAAGGCTGAGCTGGTCTCAAGATTTTGAATTGTTTGTTCGGTAGTTGGTTGTAATTAATTAAATTGAACAGATTGGGCAGACTGCCATTTTGTTAAGCAGCATGTTCCTGATCACCTTGATTTGCATTATGTGCTATTTCTTTTAGTATAGTATTCTATTTAGCCTTGTGTAGTGACATTTTGTATTGGTGAATTTCACTGTGTGTATTTTGTGCTGCAGAAAAAATGTCATTTACATTGTAAGATAAAAATGCATAATTTGTCTACAATTCATTATGGAGAAAATGGCTTCAACAAAAAGAACAAAGTTATTGCTTTTATGAACTAAATGGGAAAATAGTTTTGAATGAAGCCATACAGAAAGGGTACTAAGGTTTATTAGAGTCAGAATTAGGTCCTATTTAATGAACATGTAGTGAACCTGAGACTCAATGATGAGAGATGATGAAATCTGCATTGCTAACCATAATTTGAGTGTATCCACTAAAATTTACTTTAATTTTATTTATGCTGCTCTTCTCTCTACTACATGTCTGAGTCATCCCATTAAAGTGAGAGGAAATAAAAGTTGAGCACAGAGTAGAGCCAAGATGAACACAGTCCCTCAGTTCCAAATGAGGTGCAAGGGCAGTTAAAATGGCTGCGGCCAGTTAGCTTTGCTTTACTTATGTGGTAATACTTATGACGTTAAGAAGTGTATTTTGTCCTTTTTCATGAAGAAAGGGTGAGACCGAGGCAGTCAGCAGTCTGCTCAAAGCCAATAAAGTAAACAACTTGTGAGGCCATGGGTTTTATGTAAAGATGAAACCGTAGAAGCAGTCTCATTAGATTGGGTCAAGCTCCCACAAAACCAGAATCTTTACTGCAGCAATATTACCAGAAATGCCATTGGAATAATTGGAAATGGCTAAAATTCAATTGCAAATGAAGCTGCTTGAACATGAAAAGGAAATGAAACAGTTTGAATTACGATTGAAAGCAGAAGGAAAACAGAAAGAGAGAATAGGTCTAGCAGAGGAAAAAATAAAGGAAAGATTAGCCCTGACAGAAAAAATGTAAAGGAAAGAAAACCCCTCGGAAAAAGAGGGAGAAAGAAAGAGTTTTTGAAATTCAGAGTTGGAACTGAAACTCAAAGTTGACTTTAATTAGTGGAGGTAGACGAGAAAGGTTGGAGTGGTGATGAGAGAGTAATGGAGAGCAATGCCATCATAGCCAAAGACCTGGTGGGGATCTGTTTAAATATGTGGAAGCATTGCCAAGTTTGATGAGAATGATGTTGAAGCCTTTTCCATTTCATTGTGAAAGTGGTTGAACAATCAAGTGGGCGATGACCATGTGCATATTGTTGATTCAAACAGAGCTGGTAGATAGAGCTAGTGAGGTACTTGGAATCACTATTGGAAGAGAAGTCTGGGAAGTTTGGTGAAAAAGAGCCATCTTAAGTGGACATGACCTAATGCCAGAAGCCTACAGACAGTGTTTTAGGAATTTAAGGAGGGAACCTGGTGAAACATACATTGAATTTGAAAGGATCAAACAAAGTAATTTTGATGGGTGGATAAAGGCGTTGAAAATAGATCAAATATGTGCCACTGTTAAGGGTCAATTATTTCAGACATCAACTTCAATCTGTGAAGGATAGAAATCTTGGAAATCAGGTGGTAAGTGAAAAGGAGATAGTTTATCACAGGGTAAAAAGGAAACTCAGGAGGGGGAAAGAGAATTAAAAAAAGCTTTGGTGTTTTCACTGTAATGAAGTAGGATCATAGGTGAGGGTGATACTTACTGTTAATGGAAAATCAGGCAAATGAAGTATTCCATCAAGTTTAGCCTGTGATTTTTCTTGACTGTGTGGTAACAAGGTCACAAAGCCACAGGAGGAAACAGAAGGAGAAATCAAAGAATAAAGATAAGGAAGTTGACATTCAATTTTCAGAGACTATATTTGATCAAATGATTCAGACAATAAAATGACAGGTGGAGGACAAAGTGGATTATTTTTGGCTCATAAAAATTAGCTGAATTATAGCAGAAAGATGAAAATATAAAGCAGTTGTATCAAAAAGCATACAAAGAAGAAGAATCTGAATGCATTCCTGAATGTTACTATCTTAAAAGTGAAGTTTTGGTGAGCAAATGGAGACCATCACATATTCAGGCAGAGAAGAAATGGGAAGAAGTTCATCAAGTTGTATTACCATAGCACTGGTGAGTGTTGCGGGTAGCACATGAATTACCAGTAGGAGGTCATAGGAGTAAGAAAACTCAAGCCAAAACTGCAAAAAAAAAATTTTTCTTGATCTGGCCTGCATAAGGATGTGGTTGAATTTTGCCGTGTCATGTACATCAGATAATTGTAAAACCTTAGGCAGTGATAAAACTAGCACCCTTAAAACCCATCCCCGCATTTGAGGAATCTTTTACAAGTGTCTTAATTGATTGCATAGGATGCCTAACTAAACCAAAAAGTGGGAATCCCGTATTTGTTGACCATAATGGATGTGCCTCCTAGATTTCCAGAGGTCATTCCATTATGTAGTATCATGGCTAAAAGGATTGTAGAAGAGTTACTCAAATTTTTATGAGATATGGACTACCTACAGAAATACAATCGGATCAAAAGTCAGATTTTGTATCAAAGTTATTCAAGGAAGTTACAGATAGCTTAGGAATAATGCAACTCAAGTACACTTCCTTCCATCCAGAATTGCCGGGAGCATTAGAACGGTGGCATTAAACTTTAAAGACTACATAGAGGTCTTGTAGTAAGGTCTATCCAGAGGATTGGGATAAAGGAACTCCATTTATACTTGTTGCAATTAGGTATGCACTTAATGAATCAATTTAATTCAGTCCGTTTGAATTAATTTTTGGGCACGAGAGAGGGCCACTGAAATTAATTGAAGAGAAATTGGTAATTCAGAGCTCAGAGACCACGTATTTGAACAGTATGTCTTATTTTAAGGAAAGATTAAATAGAGTGGGTGAGTTGGCTAGACAGCATTTGAAAGTAGCACAGCATATGATGAAACTTGAAGCAGACAAGAAATCAAAAATTTGCAATTTTGCTCGTGGAGACAAACATTAGTATTATTCCCTGTGGTAGGTGAACCTTTAAAAGCAAAGTTAATGGACCTCATCAGGACGAAATGAAATTGAGTGAGCTGAATTATTTGATAAGAGCACCAGATAGAAAGAAATTTCACAGATTGTGTCATGTGAAAATGCTCAAAAGATATTTTGATAAGGAAGGAATGCAAAGGGAGAAATATGGTACTGGCTACAACACAGAGTGAAGAACCAAAGTTCAAATGATTCTGAATTGGACATCCCTCAAATTAAATTGTACAATGAGGAAGTTCTCAAATTTGGAATAAATTATTGAGTTACCTTCCAGAGGAGATTCAAAACGACCTGAAAGAATTATTACAATCACATGGGGAGGTATGCGGGCATACAGTGGGAAGTACTAATCTGATTATGCATGATGTAGATATAGGAAATGCTGTTCTAATTAAGCAATGTCCATATAGACTTCACCCTGTAAAGTTGGCACAGGTTCAAAAAAAGATTGAATGCATGCTCAAGGACAGCGTAATCGAAGTGAGTTGCAGCGAATAGAACTCTCCCATAGTAATTGTCCCAAACCAGATGGTACCAAACAATAATGTGTGGACAGTCACACCCCATGATAATGTGTGGACAATCGCCAAAGTCCATGCAGTTACAAAATCTGATTCATATCCAATTCCAGGTTTGGAAAACTGCATTGCAATAGTGAGACTAGCAACTTATATTTCAAAGTTGGACTTACTCAGAGGATACTGGCAGATACTTTTATCCAAAAGAGCAAAGGAAATTTCAGCTTTCATTCTGCCAGATGGTGTGTACCAGTTGAAAATTATGCCATTTGGAATGAAAAATGCACCAGCCACATTTCAAAGACTAACCAAGGAAGTCATTTCTGGATTACCTAGTTGTGTGGTGTATATCGATGATCAGCTGATATTTAGTCACGTGCAAGGAGAATTTGGAGTATCTGTCGAAGTTGTTCGATTGACTTTAGGAGGCGGGCGTGGTGACATACCTGGCTAAGAGTGAAATCGCAGAAGACCATGTTATGTTCCTCAGCATGTCATTGAACATGGATAAATGGTCCCACGGGATGTGGAAACAAAGGATATTTGGGGATGAGGTTCTCATACCATCAGTGAAGAGGGAAATATCTGGGACTGTTTTTTATCAGAAGCTTATAGTGAATTTTAGCAGTATGGTTGTTCCACTGACTGACTTATTGAAGAAGTGCAGAAAATTTCAGTGGATGAAGGAATGTCAGAAAGCATTCGACAGCCTGCAAACTGTAGCCACTTCCCCAGTGCTAATTGCACCTAATTATGCAAAACCATTCAAAGTGGCTATCAATGCGAGAGATGTGGGTATTGGTGCTGTACTCTTCCAAGAAGACGATGAGAGGATAGAATGACCTATTGGGTGTTTTCCAGAAAATTGAATAATCCTCAACAGAAATATTCCACAATTAAGAAGGAGACCTTGAGTTTAGTGTTGGCATTGCAACATTTCAATATTTATATTGCCAGTAATGTGCCTGAGACAATTATATATACTGATCGTAACCCCATAAAGTGTTTGGAAAAATTTAAGGATAAAAGTTCTGGACAGTTTAGATGGAACTTATTATTGCAGCCGTTCAATTTGAAAATTATACACATGATAGGACAAGAGAATATAGATGCCAACATGTTGTACCAACTTTGATGAGCAAAGATATTCGGTGGTGAGAGAAAAACGGACTGAAATGGGCTGTAGCAATGAATATTTACATGCTTAGAGTCAGTGTCATGTATGTGCATTATAGTGTACTAGTAGTTTAAGGTCAAAAGTTTTCAGAAACAAAGCTATCTTTGTACATTGATGATTCATTTTGTTGAAAAGGGAAGGTGTGAGGATACTGTGGCTTTAAAAGATGCATTTGGTCCCAATTTGTTTGTGAATAAATGTTGAGACAGAGGTAGTGAGCAGTCTTCTCAAAGCCAATAAAGTAAATAGCTTGTGAAGCCTTGGGCTTTTTTAAAAGTTGGAACAATAGAAGTTGCCTGAATGGGTGGGGTCAAGCTCCCACAGAACCAAGACTTTTAGTTTTAGCTTTCAGCAGTTACTGGAGTCTTGAAGCTGGATGTGGAATGTCTTATTCCAGTCTGTTGCAGCTAAAAGCTGGGATTCTGTTCCTGCTGCTAGAATTGCATGTGAGATGATCTATTTTACTGAATTTGCCTTTACGAAGGGGGTGTTTATAGGATGTAACTATATTGGAGCCGTTAATTAGTAGTAGTTAAAATTACTTTGTTAAGCATTCTGATGGAATTACAGTTAAGCCAAATCTTTTTATTTTGTCTGTATTTTAATTGTAGCATAAAAACAAAGTGTGTTTTGCTGAAAGTCCATTAGCTTGACCAGTCAAATTATATCCAAAACACAATGCCTTACACTTAGATGTAAAATAAGAAAAAGTTTAGGGTATAAGTTATCCTCTTAATATATTTTGAGGAAGTTTGGCCTTGTCTAGAACAGTAAAACAAAAACTGCCATCCATGCCACCCATCTGGACTATATCTGACTGTAGATCCACAATTTGTTCAACCCTTAACTGCTGTCAATGTAGTAGGCCGCGCAGGTATGTTAAATAAACCAAATAAACTAAAAATGTTAATGTGGCATTTTGTGAGTATGTTCACTACACTGAGACCAGTGTTTTTTTTAAATGATTCATTTTGTAGGATGTGTGCATTGCTGCTGGAAAGCATTTATTGCCTGTTCCTAATTGCCCTTGAGAAGGTGGAGGTGAACTGCCTTCTTGAACCACTGCAGTCCATCTGCTGTGGGTTGACCCACAATGCCATTGGGGAGAAAATTCCAGAATTTTGATTCAGCAACAGAGAAGGAACGACAATATATTTCCAAGCCAGGGTGGTGAGTGGCTTGGAGGGAACTTTAAGGTGGTAGTGTTCCCATATATCTGATACCCCTGTCCTTCCAAATGGAAGTGGTAATGGGTTTGGAAGATTCTGTCTGAGGATATTTGGTGAATTTCTGTAGTGCATCCTGTAGATAGTATACACTGCTGCTACTGAGCCAAAGTGGTGGAGGGAGTGAATGCTTGTGGATGCAGTGCCGATCATGTGATCTGCTATGTCCTGAATGTGCCAAGCTTCTTGCCTGTTGTTGGAGCTGCACTCATTGAGGAAAATGGGGAGTATTCCTTCATACTCCTTATTTGTGCCTTGTAGGCTTTGGGGAGCCAGGACGTGAGTTACTTGCTCTAGTATTCCTAGCCTCTGACATGCTCGCGTAGCCAATGTGTTTATGTGGTGAGTCCAGGTGAGTTTCTGATCAATGATAACTTCCAGGATGTCGACAGTGGGGAATTCAGTGATGGTAACACCATTGAATGTCAAGGCGTGTTGGTTAGATTGGCTCTTGTTTGTGAAGCTCGTAGCCTGGCATTTGGGTGGCACAAATGTTACTTGCCACTTGTCTTGCATTTGGACACAGACTGCATCAGTGTCTGAGGAAAATTCGTGAATGGTGCTGAAAATTGTGCAGTCATCACAAACATCCCCACTTCTGACATTAAGATGGAGGGAAGTTCATTGATGAAGCAGCTGAAGATGGTTGGGCCTAGGACACTACCTTGAGGAACTCCTACAGAGATGTCCTGGAGCTGTGATGATTGGCCTCCAACAACCACAACCATCTTCCTATGTGTCAGGTATGACTCTAACCACCAGAGAGTTTTCTCCCTGATACACATTGATTCCAGCTTTGCTAAGGCTTCTTAATGCCGTACTTGGTCGAATGCAGCCTTGATGCCAAGGGCTATCACTCTCACTTCATGAAGATTGCTGCCAAAGCTTCAGCCTTATCTTTTGCACTGAAGTGCTGGGCTCTGCTATCATTGAGGATGGGCATATTTGTAGAGCCTCCTCCTCCAGTGAGTTGTTTAATTGTCCACCACCATTCACGACTGGTATGTGGCAGGACTGCAGAGCTTAGATTTGATCTGATGGTTGTGGGATCGCTTAGCTCTGTCTGTTACTTCTTATGTTGTTTCGTGTGCAATTAGTCGTGTTTGGTGACTTCACCAGGTTAACATCTCATCTTTTGATATGCCTGGTGCTGCTCTTGGCATACCTCCCTGCACTCTCCATTGAACCAGGATTGATACCTTGCTTTGATGATAATGTTTTAGTGGGGAATATGCCAGGCCATGAGGTTACAGGTTGTTCTGGAGTAAAATTATACCATTATTGATGACACTTCCTGAAGGTCCGATCTTGTTTTGCTGGATCTGTGCAAAGTCTGTCCCATTTAGCATGGTGGTGCCACACAACACAATGGGGGCTATTTTCAATATGAAGGCAGGACTTCATCTCCACAAGGACTGTGCGCTGGTCGCTTTTACCGATATTGTCACGGACAGGTGCATCTGCAGCTGGCAGACTGGTAAGGATGAAGTCAAGTATGTTTTTCCCTCTTGTTGATTCCCTCAACACCTGTTGCAGACCCAGTCTAGCAGCTATGTCTTTTAGGACTAGACCAGTTCAATCTGTAGTACTGCTGTCAAGCCACTCTTGGTGGTGGAGGTCGAAATCCCCCACCCAGAGCACATTTTGTGTCCTTGACATCCTCAGTGCTTCCTCCTAATGTTGTTCGACATGGAGGAGTACTGCTTCTTTAGCTGAGGGAGGATGGTATGTGGTAATTGGGAGGTTTCCTTGCATGTATTTAACCTGAAGCCATGAGACATCATGGGATCCAGAGTCAATGTTGAGGACTGACAGAGCATCTGCCTCCAGATTGTATACCACCTCTGCTGGATCTGTCCTGCCAGAGAGACAGGACATATCCAGCAGAGGTGGTATCTGTGACAACATCCGTAAGGTATGATCCTGTGATTATGACCAAGTTATGCTGTTACTTCACTAGTCTGTGATACAGATGTCCCAATTTTGGCATCTCCCCCAGATGTTAATGAGGAAGGCTGTGCAAGGTCGACAAGGCTGTTTTTCCCATTGTCTTTTCTGCTGCCAGGTGGTCTACCCTGTTTCATTTCTGTGGGACTTTATAGCTGAGTGGCTTGCTAGGACATTTCAGAGGGTAGTCAAGAGTCGACTGTGTTGCTGTGGGTCTGGAGTCATGTCTACGCCAGACTTGGTGAGAATGGCACATTTCCTTCCCTGAACGACATTAGTGAAACGGATCAGTTTTTCCTGACAACCGACAATGGTTTCATGGTCATTATTAGACTGTTAATTCCCGATATTTATTGAATTCAAATTCTACCATCTTCAGTGGCAGGATTCAAACCCAGGTCCCCAGAGCATCTGGAGTCTGGGTTTCTGGATTAACAGTCTAGCGATAATACGATTAGACCATTGCCTCCTTTTTTAAAGATGTTACTGTCTTCTCAAGGGAATTTGAGGATAGGCAATGAATGCTGGTTGTATCAACTCACCCATATCTTGAGATTGCTTAAAAAGATAACTGAATAATAAAAACAATTTCCTTTTGGACGAAATATGCTCCTCTACCTCTAGATTCCAGAAAGAAGCTTGAATTGTCTTCTGACCATTCTTGCAACCACAGGAACTGTTCTACCAGGTCACAGATGACAGCCTCCTATTCCAACCTGTGGATTGACTGGGCATCCTGTTGGGTTCAGGTGGGAGACTAAAGAGCCCGGAGGACTTGTTATCCAAGCTTCCCATTGTAGGATGCCTGGTCGCTGTCATGTATTTTCTGTTCATGAGCCAAAATTAGGCTGCTCGACAACACAACGTAAATGATCCCTTTCTCAACTCAAGTTGGATGCAACAGTTACATTAGTATTATTTTGACGAAGATCAGGGGTGTTATCTCAATAATTCTTCAGTCATTAGAGGTGTAAGCTCAGAACTGGACCTTTCAATCCAGCTCACCCATGCCAACCTGAATTAATCTAGTTCCATTTGCCAGCATTTGGCACATATCCCTTGAAACCCTTCCTATTTGTATACTCCTTTAGCTGCCTTTTAAATGTTGTAACTGTACCAGCCTCCCACCTCTTCCAACAGCTCATTCCGTGTACACACCACTTTCTGCATGAAAACGTTGCCCCTTAGGTCCCTTTTAAATCTTTGTCCTCTCACCTTAAGCCTATGCCCTCTAGCTTTGGACTCCCCTACCCTGGGGAAAAGACTTTGGCTATTCATTTTATCCATGCCCCTCGTGATTTTATAAACCTCTTTAACATCAATATCATAAAATCAGATAATCTGGTCATCATCACATTGTGTTTTATAAAATCTGGTTTGCGTGATGGCTGCGACATTTCTGATACCACAGCAGTAGTTGCATTTTCAAATGTTCTTCATTGGCTGTAAAATGCTTTGGAGAAAACTGTGCTTGTGAAAATTGCTAATTACGTGCCAGAGATAGTAGGAACTGCTGATGCTGAAGTCTGAGATAACAAAATGTGGAGCTGGATGAACACAGCAGGTCAAGCAGCATCAGAGGAGCAGGAAAGCTGACATATATATGAGAGTGGAAGCTAGTACCATAAACCTGTTTACATTGATGCATGTACATGTAATTGAAAATGGGATTTAAATAGTTCACTTGGTGATAGCAACATTATGGCAACATTATTACACATGCTATCATTTTTAAGAGTTCCAAGATAAAAAAGACTGATCCTTTAAAAAAAAGTTTATCATTTAAATTTGCTTTAACAAGTTTACCAGGATGTTGCCTGGACTGGAGGGCAGGTCTTATGAGGAAAGGTTGAGGGAACTAGGGGTTTTTCCATTAGAGCAAAGAAGGACGAGAGGTGACTGATGAGAGGCATAGATAGAGTGGATAGAGACTTTTTCTTAGGGTGGAAATGACTGTTATGAGGCGGCATAATTTTAGTTTATTTTGTTCCATACACACACCATAATTCAGTAGGCTCTGAATACTGTGAGATATTTAATGTTCACCCAAAGAATTTCAAACAACATCCCTTTCGTTGCCAATAAGCAAGGAACTGACCATAACTAACCAACCCGTGTTTACAAAATTCACAACACAGTGTACAACATTAGATGTGTTTCTGCAATAGAACAGCATTTGCCGAGGAAACTTGAATGTGCAAGGAGTTGTGCAGTCATCCAATTTTGGATTGTCAGCATTTTTATGCTATTAGAAATTTAAAAGCTGCACTGGAGATTCCAGTTTTAAAAAACTGCTTATGGTACATCCCACACACTCTGTAATCCTGATAGAACCAGCTGAGTTCCAGGAATGAACTGTAAATATTTCAGAGTGGCAGGACAAAAAGAATATCACCGGAGCATCTAGGAAACATCCTAAAATATTACATCAAAGAAACGTCACCCAAGGGATAAAAGACATGAGCATACACCAGTAGTAAATAACAGTGTGGAGCTGGAAGAACACCGCAGGCCAGGCAGCCTTGACATTTTGGGTCAGGACCCTTGAAGAAGGTGTGTTCATCCAGCTCCAAACCTTATTAAATAATGCCAGTAGTTTTACATGAAAAATTGTGGCAATAGCTCAAAAAACACTGAGCATCATTTAGCATCATTGACAGCGGGTAAAAAATTGATTTGGATAGTAATGTTCAGAGGAACTTGCCAGGCTATGCTGTTGAATGCATCAAATCTGCTATGTTGATTCTCCATTCTTGCCCATGTTTTCGATTTGCAATTGCTATTATGGTAATTGTTTTGAATGTGGGGCCAATTACCTCTAGCCATAACAATATTTGACGATCTGTCAATGCTTTGTCAATGATTAAAAATGTTTTTGCATGAAAATATGGAAATAACACTTCATTTATATCGTGACTTAATTATAAAATTTAAATATTTTGTAATTAGTGACCATTAAATTGAACTGTGTCAGTTGCTTATTTTGGTTTTGCTGTAAGGTAATTCAAGTAAATTTCTGATTTTTTTCCCACTGCTTGCTTTAAAGAAAATAGTTTCATTGCAGTATTTAGTTTTAATAAAAGGCTCGGTAGTGCGAGTACAAGGTCATTGCTTTCAAAGTTAACTAGAGTTGAATTTATGTACAGTATTTCAAATACATTACAGCTCATGAATGTCTGATGCTGTTGCCTAATTTTGATGTGATTTATGTTGCTTCATGTTCAAGTTCTTTCCACTAATTTCTGGATAATCTGTTTTGTCTATTGCCATAGAGATGATTGCTTAAAGTAAATGTAAAATCTGGAAAACAAATGATGAAAAAAATTAATCATCAGTGACCCAATCTGTAAACAAGTGCTCAGAAATTTAATTTTCAGTATTGCTTTTGGTACATACATTTACCTAGAACATAGAACAGTAGAGCACAGTACAGGCCCTTTGGCCCATGATATTGTGCCGACCTATTATCCTACGAAGATCAATCTACCCTGCCAACCCTACATCTTACTATCCCCCATGTGCCTATCCAAGAGTCACTTAAAAGTCTCTGAAGTATCTGACTCCACTACCATTGCCAGCAGCGCATTCCATTTGCCCACCACTTTCTGTGTGAAGAACCTACCTCTGACATCTCCCTTGTACCTTCCTCCAATCATCTTAACATTATGTCGTCTCTTAATAGTCATTTCCGCCCTGAGAAAAAACCTCTGACTATCCACTCTATCTATGCTCTCAACATCTTGTAAACCTCAATCAAGTCACCTCTCATCCTTCTTCGCTCTAATGGAAAAACCCCTAGTTCCTTCACCCTTTCCTCATAAGACCTGCCCTCCAGTCCAGGCAACATTCTGGTAAACTTATTAAAGCAAATGTAAATGATAAACTTTTTTAAAAAAAGGATCAGTCTTTTTATCTTGGAAATGATAGCATATGTGATAATGTTGCCATAATATTGCTACCATCAAGTGAACTATTTTAATCCCATTTCCCTGGCGAATGATCTGGTATTCCAGTGGCCTAAAAATGCTCCTTAAATGCACTGTGTAAAATATTACATTTCACATCCGGTAGACGAAGTTTAACTTTTCAGATTGCAGTTTAGATTTTCGTCTTGTGTTACTAAGCAGAGGGAAAACCCAGTTTAAAAAGGAAGTAATACTTGGAAATGATTGTACAGGTGTACTGTTCTGAAGTGTACAAAAAAAGTTCAGAATGTATACTTCATGAGCAAGTTTTATTGTTACTTTCAATCTAGGTATTGTGGCAAAAATGGCAGATATGTCTGGAAATTGAAAGTTCCATTTCCAAACACAGCACTTTTCATTTTTTCAGGGGTGGGAACAAGGTCAGACATGGATGGCTCACCGAGACAGCTGGTCATTTAAATTGTCAGTGGCCTCGGAAGTGGAATTTTAGTGGCTTTGGGACCTGAAACCTGAAATGCTTAAACCTAGTAAAAACAGGATTGAACTTCATGCATTTCTTTGCATGGCCAGTTTACCTTTTTAAGAGGTAAGATACTCCTGTGGATTTGGTCACAATGGTGGAGTCTATAAAATCTTGAAAGATGACTACCAAAACCTCTACTATTTCTAGGGTACTTTGTTAAGTACTGTGGGATGTAGATTATTGGGCCCTGGGGATTTTTTGGCTGTCAGTCCCATCAATTTCCCAAACAACCTACATTTCTCTTAACTTTTTTTCTTTGCTTCAAGTACTTGTAGAAGCTTTTACAAATAGCTTGTATGTTCCCTGCAAATTTACACTTATACAGTCAGTTCTGCTATAATGCGATAGTTGTATTCCTGCACAAAATCTCAACTGTAGAAATAATGGGGCCTATGGGAAAAGTGGGGTTAGGGGCAGACCATCAAAAAATATCACTCACAGTCACTGAAAAATCACTGAAAAGCCTAGCACAAAGAAAAGCACAGTTTGATTAAATGTTTAATTCGTATCTAACAATGAAATAAAAGTAAATTTTAATGCCTTACTGTGAAAATATGTCAAGGTGACTTGATAGGGAAGAAGAAGTACTATGCTTCTCATAGAATGTGCTGCATGACAAAGTCTGCAAAATGATCACGTGATGCCAGCATGGAGAATGGAATCACTTTATAGCCAACACAAGTTCACTTATTTGATTATAGTCTATATGCAGCCCATGTTCTGTGCAAGGAGTTGACATGATTTTGGGTGAAATGGAATAATCCACATGTTTCTGTAAAGAAAATAAGAACATAAGAAACAGGAGCAGGAATCGGCCATCTGTCCCACTGAGCCTGCTCTACCATTCAATAAGATCATAGCTGATCTTCTTGTGGATTCGCTCCACTTACACACCTGCTCACCATAACCCTTCATTCCTGTAATGTTCAATAATCTGTCTATTTTTGACTTAAAAACATTCAACGAGGTAGCCTTAACTGCTCCATAGGCAGGGAATTCCACAGATTTATAACCTTCTGGGTGAAGAAGTTCCTCAAATCAGTGCTAAATCTGCTCCTCCTTATTTTGGGGCTATGCCCCCACTTTTAGTCTTACCCATCAGTGGAAACAACCTCCCTACTTCTATTTTATCCACTTCCTTCATAATTTTATATGTTTCTATAAGATTCCTCCTTCATTCTTCTAAATTCCAATAAGCATAGTTCAAGTCTACTCAATCTCTCCTCATAAGGTAACTTCAATTCTGGAATCAACCTATTGAACCTCCCCTGCAACCCTTCCACTGCCAGAACATCCTTTCTCATGTCAGTGACCAAAACTGTAAACAGTACTGCAGGTGTGTCCTCACCAGCACCGTATACAGCCACAGTGTAATCTCCCTATTTTTAAACTGCATCCTATAGCAGTGAAAGAAAATATTCCATTTGCCTTCTTAATTGCCTGCTGCACTTGCAAGCCTACTTTTTGTGATTCATGCACAAGGACAACCAGGTCCCTCTGCATGCTAGAGAGATAGCAGAAACTGTCGATGCTGGAGAATTTGAGACCACAAGGTGTACAGATAACAAGGTGTAGAGCTGGATGAACACAGCAGGCCAAGTAGCATCAAAGGAGCAGGAAGGCTGACTTTTCAGGCCTAGACCCTTCTTCAGAAATCAGGTGTAAAAAATGTTTTCTGAAGAAGGGTCCAGACCCGAAATGTCAGCTTTCCTGCTCCTCTGATGCTGCTTGGCCTGCTGTGTTCATCCAGCTGGACACTCTGCATGCTGTAATGTTTCACTATTCTCAGTCTGTTGATCCAAAAAGGCTAGGAGTGGTTTCCGGGTTTGGTGGTAATGAAATTACTGCCTTTACTCTGTTCTCTAATCTGCTGCACGACTTGTGGCCAATACTTAAACTATTCATAAAAATCAATTAGAATTATACTTCATGATGAAGGTTATTTTGCAGCAAGAAATGGTACAGACGTTGTATTAAATGTCTTCTCAACATGCCCTAGTTTGTTTCAAACATTTCACAAAATATTGCTTTGCTTAAAGTGGAATTTTCATGTTCGATTATGTCAAATATTAAATATGGTTACTGAATCAGTGACACTGAAATTTAAATTTTGAGTAAAGCCAACTTTGGATATAAGCTGAAAGAACTGCGGATGTTGTAAATCAGGAACAAAAACAGAAGTTGCTGGAAAAGCTCAGTGGGTCTCGCAGCATCTGTGGGGAAGAAATCAGAGTTAATGTTTCAGGTCCAGTGACCCTTCCCTCAGTTAAGAATGACAGGTTTTCTAAGGGGCATTAGTGAACCAGTCAACATTATTTAAGTTGTTATTTAAACTTAAGTTCCACCAGCTGTCATGGTGAGATTTGAATCCATGTATCCAGGGCATTAACCTGGACTAGCATTACTAGACCATTGATATTATGACTGTGGGATCATATCACCTATAATTGTATGATTATTTGAAGCAGGTGAACTGACTCAAGTCTTCATTGTCTAATGTAAGAATATTTTTGTTCTTGGATAAATACAGTTTGATTCCTTGTGATCCTTTCCATTTGCACTTAAAGGTATGATTGAATTGGTCAATCAGCAGATGATTCTCCACTTTGGGACACAAATCTGATACTATTGATGAGGCATAAATGAAAAAAATCTCAACATTAGTATTTTAAATTTTGCTACTTAAAAGCATACCACTTTTGAAGGTGTACTTTGGTTATATTCTCTGACCTGGTAATCCATCATAAAGAATAAAGAGAAAGGAAATGGTTTAGGTTTCTATTAGACAAAGGAAGCCTTTATATAAAAGATTGTAGTGAACACTGTTCTATGTAACTTTGTTCCATGATGTTTTTGGTCTGCCTTTTATGTGTTTTTAGGGTACCATCACAGAGCACTCCATGAAGCAGTCTGAGCACTTTATGTTTAAGGTGAAAATAGCTAGGGAACATGTTGAAGCTAGAAGCCTGATTGTAATTTATTTTTACATTTCCTGCTCAATATCCAGTCAAATTGACAGACTGACCAGTTGCAAGGCAAAGAATCTGGTATGCTGGGAACACTTGCGATCATCCCAGCAATGAGCTGACCTAATGATGACATGTAATCAACTGTCAATTGCTGCACAAACCAATCTGGTTGATTAATGCTCTTTTTTGCACATTTTGTTCATGGGATGTAGACATCACTTGTTGGGCTGGCATTTACTGTCCATTGATCTGAATGGCTTGCTCAGGCCATTTCAGAGGACAATTAAGCATCAAGCACAAGAAGTTGGATATTGTTAAAGATGACAGATTTCCTTCCTTATCAACAATGTCTAATCTTGGATTCCAGATTTTTTTATTATTAAATTCAAATTTCACCATGTCACGATTTAAATCCTGAACATTAGGCTGGTGTTGCTGAATTCCTAATCCAGTGATATTACCACTACACCACCACCTATACTGGTGGCTTTAGGATTCGTACCCTGCACCTGACTCTAGACTACAACAATGTGATTGACTCTTAATTGGCCCTCAAGACCACTTCAGAGGACAGTCAGTTCAAGGACAATTAGGGATTGACAACGATAAATGCAAGTAATGCCCAAAGAATGCAATTATGGTGGGGTGAGAGGGATGCCATGGGTAGCAAAGACGAGGCTGAAGGTTTGATCTTGTCCAGTCTCTGAGCTTGTGAGGAGGAAAACATTGCTGAGTTACTTTATTATGAATAGTTCATCATTCATCACCGAGCAGATATAACAAGAAAAATTGTCAAAGTAAATCTCATTTCATTCAGAGATAGTAGGAACTGCTGATGCTGGAGAATCTGAGATAACACGGTGTGAAGCTGGATGAACACAGCAGGACAAGCAGCATCAGAGGAGCAGGAAAGCTTGACATTTCTGAAGAAGGGACCCGACCCAAAACGCCAAGCTTTCCTGCTCCTCTAATGCTGCTTGTCCTGCTGTGTTCATCCAGCTTCACACCGTGTTATCTCATTTCATTCATTTGGTTTTGTGTCTTTCAACTTAATTTGACATTGAACAATTTTCTAGGTAACTTCAAATTTAAACACTGACCCAAGCATTATAACTTCCAGAAATGCGTTCAGGCTTTTACCTGATTTGTTTGACCCTACAAGGAGAAGCAGTGATATTCTTCCAGCTTGACAGCACAGGGCTTCTACTCTTGCTGATGTGTTCCCACATCTGTTAAGACGACTCCCTTGAGATAAGTGATCAAAATCTTATGAAATGATAAAACCACCAAGCTGTTAATGGAGATGTGACTGACACCAAATATACTGAAATGAGGCTCAAAGTCTTAGGGTACAGATTCAGAAGTTAGTCTGCCAACAGTGTTAATTTTGAAGCCAAATTGGGTCCCAAATATTTTCTCATTCCATTAAACTAAGTTTGATTGTCTACTGTAATTCTGCGACAGATCTCACATTTGACTTCTAGTCCCCACTTTCTGCCCTGATGTTCTGTGAGGTTAGCCCTCTGAGAACCACAGATACTTTATGTTGAAAATGCTACTTTTAAGTTACGCGAAGATCTTATTGTAACAGGACATAATGAGAAATTCTGCATATCCAACATTGGTTTACATCTAATAATCTGCACCTTTCTTTCTGCAAGAAAATATTTTCCTGAAATCTTTGAAGGAAAACATCTGGACCTGGGGACTTGTCCACCTTAATGACTTTGCGTATACCCAACACTTCCTCCTTCCTTATGTCAACTTGATCTAGAGTAAGCAAACATCTATCCCTAACCTCAACATCTGTCATGTCCCTCTCCTTGGTGAATACCGATGCAAAGTACTCATTAAGATTGTCACCCATTTTCTCTGACTCAGTGCATAACTTTCCTTCTTTGCCCTTAAGTGGGCCAATCCTTTCTCTAGTTACCCTCTTGCTCTTTATATATGAATAAAAGGCTTTGGGATTTTCCTCAACCACGTTTGCCAGCAATATCTCATGTCTTCTCTTAGCCCTCTTAATGCCTCATTTCAGATTCGCTCTACATTCCTGATATTCTTGCAAAGCTTCGTCTGTCGTCAGTCACCTAGACCTCATGTATGCTTCCTTTTCCCTCTTGGCTAGTCTCACAATTTCACCTGTCATCCATGGCTCCTTAGTCTTGCCATTTCTATTCCTCGTTTTCACAGGAACATGTCTCTTCTGCACGCTAATCAACCTTTCCTTAAAAGCCTCCCACATATCAAATGTGGATTTACCTTCAAACAGTTTCTCCCAATCTACATTCCTCAGATCCTGCGGAATCTTGGTATAGTCGGCCTTTCCCCAGTTTAGTACTCTTCCTTCAGGACCACTCCCACCCTTGTCCATGAGTATTGTAAAACTTACAGAATTGTGGTCGCTATTTCCAAAGTAGTCCCCTACTGTAATTTCAACCACCTGGCCGGGCTCATTCCCCAACACCAGGTCCAGTATGGCCCCTTCCCGAGTTGGACTACATACGTACTGCTCTAGAAAACCCTCCTGAACATACCTTACAAATTCTGCTCCATCTTGACCCCTAACACTGAGTGAATCCCAGTCAATGTTGGGAAAATTAAAATCTCCCATCACCACCACCCTGTTTCTCCTACACCTTTCCATTATCTGTTTACATATTTGTACCTCTATCTCACACTCGCTGTTGGGAGGCCTGTAGTACAGCACCAACATTGTTACTGCATCCTTCCTATTTCTGAGTTCTGCCCATATTGTCTCACTGCTTGAGTCCTCCATGGGGCCCTCCTTCAGTACGGCTGTGATATCGTCTTTGACCAGTATTGCAACTCCTCCACCCCTTTTACCTCCCTCTCTATCCCGCTTGAAGCATCGATATCCTGGGACAACTAGTTGCCAATGATGCCCTTCCCTCAACCAAGTCTCAGTAATAGCAATAACATCATACTTCCACATACCGATCCAAGCCCTAAGCTCATCTGCCTTATCTGCTACACTTCTCGCATTAAAACAAATGCACCTCAGACCACCTGTCCCTTTGTGTTCATCATCTGCTCCCCGACTACTATTCCCTTTAGTCACACTGACTCCATTATCTAGTTCCCTACAGGCTTTCGTTTCTACCTCTTTTCTGTCCAATATTTGGTTCCCATCCCCCTCCCATATTAGTTTAAACCCTCCCCCACAGCATTAGCAAAAGCACCCCCAAGGATATTGGTTCCAGTCCGCCTCAGGTATAGACCATCCAATTTGGAATAGTCTCACCTTCCCCAGAACCAGTTCCAATATCCCAAAAATCTGAACCCCTCCCTCCTACACCATCTCTCAAGCCACGCATTCATCCTGGCTATTCTTTCATTTCTGCACTGACTGGCACGTGGGCACAGGTAGCAATCAACACATTATTTTTCTGCTCTAAGCAGTTTTGGGGAACATAGGAGAGGCAATGGCCTAGTCGCATTATTGCTGGACTGTTAATCCGGAGACCCAAACCCCAGATGTTCTGGGGATCTGGGTTCAAATCCCACCATGGCAGATGGTGCAATTTGAATTCAATAATAATCTGGAATTAAGAGCCTAATGATGACCATGAAACCATTGCTGATTGTCAGAAAAGACACATCTGGTTCACTAATGCCCTTTAGGGAAGGAAATCTACCATCCATACCTGGTCTGGCCTGCATGTGACTCTAGACCCACAGCAATGAGGTTGACTGATAACTGCCCTCTAGACAATTAGGAATGGGCAAAAAATGCTGTCTCGATAGTGACACCCTGATCCCATGAATGAATAAAAATAAAAGGAAAGACCCTATTTATTGTTCTCAAAACATTCTGGTTACTATGCAACTATAATTACGTTTGCAATAGAAATCCAGGTTAATTCAAGAAGGAAAGATAATGAACTATGACATTTACATCTCTACAGTATGTATTATGTTGCAATAGTTGAGTATTTAACACATTCAAAGCCTGCAAATAGCTGTAAAAGAAAATTGGCTTTTTGTAATAAAAGTGAAATGAACACATTTTGCTTGCAACATGAAATTTATAAAATGAATGATGATGTTTTAAGCTTTGTTTTCTTTTTGACGTTTCTGATGCCACAGATCATTTCTTACTTGAATGTGTGTCTCAATTATTTATTCTCAATTTTCTACCCACACATTGACCACTTAAGGCTGTCTGAAAATGCTGAGGCAATCTTGGTATTGCTAGTTGCTATTGGGAATGGACCATGCACTTGTTCTGGTAGAGTTTCCAAAAGGGGTTCGATCAATAATCCTGGTGTCAATTGCACCTACAATTGTTAGAATTAGAATTAGATTTATTGTCACATGTACTCAAGTACTGAAGTACAAAAGTGTAGTGAAAAGTTGACAATGATGCCCCATATGGTGCCATCTTAGA
This sequence comes from Stegostoma tigrinum, assembly GCF_030684315.1. Taxonomy (NCBI): domain Eukaryota; kingdom Metazoa; phylum Chordata; class Chondrichthyes; order Orectolobiformes; family Stegostomatidae; genus Stegostoma; species Stegostoma tigrinum. The sequence goes on from NC_081371.1 coordinate 36,406,989, forward strand.
TACAAAGTACCTAGGTACAAATCTTTGATACCAAATAGGGAAATAAAGAAAAACGAGTTATATTACTTTACAGTTATTCATAGTATACGTTAGAAAACTAAGAAATAAAGTTAAAAAGATAAGCACTACAGTCTTTCTATAAAGGGCCAGCAATAGATCAGCGCTGGAAGTTTCTACAAGTGGTCTGACTGGGCTGGAAAAATCTGGTCCCCAGTCTAGCAACTGTCCATATTCTGGGTACGCTGGTCATCTTGCTTCGTTCGGGCTTCCAGCCCACTGGCTTTCTGCTGCTCAGTTCTCCAGTCCAATGGCTGTCCCATTTGGGTCAGATATGCTTTGTCCTGGCCATCCTGCTCCGCTCGGATCTCCAGCCCACTCCGCTCCATGCCTCCAGCTGCTCCGATGACGCTCTGTAATTATACTTGTTTTGAGGTGTTTCTTGAATGGTTCCTTCAATGTATCTCCATATCACTGAGTGTAAAATATGCTGTGATTCAGTCAATTGAGCAAGTGTTGAGAATGAACTTTCAAAAACATAAAATTTTTTTCACATATTTAGTGTGATAAGACTGTGTTGATCAATACATTTCAAAATGGTTTAGTCACAAAAATAAACATTTTAAACAGTGTCTAGTTCATCATCTATACCACGATTTTTTGGTAATTGGAGATTTCTTTTTAAAAAACTTGTGGACAATCTTTAATTATAATAAGGTACAATAGTGAGTTTCGAAGTATGTTTTAATAGTGACTTCGTGCCCAAAATGCTTATTTTTTAGAATCTCTTTAAGACTTGCAAACAGACACAATAAGTGGCATCTTCTAGTGGTGCTTATTATTTCACCCTGGATGTATGACCAGTTTTATGGGGAGAGTTAACTATGAGTGTAAAACATTGTACAAACACGATTTGCTCAAAATGTAATTTGTATATAAATTTCCATGATTTTTTCGATTTTGACTCTGGGTGAGTTGTTCTCAAAAGATGCCATTGCCAGGAAAACTCTTCATTTTTGTGTTTTTAACCAGAACATGAAATGTGAACTCTCATGCCAGGTATTTTCTGAGTAATTCTCCCTATCAACTACCATCCCTTTGGAGAAATACATGTATACTGGTTTGTAGAGTTTCATTTGATTTTCTGCTGAAGTTAAAGTAAAAATCTGATGAAGTTTCTATCATTTTTCTTGTAAATTATGAATCCATAATTTTTTTCATGTGGAAAATCATGGCCAAATCTAAAGTCCTAATTTAGGACGGCACTTTATAACAACAATTTCAGAATTATGATTACAAAAATAATTTTTTTATACTTTTGCTAAGTATAATGTGTGATATTAGGTACATAACATGCTTGCTAAATTTGTTGTACATTTTACATCCACATATTCATAACAAAGTGACCATATAAAGTAATTGAGATGCATAAAAAACATTTTTCCACAAATGTATCTTCTTTTTTGATGGAATCTATGGTTTCAAAGTTTGTATTTTTTAAGACAATTAACATTTCAAAAGAAATCCAAATACCTCACTGTAACTAATTGAATGTTGCTGCAAAATTTCATTTTCCAGTTTGCTTTGTACTTCTCCCAAGATTCTCTTCCAAGAGATAAAAATGATGTAGATGTGAATCTGGGGGTATGGTTAATAAATTTGCAGATTATACCAAATTTGATTTCACAGTGGGCCAGGAAGAAGGTTTTCTCAGACTATACCTGGGACCTTGAACAATGGACCGACAAGAGGCAGATGGAGTTTAAATTAAATGCATGTGAGGTGTTGCATTTTGTCAATGCAAATCAGGGCAGGGCTTAGAAAGTTAATGATAGGGCCCTAGGGAGTGTTGCCAAACAAAGAGACCTAGGGGTTACAAGTGCACAGTTGCTTGAACGTAGAGTCGCAGGGAGACAGGATGATGAGGAAGGCATATGGCCTGCTAACCAGTGGTCAGTGCATTGAGTATAAGAGTTGGGACATCATGTTGTGGCTGTACAGGACATTGGTGAGGCCACTTTTAGAACACTGTATTCATTTCTGGTCTCCCTGTTGTAGGAAAGATGTTGTTAAACGTGAAAGGATTCAGAAAAATTTACAAGGATGTTGCTGGGATTGAAGCATTTGAGCTATAGGGAGAGGCAGAATTGGTTGGGGCTTTTTTCCTTGCACTGTCAGGGGCTGAGGGGTGACCTTATAGAGGCTTATAACATCATGAGGGGCATGAATAGAGTGAAAAAAGGTCTTTTTCCCAAGGTAGGCAAGTCTGAAACTGCAGGTTTAAGGTGAGAAGGGAAAGATTTAAAAGGGACCTGAGGGCCAACGATTTCACACAAAAGGCAGTGTGTGTATGGAATGAGTTGCCAGAAGAGGTGGTGAAGACGGTTATAATTACAAACATTTAAAAGGCATTTGGATGGGTACACAAATAGGAAGGGGTTAGAATGATATGGGCCAAATGTGACTAGATCAGTTTAGGATATCTGTTTGCTGTAAACGAGTTGGACCAAAATGTCAGTTTCTGTGCGTATTACTTTATGACTATAGCAATCTTCAAAATATTTTTAATCTCTGCAGGGACCACCCACATACACACAATACAGTCCTCTGGAGAATTTTACAGAACTCCAGCTGTTCTCATACTAAAACTTTAATTTATGTGCTTTTGAAGTACCTTGTTCCTTTTACTTTCCCACTATTTCCATGCTAATTGGCTGGTTACTTTCTTTTGCAGTAAGACAATGTGAGGCCTACTAAAGATTCTCCCATCTCACTAACTTCAGACTAGTCAGTCTGTTAACTTTTATTGTTCACAAGATCGAAACAGATATTTAGCTTAATCTGTTTAGAATGAGTTCAAAATTAATTGAGTGAGTATCTTACCCTTCTTACAAGAAAGATCTGTCCGTCACTTATTTGTTCATCTTAGTAAGTCTACCTGTTTTTTCAAGCTCTTTCTCAATTATTGTAACTCTATTAAACAAATGTAGAGCAGTTAAGAGTAAACCGGGTTGCAGTTGGCCTGGCATCACCTGGGTAGGTCAGTTTGTGGCTGCAGATTTTCTTCCTTAGTGCATTAGTTGGGTTATTCCAACAATAGATGACAGTTCCATGGTCACTAATTGAGTTTCTGTTAGCTGCCTGAATTTAAATTCTGTGGGTGTGGTTTAATCCCGTGTCCCCAGAGCATTAGTAAAGATCTCTAGATTTTACCATATTGATGTTACCACTTGCCTCTATCTCCCATCTAAATGAAAGCCATATGCACTAAATGGATTGTCTAGTAAATCCATAAAATCTGTCTTTGTTGGATCTGCTATTTAACGTGTAATTAGTAGTTTATATTGATCATAATTTTCCTTTAATTCATGTTTAATCTCTGCTAATTTTCACTAAATCATTAAAGTTAAAAGCATTAAATGTAAAATCTTATCCATTGGTTTACTCATTGGAATCACTTAATAAAATTGGTTCTTTGGTTTGTCAGTCTCCATGGAGATCATAGCATTATACAGTACCAATAATTTTAGACTTAAACTGCAACATTCTGGAAGCAGTTTAATCTAAGCATATTCAAAGCTTCCATTAAAATATGTTCTTTCAGGATATATGTGAATAACTGATGTAGAAAGCAATATTTGCACCTATTAATGAATGCTAGCAAAAGTTTCAGATTCTCAACTGCAAAGCCAGTTTTGGACATAGTGAAATCAAGAAGTATAAATACAGCAATAAATCTGGTAGTGCTTTGTGTCAAAGAAAAGCAGGACATCAGCAGAACTGATTTTTTTATAGGCTTCTGGGAATAAATCACTGAAATGTCAACAACAAATGGACTGTCTCCAGCGGCTGAACTCTAATAGCATTGTAGGTATCTCTTTCTCTTTTACGGTTTTAGCATCTTGTGTATGCATTATTTTGAACAAATCCCAACACTCAATTTGGACATTCTCACTGTATAAAGTTATGAAATGTAAGAACTTGTATAATACTTCAATTGATAAATAAGCCCATAAATTGAAAAAAATAATGATTGCCAAAATTACAAGCCTTTTATTTGTACTCCCTTCTCATGAGTTCAATATGCTAGATATAAGCACAACCTTTCAAATCTGGCACCCTCATAACTTAGGCTATACTTGATATTGGACTTTCTTAGACTTTAGATTACTCATTACCCAACACATGCAAACCTACGATAGATTTCAGAGATGACAAAGTGTAGAGCTGGATAAATACAGCAGGCCATGCAGCGTCAGAGGTGCAGGAATGGTGATGTTTCGGGCCTAGGCCCTTCTTCAGAAAAATTTCAGATCTTGTTTAACTTAGGCATTTTCAGTGAAGGTTCCAATCTGCCTTGAATGTGTTAGATTGTGAAGAGCTCATTGCAGATCAACTGGTGAATTCAAACAATGAATACAAACAGTCAGGATAATTTATACAAATGCTGAGAGGTGCCCAGACATAAAAATGACCAATCTTTGGAGATTGCTGGTTTCTGGGCAACTGGAATTCGATAGCTGACATTTAATAATCATTCAATTATTCTGTCTATATGTATCAATTTGTTTTAGTAAATAATAAAATTATATTTTAGTTGAAATGGCTTTCAGCATTCAAGCGTTCATTCTATGGAACAGTTAATACTTACAACTACACATTCAAATCATGCATTATCGTTTATAGTTTTAAATCCATCAGTGAGAAGGATTTATTGAAACCCCAGCACTCATGCGGTTTTGTCTTTTTAGATGGATAAAACTTCTTAAGTATCTAAAACATCCATTTTCACATTCAATTTTAACAAAAAATAACTTACTGGTATATACTCAGAGATGGAAAGAACTGCTGATGCTGGAGTCAGAGATAACAAGTGTGGAATTGGAAGAACACAGCAGGCCAGGCAGCATCAGGGGAGCAGGAAAGTTGATGTTTCGGGTCAGAACCCTTCTTCAGATTTAAACTCCAGTGCAGATTTTAAATTTCTAATAGCATAAAAATGCTGACAATCCAAAATTGGTTGTCTACATAATCCTTGCACATTCAAGATTCCTCAGCAAATGTTGTCCTATTGCAGAAACACATCTAATGTTGTACACTGTGTTGTGAATTTTGTAAACATGGGCTGGTTAGTTATGGTCAGTTCTTTGCTTATTGGCAGCAAAGGGGATATGGTGTTTGAAATTTTTTTGTGTTGACATCAAATATCTCACTAGCATTCAGAGCCTACTGAACAGAACTTTTTATATTCAATTGCATGTAAATGCACCAATGTAAACAGGCTCATGGTTACTAGCTTCCACTCTCGTATATAATCTCCATATTAACCATAAGTTGATATTTGGAATATTGCTAAAATTGTATCCAATTCAGATTTTTAGATTGTCAGGTGTAACTAATATATCAATTAAAATTAAGATTTAAGTTTGACCTTTTAGTTAGGAATGCAGTATTCTTGTTTATATCTCTTGCAGCAATATTTAGAAACATTTACAGTGGAAATTAGTGTTTTGGTGTATATTCCATTAGTCAGCAACATAAATGTAATGTATCTCAAAGCAAATCATCTTTCCTTCTCCATTTTGCATATAATTAAAATATGTGTGATAGCGTACATTTTCATTTGCCTGTAATGTAATGGCCCCTCAATATTCTTAAAATATACATTTTAAAAATCTGAGTGGTAATTTGAACCTTGAAGAATCTGATGATATTGTTTTCCAACTATATTTGCTTCAAGATGAAGCAGTTTTTGTACACATTGACACACCTGGAAGTTTAACTTGGGTTGGTCATAATATGATGGCTGAGGACACATCTTAATGAAAAGATGTGTTGAATTTGCTTGGTTGAAATAATAGCTCCACCCAAGTTTGAAGCAATGTTTTGAAAGATGTGAGGAAACAAGCAGTCCGAAAAGTTGAAATTTTTAATCAATCTGTCATTTTTGGCTGGCTTCCTTGCAATATAACAGCAGCCCTAAAGGCAAAACAGAATATCATTTCTGGGTCTGTGTCGTTATATACTGGAGCTTTGAAGAAGAATTGCTGGACGTGAAAAGTTAATTCTGTTTTCTGTCCACAGATGCTGCCAGACCTGATGAGTTTCTCCAGCAATTTTTTCTTTTCAGATTCTTAGCATCTGTAGTTCTTTGTTTTATTTCACTATATTCTAGTTCTGAACCATGCTTTATGCTTTAACTAAAAGAGAAATAGTTAAATATGAAAAAGTGGTAGATGTTTGTCTTGGTTGTGCTGTATTTCATTAACTCCCTGTTATATAGACATCATATATTCTATTCCATTGATGTTAACAGGCAGTCATGCAATACTGGCAGGTTGTGTTACTGAAGATGGACTTTAGGTCCTGAGGTTCAAATTCAGTCTCTGCAGGATTAAAAATTGAATTCCTGAGTTTTTTTTTGCTTATATGATGAATTTCCTTCAAGAAGGTATTATGCATTTTCTAGTTGTGAGTCACTGTTCAACCTACTTCAGTAACTCATTGCTCTTTAGCATTTCTTTTTGTTAACAGAGAAGATTCATTTGGCTAGTTTATCATTCCACTTAAAGGATTTAAAGAAACCCACACCAAGTACATTGCTTGGAAAATAGGTGTTCAGTTGAAGTGAAGAAAACGTTATGAAATCAACACTCTCCAATTTACTTTTCTGTAGGCAACTTGCAATTTGATTCATTGGATGCTGTCAACCCTCATTTTTTCATATGGAAGCATAACGGTTAGCTTTGAGGGGTTGTTTGACTCAAATGGCATGACAGTTGAATTTGAACTTAACCTTATCTATTGTACACAGGAACTTGCAAGCAGTAATTGCTGAATAATAATTAGGAATTAGGCATCCTGACCATTTGGTTGGCGAGGCAAAGAGGGCAAAGAAATTGGAGGGTGGCCTACCTTTAGGAACTGAAGTGATGGAATTATTCTACGCAGAGACAAAGGCCAGAGACAATTGTGGCTATGACAGTGAGGAAGACATTAAGAAGGCTGTGAAGAAGCAGATTTTAAATAACGCCAGGGATGAAATGATTGTATGTAGAATAGGGCAGATGACTGGGCTAATGTCAGATTGAAAGATGGGTTCTATGTTCCCACTGTAGCTCTAATTTTCACAGGCAATGAGAAGGCAATTGTGAAGCAAAGGAGTCAGTATCATTTGGGTAGATTTTGGTCAGGATGTTGATATGTAATGTCATAGTAGAGACCTTGATGGGGAAAACTGTTAGCAAGTGACTTTAAACATCTCAGAAATGTGTGATGGCTGAAGACTCGGGATGAAAGGAGTGGAAAGATACACCACAAAATCTGAAAACAAAATTTAGAAAATGCTAGAACTATTCTTGTCAGGAGCAACATGTGAATAACGTGGATGTTTTAGACATCACCTTTTGTCAGAACAGAATTGTGTATTTTTGTCGCATATCTGAGCTGGGATGCCAGAATGAGAGAGACTTGGTGATGACATTTTGCTGGTGAGTGGCACTGAGATCAAAGAGATATAGGAGTAATGGTTCAGTTCAAATTCGAGAGGCAGGTAGGAAAAGTCTGTGTTGGGGAGATAAAGAGAGACACGACGAGGACGTAGAGCAATTGGGTAGAGACCGTAAGACAAAGAAACAGATGTAGACCATTCAGCTCATTGAGTCTGCTCTGCCATTCAATGAGATCATTGTTGATCTGATAACCTTCAACTCCACTTTACTGCCTTTCCCCTTTAACCTTTGATTCTCTTACTGATCAAAATATGCCAATCTCAGCCTTGAATATACAAAACGACCCAATCTCAACACCCCTCTGCAATAATGAATTCCATAGATTCACTACGTTCTGTGAGAAGAAATTATACCTAATTTCTGTCTAAAATTCTTTTTCTGAGATTATGCCTTTCAGTACTACAGGGGACCAATCTCTTGACATCTATTTTGTCAAGTCCCAGAGAATCTTGTATACTTCAATAAGATTGTCACTCGCTCTTCTAAATTCCAATGAGTACAGGCTCAACATATTCAAACTGTCCTTGTATGACCATCCCTCAATACTTGGTGTCATCCTAGTGAGGTTTCTCTGAATTGTCTCCAATGCAAGTATACCCTTCCTCAGATAAGGGACCCAAAACTGTTCAGTTTTCCAGGTGTAATCTGACAAGTGCCTGATGTAGTTTTAGCAAAACCTTTCAGCTTTTGTATTTCATTCCCTTTGAAATAAAGGCTAACTTTGCATTTTCCTAACCTATGACCCACTGAATTTTGCTGAATTTAGCCTTTTCTGATTTAGGACAAGGATTTACACACCCCATATTCTTTTGCCTTCTGCACTTTTTGTCTATTTAAATAATATTCAGTTCCTACATTCTTGTTGCCAAAGTGCATAACCTCACACCTTCCCACATTATATTCCATTTGTTACGTTTTCCCTACTCATAATCTGTCTGCATGCCTCTACAAACACTTTGTGTTATCCTCATGACTTGCCTTCCTAGCTATTTTTGACATCTGAAAATTTGTCTAAAGTGCATTCATTTTCCTCATGCAGTTAATAGATATTGTGGCCTTAGCATTGATCTTTGTGGCCCTCCATGACTTACAAGGTGCCACCCTGAAAATGTACTTCTTATCCCGACTCCCTGTCTTCTACAGCCCATGTTAATATACTATCTCCAAAACCCTGGGCTCTTATAAAGTAACCTGATATATGATACCCTATCAAGCGCCTTCTGAAAATCTAAATATATTACATCAAATGTTTCTCCTTTATCTATCCTGCCTCAAACAATTCTAGTAATTTTGTCAGCTCCTTCATGAAATCACACTGACTCTGCTTAATCATATTATTTGTTTCTAAACAGTCTGCTATTATAGAAATGGTTTAGCTTGAGTTTAGGGACACTGACATTTAGCATTCTGAATTTACACACTAGGATCAGAACACAAAACATTTTTAACCACCACTCACTAACTGTCAATCTTCTGCAAAACAAGGCAGTACATAAGGTGAGGAAGAGAGCCAAGAGATGAAGTTGCAAACATCACTGCTTTGAACCAAAAAATCAAGAATCCCAGAATCAGCGATCAGGTGGAGCTTTGGTCAACAGGAAAGGTTAGGTTGGTAGCTTAGCAGAGTAGAATGTGTGATTTTCTGCTCCCAAGTAAGAAAAGTAGTAGATGTGAGAACTTAATTTCACAAGAGCCCAAACAATCAGACTCTCACTGTCAAGGTAAGTTGTAGCAATTAAGTTCTTCCCATTTTTATGTCAATAGCCCCACTGGGATATATTTGCAGCTGTCTAACTACTATTCTCACTAGAATTATCTCAGCCTTCCCAATTAGCTTTTGCCCAACCAAGGTAATCATCACTTCAGAATCTTGATCACGTAGAATTGCAAAATGGGATAATGAAGTCAGATCTTGTTGGCCTGTGCGGACATGATGTGGTGAGTGACCTTCTGTGCTGTAAACTTCCGAATCTCTTATAAGTATGTACCTCACAAATATTTAGCCTCAAGCCTGCATAAGTTGTTTGCCTTTTGTCCTAGCAAGATATTGTAAATGCCATTGCCTTCACTCTTGCTGAAAGGTCTACATCTGCCTAACACACATCTAAGGGAACCCAGATAGCATGTGTCCCTGACCTACCGCAGAACGCAGTGGAGGGCAGCACTGCAGCTTATCTTTCAGAAGCACCGACTTAGCGCAGAAAATCAAAAGCATCTTGAGTTTGTGTTGACAACGTTTTTCATTCATTCAGGGAATGTGCACTATGCTCCTGGACCAGCATTTATTGCATATTCCAGTTAGTCCATTGGAAGGCATTGGTGAGTTGCGTTCTTGAACTTCTGTGGTCAGTTTGATGTAGGTACACCCACAATGCCATCAAGCAGCAGCTGGAGCCTCCGACGTGGCAGCTCAGTGCTGAAGCCTGTGGCCGCGGGGGCTATCTCAAAACAGAAGGTGATAGCCATAAATCAGCATCAGGCTGAAGGACATGGTTCTGCATCAGCAACAAGTGTGGTGTGTTTGTAAGTAAACACACAGTACTTGTGGATGAAGATCACAGTGATGTGTGAACAGAAAAGGGAGCCATACTTATCAGAGCATTGGTGAACATGTCAGTCAGAGGATATAGCCACAGCCAGTCTAGGGCCTGGGTCATATCTATTCCACAGCCTACCATTGATTAGGCCACTAATTCAGTCCAGAGTTCACCCCCCTTTCACGTAATTATAGAATTCTTACAGTGCAGATAGAGGGCCATTTGGCTAATCAAGTCTGCACCAACCCTCCAAAATGCATTCCAGCTATATCCCTTTAACCCTCCAATTCCCATGGCTAATCCACCCACCCTGCACATCTTTGGATTTTGGGAGGAAACTGGAGCACCCAGCAGAAATCCACACAGACATGGGGAGAACATGTAAACTCAATGCAGACAGTTGCCAATGCTCAAATCGAGCCTGGGTCCCTGGTCATGTGTGAGGCAACAATGCTTACCACTTTGCTGCCCAATCAGTCTGGGGGATCGGCTTACTGGAAGTCATGCAAAATAAATTCAGACTTTGCTGGTCAGTCAGTTGACCCTCAAAAACAGAATTTGCTTGGAAAGCTCAGCAGGTCCAGCAACATCTGTGGAGAGAAATCAGAGTTGTAGGGTTGCTGGGGAAAGACATTGCAAAATTGTGGGTGTTTTGAAGAATGGGAGAGAGGTCATCGATTGCAGGAGGACACTACAAATCACTGTTTGAGATCAAATTCTGATGCTTGCCGTGTCATCCTAAATACCGAAGTGCAATTTCAGGAAAGCTACACCCAAACTGAGACAACGGAGTTACATTTCTTCTGAAATGGGATGGAGTTGATACTGGCTACTGTGTCCTCAAGTAAAGTTTATTCCAGTAATCTGAGGTTCAGTAATTGTTCACTGTTCAGCTTCAAACTTCAATTCTCACATAGATAGCATGGCTACGTATCTCTCACCATGCAGTTGGAACCTGATCTCATGAAGTACTGAATGAAAGTACATTGGGGCTTGATTTACATCATATGATTTCTCACGTCTATAGTAGTCAGATGAGCAATGCACATTTACTCAACACCTCATCTTCATGATTGGTGATTTTGGAAGGTCTACAAGCCACAACATTGCAGTTACCATATCCTGACATACAAGATGAATAGTCCTTGGAGTGCTCCAGTGTAGTGGAGCTGAGGAGTGCAAGGAAGTTCATGGCAGTTACTTTATGCTGAGGTAGCATTGATACTTTTTTTGGATAACATATTAATTCTGAGTGACTGTTTTGCATGGCAAGGGCTGTTGTTAGGGTAGAAGGTAATCAAGCTGTAGTAGATGCCTCCAGACACCTGTGATGTTGGTGGCAATGAGCTGCCCTCTTGAACCACACAGCAGAAGGCACATAAGGGCAAGATAAAGCAAGGCAAAGATGCTGTGAGCATCCATATAGGTTCAAGCTGACTGAGCTACAAAAGAGCAAATGAGCAGCCATAAGATACAGCCTGGTACAATCTGAGTGTTGAGTGCTTGTTCCTGCATGCATTTCAATGCCAGCTTCCTTTGTGCCCTGAAATGCAGCTTTAATGGGCAGATATGTACTGTAGGTGGATAGGAGAGGTGACATAAAAGGTCCTGAGAACCTCGCAGATGTGTAATGCCAGTATTGTGGATTGCGGAGTGTGGAGGAGGTAAGTGCAGCCAAAATCCTGAGATGTTGTTGCCAGTGTGCAAGGGTACGGTCCAAAGGAGCAAGCAGCTAGTTAGGAAGGCCAGGTATCTGTTCTGACTTTCATGTCACGAATTCTCAGTGTTTAGTTTCTTTGTGGTAGGTGGTAGGATAAGAAGCTTCATATTAATGAGACCATTATCAAGCAATCATCCCCTTTCATAGGCATCTCACCTATTACAAAAATCTTTCCTCCACATCTGGAACCTAGTTGGAAAATGCAGCGGGTTAGTCCCAATGTCAAGAAATGCCTCACTGGACTTCTTGCATGATTCTCCTAGATGTTTTGTCATAGCCCATGTCATTTGGGACCCTATCCGATTCCACCCATCGCTTCTCATACATCTGTAATCCCTATTTGCTTTCGAAGCTGCGAATAACTCCTGGAAACATGGTTTTTAAACAAGCAGCCAGTCTCTTTCCACTGTCTTCTGTTATTATCACTGATATGGAAATTTTGGACCAATTAACCCAGTTGGTTAGATGTTTATTGCTTGACTTCAAATAATACCAACAGTGTAAATTTAAGTCCCATTCTGAATGAAGTAGATTTGTCACATTACCCCTAAAAGTGGAAGATAATGGCAAATCATCAGTGACAAATGCTGCCACAAAAAGTTTGGCTCAAGGTCAGTAAACAATCAGTAAACAATGAGCTAAGGACCTTTCCCCAGTCAGAGCACTGATAAAATGCAATGGATAGAAATTGTTTGAATAGTTTGATTGAAGGACAAATACAAGATTAAAGGAGATTGAGAAGAATTATTAAGCAGTGGAGCTTTGTGTAAATTATTAGAGCTGGAAAACCAGCAGGTCTGCTGAATCTTCATATTTCTTGCTGTATGACGATGAACAGGTTTGTCCTTGTCCTGCTGCTTCCTCACCTCTTCCTGATTTTCTTGATGTCTTCAGAAGTTGATTACAAAATTAACTGAGTGGCCTTAGCTAGAGCCTGCAGTGAGTTTGGCTAACTGCCTGGCTGAGTGATGAAGAGCACAAGGGACTGGAAGAGGTCGAAAAAGAAAGGAATTTTTATTTTTTTTTCTTCTTTTTAAGAACTTCTGTTGTGCAGCTGTTTGAAATAGAACTGCCCTTCTTGTCACCGCCCAGAAGTGTAGGTGTCCAGAATCAATGTTGTGTCCTATTTGTTCTCCACTATCTCCGCCTTGTAGACACATCATCCCAAACACTAGGGCTTTGCAAAATAATCCAAGCAACCAATCTCACCACCAAAGAGCAGTGAAAGAAGTGAACTCATGTGACCAATGAGTAAATTATTAATTATTAGCTGGGTTAATTATTTTAAGTAGTTTCTTTTCCAAGTGCATTGTGTTTAAATCCTCTTCGCAGAGAAACCAGTTTTAATCTCAGCCAGAATCAACGCTCAAACTTGCTTTTGTTACGTGAAGGTTCCCTGACCTTAGCAATGGCCATGAATAGGGTGTTGCATGATGAGACAAAATATTAGAAAAAATTAAATGTATTGGCCAGTTCATGCACTAATTGATTGCAGCGGTGGAGATGTTGACAACATGCTTTCTTGTGTGTATCTAAATGGAGTAGGAAGTATAGTACAGCAAGAGATACAGAGTTAAGTGGGGTGATTTGCATTTTTAAAAATACTAATAACTACTATATAGCAACTTTACTGATTTTAGAACTGCATAGTGGCTATTCATGACTGTTCAGATACTGAAGCAGCCCATGTTCAAAAATAACGAGCTGGACACTAAACACGCTTTGACTGACAAGTAGCAAGTAACATTTGTGCCACACGGATGCCAGGCAGTGCCCATCTCCACTAAGAGATAATCTGACCATTGCTTCTTGACATTCAATGGTAATGCCGTCCCAAATGCCTCACTATGAGAATTCTGGGGGTTAGCACTGACGAGAAACTCAACTGGATTCACTATATAAATACAATGGCTGTAACAGATCAGAGGTTAGGAATACTCAGCGAGTAACTCACCTCCTGACTCCCCAAAGCCTGTCCACCATTTACATGGCACTGGTGAGGAATATGATGAAATATTTCCCATTTTGCCTGGATAGGTGTAGTTCTAACAACACTCAGAAGCTTGACGTCATGCCTGCTTGATTGGCACCATATTCACAAACATCAATTCCCTCAACCAACAATGTTCAGTAGCAGCACTGTGTGCCACCTACTAGATGCACTGCAGAAATTCACCAAGGCTCCTTAGACAGCACCTTCCAAACCCATGACCGTTATTATCTAGAAGGACAAGGACATCAGATACACAGGAACACCACCACCTTCTATTCCTGTCCTGACTTGGAAATATATTGCCATTTCTTCACTGTCTGTAGGTCAAAATCCTGGCAAACCTTCCCTGACAGCATTGTGGTCTAACTACAGCACGTAGACTACAGTGGTTAAAGAAGGCAGCTCAACACCACCTTCTCAAAGGCAACTAGGGATGGGCAATAAATGCTGGTTAGTCAACAATGTCCATGTCACAAGAGAGAATATTTTGTAAAAGAGGAATTCTACTTGTTGGACGCTTTGATCATTATAACATTATGAAAAATACCTTGTCTACCTGCAGCATACTTACGTCATAATGGGTCTAGATCATGCAATGGAATTACTGGACCTTGGCAGAAATTTTTGTGTGTGGCATGGTTGCCATTGCCAGGTGGCGAACTGGTAAGAGACACATGTTGCTTATTTTAAGGTATCCTGCATCTGTGCTGTTAGGCGGTTATGAGGAAACCATGGACCTTCCTCTCCAATTAAGTCCGTAGCATTGGAAGTCCACTTGCCAGGAAATGCCCGTCACTCAGAGACTGGCTGCTTCTCCATTCGGAAGGACCACTGAGGAGGCAGTGAATGCTGCTAGAAGAGCAACCCTAGATTCCAAGGATCAATAAGTAGGACAAGAAGGCTGTTTCCAGATATGGGGTCATGGGGAGAGGAGGCGGAGGTTTGGAAGTAAGGGCTAAGAGGTGGGGTCATGGGGAGAGGAGGCAGGGGTTTGGAAGTAAGGTCTGAGAGGTGGATTTAAGTAAACACCCTCTTCCCTATATCTACACCCTCAGTCAGACATTGAACGGCCCAACCCAACTTCCAGCTAACCAGCAACAACAGGCTGAGGGTTTTAATTAGCCCTTAGGTCTTAATTGGTGCCAGGGCAGGAAAGTTGACTTTGGACATTCATTCCCTGAATTGGGAGGTAAGAAAGGGGTGCAAGTCAACTTGCATAATTTAAATGTCCTCCAAAAACTGTGACAGGATCAAATGTCACCACTGCAACCACAAGATTCTGCTCCTAATGTCAAAAGTTTTCAGTGTATCGTCTGTTCAAATAAATATTTCTCTAATCAATATCTGACTCAGTAATCATATCAAAGAAATAAAATCAACTAGTCATTTCTGAGCCACTGGGAATTTGTTTTTTGAAACTGGATTGAGCTCAAATTTGAACTGAAACAAATCTAAATATAAAGGACAACCTTAAAATTTAGGGTTTTCAAAGATTAATTACATTCCAATAATAATGCTTTGTTGTAACTGACAGTTTCCATTATATTATAATATTGGTTTACAGAATGCCGCCAATTTTCAAACAGTGGGATTCTGCATAGAGTGGATAGCAGTGATAGATTACCATTCAGAATTTATTATAATAAATGTGTTCATTGACTATGTATATAAAATCTGCTACTGTTGAGTTCCTATTAATGTTAGATAATGGGATTACATAAAGAGTTACAGAAACTTAATAAAGCACTAATCATATATTTAACTAAAGTTATCTCAAGCAGGTTTATTGACAGAACATGAACAAGTACTTGTAGTTTGAATGTTATAGAAAATAATTTGACTGTCTGATGCACATTTTATTCTTTGCTAAAGTTATGGTGGTAATATTCATGACTACACATCAGATAATTCACTTGTTATGAAATTAATACTCTATGTAGACTGCTTCACAAAAAGCTGAATAAAGTCACAATCTTTAATACTGTCTCTTAAGGCAGGGGAAAATAGATGCGTAGAATGAGTCCTCCTCTTTAAACAAGGCTACATATGAATTTCAATCTGTTTTTTTTTTCAGTTTGTCAATTTCAGTGCTTTCATTTAAATGATTAATGCATTTATCCTTATTTAAAGATAAGTTTTGGAGCCACAAAATCTAATGTAAACATCCAGACAGCTATGTAGCGTTGTAACTTTAAGGTGATGTTCTTTAAGACAGTATAGTAGTTTCAATGACAGCAGCTGCAACAGTTCCAAATCTATTATTTATTCCCCAATGTCATAAATTTCTTTTTCAGTGACATTCTAGTTTTACAGAAATGCACCTAACACTTGTGAACAACTGTGTTACAACTTAGTAGACAATGATAACTTCAAATTCAACTTCCAGTTAATAGGTGTAAGAATGACATGCCAAGATTTGATGTTATAGGAAAAAGAGTAAAAGCTGTATTGACTAAACATTATGTCTGCCACTAACTCATACTTTAACCAGTAGGACCTATAACTGTATTTTTTTATTTTTCGCCCAACTGACAAAAAACATTTGACAGGCATATTTTATACAGTCCTTTACCTATGCATTCCATTTTCCCAGTATCAGTCTCAAGTGATTCTTAGAGTGATTCAGGGTTTATTTCCGTTCTTTCCTCAGCCTGGTAAGTTGCAAACTTACAGTTTTGATGGTGAGTATTTTTTTTTGCCTGAGACTCTCCCTCCAGTCCAAGTTGGAAATTCTTCCAGCCTCTCTTTAACTTACTATAAATTTGGTGTTTTAAATTTGAGCAGGAGCTTTGATTACTATTCCTGTGCTCTGGACTGTAGAGTTTGGTTCTGAGCTGCTGCCTCTTGCCTTGATCCAGATACTAAAATCCAAAATACTGGCTGTGGTAGTCTAGAAAAACCTGTAACCTGATCTTTAAAAATGCCTTCATCTGCATTCTTTCCTATGACATACTGAATCATACGGGCCTTCTACCCAGGTATAAATACTAATTAACTACCCTTTTGAGTCCACATCTACTTAAATGGACAGATTAAAGTTCAATTGTTTACAACATAACATTCTCAACACTTTTCTGGATCTTGCAGACTCTGAATGTCCACTGTTAACACAAAAAATGCTGCCAATAACTCTTTCCCAGTAAAATAATTTAAGCCTTCCTTTGATCGCTGACAGTGAAACTGCCCAGGTTTACTGTAAGGCAGATGTCACAGAGGTCACGTAAGACTCATAGAATTGGCAAGTAATACAGGATGGATGTCCTTTGGCCCAAACTGGCCCATGATGACCATGGTGCTTACTCAGCTAGTTCCAATTACCCACATTTGATCTATATACCACGAAACCTTCTCAACCATGTACCTATTCAAATTTTTTGAAAATGTTGCTATTGTACCTGCCACAACCACTTTCTCTGGCAGCCCATGCCATGTATGCACCACTACCTTATTGAAGAATTTTCCCCTCGGGTCCTTCTTAAATCTTTCCCCTCTCACCTTAAACCTCTAGTTTACAATTCCCCATCCCTGGGAAAAAAAGACTATATGCATTCATCCTGTCTCTGCCCCTCATGATTTTATCCACCTCAGCATGGCCACCCCTCATTCTCCTACGCTCCAAGGAATAAAGTCCTATCCTGGCTAACTTTTCCCCATAATTTAGGCCTACTACTCCTGGCAACATCCTCATAAATGTTCTTTGTGCACTTTTCAGTTTAACCATGTCTTTCCTATAACAAGGTGACCAAAACTGTACACAATACTTCAAGTGTGGCCTCACCAACGGCATATACAACTGTAACATAACATTCCAACTCCTGTACTTAGTGCCTCAACTGATGAAGGCCATCATACCAGATGCCTTCTTTACCACCCTGTCCACCTGTGATGCCACTTACAAGAAACTATATACTTGCACTCCTAGGTCCCTCTGTTCCACAACACTTCTCAGAATCTTACTATTTACTGTATAAGCCCTACCTTAGTTTGACTTCCAAAATGCAACACCTCACACTTATCTATATTGAAGTACATTTGCCAATCCTCAACCCGCTTCCCCATCTGATCAATATCCCTCTGTAATTTTTGATAACCTTATTCGTTATCAATAATACCTCTTAATTTTGGATCATCTGCAAAATTAGTATTCATGCCTTGTGTATTCACATCCAGATCATTTATGTAAATAACAAATAACAAAGGTCCCAACACCAACC
Organism: Stegostoma tigrinum; assembly: GCF_030684315.1. Lineage (NCBI taxonomy): Eukaryota > Metazoa > Chordata > Chondrichthyes > Orectolobiformes > Stegostomatidae > Stegostoma > Stegostoma tigrinum. The sequence continues at coordinate 36,424,961 of NC_081371.1, forward strand.
CTTATGGCACACCACTAGTCATAGGCCTCCAGTTCAAACAATAAGCTTCAATCATCACCCAAGATAATAAAATGTGAGGCTGGATGAACACAGAAGGCCCAGCAGCATCTCAGGAGCACAAAAGCTGACGTTTCGGGCCTAGACCCTTCATCAGAGAGGGGGATGGGGTGAGGGTTCTGGAATAAATAGGGAGAGAGGGGGAGGCGGACCGAAGATGGAGAGAAAAGAAGATAGGTGGAGAGGAGAGTATAGGTGGGGAGGTAGGGAGGGGATAGGTCAGTCCAGGGAAGACGGACAGGTCAAGGAGGTGGGATGAGGTTAGTAGGTAGGAGATGGAGGTGCGGCTTGGGTTGGGAGGAAGGGATGGGTGAGAGGAAGAACAGGCTAGGGAGGCAGAGACAGGTTGGACTGGTTTTGGGATGCAGTGGGTGGAGGGAAAGAGCTGGGCTGGTTGTGTGGTGCAGTGGGGGGAGGGGACAAACTGGGCTGGTTTTGGGATGCGGTGGGGGAAGAGGAGATTTTGAAGCTGGTGAAGTCCACATTGATACCATTGGGATGCAGGGTTCCCAAGCGGAATATGAGTTGCTGTTCCTGCAACCTTCGGGTGGCATCGTTGTGGCACTGCAGGAGGCCCATGATGGACATGTCATCTAAAGAATGGTAGGGGGAGTGGAAATGGTTCGCGACTGGGAGGTGCAGATGTTTATTGCGAACCGAGCAGAGGTGTTCTGCAAAGCGGTTCCCAAGCCTCCGCTTGGTTTCCCCAATGTAGAGGAAGCCACACCAGGTATAATGGATACAGTATACCACATTGGCAGATGTGCAGGTGAACCTCTGCTTAATATGGAAAGTCATCTTGGGGCCTGGGATAGGGGTGAGGGAGGAGGTGTGGGGTCAAGTTTAGCATTTCCTGCAGTTGCAGGGGAAGGTGCCGGGTGAGGTGGGGTTGGAGGGCAGTGTGGAGCGAACAAGGGAGTCACGGAGAGAGTGGTCTCTCCGGAAAGCAGACAAGGGTGGGAATGGAAAAATGTCTTGGGTGGTGGGGTCGGATTGTAGATGGCGGAAGTGTCGGAGGATGATGCGTTGTATGCGGAGGTCGGTGCGGTGGTGTGTGAGAACGAGGGGGATCCTCTTTGGGCGGTTGTGGCGGGGGCGGGGTGTGAGTGATGTGTTGCGGGAAATGTGGGAGACAGGGTCAAGGGCGTTCTCGACCACTGTAGGGGGAAATTTGCGGTCCTTGAAGAATCGGAGGTGTCGTTGACAGTATAGAGAGCTGTTGTAGGCTGCAGCGGGACATTGACAGGATGCAGAGATGGGCTGAGAGGTGGCAGATGGAGTTCAACCTGGATAAATGCGAGGTGATGCATTTTGGAAGGTCGAATTTGAAAGCGGAGTACAGGATTAAGGATAGGATTCTTGGCAGTGTGGAGGAACAGAGGGATGTTGGTGTGCAGATACATAGATCCCTTAAAATGGCCACCCAAGTGGACAGGGTTGTTAAGAAAGCATATGGTGTTTTGGCTTTCATTAACAGGGGCATTGAGTTTAAGAGTCGTTGCAGCTCTATAAAACTTTGTTTAGACCGCACTTGGAATACTGCGTCCAGTTCTGGTTGCCCTATTATAGGAAAGATGTGGATGCTTTGGAGAGGGTTCAGAGGAGGTTTACCAGGATGCTGCCTGGACTGGAGGGCTTATCTTACGAAGAGAGGTTGACTGAGCTCGGAATTTTTTCATTGGAGAAAAGGAGGAGGAGACGGGATCTAATTGAGGAATACAAGATAATGAGAGGCATAGATAGAGTTGATAGCCAGAGACTATTTCCCAGGGCAGAAATGGCTAACACGAGGGGTCATAGTTTTAAGCTGGTTGGAGGAAAGTATAGAGGGGATGTCAGAGGCGGGTTCTTTACACAGAGAGTTGTGAGAGCATGGAATGTGTTGCCAGCAGCAGTTGTGGAAGCAAGGTCATTGGGGACATTTAAGAGACTGCTGAACATGCATTTGGTCACATAAATTTGAGGGTGCATACATGAGGATCAATGGTCGGCACAACATTGTGGGCTGAAGGGCCTGTTCTGTGCTGTACTGTTCTATGTTCTATGTTCTAACTTGGACATCTGGGATGCGCGGGAGTGGAATGCCTCATCGTGGGAGCAGATGCGGTGGAGGCAGAGGAATTGGGAATAGGGGATGGAATTTTTGCAGGAGGGTGGTTGGGAGGAGGTGTATTCTAGGTAGCTGTGGGAGTCGGTGGGCTTGAAATGGACATCAGTTACAAGCTGGTTGCCTGAGATGGAGACCGAGAGATCCAGGAAGGTGAGGGATGTGCTGGAGATGGCCCAGGTGAACTGAAGGTTGGCGTGGAAAGTGTTGGTGAAGTGGATGAACTGTTCGAGCTCCTCTGGGGAGCAAGAGGCGGCACCGATACAGTCATCAATGTAACGGAGGAAGAGGTGGGGTTTGGGGCCTGTGTAGGTGCGGAAGAGGGACTGTTCCACGTAACCTACAAAGAGGCAGGCATAGCTGGGGCCCATGCGGGTGCCCATGGCCACCCCCTTTGTCTGTAGGAAGTGGGAGGAATCGAAAGAGAAGTTGTTGAGGGTGAGGACGAGTTCGGCTAGGCGGATGAGGGTGTCTGTGGAGGGGGACTGGTCGGGTCTGCGGGACAGGAAGAAACGGAAGGCCTTGAGGCCATCTGCATGCGGAATACAGGTGTATAGGGACTGGACATCCATGGTGAAAATGAGGTGTTGGGGGCCAGGGAATTGGAAGTCCTGGAGGAGGTGGAGGGCTTGGGTGGTGTCACGGACGTAGGTAGGGAGTTCCTGGACCAAAGGGGAGAAAATGGAGTCCAGATAGGTGGAGATGAGTTTGGTGGGGTAGGAACAGGCTGAGACAATGGGTCGACCAGGGCAGGCAGGTTTGTGGATTTTGGGAAGGAGATAGAAACAGGCCGTGCGGGGTTGGGGAACAATGAGGTTGGAGGCTGTGGGTGGGAGGTCCCCTGAGGTGATGCGGTCATGAATGGTGTTGGAGATGATGGTTAGGTGCTCGGGCGTGGGGTCATGATCGAGGAGGCAGTAGGAGATGGTGTCGGAGAGTTGGCGTTTGGCCTCGGCATCACCCTGTGATTCATACCATCAAGTCAATTTTGAATCCAATTAGCTAGCTTTCCCTGGATCCCATGCGACCTAACATTCATGACTAGCCTGTCTTGCAGGACCTTGTCAGAGGCCTTACCCAAGTCCATATAGACAACATCCACTGCCCCCTTAATTTTACCTTAAATTTACAACCCCTGAACATGAAAATCTTAACATGAGATTTATAACAACAGCAATGACGAGAGTGTTTTGGTCATCCATACTTCTATATACAATCACTCCTGCTTTCCTCATTTGAGTGGGGCTACATCACCTTAAACAATGAATCCACCAATGTTATATTATTAATTTTCTTTATTTTTATTTATTCCTGTGATTTTGTATTTCAGTACCGAAGATGGCGTGAAGATCTATAATGCTGGACTTTGTATTTCTTTATTTTTCTAATTTTTCCCTAAGGATTTGTAGTTAAGAATATGTACCTCAGTATCTTTGTACCTGACGTGGTTCAGTAAGTAGTGATATGTGGACTTTTCATTGTACCCATTGGAATACATGTGACAATAAAGCTAATTCTAATTCAGATGTATTTAATTATTTAAAATTCTTGAAATACTTTCGAAGTTTCCATCTATCCAGTGAATTCCAACTCAAAGAACCTCATCTGCTACCAAAACATGAAGATATTAGAATAAGGAGTTTGAGTTGTACCTTTCCCTAAATGGTCTCCAAAACCAGAATATCCTCCTTGGGTAGCAGCTAGGTATGTTCAGAAGGGTATACAGTCGATAACTATATTGTTGTGGCTGTAGATTTATACTGAGAGTTAAGATTGTAAAACCCTTTCAGTTTGGCCTGATCATCCTAAGATTTCACTTAAATTTTAGTGAGTGATCAATTTGTCCTTTTAATCTGTACTCACCTATGTTAGATCTTTTTAATGAACCTGTTCAGACATGTAGAATACACCTCTGGAACAGTTGGAACTTGAACTTGAGTGCTCTGGCATTGTGGGAGGGACAGTACTGTTGCATTGCAAGAGTCCAATCATTCACCTGTGATATTTTCCTAAGCATCCTATTCAGAGATGTTATGACATACTTCTAGATTAGGTAGGACTTGAACTCTGGTCTACTGGTTTAGAGGTATTGACCTACCGCTGCACCACAAGAACCCCATCTTCAAACTTGAATACACGTGATGCTTTAACACATTTATTTGCATTGCAACATTTGCCGATCTTGGGTGCACTATCCCATTCTATACAACTCCACTGATAACCATTTTCACCATTGAAGGTTCCAACACAATTTGGTACCAGTGATTAATTTAACAACTGTCTTTGTCCAGCTCTAGATTGTTAGTAAATTGGTTAAATTCATTTCTGTACATAAAAGAGTGAAGTAAAGAAAACATTTTCTAATGTGATTGATAGGGGGAACCAAAACGACATGTAAACGAATAAGTGCTAGTGCAAAATGAATGCTAAAGTACAGGAGAAATGACATTTGATGAATATAGTTTTTTTTAAAAGATGTCAGAATTATGAAAGGTTCTGGAATTAAATGGTAGTTAACTTGCATTTCTTCCTGGGACCTATGTTTTTCACACAGCCAGAGTAATGAGTGGAGCTGAGTGAGATTCTTTGTCTTGAATTAGCTCTGTGAATTCAGTTATGTGAATGCAGTAGACACCCAGTTACTACTTAGAAAAGCAGCTAGGAGGTGGCGTCAACTTTAATTCTTGCATAGTTTGTAACTGCTTTGTAGTCAATAAGTAAAGCTAATCTACACCTGAAAAAGAGTAAAAGTTAGATCTGTCCTCCAGGATACAGGCTTTGAGTGACAGTTGGTATTCGTAATGAGTCAAAGTTAGGATGGGGGAAAGGGATGAAAGATATGTTTAGAAGAATACAAAAGGAAGCATTCTTCAGTAATGCTTACTAAAAGGAAGTTAACCTTGTAGTTGGAGATCTTGAATTAAAAAGTTTGGTTGTGGTCTGAGATTATAGCAAATGACTCACGGAAAACAAGAATATTTTCTGATATTCAAAGAAGCTCAACAGGTCTGGCAGCATCTGTGGGAAGAAAGCAGACTTAACATTTTAAATCAACAGACTCTTCATCAGAACACTAACTCTGCTTTCTTCCCACAGTTGCTACCAGACCTGCTGAGTTACTCTAGTAATTTCTGTTTATGTTTCAGATCTTCAGCGTCAGCATTTCTTTGTTTCATTTTAATGTTTTCTGATGTTTTCACTGCACAGCAGTCACAGGGAGGTCCATGCTTAATCTGTGGAATTAAAAGTTGTGAATTTGATAAAGCAATTGTTCGAGAAGCCAAGAGTTCCAGAGACTAGTGATGTATCTTTTGAGTTGATCACAAAAAATTTGAACCTGTAAGATTTCATAACATAATGGAACTCTTGGAGAGAAATAGAAGTCAAACTGAGTTAATCACTTAAGTCTTTACAAGCTAAGTAAATAGTATTCACTTGTTATTTTGTTTCATTTTTAAGTTACAGTTGAGTTTGTCTCTGATTAAAAACATGAAAACCTGGCATATTTCTGTTGGCTATTTCCTGGTTATTTGGATTTCTTCTTAAAATGTTAACAATCTGTAACAGGATCATAATGGAGTTTATCTTTTGAATTGCAACTATATCTCAAGTTGGTGTGGACTGCCATCATCCACACATTTGCCAAGGCTTTCCTCCACTGAATTTATGCTTAAAAGTTGTTATGATCAGGTGAGCAGAGGTAAGTTGCCTCTGCTCTTCTTCAACCAACTTGGTTGTTCGCAACAAAGGTTTACGTTCTTTTTAGAAGCATCAGTTAAAATGTTATGAAATTAATCTTACTTTGTGAGTATGGAGCCAATCTTAAGGTTTTCCTCAGTTAAAGAAAGAACAAGTTGGTTATCTGTTAATCTGGGGAAAACTAATGATGTGCTGTCAAGCATGTGACCTTCGTGCAGTCACTTGGGGCTGCACACACACAAGTGCTAAGTTAGAAGGGAATAGTCTAGTACAATAGGAAGATAAAAGAGTGCTTTGAGGGTCTTGCATTGTAAGGTTTAACCATGGGCAGAGTCATATTGGACTCAAAATGTGAGCCCCATTTGACTCTCCACAGATGCTGCTGTACCAGCTAAGTTTCTCCAGCTTTGATTTTATTTTGTCGCAGTTGGTTAGTTGATTTCTTAGACGACCAGTTGTAATTACTATTGCAGATGTTTTTACGTTCCAGTTTTCTGATGCCTTTTTCTAATCAGTGCTCTCACTGAGCACTTCTTGTGAGGGGCACCATTGTCCACATGTGTTTGGCTCTGCATTCTTAAATTCATCGCCTCTGTTTTTGAAAAACAAAGCTCCTTTTAAACAACAACTGACACACAGTGGTAGCAGTATCTACCATCTATATGATTGTTCTTCAGTAACTCAGTCAGATTCATTTAACAGTACCTCCAAAATCCCCTGACTTCTACCACAGAGAAGATCAAGAGCAGTAGAAGAATGGGAACGCTTCACTTGCAAGCTCTATTCAAGCCCTATACTATCCTGAATTGGAACTATTGCTAGTTTAAGATCCTGAAAGTACCATTCCCAAAGCTTTGGGTGTATCTACATTCCAAAGACTGCAGCAATTCACGAAGGCAGCTGATCGCCACCTTCTCCAGAGCAATTAGGGATGGGCAATAAATACTTGCCTAGCTAATGACATTCAAAACCCAATAAAAATGATCTTTTCATGCCTTTGACTTAGCACCTATGAGTGTGTGGACCCAAGTAAAAAGGGGGTAGTGTCTAGTACAAAACGAAGATAGAAAGAGCTGTTTTGAGTCTCCTTGAGTTGTAATGTTTAAAATGGAATCATGGTTGGTACCAAAGAAGAGTTGATTGTTTGATTGATGTGTGGAAAATGTTACATTGAGCTCAGACTAATTCACATCAGTTTTATGAAATTTGTCCAACATGTATTGGTCCCCTGATGGGGAAAAGACAGTAAACTGGTGAATGACATAGACTGCATACCTCAAAATGGAGACCCAGTATGACCAATATGTACTTTTTCCAAAATTACTTTCTACTTTAAAAGCATAAAGTGCTGGAGAAACTTAGCAGGTACAACACCATCTGTGCACAAAGAAACCAAGTTAATGTTTCAAGCCTAATATGAGTCTTCTTCAGAACTGAAGTTAACGGAAAATTTAAATATTGGGTTTTGAGTGATTTCTTTTTCCCAGTGGTGGATTGCTGAAGAAAATACATTTGAAAGGGGAATGTGGTTGTTACGTGATACAAGGATATGAACAGAAATGGTCTTCTATCTCCCAGCTGATAAAAACAAATTCAATACAGACTGAAAATTAAGGCTCAAAAACAAAGTTGCTGGAAAAGCTCAGCAGGTCTGGTAGCATCTGTGAAGGAAAAAACAGAGTTAACGTTTCGCGTCCGGTGACCCTTCCTCAGTGGGACAGTCTGAGGAAGGGTCACTAGACCCAAAATTTTAACTGTTTTTTTCCTTCACAGATGCTGCCAGAGCTGCTGAGCTTTTTCAGCAGATACCACGGTGTGGAGCTGGATGAACAGAGCAGGCCAAGCAGCATCAGAGGAGCAGGAAGGTTTGATGTTTCGGGTCGGGACCCTTCTTCAGAAAAGCTTTTTCAGCAACTTTGTTTTTCTTCCTGGTTTACACTATCTGCAGTACTTCTGGTTTTGACAATCAAAGCTATTACTTTTCTAATCTGCAATGCATTTATCAATGGCACATTCAGAGCAGCCGTATATTCAATATTTATTAAAAAGCAGAATTTTTTCAGAAGTTTCCATCTATCATGTAAATCTCTGAAAGGACTAAATGATACTCCGCATTCTATTTTAAACACCAGAATGAAATTAATTCAATAAATTTTTCTGCAGTAATAACCATATTGGCAGGATCTATAGATGATGTAAAAGTCATTATATAATAATAATTTTTGCTTGTTTGATCTCATATCTTTTTTGAACCGTTGGATTGTATACTGAGAACATCTGAGTTTGACTGATTTTGCCGCATGTACTGAGATACAATGAGAAATATTGTTTTGCGAGCTATATAGGCAGACCGTGCCATACAAAGGGCATCAGGTAGCAGAACAGAGTGCAGGCTACAGTGTTCAAGGTGCAGAGAGAGAGAGATCAGAATTAATATTTGAGAGGTCTGTTCAAAAGCCTAATAACTGCGGGGGAGAAGCTGTCCTTGAATCTGTTTATACCTGTATTCCAACTTTTATATCTTCTGCCTGATGGAAGAGGGACGAAGAGAGTGTGAAGGAGTTCTTGATGATGTTGGTTACTTGCCCGAAGCAGGGCTAAGTACAGATGGAGCCAGTGGATGGAAGCATGGTTTGTATGATGGACTGAGCTATGTTCACGACTCTATGAAATTTCTTACCGTCTTAGGAACTGACCTTTGTCATAATTTTTATTATGAAAACAGATGCATAAAGAGGTGGTCGTGGCATGGTGGTAGCATCCCTATATATCAATCAGAAACTCCATGTTTGAGTCTCATACCAGGACTTGTTGGTCAGTAAGACCATAAGATATGAGTAGAATTTGGCCACTTGGCCCATCAGGTCTTCCTCACCATTGAATCCTGGCTAGTAAAGCTCAACAGGTCTGGCAGCATCTGTGAAGAAAATTCAGAGTTAACATTTCAGATCTGGTGATCCTTCCTCAGATCTGCTGAGCTTTTCCAGCAACTTCTGTTTTTGTTCCTGATTTATAGCATCCGAGGTTCTTTCAGTTTTCATTCAGTTATGGCTGTTGTTTCTCAACGCTGTTCTCTTCCCTTCTCCCATAACCTTGATCTCTTAACAGAACCTCGAATCATAAACTTCTTTATCTCTGTCTTATATATACTCTACAACCTTCTGCGGCAATGAGTTCTGCAGATTCACCAACTTTTGACTGAAGAAATTCCTCCTCATCTCAGTTCTAAAGGGTCATTCCTTCATTCTACCCTTGAGTTCTTGTCTCTCCTACCGGTGGAAACATCTTCTCCAAATCCACTGTATCCAGGCCTCTCAGTATGCTGCAAGTTTTAATGAGCTTCCCCGCCTTTATTCTTCAAAATTCTATTCAGTCCTCAGTTGCTCCTTATATGACAAGCCATTCATTCTTAAGGTCATTCTTTTAAACCTCCTTTGGACTCTTTCTAAGGGCAGAACATCTGTTCTTTAGCATAGGGCCCAAAATTGCTCACAATGTTGGAAATGTGGTCTGACCAGAGCCTTACAACTCATCAGCAGTACATCTCTGCTTTTGTATTCTAGTCCTCTTGAAGTGAATTCTAATTTTGCATTTGCCTTTCTGACTGCTAACTAAACATACATTCATAAAGTGGCCAAGCAAGCTGCTTGACAGTCTGTAAATAGTTCTAATGTATCTGATAACAGGCAGTAAGAGTGAGAGTAAGAGTATAGATGTCAGTGCCAAACCACTGTAGTACGTGTGTACGAGTGTGGACTAATCCAGTGGAAGTTCATGGCCCTATCCTCAGAAACGAGGATGGGGAAATGAAGCCTTTTGTGCAGTTACAATACAGTTATGGCTAATGTTAAGTTGACCTTGATAAAAGAAAATACACTTAACTTGTAATAAGTATTTTATAATGTGCTAGGAGAAATAAAAACAAAATCGCTTCAAATGTAGAAATATTTAAAAACGAATATTGAGAAACATAATTTATAGTTTGTCTATTCTAGTTTGCCAACTGACAATTATTGGATTTTTTTGTATTTTGGTAGCATATTATAGATTTATCATCCTATGTTATGATCCTTTTGACAATCAGATAGGATAAGTGATATTTCTGCAGAAAAATCATTCTTGCAATGCTTTCCTGGCACTTCACACATGAAAGCAGAACACATTAATATATATGAAGCTGGATGAACACAACAGGCCAAGCAGCATCTCAGGAGCACAAAAGCTGACGTTTCGGGCCTAGACCCTTCATCAGAGAGGGGGATGGGGTGAGGGTTCTGGAATAAATAGGGAGAGAGGGGGAGGCGGACTGAAGATGGAGAGAAAAGAAGATAGGTGGAGAGGAGAGTATAGGTGGGGAGGTAGGGAGGGGATAGGTCAGTCCAGGGAAGACGGACAGGTCAAGGAGGTGGGATGAGGTTAGTAGGTAGGAAATGGAGGTGCAGCTTGGGGTGGGAGGAAGGGATAGGTGAGAGGAAGAACAGGTTAGGGAGGCAGAGACAGGCTGGGCTGGTTTTGGGATGCAGTGGGGGGAGGGGAAAAGCTGGGCTGGTTGTGTGATGCAGTGGGGGGAGGGGACAAAGTGGGCTGGCTTTGGAGTGCAGTGGGGGAAGGGGAGATATTGAAGCTGGTGAAGTCCACATTGATACCATTGGGCTGCAGGGTTCCCAAGCGGAATATCAACCAAGCGGAGGTGTTCTGCAAAGCGTTCCCCAAGCCTCCGCTGTTCCACGTAACCTATAAAGAGGCAGGCATAGCTGGGGCCCATGCAGGTGCCCAAGGCCACCCCCTTTGAACAGTCCCTCTTCCGCCCTTACACAGGCCCCAAACCCCACCTCTACCTCCGTTACACTTGCCCCCACACCTCCTCCCTCACCCCTATCCCAGGCCCCAAGATGGCTTTTCACATTAAGCAGAGGTTCACCTGCACATCTGCCAATGTGGTATACTGTATCCATTGTACCTGGTGTGGCTACCTCTACATTGGGGAAACCAAGCAGAGGCTTGGGGACCGCTTTGCAGAACACCCTCGCTCGGTTCACAGTAAACAACTGCACCTCCCAGTCACGAACCATTTCCACTCCCCCTACCATTCTTTAGATGACATGTCCATCATGGGCCTCCTGCAGTGCCACAGTGATGCCACCCGAAGGTTGCAGGAACAGCAACTCATATTCCGCTTGGGAACCCTGCAGCCCAATGGTCTCAATGTGGACTTCACCAGCTTCAATATCTCCTCTTCCCCCACCGCATCCCAAAACCAGCCCAGCTTGTCCCCTCCCCCCACTGCATCCCAAACCCAGCCCAGTTCTTCCCCTCCCCCCACTGCATCCCAAAAACAGTCCAACCTGTCTCTGCCTCCCTAACCTGTTCTTCCTCTCACCCATCCCTTGCTCCCACCCCAAGCCGCACCTCCATTTCCTACCTACTAACCTCATCCCACCTCCTTGACCTGTCCATCTTTCCTGGACTGACCTATCCCCTCCCTACCTCCCCACCTATACTCTCCCCTCCACCTATCTTCTTTTCTCTCCATCTTCGGTCCGCCTCCCCCTCTCTCCCTATTTATTCCAGAACCCTCACCCCTTCCCCCTTTCTGATGAAGGGTCTAGGCCTGAAACATCAGCGTTTGTGCTCCTGAGATGCTGCTTGGCCTGCTGTGTTCATCCAGCCTCACATTTTATTACCTTGGATTCTCCAGCATCTGTGGTTCCCATTATCACATTAATATGTATTGAACTTAAGGAAATAGTTGGTATTTTTTATCATTATGTGCAATAGAGGCAGTGGAATGGTGGTATTATTGTTCTCTAAGGTTAAGCAAATATGTTTAAAGTGTATTTTCAGTTTGCATGACTCTAATCCTTGAATGCATATCTCAACAAATTCTCCTCCCTTCTGTCATTACCAACTCATGCTGAGTGATTTATTGTCATTGATAATTTCATTTTTATTTGACCCTTTTTTACCCTCTTCTTTCTCATCTACTCCAACATTTGGACTCCCACCCAACTTACCTCAAATAAATCTTGTATATAATGTTTACTGTCACCTTGTTTCTCTTCCTATGATTACATTCTGTTTGTGGAATAAGCTTACCTCTTTCATGCTTTGTTTGCCTTCTCAACAAGTTAACTAGTCAATTCCACAAATGAATATTACAGCGCCTTCATGAAAGTCAATGAGTATAATTCAGGGTACAGAACTACAGAAATATTGCATTTCACCAGCCTGACCAACCACAGCCAGATTTGGGCTCATCACTTCAAATAGCAACATTGCCTCTTCTTTGTTGCTGTCACAAATGTGCAGTTACACTATTTTGTATTTTGTAAAGTGAGATGATTTGTCTTTCGTTGGACACAATGAATTTACAGAATGGCTCCCAGAAATCAAATGACTGCACTTGTGGATCCAGCTGGTATTGTAACCAAACTGTACTTGCCTCAAGAAAAAAGTCAAACAAAGTGAACTTTTGAAATTTAATGAACAATTCCAGGGATAAACTTAGATATGTGATACTTAGGAAGTACCTTTTCATCTAATGTGATTTCAGTGTTTCGTTTTGTGAGTAAAACCATGCACTGCATATGCACCAGGTATCGCTGGAAATGTGGGTTTGAATCTCCCGTCAACGACAGGATGTTACCTTGACTACAAGAAAGTGAGTGGGCCTGTGCCCCAGATCTCTACTGAGCCAACGCCTAATATGGAAGTGCAATTCCACAGTTTTGCAATAGCAGCCGTTTTTAGTTTTACACTGTCTTAATGCCTGTCTGTAAGACCATGATAAATAAATAGTTTGACTCAGTCATTGCTTCTCAACATGGAGACAGAGGAAGGCATTGAGGACTGTTGAACTGAACCAAACTTTCACAAAATCACAGCTTACAATGCTGCGCGTGTTAACGCAAAGGAGCCTTTTTTATCTCCCAGAATTTGTTCTGCCCATTCCACCTGTGAGAGTAATCTCGAACCATTCATCTACAGAAGATAGCATAGGTACTGAGTCTGGCCTCAAGTTATCAATCACTGGGCTTCTGATTCTTCAATCAAGTCAAAGCCTGCAATAATAATTTATTAGCTAATAACTTAATCACTCTGTTGTTAAATAATTTGCAATAATAAGTTCTGTGGTAAACAAACTTTTATTTTGTTTATACTATTCAGCTCTTCTGCTGGCTATTTTTTAATATCGAAATAATTGAAAATTAAAAGGGGGCTATAATCAAATTTGTATAAATTCTTAATAGACTGACCACACCGTGCTGATGCCTGGCCTGTGGTCATGTCAGTCACCAAATATTCTCGCTACTTCTGGATCATTCCAGAGGGTAGGAACAATCCCAAAATAATTTGCAGTATTAATCATTGACTTCCCCCTTTTTAGTGTCACACCTTATTACTCATAGTAAACATGGCAAATTCATGAATGGTTTTGTGTTTCAGATCATGGCTGCTCACATAACTTCCTCCATCTTCTTTCTTTTTCCTATTGCTTCTATTCCTAACCTTGCTCAAAATTTTGCCATGATGTGTAGCTTCCTATACCTCTCTCTTACCTATCCTCTGCCCTAAAGGATTGTGTGACATGTTTCAATATAAAGCTCAATAGCCTCTTCTTTGAAACATTTTGCTCCCTAATTTTATTTTTACCTCTATCGTTGTAGTTTCATATCAATGGGTCTCAGAGCCACCACCACCTTGCCTTCCTACAAAATCATATATTACACCACTCCATCATAACTAACTAGCAACCCAATTTCCAAGCCATTCCTTTTCTCAGAGGCCTTTGAAAATATTTACTCATGGTACTTCTTTGCCACCATTTACTGTGTTTAATGATTTATTCATGGGATGTTGACATTGCTGGCTGAGCCAACATTTATTGTTCACTCCTAGTTGCCCTTGAGAAGGTGATGGTGAGGTGCCTTCTTGAATTGCTGCAGTCCAGATGCTGTAGGTTGAGCCAAAATGCCCTTAGGGAGGAAATTTCAGGATTGTGACCCAGCAGTGGTGAAGGAACGGCAACATGTTTGCAAGTGAGGATGATGAATGACTTGAGGGGAACTTGTGGTGTTCCCTTATATATGCCGCCCTTGCCCTTTTAGATGGAAGTGGTTGTGGTTGTTGAATTCTCCAAAATTAATTATGCCCAGTATATTGACATCCTATGTGATTAACTGACAACTTGTTCTTACTGATTCTTCAGTACTTCCCTCCCACCTTCAGCATAGTTGATCACTCCATTCTTTGTTCCACTCCTGTGTGCTACAGGCTTCTGACCCTTAATTATCACAGGCATATGTGTTCATGATAACTAAAGTACATGCTGTTCTGTAAGTGTGATGCTGCAAAAGTTTTATATATCTATGAATTGATGTGTTATTTCAGATTAATTGCAAGTTAGTAAAAGTTTCTGAGAGAATTTGCACCTGCTGTTTCATTCTTAATATTGCTGTTTTCAGTTTATAGACTAAAATATGGGCTGTTCTTCTGCACAGTGGGATGGACAATTTCCAAGCAGGAATCACTTATCATGTTAGCTTTAAAACTGTAATTGAGACGGAGTTAAGCACTTGCCTAGCAAGGTAGGGGAAACTCAACTGTTTAGTGTGAAAAAAATTGTTACAGTATTCAGAGCTGCAAAGTCAGGAATGTTAATCTTATAGGTTAGGGTCCATAATCCCAACTGTATGGAGTAAAGGAGCAATGATACACATTTGATCTGATGTACACTTATTCATCAGTGATTTCAAGGAGATTTCCCAGGCCACAATGAAGAAAGCTTTGGTTGATAGCAGTGTTGATGTGGAGAATCTTCGGACTCAGATCATATCAGGAGGAAGGTTTCCTGGTATAAGTAAAGGGACAGGACATGCCTAGCTCCTTTAATATCAGTAAGAAGGTAATACAGGGGAAAGTGGTCTTGAATGTGAAGAAACCACAGGCAGGAAACGATTAGTGGAGAAATCCACAGCCAATAAATAAAACTTGTAAGTGGAAAAAACTAACGCAAAGACTTTTCCCGGAGGCACCATGTCTCTCTGAACAGAGCTGAACCCACAACAAAATGGTTCCTGTCCTGCAGCTAGGCTAATTCTAAACAGAGACTATTTCAAATTAATACAATAACCAAATACTACCAATGTTGCATTTTATTTGTATTTAACACTTGTTAAATCTCCGCTCTGTTAAAGATGTATAGTAGATATTCCATATAACTTATTTGAGCATGCATGTCCTTTGTGCTGCCTAACAGTGGTATTTATACAATTCCTAACCATTTTAAAAATGCCTGGTTCTGGTACATGATTTATCGAAGTGGGCAGTTGAAATTTCGGAAGTGTCATGATCCAAGGAACAAACCCGACTGCTAACAGGGCTTGAACCAAAGTTATTATGAAAATGGTGAATGTGTGTTGGTATTGTCATTCCCAATATTTGTAGTTATTCTATATTGACTTTGCGACAGAATGTTCACTATAAGCAAAAAGGAGAAATATTGTTTGTTTGTTCTTCTTGGTGGGTAATTGTTATAGTAGTGTAAATATGAGCTAATCAGTTTTAACTTCCATCATCTGATTGTTATACCTGGGACCTCTCGGATTAAATGCTTCTAAAGTCGAAAAAACGTGGACCTGCAATTGTTGTATTGGTCACCTGCCACAGGTTCAGGCAAGCTTCATGAAATCCATGTGGAATAAATGAAGCTGTCTGAACTGAAATTACCGTTTGATTCAAAGGCACTGTCACCTGGCAACTGAGTTAGCATTGAAAAATTTACATCTCCTGTTTAATTCAATTACGTGTGATTATTTCATTTTTTATGTAATGGAAGGCTTGCTTACCGGTTAAGCAGCATTGAAACACAATGGAATTCAACTCTGGAATATACACTGAATTATATTTCAGCTGCTTTTGAGGAGTAAAGCAAGGAGGAGGGAAACACATTTATGATGAGTTAGAATGCACTGTTTTTCACTGCCTGTTTTTCTCATCATCTTGGTAAACAGCAACCAGTGAAAACTAAATTAGGAAACAATCATCCACTGAGAACTTAAAAGTTCTACTGATACAGCTACTGCTGAGGATATAAGACAGCCATTAACCAGTGGTCTCAGGTTAAAATCAAACACCTCAGGCCTCTGAGAATTCTTCAATTGCATAACTCTTACTCTCCCTGTCTATACCAGACGTTCTCTCCTTTAAACCCAAAATTGTTTGTCTATTTTCTTACAAAATGTGTTTAACTGAAGTGTGGCATGCTAAAATAAAATTGTTGCAATTGATGGCGAGGTAATTAAAAAGGGGGATGTCAATTTCTCTCCTCACCTATTTGTAACAGTTCATATGTATTGAAATTGTGCATCTAGGATCTAATGTTACAGTTCAGTTTTTAACAGGAGTATTAAGTTGGCCTTTGGAAGGTTTGCTTCAACATACCAGCATAGTGCTGTCTGACCCTGCTTGTAGCATAACGTTTTGTGCAGTTGCACTTTGCATCCATCCTTATTTCATGTATACTTGTCATGAAACATTACTGTACAAACTTGCTTTCCTTTAAGGCTTCTTTCCACTCTACTCTTCTCTTCAAATAGTGATGGCGTGAGAATTATACCACTCTCAGAAAAGCAGGCATTGACAAGCCTGGTTCCAGTTCACACCATGACATATCTTATGATTCTGCATGTAGGTGCAAACCCCAGTGAACATTGCTTTCAGAAAGTATGAGGGCACACTGCCTGGGAATTTTAGACTGGAGTTATGGATGCTGATGAAATCATGTGCAATAAGTTGCCTGATCAGCACTGTCAAATACGATTCCCTGCATACAGTATGGACCCACCATGTCTATAATTGAGGTAAAAAATTTATACATTTCAACATTGTGCTCGTGAAACAGGAGACCTATGTCAGTGGCCTACATGTGTGTGATTACTGGGAACATTTGTATCTCTTGTGGAATTGTCTTTGTATCACACAGTCCTCACAATTAGTGACGAGAATTTTTGTTTTGCTGAATAATGTAGCCAAGACATCCTCAACATATTTGTAGGCAAAAACAAGCTAAATCTTCAACACCCCACATGTCTGTTATATATGCACCTGTACAAGCCTGGGATGTTAAATATTTGAAATGCATGTTTAATTTCGTGGCCGTTTGTTTGAAGTGACTTTTCTGAAGAAGCTGCTCACCTTTGTCAATACCTTCCAACTAAAATTCAGGCTTCTTAGGCATATCTGTACTGTTTTTACCAGGTAGACAAACTGCTGGAGAAAGAATTGTGGTATATTGACTTGACAGTATATCAGTGTCATCTGGTATCACAGACAACCCTTTTTGTTTTGCTTTGCTGCCAAGTCACTTGACATTGAAGCATTTTATGTAGTCTTCAATATGTTCAAAGTATGAAAAAATAAATATTCACCCTTATAGCTTTCTCAGTGGAATCTGTCCAATCCTTATAATGCTTTTTCCATTTGTCTGAGATAAGCACATCAGTCTGTTAATTGGGTACTGTCTCTGAATTGCTCCAATATATCATGGTAATTGTGGTTTTACACAAATTAAGTACATAACACTTGCATTGTTTTGTCTTTTAGCAATTCTGATTTCACTGTTAGATGAGCAATAAGAAAACACTATACCACTGTAACAACATCTGTTTCACAATCCCCCTTGGTTGATATCAGCATGAAACTTAATGGCAACAGCAATTTCTAAAATTTGAGCTAGTTCTATAGTGCAACATGCATCTGAAGGGTCAGCTCACACATTCCAATATTCTGTTTGTAATGGTAATAATTGTCATATAGTCTGATATTGAACAATTTTTACCCATTTCATACACCCCAGTACCGTCTATTTGTCATGTGAATTGTTCAAACTTGTAGTCACCTCAATTTAACAAATTTTCAAATGTGTTATTACTCTTGTTTTTCATCCCTGACTATTGTTTGTAAACATTTCATTTTCTTAATCAGTCATGTAGTCATTATTATTTTCTAAATTATTTTGAATGTATCCCAACACTTTATAAAACTAGCTGCGAACTTGCAGGGTCTAAAGACCAAGCCAAAGAACAAAGAACAGTACAGCACTGATAAAGGCCTTTTGGCCTACCAAAACTGCACCAAAATATGATGCCTTCCTAAAGTAAAATTCTTTTGCCTGTATTCTGCCCATGTCCCTCTATTCCCTACCTATTTTTGTATCTGTCAAGATGCCTCTTAAATGTTGCTATTGGAACCACCTCCACTACCTTCTCTAGCAGCTCATTCGAAGAACATTCCCAGCCTCTGCTTTAAAAAAAACTGCCTCTCTTAAACTCTCTTAAACTTATCTTTTACAATAAGTAATTGACATGTCTCCCTGAGGAATAGATTCCCACTGTCCATTCGATTTGTGTCTGTCATACTTCTGCAAATTTCTGTTGGTTCACCCCACATCCTTTGATGTTCAAATGAAAACAAACCAGAATTGTCTAAGAGATAATGGGAACTGCAGATGCTGGAGAATCCAAGATAATAAAGTGTGAAGCTGGATGAATACAGCGGGCAAAGCAGCATCTCAGGAGCACAAAAGCTGACGTTTCGGGCCTAGACCCTTCATCAGAGAGGGGGATGGGGTGAGGGTTCTGGAATAAATAGAGAGAGAGGGGGAGGCGGACCGAAGATGGAGAGAAAAGAAGATAGGTGGAGAGGAGAGTATAGGTGGGGAGGTAGGGAGGGGATAGGTCAGTCCAGGGAAGACGGACAGGTCAAGGAGGTGGGATGAGGTTAGTAGGTAGGAAATGGAGGTGTGGCTTGGGGTGGGAGGAAGAGATGGGTGAAAGGAAGAACAGGTTAGGGAGGCAGAGACAGGCTGGGTTGGGTTTGGGATGCAGTGGGGGGAGGAGAAGAGCTGGGCTGGTTGTGTGATGCAGTGGGGGGAGGGGACGAACTGGGCTGGTTTTGGGATGCGGTGGGGGAAGGGGAGATATTGAAGCTGGTGAAGTCCACATTGAGACCATTGGGCTGCAGGGTTCCCAAGCGGAATATGAGTTGCTGTTCCTGCAACCTTCGGGTGGCATCATTGTGGCATTGCAAGAGGCCCATGACAGACATGTCATCTAAAGAATGGGAGGGGGAGTTGAAATGGTTTGCAACTGGGAGGTGCAGTTGTTTATTGCGAACCAAGCGGAGGTGTTCTGCAAAGCAGTCCCCAAGCCTCCGCTTGGTTTCCCCAATGTAGAGGAAGCCACACCGGGTACAATGGATACAGTATACCACATTGGCAGATGTGCAGGTGAACCTCTGCTTAATGTGGAAAGTCATCTTGGGGCCTGGGATAGGGGTGAGGGAGGAGGTGTGGGGTCAAGTGTAGCATTTCCTGCAGTTGCAGGGGAAGGTGCCGGGTGCGGTGGGGTTGGAGGGCAGTGTGGAGCGGACAAGGGAGTCACGGAGAGAGTGGTCTCTCCGGAAAGCAGACAAGGGTGGGAATGGAAAAATGTCTTGGGTGGTGGGGTCGGATTGTAGATGGCGGAGGTGTCGGAGGATGATGCGTTTTATCTGGGGGTTGGTGGGGTGGTGTGTGAGAACGAGGGGGATCCTCTTTGGGCGGTTGCGGCGGGGGTGGGGTGTGAGGGATGTGTTGCGGGAAATGCGGGAGACGCGGTCAAGGGCGTTCTTGACCACTGTGGGGGGAAAGTTGCAGTCCTTGAAGAACTTGAACATCTGGGATTTGCAGGATTGGAATGCCTCATCGTGGGAGCAGATGCGGCGGAGGCGGAGGAATTGGGAATAGGGGATGGAATTTTTGCAGGAGGGTGGGTGGGAGGAAGTGTATTCTAGGTAGCTGTGGGAGTCGGTGGGCTTGAAATGGACATCAGGTACACGCTGGTTGCCTGAGATGGAGACCGAGAGGTCCAGGAAGGTGAGGGATGTGTTGGAGATGGCCCAGGTGAACTGAAGGTTGGGGTGGAAAGTGTTGGTGAAGTGGATGAACTGTTCTAGCTCCTCTGGGGAGCAAGAGGCAGCGCCGATACAGTCATCAATGTAACGGAGGAAGAGGTGGGGTTTGGGGCCTGTGTAGGTGCAGAAGAGGGACTGTTCCACGCAACCTACAAAGAGGCAGGCATAGCTGGGGCCCATGCGGGTGCCCATGGCCACCTCTCCTCATAACTAATCCTTCCAAACCAGGCAACATCTTGGTAAACCATATCCATACACTCCCCAAAGCCTCCACACCCTTTGGGTAGTGTAGTGACCATAACTATAGAGTTTTCCAAATGTAGCCTAACTAAAACTCTATACAATTCCAACATTACATGCCAATTTTTACATTCTAAGCCCCAACCAATAAGGCAAGCATGCCATATGACGTCTTGGCCACCTTATCTATTTGTATAGCCACTTTCAGGGAACTATGGACCTGTATGCCAAGATCCCTCTGTGTGCTGATGCTACTGAGGGTAGTTTACTGTGTACTTGCCTCCTGCATTAGATCTTCCAAAATATAACACTTCACATTTGTCCAGATTAAATTCCATCTGCCATTTCTACACTCAAGTCTCCAGCATGTACATATCCTGTTGTATCCCCTGGCAATCCTTCTCACTCACTACCCACAGCTGTCCCATTCTTTGTGTCATCTGCAAACTTACTAATCAGGCCACCTTCATATATATACACAGGGTATATATAAGGGTCCCAACACGGATTCCTGTGGAACACCACTGGTCAGAGATCTCCATTCAAAAAAAAACTTCCACCACTACTCTCTGTTTTCTATGACCAGGCCAGTTCTGTGTCCATTTTATCAGCTCACTGCAGCTCTCTTGTGATTTCACTTTTTGTATCAGCCTATAATGGAGGACCTTGTCAAAGGCCTTGCTAAAGTCCATACAGATAATGTCTACCGCCCTACCCTCATCAATCATCTTTGTCACTTCCTCAAAAAACTCAATCAAGTTTGTGACACCTGCAAATAAAAGCTGCCTATTTTTCCAACTATGAGCAACCCTATCCCTAAGAACCTTCTCCAATGAGTTACTTACCACTGACAAACGACTCACCAGCCTGTAAATTCCTGGTTTAACTCTGTTGCTCTTCTTAAACAAAGGAACACATTGGCTCTTCTCCAGTCATCTGGGACCTCTCCTATGACTAAAGAGGATGCAGAGAATTCATACATGGCCCCATAAATTTCCTCATCTGCCTCCCTTAGTGTTTTGGGAATGATCCCAACGGGTTGTGGAGACTTGTCTACCTTAATACTTTTCAAAACACTCATCACCTTTTTTATATTAACATGCCAAAAATATCACCGTACCCTTTTGAGACGCACCATCCACCATGCCCTTCTCCTTTGTGAATTCTAATGCAAAATATACGTTAAGTATACCTCCCACTCCATACATAAATTCCCTCCATTCTCTGGACTGATCCTGATCCACCACAGTTGTACTTGAGAATGGTGAGGGAGGAATCCAGTGTGTTATCTGTGATTAATATTGGCCAGTTTAAAGGGTGGTGCCTCTTGCTAGGTCCCTCTGGTCAATTTTGGCCCCTCCCCACAGTTTTGTCCATATCCCTTCTCCAACATGTCCCCTAGTCCCTCGAGCTAGTGTCTATCAGCCTGGCCTCAATAAGGTCCTGGATGTCCTTGAGTATCTGGACCTATTGCTGAAATCTGTCTTCTTATCTGACCCGCATTCGGGAAATGGCCACAGCTTCTGCTGATACTGCCTCTGCTGCCTATGCCTCAACCAGTGTAATGCAGACAATAGGGTTGCTTAGATGCAATTCTCCTGCTTGGACCAGCCTGTCAGGTTGTGGCAGGGAGGATTTGAGCACAGTCTGGACAGTGTGCTACATTATCATGGCATGCTGTGCTGTGACCAACTGAAGCAGGCAATGAGGTAATATAGATTTTCTAATAAACCTGTTCAGAAATGTTATTACACACCACTGGAGTGGGACTTGACGCTGAGGGTTTGGGGGAACAGAAGCAGTCTTCCGAGGAGGAGGTTAAGGAGATTAAGGAAGGGGAAGCTATCCTTCTCCATGACAGAGCTCAGCTGCATTATAGGCTACAAGTCCAATAGGACCTGATTGATACAACTTCCAGTAGATAGGAGCAGTGTGCATCTTTGAATGTAAAATAATCATCGGTCATCATGCCAACATTTGCATTGGGGGTGATTCGCAACCTCTAAACATTTTGTTTATGTTTGCTTTTGCTGGCTGTGAATAAAAGCTCATGTTTGAAAAAGATCCATTGCTTGCCTGTATGTGATGTTCTCTTACTAGTTAGTGCTGGTCTACCGTGGGCATTGGGAACAGGGTAGCATTGACTTAGAGAGGGTGTTTTGAAGCATTGTAGCTGAGAACGTAAAAACTAAGAAAGAAAAGAGTTAACAAACTAAGTGTCGGTCCAATAGAAAATGTGTCTGGAATAACTAATGGAAAAAAGAGAGATGGCAAATGAATTACACAGATATTTTGTGCTGTTCTTCATGAGAGAGGCTACAAGTGGAATCCCAGAAATAACTGCAAATCAGGATATGAAAGAGAGGGAGAAGTTCTAGAAAACTAAATGACCAGAGAAATAGTACTGAGGAAATTGTGGAACTGCGAGTTGACAAGTCCTCGAATCTTGATTTCATCCAAGCATCTTAAAAGTTGTAGCTAATGAGATAGTTGATGTATTGGTTTTAATTTTCCAAAATTCATTAGAATTGTGGAAGGTTCTTTGAGATTGAAAAATATTGAATGTAACTCCTTTATTCAAAAATGGAGGTCGGCAAAAAGGAGGGAACTTCAAGCTAGATAACATCTGTCATAGGGAAAATGTAAAAGCTATTATTAAAAACATTATAATAGTGAACTTGAATAAGTTCAGGGTAATCAGGTCAAACCAACATTCAAAGGAAGATCATTTATTGGAGTTCTTTGAAGAAGTAAGTTGTTCCAAGGGGAATCTGTGGACGCATTATATGTACATTTTAAGAGATATTTCATAACTTGCCACATCCAAGGTTATTGTGGAAAATAAAAGCCCATGGTCTAGAAGGTTGTCTTGCAACAGAAAGTGGAGACTAGGAGTAAATGGGTCTTTTTTGGGTTGAGAGGATGTCACAAGTGATGTACCACAGAGATCAGTGCTAGAGGATTCATCTCTTCAAAATCTATATGAATGAATTGGATGAAGGGACTGCGGTATGAAACTAAACTTGCTAATGACATAACGATAGCCAAGAAAATGAGTGGTAAAGAGGACTTAAGGAGCCTACAAAGAGATATAGATAAGTTAAATGTGTGGGGAATGATCTGGAAAATGGGATATAATGTGGGAAAGTGTGAAATTGTCCATTTTGGCATTCAGTTTCAAAAAGAGACACATTATCCAAGTAGTGAGAGGTGGCAAGAGTTGTGAGATGCAGAGATCTTTGTGTTACAGTGTATGTATCACAGAAGGTTTGTATGCAGATACAGCAGGTAATCAGGAAATCTAAATGTATAATCTTTTATTGTCAGAGTAATTGAATACAGTACGTAAAGAGGTCACACTTCAGTTATACAGGGCATTGGTGAGACTGCGCCTGGCGTTTTTTGAACAGTACTCGTCACCGTACTAAAAGAAGGATGTTAGTGCATTGAAAGCAGTTCAGAAAAGGCTTACTGGACTAATGCCTGGAATGAGCATGTTGTCGTATGAGGAAAGGCCAGGCAGACTCAACCTGTATCCTCTCAAGTTTAGAATAGTCAACAGACAATAGGTGCTGGAGTAGGCCATTTGGCCCTTCAAGCCAGCACCACCATTCATTATGATCATGGCTGATCTTCCATAATCAGTATCCTGTTGCTGCCTTATCCCCATAACCCTTGATTCCACTATCTTTAAGAGCTCTGTCCGTCTCTTTCTTGAAAGGATCCAGAGAGTTGGCCTCCACTGCCTTCTGGGGCAGAGCATTCCATAAATCCACCATTCTCTGGGTGAAGAAGTTTTTCGTCAACTCTGTTCTAAATGGCCTACCCCTTATTTTTAAACTGTGTCCTCTGGTTCTGGACTCACCCATCAGCGGAAACATGCTTCCTGCCTCCAGATTGTCCAATCCCTTAATAATCTTACACGTCTCAATCAGACCCCCTCTCATCCTTCTAAACTCAAGTGTATACAAGCCCAGTCGCTCCAATTTTTCAACACATGATAGTCCCGCCATTCTGGGAATTGACCTCATGAACCTATGCTGTACTCCCTCAATAGCAAGAATGCCCTTCTCAAATTTGGAGACCAAAATGGCACACAATACTCCCGGTGCGGCCTCACCAGGGCCCTGTACAGCTGCAGAAGGACTTCTTTGCTCCTATACTCAATTCCTCAGAGTAGTCAGAGGTAATTTAATTGAAATTTATAAGAGCTTGATAGGTGTAGGGAATGCTGGATGATGAGAAAAATCTAGTCAAGATAAAGAAGGAGGCGAATGTCAGATATATACAGTTGAGATCGAATGAATCCTTGGATGAGTATAAGGCCAATGGGAGTATACTTAAGAGGCAAATCAGGAGGCAAAAAGAGGACATGAGATAGTTTTGGCAAATAGGGTTAGGGAGAGTCCAAAGAGATTCTACAAATACATTAAGGGCAATAGAGTAACTAGGAAAGAGAATAGGGCCCCTTAAAGATCAGTGTGGCCATCTATATGTGGAACCACAGGAGGTGGGTGAGATACTGTAGTGACTGAAAAAGGTTGGCCAGATGAATCTCATCGAGTATGAGTTCCCTGATTTGGGATGCTAACCTGGGCTAATCAAGGAGGCCTGGCTGATAGATATAAAGAGGAATCTCAGGGATTCTCCTCAGTGTAGGAACTGGCTGTGAGCTAGCTGGTCAGAGTCCATGAATTATGTAAATGTAAATAAAACGTGACTCACTGACAGGATACCGGCCTCCATGGAGTTACTCCAGATAAACAAATATTTTGCTTCTGTATTTCTTGTGGAGCAGGACATAGAAGCTCAGGAACTTGTGGAAATAAATAGTGGTGTCTCAAAAAGAGGAGGAGGGGCTGAAGGTCTTAAACCACATAAAGATAGATAAATCCCTGTAGCCCAGACCTCGTAGAAAATGAGAGAAGAGATTGCTGAGCCCCTCACTGAGCTATTGTATCATTAACAGCCACAGGTAAGCTGCTAGAAGGCTGGAGGGTGGCTAATGTCGTGCCATTATTTAAGAATGGTGATCAGGTAAAGCTAGAGATTTGTAGACCAGTGAGCCTGACATCGGTGGTGGGTAAGTTGTTGGAGGGGATTCTGAGGGACAGAATTTATATGCATTTGGAAAGGCAAGGACTGATTAGGGATAATTAACATGGCTTTGTGTGTTGGCAACTTTGTCTAACTAACTCGATTATGTTTGATGGAAGAAGTGGCAAAGAAGATTGATGAAGGCAGCATGGTAGACCTTGTCTGTGTGGACTTCAGCAAGGTCTTTGACAAGGTTTCACATGGTAGATTGGTTAGTAAGGTTAGATCACATGGAATTCAGGGAAAGCTAGCCAACTAGATACAAAATTGGCTTGAAGCTAGGAAAACAGAGGGTGATGGTAGAGGGTAGCTAGGGACCTGTGACCAGTGGTGTACCACAAGGATCGGTGCTGTGTCCACTGATTTTCATAATTTATATATGAATGATTTAGATGTGAATATGGGAAGTATGGTTGGTAAGTTTGCTGATGACATCAAAATAAATGGTTTAGTGGCCAGCGAAGACACTTGTCTCAGAGTACAGTGGGAGCTTGATCAGATGTGCTATTGAACTGAGTAGTGGCATGTGGAGTATAATTTAGATAAATGTGAGATATTGCTTTTTGATAAGGCAAGTCAGGACATGTACATTTAATGGTAGGGCCCTGTACAGTGTTACCAAACAAAGAGACTTAGGGGTCCAAGTGTGTAGCTCCTTAATAGTTGTATTCTCTTCAGAAAATGAACCACTTATCTTGTGACGTTCACAATTGAGCCACCCTCCACCAACTGGACAGGCAATACATTCTATAGATAACAAGCTGCAGAGCTGGATGAACACAGCAGGCTAAGCAGCATCAGAGGAGTAGGAAGGCTGACGTTTCAGGCCGAGACCCCGCCACTTGCAATGTAAGATAAAGTTTCCTCATGTTACTGTTCTTTCTTTTGCCAGTTTAAATCTGTACCTACTGATTCTCAAACCTTTAACCAATGGAAAAAATTCTCCCAATCTAACCTGTCAGGATCACTCATGATTTTGATCAAATCATCTGCCAACATTCTCCTGTCCAAGGACAATCCCTAACTTCACAAATCTTTCTACATAACTGAAGTTCTCCATCCTTGGAACTATTCTCGAGAATATTGCATTTCCAAGAATTTTTCCTGCACCCTGTAATGAATTTGTGTCCATTTAACGTGAAAAAGGACTGCCTGATATCAGTTCGGAGCAAATGGAAATGTTTCAGCTTTTCTATTGATTTTTGTGGTGTATCGCTTCAGGAAAGTAGGTTTGCACATTCATTACGGTTTTTGTATAATTGGACCAATTGCCGTTGCTACTTAGTAGAGAATGCTAGTTGTCGAAAGGAAAAGCAGAAATTGTTGCAACACAAATGATAGCATACAGTTGAGAAAAGAAAATGTACCTCAGGAAAATGAGACACATTTGTCATTTAAATTGTTTCTTCAGTGTTTCAGCAAAGAAGAGATTATTCAAATGCTTAACAGGTCACCCTACATATGACAAGCTTTTTTTTATTTCTGAATGAAAAACCAGCATAGTATGGTAACATTATTCTACATCTCTCAGTGGGCTGCTATTCAATTTGTTGGTTTCAAGTAGCAAACATATTTCTTACCGTAGTTCAGTTTGGAAATGAAAATGTGACATTGATGTGTGCACCAGATGTGATTTTGAAATCAACATCCCTCAACACTCAAATCCAAAATGAACAGTGCAAGAACGAAACCACTAAAGCAATCATTGGGTTTCCAAATTGCATTTAGCTGTTAGCATGTTTGAAGTATGCTTTATCTTGCTCCATTTATTGTCCTTCTCTGAGGGGATTTGGACAGTACATCTAACAATATTGTACACCAGTTCTTCAATAAGTATTTCTCACTTTGGAGAGACAAAATTAATTTGTGCTTTCTGAGGAGCTATCTACCATCTGTGATACAGGGTCCTTTGTACATCATTTAGGGAGGAATAAGCTACTTATGCTGGAAAATAAGGCAAATTTTATGCAATTCTTGTGAATTGATATTCTAGAGACATCATATTCATGTTATTGTTGCTATTTGCAGTTTTGAAACTGGAGAATAGGCTTTGAAACTTCCCATCAGACAGAACTAGGGCTCGAATGTTCTGAAAATGGGAGAGCTAACATACTGCTCCGATTCTGCTGTTACTTGGGTAATGCTGGTCAACTACAGTGCCATTCCAGTTCTTGCAGTAGAACTATTTAAAGTGCAAAAAATGTCAATATATGCGTGGAACTGGAATACCATTCAAGAGGGCACTAGGAAGAAGTTATTATCCAATACCAGTGCTTTATCCACCACTGACTGGGTCTCCAAAAAAAGAAGCACTGCAATTTATCTTTGTGAACCGATGCAAATGTGTGCTTCCCTCCATTAACCTCATTTGCTAACAACTCCCCTCCCCCGCCCCCCGCAAACACATGCATGCACACACACATGCGCACAAAAGCCTTGTGACTGAAACTTGACAGGCTTGCCGGGAACATATTTTTGGACGTAACTGAGGCCAGGCAAATCAGAGTTTTTTTTTGTTTCATTCATGAGATGTGAGCATTGCTGCAAGGCCAACATTCAGTGCCTATCTGTGATTGCCTTTGAGAAAGGATTGGTTTTGCTCACTTAAAGTTGTAGTTCTTTTCTGAGATTTACTACTTTAAGTGAATCATGAGGTACCACAGGAATTATTGTAAAAGCAGGGCTGGGTTACACAGGACCGTCTTTTTTCAGAAAAATCAAAATTATACCCCAAGAGTAGAAATACCGTGTATGGCTTAATAGAACCTAAAATTTTGAGAAGATTTGTAGCTCAGGTTGAGGTTCTGGATGTGAGTTTGCTCGCTGAGCTGGAAGGTTCATTTTCAGACATTTCGTCACCATTCTAGGTAATATCATCAGTGAGCCTCCGGTGAAGTCCGAGCAAACTCACATCCAGAACCTAAAATTTAAAAGAAAAAATACATCTTCATTTACCAGGCGGGATATTGGCGTTGCCCTAGGCTTAACGGTCTGGTGTCAAGAGTTCAAATGCCATCATGACATAAGATGAAACTGAAATTCAATAACGTTTGAAAACAAAAGATGAAAAAGCTGTTTAATGGCACATGATCAGTATTAATTATTGTTTAAACACCCATTTGGTTCCCTCTTGCTGTTTAGGAGAGGAAGTTTGCAATCAGAAACAAAAACAGAAATTGCTGGAAAAGTTCAGCAGGTCTGGCAACAGTTTGGGGCGTCATTAGCAGCAATGTTCATTGACCTGAAATGTTAACTCTGATTTCTTTCTACAAATATTGCCAGACCTGCTGAGCTTTTTCAGCAATTTCTGTTATTGTTTCTGATTTCCAACAAAAGCAGTTCTTTTGGTGCTCATTATGATTCAGTTCTCACTTCTGAATTTATTTTGTAAGGGAAAGTTCGTTGTGGCTCCTTTGCTACTGGAACAGACCGGTGCACTCCCTGAATCATCCATTCAAAAGTCAGATTTGGTCCCATAATTTCTGACCAAAAATGCTCAATTCCATTTGGAATTAATTTTGAAAAAACCTGGAGAGATCATGACAACATGCATTAGTGAAAAATAGGTGATCATAAATTGTTTCTTGACTTCAACCTTTTGAGTTTCTTTTTTCCATTGAAGTCAAGTAAGAATTGCAAGTTTAATCTTCCATTTAAAACTTATGCGACATCACAAAGGACAAAATTACCCCATTCATAAATAGAAATCTTCAATATACTTTGGGGAATAAAGACTTTCATTCAACAATTTCTTATCTAAATTGACAATCATTTGGTAATTGAAACTTAAACATCATCTTGCTTTATACAACATGTCTCAAAAGACAGGTACTGTGGAATCTAAATTAAATAATTTTCATTAACAGTACAAATCTCCGCAGAGAATACTTGGTACAGTCGGTTAAATTGTCTGATTCTTATCACACAGTGTCATATGGGTCAACTGGTACATGCATTAGAAATGTTACCTTCTTGGTTTGGGTACAATACATTCCCTCTCCCTCAGGTGCAGTTGCTATTCCAACGCTCTAAAACAGCTGCTACTTTGCCTCTCACACACTGTTGCTCCATTTTTACAACCATAATATAATTTCTCCTACTCCTACTACAAGCTCCTTCTGAATTCCATATAAGCAACCAATATACCCTGAGCTAGAGATAACACAGTGTGGAGCTAGAGGAACAAAGCAGGCCAGGCAGCATCAGAGGAGTAGGAAAGTTGACAGTTCGGGTTGGGACCCCTCTTCAGAAATGGGGAGGAGGAGTGGGAAGGGAGCTCAGAAATAAATAGAGAGAGGAAGGGTGAGGCTGGGGAAGGTAGATGGGATGGTGATAGGTGTGTGCAGGTAGGGATTTGGGGGGGGATTGGTCAGTGAAGTGTGGGGCTGGCGGATAGGTGGGAGAGAAAATGGACAGATTGTGTCAGGTCAACAAGGTGGGGAATGAGAGGGAGGGTTGGACATGGAACAAGGCCGGGGGTGGGGAGATTTTAAAACAGGTGAAATCCACATTTAGGCTATTGGGCTGTTGGCTCCCAAGGCAGAATATGAGTTACTGTTCCTCCAGTTTGTAGAAGTCATTTAGACACAGGAGGACGCCCAGGATAGACATGTCGCCCAGGGAGTGGGAGGGGCAGTTAAAATGGTTTGCAACTGGAAGGTGTTGTCATTTTTCATGAACAGAGCACAGGTGCTCTACAAAACAGTCTCTGAGTCTCCACTTGGTCACACTGATGTAGAGGAGACCACATCGGTAGCAGTGGATGCAGTAGACCAAGTTGACGGATGTCCAGGTGAACCCCTGTCTAATGTGCAAGGTTTGTTTTGTGCCTTGAATGGAGCTGAGGGGCGAGGTGTAGGAGCAGGTGTAGCACTTTCTTTGGTTCCAGGGAAAGGTGCTGGGAGTGGTGGGGTTGGTGGTGGGATTAGTGGCGAATGTGGAGTCGACGAGGGAGTTGCGGAGAGAGTGGTCCCTACAAAAGCCAGATAGAGGTGGGGAGGGAAATATATCTCTAGTTGTGGGATCGTATTGTAGGTGGTGGAAATGGCGGAGAATGATATGTTGGATGCGGAGGTTGGTGGGGTGATACGTGAGGATAAGGGGGATTCTGTCTTTATTTTTAATGGGGGAGGGAATGTGAGGGCAAAGTTATGAGAAGCTCAAGAAGTACCCTAAGGTGTTTTTTTTATTCTATACTTAATACCAGTACAATAACATTTCCCTTGATGTTCTAGAAACACCAACCAACACCAACTTGAAGAATGGTTTACTCCAAGATTGAGTAAAATGACATTTTTTTAAGCTAAGCTTTGTATTGTACACACATTAAAGTGGTTGGACTATATTTGCAATTTTGATCCAAATCAGAGGATGCCCATCATTATTACAGAGGGTGCCAGCTCCACACAACTTCTTCAACATAACTGAGATATAACAAGACTGCAGATGCTAGAGGCAGAGACAATATAGGGTGGAGCTAGAGGAACACAGCAGGCCAGGCAGCAACAGAGGAGCAGGAATGTTGATGTTTCGGGGGTCACAACCCGAAACATCAACTTTCCTGCTCCTCTGATGCTGCTTGGCCTGCTGTGTTCTTCTAGCTCCACATTGTGTTGTCTCCTTCAACATAACTGACCACTCTCTTAAGTTTTCAAACCATTGGCTATTCTACTGATTCATTCTCATCCTGGACATTTTCCAATAACTGCTTCATTCACACTCCAAGTTCCTTGTTCTTACATTATCTTTCAGAGGAATTTTTAAATGACCTTAAATTGTTGAGTAATTCAGAGCACAACTGTAATTATTTACCAGATGTTGTGTAATTGTAGAACCACAACTAATTTTTTGAGTATTACAAGCATGAACTGTTTCGGTATGATTAGTACTTCAGCTATTGCAAACAGCTGGAGGGATGTGTTATTTGATATTTTCTGGCAGTAGTTGGGATATGCAACTTTCATACCTGGTATTACATGAGCTCTGAATTTCATATGTCACATTACTCATCTGTTTGTAGTGAACAGTACAAATTGATATGGCTGTACATTATGCTTAAGGTATGCAATTTTCTTTTGGGTTTGATTTGAACTGTTTGTGCTACAATATTGCCTGAATAGATGACTACATCGTATGCAATCGGTGAAGAAAAACTCAGAGTTAACGTTTCAGGTCCAATGACCCTTCCTTAGTTCTGAGGAAAGGTCACCGGACTCAAAACGTTAACTCTTGATTTTTTTCTTCACGGATGATGCCAGACCTGCTGAGATTTTACAGCAACTTTGTTTTTTTTCCTGATTTACAGCATCCACAGTTCTTTCGGTTCACATTGAATGCAATACCTGTTTGAAACATGCCTATACTGTAAAGTCACGTAGTGGAAGTGCATTGAATGATGTGCGGTAAATCTTTCTGATCATATGCTCCCTAAGAGAGGATTTTGTTTTCATGCACAGCCTACCTTTAGTGCCTTCATCCCAAATGAAATGAGAAAGAGTATTTGCTGAATTTGAATTGCTGTATTCTCAGCCACCCATCACAACAAGTGTCAGAAGAAGACAGAGTCCTAGAATGTACATCTAACATATGCACATTGCTAGATATACAATGTCTTGACCATTTTCCAAACGCATATAAATATCCGATTATCATGCAGGGCCTGAAGACCAACCTGCACATATATATCTATAAGCCTGACAAAGGGACTGAAATAATTATGTTAACAAGCATGACTGTATTGACAAAATGCACACCATTCTCAATGATGGGTCAAAATTTGTATCCATTAGAGCCAACTCTAAACACGTCTGCGCAGTCTTGCTCAAAGCAATTTATAAAAGTATTTACTGGATATTTACACATGTGATGATTTGCTTAGTAATATATATCATAGGATTTTCCTGCATGATTAATCATGTCAGTTATGTATGAGCTGCCTAAGACACACCAAAGTGATATCCCCTTTATCTCCTATCTTATTTTTGACTGGTTCTGTGCAACATAAATTGACAAAATAGTTGTGTGAGTCACTGCAGCCATTTCTGAGTGATATTTCCACATACATAGTTTTTGAGGATCGTACTGGGCTAGCATATCAATAGAAATGCTATGTCCATGTACTTGTTTGATATTTCTAGTGTATTCACTTAATCACCACTGGAGGAATGCGATGGATATTTGCATCCTTTTGCTATATCATGGCTACGCAGACATGCTGTTATTGTCTGAATCTGTATTAATGAAACTTATGAACTTAGCAATTTGTGAGTTTAATTCAGTTTTAATCATACCACGTATCCCCAAATAGATGGTAGTGCCATTGCATTTCCTTTAGGTCCAGCTGTCAGCAGAATCTTTGATTATTTCCATGAAAAATGCATCTTAGTTTAAATACCTCCTAATCTCCTATCCATTGCGTATTTCCAATACATGGATGATATATTTGCTATACTTGAATCTGCAGCTCAATGTAAGAACTTCCTTACAACGTAATGGGCTCTATCATGTGCTCAAATTCACCTTTGAAATGGAAATGAGCAGCCAAATGAGCTTCTTTCCCTCTACAGGGCGTTCTGCTATAACACGTGTTCTGGCAAAGCGAATTGGCTATAACGCAACTGATGAATGGGAGAAAGCTATTTCTAAAACGTGAACTTGTGTTGGCTATAACACGATTCCTTTGGTGCATGGAGGAGTACCCATCAACATCACACTTTGTCACTACAAGGCAAGTGGAAGCTGGAGATGAAGAAGTAGTCCAGGATGCAGTATTACAAGAGCTTTCCAACTTCTGTTTTATCTTCTATCCTGAGGGAAATTGAGAAGCAGTTGCAGCTCTTAGAGGCCAACGATTACAATGCAGAACGCAGCAGAGTGGCAGTTTGTGGAATAAGATCTTATTTGGTACCCATTGAACAGCTTGTTCATGAAAGAGGATAAAGGGCAAAGCAGCAAAATCTGGATGTCTTTTTTAAGCCAACCCCAAGAAACAGTCAGAAGACAATGAAACACAGCCATCCACTTCTGGATTAACTATTTTTCTCCTTAACACTGCAACCACAACTGCACCTGAAGGCGGAGGTGATGATGATGATGATGATGTTGATGACCCTCAGCCCCTGCATTCACATCAGAGCAACCTCAAAATCTCCTCCCCCATCAACTCATCTTGACATTTTTTTCAAGATAAGGTGTTAAATTTAATTTTATTTCACTGTTAGATATGAATTGAACATTTATTCCAATTGTGCTATCCTTTGTGTTAGGCATTGGAGTGACTTTGAGTGATATTTTTTGGTGGCCTGCCCCTGACCCCTGTTTTCCCACAGGCCCTGTTATTTTTATAGCGCAATTTTCCATAACATGATGTTGTGCAGGAACATAACTATCGTGTCATAGCAGAAGCCCTGTATGTACTAGTCGGGAATAGGTTCTGTACTCTGTCTGCGACAAATCTACTTCTGACAGGACAGTATATCCATTGGGCTTCCTAAAGTTCTATGTAGTATCTGATTGGCCTTCTCAACAGCCTCACATATAGGGCCTGAGACATTTGCTCACCCTGTGCAAGCTTGCAAAGTCATTCTGCAGATAATTGTTTGCTTTGTATACCATGCAAATTCATTAATGAGCCTAAGGCTGGCAATTTCAATCCAGAAAAGTTCCTAGTTTACCTTGTATAACCTGTCTCAGAGCTTGAGCAATAGGTGAAACTGGCTGTTTCACGCTGCTAATAAACAGTAGCAAAATGAATGGTAATCTCCGTTCAAAAGATGCTGCTCTCAAGCCAAATAGCATTCTACTTCCTACACAAACGAGTGGTGTCGTACATGAATTTCAATGTGGTGTGCTGCCAGATATGTGGACTATACATCCCATTAACTGAGAAATAAGAAAGAGATGATCACCTTATCGGGATTGTAGTATAGGCCCCTCAACGGTCAGTGGGAAATTGAGAAGCAAATATGCAAGGAGATCTCAGATAGCTGTAAGAATAATAGCGTTGTAATGGTAGGAGATTTTAACTTTACAAACATAGACTGGGCCAGCCATCGTGTTAAGGGCTTGGAGGGAAAGAAATTTGTTCGGTGTGTACAAGAAAATTTTCTGATTTGATATGTGCATGTACCTACCAGAGAAGGAACAAAATGTGACCTTTCCTTAGGAAATAAAGCAGAGCAAGTGACTGGGTTGTTTGTGGGGGAGCACGTTGGGGCACGTGATCATGCTTCTATTTGTTTAAAATTGTTATGGAAAAGGATAAAACTGATCAAACATTAAATACCTAAATTGGAGTAATGCTAATTTTGACAGTATTGTTAAAGAACTTCCAAAGGCTGACTGGAGACAGAAATTTGCAGGTAAAAGGATGGCTGTTAAGCCTTTAAAAATGAGATAACAAGAGTTCAGAGACAGTACATTCCTGTTGGTGGGAAGGGCAAGCCTAGTAGCTACCTGATCAGAGAAATTGAGGTCTGGTCAAGAAAAGGAAGGAGGTGCATGTCAGGTAAAGTCAGCTGGGATTGAGTGAA
Organism: Stegostoma tigrinum; assembly: GCF_030684315.1. Classification (NCBI taxonomy): domain Eukaryota; kingdom Metazoa; phylum Chordata; class Chondrichthyes; order Orectolobiformes; family Stegostomatidae; genus Stegostoma; species Stegostoma tigrinum. The sequence continues at coordinate 36,459,644 of NC_081371.1, forward strand.
TCCCTAGAGAGGTACAAAGGCAATAGGAGTACACTTAAGAAGGAAATCAGGAGGGCAAAATGGGGACATTAGATAGTTTTGGCCAATAGAGTTAAGGAGAGCCCAAAGGGATTCTATAGGTGCATTAAAGGCAATCAAGTATGTAGGGTCTTAAAGATCAATGTAGTCATCTATATGTGGAACGATAGATGGGTGAGACACTAAATCATGGTACCACACTGCAGAGGAGGACTTGGAAGCTAGGCGACTTGGGAAATAAATAATGATGTCATGAAAAGTGTCCATATTATAGAAAAGTAATTGCTGGAGATCGCAAACACATATTGGTAGATAAACACCCAGGACCTGATCACGTGTTTCCCAGAACCTTATGGGTATCCAGGGAAGAGATTGTTGGATAACGAAATGTGAGGCTGGACGAACACAGCAGGCCCAGCAGCATCTCAGGAGCACAAAAGCTGACATTTCGGGCCTAGACTAGGGTCTAGGCCCGAAACGTCAGCTTTTGTGCTCCTGAGATGCTGCTGGGCCTGCTGTGTTCGTCCAGCCTCACATTTCGTTATCTTGGATTCTCCAGCATCTGCAGTTCCCATTATCACTCAAGAGATTGTTGGACCTTTGCTGAGATATTTGTATCATCGACAGTCACAGGTGAGGTGCTGGAAGACTGGAGTTGGCCAATGTGGTACCGTGATTTTTTTAAAAAGTGGTAAGGAAAAGCCAGGGCCCTATCGACCAGTGAGCCTGATTTCAATATTGGGTAAGTTGTTAGAGTGGATTCTGAGGGACATTATTTACATGCATTTGGAAAGGCAAGGACAGATTAGGGATAGTCAACATGGCTTTGTGCATGGAAAATCATACCTGACTAACTTAATTGAGTATTTTGAAGAAGTGACAAAGAAGACTGAAGAAGACAGAGTGGTAGATGTCGTCAATATTGACTGAAACAAAGTGTTTGACAAGGTGCTGCATGGTGGATTGGTTAGTAAGATTATAAAATGTGGGATCCAGGGGGAGCTAGCCAATTGGGTACAAAATTGGCTTGAAGATGGGAGACAGAGGGTGGTGGTAGAGGATTACTTTTCAGACTGAAGGCTTGTAAACAGTGGTTGACCATGTGTCTACTGCTTTTCATCATTTATTTAAATGATTTAGTCATGAATATAGGAAGTTTCCTTAGTAATTTTATAGATGACACCGAAATAAGTAGTGTGGTGGACAGTGGAGAAGATTCTGTCAGAGTACAACAGGACTTTGATCAGATGTGCCAATGAGCTGAGGAGTGGCTGATGGAGTTTAATTTTAATAAATGTGGTATGTTGCATTTTGATAATGCAAACCAGCGCTGGACTTATACAGGTAATGGTCTGGCCCTATGGGAGGAGCTGCATAGATCCTTGAAAGTCAAATTGAGGGTAGACAGGGCGGTGAAGAAGACATCTGGCACACTTGCCTTCATTGGTCCGAACATTGAGTATAGGAGTTGGGATATCATGTTGCAGCTGTACAGGACATTGGTGAGGCCACTTTAAGAATACTACATACAATTCTGTGATAATGGGAACTGCAGATGCTGGAGAATCCAAGATAATAAAATGTGAGGCTGGATGAACACAGCAGGTATCCCTGATGAAGGGTCTAGGCCCGAAACGTCAGCTATTGTGCTCCTGAGATGCTGCTGGGCCTGCTGTGTTCATCCAGCCTCACATTTTATTATCTTACATACAATTCTGGTCGCCCTCCTATAGGAAGGATGTTGTTAAATTTGAGAGGGTGCAGAAAAGATTTACAAGGATGTTTTGGGACTGAAGTGTTTAAATTGTAGGGAGATAATCTGAATAGGTTGGGGCTTTTTTTCTCTTCAACACCAGAAGCTGAGGTGTGACCTTATAAAAATTTATAAAATAATAAGCGGCATGGATAGGTTGAATAGCCAAGGTGTTTTTCCTAAGACAAGGAGTCCAAAACTAGAGAGCATAGGTTTAAGGTGGGAGGGGAAAGAATTAAAACAGACCTCTGGAATAATTTTTCACTCAGAGAGTGGTGAAAGTGGATACAATTACAACATTTAAAGGAATATGGTAGATGAATAGGAAGGGTTTAGAGAGGTATGGGCCAACTGCTGGCAAATAGAACTAGATAAGATTGGGATGTCTGGTCAGTGTGGATGAGTTGGACCGAAGGGTCTGTTTCAATGCTAAATGACTCTATGATTCTATAACTGGGGAATTCAAACAAAAGTTTGGCAGTTACTAGTTCCTAGTGCATTTGCAATGGCAAAGCCTCTGCCAGTCAGAGCCCACGTGCCAAACAGTTAACACTGTCTTTTCATGCTGTGCAAATTGCTGTTCTCCTTGAGCTTTGGTATTCTTACAGTTCTGCCCTGATGAGTGCAAAACAAAAGTTTTGGCAGCATGTCTCTATTTTTCAGCGATACAGAGTATTATTTGCAGAGAAACCTAGTTGGGTCTAATTTCATTTAACTTCTATTCTTCCCAAAAAAATGAAAACTTAAGTGAAGACACATGCACAATTGAACTGAATTTGCATACAAGAGCGCTTTCTCACTTTAATGCCCCAGGACATTTGTATGACCAGGTTTAACTATTAGAATAAAATTTTGGTCATAGGGAATGTGGGGTCTGTTTACAAGAGACAAAGGTTCTTCTGAACCTAATGCAGGTTTGACATTTATGTCATGCTTGTGTAAATCTCTCTGTTTTAATGATCCCTAGTCCAGTGTAGTCCAAAGTCTAACATTTATTCATTTTTAAAAATATGTTTGACAATTGAGAACTTCTCTCATATCTGATTTGAAACATCAGATGTAGGGGTTAACGACCAAATACAAAATTCTATTTGCATTCATAAAGGTTGGAAGCAAAAATGTTTGGACATTGTACATTTGAAGCCATTACAAAACACTTTCAAATGAAGTATTGCACAGAACAGACTTGATGCAACATTCAAATTCTGCTGTTCTGATTACACATTTGAACTCTGTTGACACAAATCTCTTTATTGTAATAATTGCACCTGTTGTGATTTCCTTCAAATTGGCTAAAATTCCAATATATATACCCACTGTATTGAAAGGGAAGACTACAGTACTGCATTATGAACATTGGAATATTGAGCTAAACATTATAAATGTGTTGGCACATTGATTTGAAATTTGCCTTCAAACAAATATAAAACTAAGGGCAGAATATTTAGTGTTTATATAATATATTTTTCAGAGACCACCTTCAAGGGTCAGTAATACATTTAATCAGATGTTGATTACTTCAAAACAATTCAAATTTCTAAGATTAATTGTTGAATGTTTGAACAGTTGGAAACAATAGTTATCTGGGGGCAATCAATGTAATATATTAGATGCAAAAAAAAACAGAAATTGAGGAAAAACTCAACAGGACTGGCAGCATCTGTAGAACATAGAATACAGCACAGTACAGGCCTTTCGGCCCTCGATGTTGTGCTGACCTGTCATACCGATCTCAAGCCCATCTAACCTACACTATTCCATGTACGTCCATATGCTTATCCAATGACGACTTAAATGTACCTAAAGTTGGTGAATCTACTACCGTTGCAGGCAAAGCATTCCATTCCCTTACTACTCTGTGGAGAGAAATTAGAGTTAACACTTCAGGTCAAGTAACCTTTCTCAGGTGTATTTGAGCTAAGGTCTGAGGCCAATCTGTGTTAATGCTATGCAATTTTAATCTTTTTTTTAAAATTCACTCATTGGGCTTGGTCATCATTTATTGCCTGTCCCCAGTTGCCGTGAAAAGGTGGTAATGAGCTGCCTTCTTGAACCACTGTTGTGTGTATGCTGCAGGTAGACCCACGATGATGTTGATGAAACTTATGATTTTGATCTAGTGACAATAAAGGAATTGCAATATATTTCCAAGTCAGGATGGCAAGAGGCTTGGAGGGGAGCTTGCAAGAGGGGTTATTCCCATATATCTGCTGCCTTGTCTTTCCAGTTGGTAGTGGGTTAGGAAGATGCTGTTGAAAGATCCTTAACAGATCTCTGTAGTGTATTTTGTAGATAGTACACATTGTAGATAGTGAGCATCAGTGCTGGAGTGACTGAATATTTCTGAATGTGGTGCCAGTTAAGCAAGCTACCTTGTCATGGATGGTGTCAAGCTTTTTGAGTGTTATTGAAGGTGAGTGGGAAGTATTCAATCACAATCCTGATTTATGCCTTATGGATGGTGTTTAGATTGTATTTTACTGGAGAAAATCATATCCTGGTATTTGTGTAGTGCAACTTGTCAGCTAACCCCGGATATTGTCCAGGTGTTACTGTATTTGAATTTGGACTACTTCAGCATCTGAGGAGTTGCAAATGATGCCGAACATTGTGTAATCATTGGCAAATGTCTCCACTTCTGACCTTAAGCAGTTGAAGATGGTTGAGCCTAGGACACCACCCTGAGGAACTCCTGCAGAGATGAGTGGAGCTGAGATGACTGACCTCTAACAACCACAACCAAATTCCTCTATGCCAGCTAGGACTCCACCTAGCAGAGAGTTTGCCCCAAGATACCTATTGTTTCCAGTTTTGTTAGGGCTCCTTGTGATGTTACCCTCTGTTGAATGCAACTTTGATGCCAAGAGCTGTTACTGTCACCTTACCTCTGGAATTTAGCTGCTTTGTTCATGTTTATATCAAGGATGTAATGAGATCAGATGCTGAATGATCCTGTTGGAGCCAAAACTGGAAATCAGTGAACAGGTTATTGCTGAGTAGGTGCTGTTTGATAGTGCTATTGATGACATCTTCCATCGCTTTACTAATGATCGAGAGTAGACTTATGGGGTGGTAATTGACTGGTTTGGATTTGTCCTGCATTTTTTTTATGTACAGGGCATTTCTGGGCCATTTTCCACAGTCAGGTAGATGCCAGTCTTGCAACTATATTGGAACAGCTTAGCTAGGAGTGTGGCGAGTTCTGGAGCACAAGTCTTCAGTACTGTTGTTGGAATGTTGTCAGGGCCCAAAGCCTTTTGTGTATCCAATGTCTCCAACAATTTCTTAATGTCACATGGAGTGAATCAAATTGGCTGAAAAATGGCATCTGTGATGCTGAGGACCACTGGAGGAAACCAAAATGGATCATCTACTTGGCATTTCCAATTGAAGATTGTCACAAATGCTTCAGCTTTATCTTTTGCACTGATATGGTGGACTGTCCCATCATTGATAATGGGATTATTTGTGGACTCTCCTCCATGAGTGAGTTCTTTAATTGACTGCCACCGTTCACCAGGCCAAAGATGTGGCAGTATGGTGGATTGGTCTTTCTAGATTGCTCATAGTGTCCAGGGACGAGTGGATTAGCCATGGGAAATGCAGAGTTATAGGGATAGGTTAGGGGGTGAGTCAGAGTGGGAAATTCTTTGGAGAGTTGACGTGGACTTGATGATCCGAATGGCCTGTTTTCACACTATAAGGATTTTGTGATTCTGTGATTCACGACTGGATGTGGCAAGACTTCAAAGGTTAGATCTGGTCCTTTGGTTGTGGGATTGCTTAGCTTTGTCTGTCACTTGCTGCTTATGTTGTTGGTACATGAGTAGCCATGTCTGGTTGCTTCACCAGGTTGACACCTCATTTTTAGCTATGCCTGGTGCTGCTCATGACACGCCCTCCTGAACTTTCCATTGGACCAGGGTTGACCCCTGACTTGGTAGTAATAGTTGATTGGAGGGTATGCCATGCCATGAGATTGCAGGTTGTACTGGAGTACAGTTGTGCAACTGTTGACAATCCACAAGACTCCATGGATGCCCAGTCTTGAGTTTCCAGAACTGTTTGAAATTTGTCCAATTTAACATACGGAAAGTGCCACACTACGAGGTATTATCAATCTGAAAGCAGTTCGTCTCTTCAAGGACTGTGCCGTGGTCACTCTTATCGATACTGTCATGCACAGATACATGTGTGACTGACAGATTGGTGAGGATGAAATCAAATATGATTTTCCCTCTTTTTGGTTCCCTTACCACCTGCTACAGACCCAGTTTAGCAGCAGCGCCCATTAGGACCTGACCAACATGATCAGTAGTGCTGCTGCCAAGCCATTGTTGGTAATGGATATTGTGGAGGAGCACAGAGTCATCAGCTGAAGGAGAACAGTACATGATAATCAGTATATTTCCTTGTTAGTGTTTGACCTGATGCCATGAGACTTCATGGTGTCCAGGATCAGTGTTGAGAACTCCAGGGCAGTATCTTCCTGACTGTCTACCAAGGATCTGCTGCCTCTGCAGGGCCTGTTCTCCTGGTGGGACAGGACGCATAGAAGCAAGGTGATGCTGGTGTCTGGAACATTGTCTGCAAGGTATGATTCTGTGAGACAGCTCTCCCAATTTTGGCACTGGCCCCCAGATATTAGTAAGGAGGACTTTGCAAGGTTGCCATTTTTTTTGCCATTACCGTATTTAGCAATGGTTCCAAATGCCTAAGCTAACGTCAGGTCGTCTGGTTTCATTTCTTCGTTGAGGCTTTGTGATGATTTTATGGTTTTGTGGCTTACTGGGCCATTTCATAGGGAAGTTGGAGGCCAACCTCATTGGTGTGGAGGTGGAGTCACATGGAGGGCCAGACCAGGCCTTCCCTAAAGGATGTTAGTGAACCAGATGTTTCTTTTTCTGACAACGAACAGCGGTTTCATGTTCATCATTAGACTCCTAATTCCTAATATTTATTCAGTTCAAATCCCAACATCTGCGATGGTGAGATTTGAACCTTGGTTTCCAGAACATTAGCTGAGTTTCTGGATTAACAGTCTAGTAATAATACCACAAGATTATGTGGAATGAAGCAGAATGTAAAGAAAATTAGTCGTGGGAATGTATAATGTAATTAAAGTGTCACATTGTTCATTTTATTCTCATAGTGACATTATCTAAAGATAGTTAGCTGTTATTATAATAATAATTCTACTCAGGTCGTTCCCAGTGTGTTATAATTGATAAGAATTTCTACATGTGAATTTCATCAGTTGTGTATTGGTTACACACACATCTAAACAATATGAATCATTTTTAATAAATGGGATTTTGTAGTCAGTGGCAAAGAACTGACTAGTGCCCTAAAAAAAGCTGTTCACTAAGATTAAGTGATTTCTATGCTGTAAAGTTTTTAATCTGGCGCAAGGCAAGAGAATCAACATACAGCAATTTTTTTTTCATTCACTAATGGGACACGGACATTGCAGTCTTGCCAACATTTAATACTGGTCCCCAGTTGTCATTGATACAATTGATACAGCTTGCTAGGCCATTTCAGAGGGCAGTCAAGAATCAACCACATTGCTGTGAGTCTGGAGTCACATGTAGGCCAGACAAGGTGAGGATGCATATTTCCTTCCTTGAAGGACATTAGTAATTCAGCAATGAAATTCAACAATGCTTTTATGGCCATCATTAGACTCCTAATACCTGATATTTATTCAAATCATATTCTACCGTCTGCCGTGGCGAGATTTGAAACCAGATCCCCAGAACATTCGCTCAGTTTCTCAATTAAAAGTCTCGCAATAATACCACCAGGCTATCGCCTCCCCGATTTCAAAATGATTTCCAAAAATAGGGCAAACAGTCAATCAATGTATAATATTCTCACAGACAGCAAATGGTGGGCTTAAAAGCAATGATTATCTTTCCAATTAACTGAAATCTTCAGATGGTGAAATGAATAATCATGACTCAGTTAAAATAGAAGCTAAAGTAGCATACAGACAGGCCTGAATTTTTGCTTCTGAGACAAGAGCATAGAGGCTGGAAAACATCAATCCCCAAAATTGGCTCAATTTTACTTCTGACGATGGGTTAAAATCAATGGGATCTGTCACTCCCAACTCCTGGGCCTATCAGTAGTTTTGGAATGGCGTTACAGTTCCAAGTTGACAAGATGTGTGACTTGGAAGATGAACTTGCCATGGTGGTGATGTTCCATTTAAAGGTCTTATCCTTCTAAACTGTATTGGATAGAGACTCAGAAGGTGCTGTTGAAGGAGTTTAGTAGGTTACCACAGTACCCATAGTTGATGGTACACACTGCTTTCACTGTGCATTAGTGGTGATGAGAGTGAACTATGAAAGTAGTGGATGGGGTCCAATAAAGCAGTTTGCTTTGTCATGCATGATGTTCAGCTTTTAGCAAGTTTTTAGAGCTACACTCATTTAAGAAAGTGAAAAATATTCCATCACACCCCTGACTTGCACTTCGTAGATGATGGACAGACATTTGAGAGTCTGGAGATGAGTTAGTCCCCCTCAGGGGAGGTGATGGTCTTGTGGCATTATCACTGGAATGTTAATCCAGAGATCCAGATAATGATTTGGGGACCCAGGTTTGAATCCCACCATGGTAGATGGTGGAATTTGAATCCAATAAATACCTGGAATTAAGAGTCTAATGACGACCCTGAATCCATTGTCGATAGTTCGAAAAATTCATCTGGTTCACTAATGTCCTTTAAGGAAGGAGATCTGCCATACTTACCTGGCCTGGGCCTACATGTGACTCGAGAACCACAGCAATGTGGTTGACTCTCAACTGCCCTCTGGGCAATAAATGCTGCCTGGTCAGTGATGCCCACACCCCGTGAATGAATTTAAAAGAAAAATTCCTAGTCCCTGAACTTGTCACTCGTGCATTTCAGTTTCTGGCCAGTGGTAGCCCTGAGAACATAGAGGGATTCAGTGATGGTAATATCATTGAACAGCGTTGCCATTGCTGAATTTGTTTAACAAAACAAAATTCAACCCTCCAGCCTTTACATCCCCCACACCTTACCCTTCACACTCACAATGCCCCACCTACATCAACTATGCCCCTCACATGTGGCAACTTATACCTGCTACATCAAATGTCAAACACCCCATTGCCTGCCATACTCACCGAGCCAACTTATGCTTTGAACTCACCCCCCATTTATTTCCCCTCAGTCCAGGCTATGTCCTCTAATTCTACTGTTTTGGACAAGGCAACACATTCAACACTATCAAAAACCATGAGAAGAATAATCATTTCACCTGTTTTGCAGCGAGAACATACCTCATTTATATAACTTCTTGCCAATCCTTCCACACTTTCCAGCATTCTAGTTTCTCCCTTTTGTATTCTTTAAACAACTTTGTTATCCATTTTGTCCTGTGGTGATCAGTGCACAACATAGAAGCATCAATGATTTATAAAGTGGCAGGACTGTCATACTATTTAAGTTCAATCGTAAAATTTCAGCAGATCCCAACATCTAACTAACTTCACTCAAAACCACCCAGCATCATTGAGATAATATATTTCCAGATCTCTCTTAAAAATTAATGTACATTATTTTCCTTCTGGAAGGGATCCCCAGTTATCCCCATTGAATCAATTTGTATGTTTCCGCAGTGGATTTCACCTGCCATTTGTCTGCCTTATGTCCAAACATTTTTCTTCAGTTTCTCCTGCAGCTTATCTTAGTTAGCTTCCAACCGTTTCACTTTCTCTTATCCTAAACTTAGTGCATGTTTTCAAATGGTTAATTTGAATAAAAATCTAGTGTGGATTTAAACAAGACATCTTCAGACAAATGTGCAATGTCAATGGGTTTAGGCATTTCATTAAGACCATCAAACAGATAAGTGTAACAAGCTCAAAGCTATTTTTTTCTTTATATACTTTATTATCAGCAATGCTCCTCACTTATCTTGATCACCTATGCAGGAGGAAATATTAATCCTTAGTTTATTTTAGTTGAGTATAATTTGGACAGGTTGGGGAAAGAATTGTTAATGCGAAAACTATTCCCTGAAAATAGCCACAAAAGAATTTACTTTGAAGGGAGAAAGACACAGTTGTAAAAGCAGACTCAGCAGATCTGGTAGCATCAGTGGAGAGAGAAGTAGAGTTAACATTTGAAACGTAATTTTCTTCTTTGGAACTGTTGTTCTTTCTGACATTCAGAAGTCTAACAATAATGACAACAACAATAACATGTACCATTAATTTGGAAAATTATCTAAAATGATGTTGAACTTCACAGAATGATGTCATCGGTTGGAATTCCTGCTGATTTGCCTTTCTATCCGAAGTGCGGTGTTACTGTTAGGATATACATGTTCCGTACAGTACAACTGTGTAACTGAGGCCCACAACAAGATTCTAAGCCATGGTCAAATCTAGAAACATTTCAGTACACAGATTTATACTTCAACAAAATTGGCCTATAAAAGATTAATACAGATGTTGCTGGACTTGTTCGCTTGCCTGGACATTTGTTTGCTTCATTGGGTTCCTAAGATAGTTGGAGATAGCAATAACTGCGAATGCTGGAGTCAGAATCAACATGGTGTGGAGCTGGAGGAACACAGCAGGCAAGGCAGCATCAAAGGAGCAGGAAAGACACCATTTCAGGTTTACACCCTTCATTAGAACTGCATAAATAAAGTCGCCATAGTCCCAGAGGACCATAGGGCTGCCCTCTGATTAGAGAGGGGTGACTGCTGGTGCTTTAACCTGAGGGACACCATGCTCAAGCAAAGGCTGAGTTTGAGAAAGTGGGACGTTAATAATTTCCGAGATACCTCAATGATGTAACACTAATGTTGAGCTTATTATTTGCAAAGCTCAAGAGAATCTTGTATTTAAACATTAGGAGGGCAAAATTTTCATTCCAATAGAAATTATAATGATGGCACAGAGTTGAATATATTTGATCCCTTTGCCTTTAAAAAATTAAATGTATACTAAATATGTTTATCTGTATACCTGAGATTGGTTACTCGTCAGAATATCCTTAATTCCTTACTGAAAATGTATTACTTAAAATTAAATTTGAGCCCTGATTTTTATCTGGCACGTGACTCCAGAGAACAAGTTAAACTTGCATCAGATTCTATATTTATGAAACTTCCAATTTCATATTAAAATCTGTAAGTGTGAATCAGGTGTCTGATCTAAGCCAGCTCCATTCCCCACAAGCAGGTTAGGTTAAATTGTAGCTTTAAGAATTTTAAGTGATGGAACTATGACAAGAAAATCCTCAACTTCCTCTAAACATGTTGAAGAAAAAGTGGATTATAGCTTCAGTGAGATTTATGCGAGAGGGCTATTATGATACATAATGTTCTGGAACATACGAAAATCTCAGATTTTCATGTAATACCTTTAGCAATTTACTATAACTGAAAAGATCATGAATTTCAAAAACTTAGTCTGCTTCAGGAAACTACATAAAATCACATTAACCTAATATATAAACATTTGGGTGTGCAGTTGACTTCTGATAAATGTGTGACTCCTGAGCCAAGAAGCAATATGCTTGAATCAGAACTTTGAGAAACTGAATATGAAAAGAGCCAAAATTGCATTGAATTGCTGAATGAGTGTGTTAATGAGCTGTACGACACATCATTAACTTGTTCATTCGGCAATTCAATCCAAACAAAATTAATAGAAGAATTCTATAGGAATTGGAAAAATGTGATTAGAGCTGAAAAAATGTTTCATTCACAAGGTGTGATTTTAGCAGCCGTGCGGTAAACATTAGGAGACCAGTAACTGGAAACAGTCTATGTCCTGGTTGTGGTTTGCTTACATTTGGGAATGTTTTGAATTAGAGGTAATTAGAAATTGTTTGTACGGTAGAATTATGTGCTCGAAGATAAATTTTCTGCCAACAGTGGAAGTAGCATATTCCTTATATTATTTTGAAATGAGAGCTTGCAACTGAGAAATTTTTAAACAATGAATTCTGTTAAAATTAGCAGTTACTGCCTTTCAGTCATAGCCAATGACTTTTGCTTATCAAATGTTGGATGGCTTTAAAGTGATCAAAGCCTTACTCATAGACAGAAAAAAAAATCGAAGCTCTAGAGAAGTATAAATTCTTCTGATGTTTATGACAATTTTACCAACTTTAACATATTCAGAACAGATTAATTTAATTTTTATGTTGAGCATTACTTATTTTGATATGAAGACTGGGATGAATAAATGCTGATCATCATTATTTAATGTATGTTCACAGATAAAAGGCTTATTTTATTTCAGTTCTGTGGAGGGGTCACTCGACCCGAAACTTTAATTCTGATTTCCCTCCACAGATGCTGCCAGATGTCCTGAGCTTTTCCAGAACTTACTGTTTTTATTTCTGATTTCAAACAACCACAGTCATTTTGGATTATTTTATCACTTTATTACCACTTTAATGTACAACAATTAAATCACTTGATTTACTCTTGCGGATATGAGATGAAATATAACTTTTGAAAAAATATTTCATGTGCCAACAAATGAAAATAGTGAGCTTTAGAGCACAGGTTTCAAGTTATTCGAATGGTACTGAAAATGTGGGCACCACAATCGTGGGCAGAGCAAGTGAAGATTGTCTGTCAGCAGCCTCTGAATGACTCTCCCAGTGCAGCTCTGAGCATCTCTGAGCAGTAATTTTAGTTCATCAACCCTAGTTCTTCATTCGCCCTTCATTCACCTATTTTAATCAGTTCCCTTGAACATATTTTTTTCCAAATAATATAGTTGATTGATTAATTGTGTGATGTTTCTGAATACTTAAGTTATTTTCTAAGTCATCACTGGGTTCCAAAGTCTTGAAACTCCCTTCATTTCTACTGCAGTTGTTCAAGAAAGCAGATCATCACTATCATCTTAAGGGCATCCAGGTACATTGTTATTAGAAACAAGCTGTATGACGGATGAGGCAGGAGAGTGATGTTGAAGTAAAACAAAGGCGTAATCTTATTGAATGGTGGCACAGACGAGAGGTGGAGGGGTGGGGGGTGTGATGTGGTGGTGTTGCAGAGCCTATTCCTGCCCTTAGTTTTTAGGTTTCTTTATTCATTATTTACAATGATCCTTTCCATGTGCTTCACATGAATCATAACAGGCGGTTTATAACAGTAAGTTACTGTTAAAAGTTGTAGATCACTAATACCAAGGTTTTTCTTTTTGCTCATTTTTTCTCCATCTTTTAAATCCCTGCAAAATCTTAATACACAGGTTGGCTGACTCTTATTTATATGATCAGCCTGAACAAACACTGTCAAGTTTTGAGACAAAATTTCCCAAGTCAGTTAACATGACCATCTTTTGGATTAATGCAAAACGGCTTTGTGTCAGTTTGTTGAGAACAAAAGTAATCATAGAACATAAGAGCCAGAAGCTGATTTCATTTGAATTTACTGAGTGCTTTGAGACTACCCAACAGGAGGCACTGAATCATCCCAACATGTCATACTGGTTTTCACCTACTGCAGTATATCTCCAATCTAATGACCTGTTAAAAAAAGAATTTACCTGTAATGGCTTATTATAAATTGGGATGGAAGTCGGGGTGTAGGCATCAATGCAAGTTATTCGCATTCAGGCTCGATCCTGCACTGTGAAAGCTGGGAAATTTTACTGCGGGATAGCATTTACGTGCCTCTACTGTGACTCCTGCCAGAGGATTAACAGGAATAGTGGTGAGAGGGAGTCAGCATTTCCAAGAGGTAAAACCTCTACCACGGACTCATTGTCAGAAGCCACATAACACCAGATTATAGTCCCATGAGTTTATTTGAAATCACATGCTTTCTAAGCACTGTTCCTTCATCGGATGTAGTGACTTCACCTGGTGAAGGAGAAGCGCTCCAAAAGCTTGTGATTTCAAATAAGCCTGTTCACTGTAACCTGGTATCCTGTGAGTTCTGACTTTGTCCACACCAGTCCAACACTGTCACCGCCACATCATGAACTCATTAAAAAAGGTTGACAAGACTGAAAGGGGACACCATGTGCAAGGCAGATCCAACCTTGTTCATCCTAGCCCATAAGAAACATTGATGGAGATGTAAAGTATCGTTTTTTTGGAAAGAGAATGAGAGGTAAGGTGGCATTTAGATTTGTTAAAGGTGAACATGATAAAATAGGTGTAAAAGTCTCACAATCATATTGATTGAATGATCATTGGTCCCATCAAAATCAGTGTTTAAAACCATTAAAAGAAACCATCAAGAGGAACTGTGGAAAGTGTCACAAGAAGCTGGCAAGAGGACCTGCCAAAGGAAACCGTTAAATGGAGCTAAAAAGGCATTTTAAAATTCTAGCCTTTAAATCTTTGAAAAATGAATCTGGAGTGTTTAAAATAAGTGTTTGCAATTTTAAATTGGTTGTTGACATAAGCCTTAGATTTTCCATTACTAGGCATGCAGCGACTAGGATGAGATCAACCACATAAACCTCAAAGAATGAGTTCCCTGACTGGGGCTGTTAACCTGGTCCAATCAGGGAGCCCTGGCTGACATAAGGAGAGGTATGTCAGGGATTCTGCTCACTCTAGGGGCTGGCTCTGAACTAGCATGGTCAATGTCATGTACTTTGCATGTGTAAAGAAAGGGTGATTTGGTGACGGGTTACTGGCCTTCGTGGAGTTATTTCAGAATATATGATTGATTTCACAACTACCCATTATCACCATAGAATGCCTGCTATTTCACAGTTTGCTTGGCAGCCTCAAGTGGGTGTAGACTTTTGAAGTAGGACTGTAAATATATTCCAAAGCTCATTGATAGAAGGATTATTGTTTTGAATGAAATGTTTGTTTTTATAAGGCATTATGCAGTTGAAAGAATGCAAATGTAGTGGTTTTATTAATGAATGCAAGTTTTTTTTGTAAATAAGTGAATTCTGCAATATACACATTGAACTTTATTTAGTGAAACTTTAGCTTATCTCATCTCTGTGGGTTGTGATGGTGCTAGGTGAGTTGACATGGTAGGTGGAAGGTCATAAAGTGTAGTGGGTGGGGCATGGATTGAAATGAATTGGTACTAAGTTGTAATGGTGGTTGTAAAGAGTCATGAAGATGGATAGATGGGCATAGAATCGTATGGAGGGTATAAGGGACCAAGGGAATTGGTATTCCTGCATAAGTTTACTTGGAAGATATGGGGATTTATGAGGGTTAGGAATACAATGTGGTGGAATGAGTTTGCAGGGTGGTGCGTGGGGAGTGTTGGATGGTGAATTGAAAGGCATCAGGATTGGAAGATTTTTTAAAGTTTTATTCCTTTTTCAAAACTTCAAAGTAGTGCAAGCACATGGAACTAGGCCTTCTGACCAGTCTGCTTCTGCACAGTTGACCAAATGTATGACATTTAGGCAGACATCTTTAAAATTGGAGTTGCCAGAGGCAGAACTTCCATAGCGAATTTGCAGATGAAAATCCAGGTCATGGAATCAGTTCACAGAAATTCAGATTGGGACCACTTCTATGTTCCCTTTCAGGTCAGACGTCTGAAATATATAGTAAGACTGGAAGACCCTGGACCTTTTGCCTTTAGGAGAGATGTATATAAAATACTGAACAAAAAAATAAAGGAAATAATTGATTTACTGTAGGTTTTTGGACCCTTCAGGGCTGATATTAGAAACAGTCATGACTTAAAAATTAGGCCACCAGCCAATGTTCCAGGTCATCAGCTCCAGTCCAGCGTGAAACATTTTTATGAAGGTAGGATCAGCATTGACAGAGTTACCCCTCCATTCATAATCCTTAGCTGATTAGACTCATCATGAGTCTAAATCAGCCCAACAAAGTAGGCCCAATAACATTTTCCAAATGACCTAGAATTTCTGTAACTGCAGAACCAGTGTGGTTGTCTGGAAGAAGGCATTTCTTCTTTTTTTGTTAATGGGCTTACAAGACCACCTTCTCAAGGGCAAGTAAGGATGGATAATAAATGCTCATCCAGTAGTGAAGGACTTTGGGCATTTATTACCCATCCATAATTGCCCTTGAAAAGGTGATCTTATATGAGCAGTCAGTTAAGTCCACACCACTGTTCACCATGTTGTGTGATGGATTCTCATCAGAGTCACCTTAGTGACAGACGAATCAAATAGATTTTTTTTCCTCCCTTTAGATTGCATTTGGAAAGGCCTGACAAGTCTGGGGACAAGGAGGAAAACTTCTTGGAATTCCTAGGACAAGTGGTTCTTGTCTTAAACAAAATGTAGTTTATTGCATTAAAGTAATTAGTTGCAAATTACATCGCTACACTTCGGACATAGGAACAGATGTAGGCTGTTTGGCAATCAGTTCAATTCTAACAACCAATTAGATCACACTGATCTGATATTTCTGAACTCCACTGACCTGCCTTCTCCACGTTAATTCCTAATTCCCTTACTGATTAAAAATCTGACAACCTCAGTCTTGAATATACATAACAATCCACCCCCTTACAACCCTCTGCAATAATGAATTTCACAGATTCATACAGTCAGAAAGAAGAAATGCCTCCTCATCTCTGTCTTAAATGGGTGACTCCTTACTCTGAGATTATGCCCTTTGCTGCTAGACTTTCCCAAAAGGATCACAACTGCCATCTATCCTGTCCTGTACCTGCCAGACCTTCTAAGAATCTTATATGTTTTACTGAGGTTGCCTTTCATTCTTCTACCTTCCATGAGTACAGACCTAATCTACATAATTTCTCCTCACAAGAAAATCTCTCCATGAGAGGTCAACCTAGTGAACCTTCCTGGGCTGCCTCTAATGCCAGCATGTCTTTCCAGTGATAATGTAGCCAAAACTGATTACAGTATATGAGGTATAATCTAACGAATCCTTTGTGCATTTTTACCTATTTTTATCCTCCCTTTGAAATAAAGCCCAATAGTCCATTGGCCTTCCCTATTATCTACTGAACTCATATGCCAAATTTTAATGATTATATCCCTCTGTACTGTAACTTTCTGCAGACGTTCACCATTTAAATAATATTTATCTCCCCTGCTCTTCCTGACCAAGTCCATGAGCCCACCTTTTCCCATATTATTTTCCATCTGCCAAGTTGTATTCACTTAACTGATCTCTATCCCTCTGTAGGCTCTTTGTATCATCCTCACTACTTGCCACCCTACCATTTTTAAAATCTCATTGGCAAATTACAACCCCGCACTAATCGCCATGACACTTCACTAGTTAGTTACAGGTTGCCATCATGAAAATGTGATCTTTATCCCAGCTCTCTCTCTCTCTCTTCTATTACTTAGCCAAATCATCTGTCTAAGCTAAAATATCCCCTCACTAGCCTGGATACTTATCAAGAAGTCTATGTGCAGTAGCTTATGAAATGCTCAAAATATCAAAATATCCACTGATTTCTCTTATCCTGCTTGTTACCTCCTCAAAAAGTTCTAAAAGTTTCGGCAGGCATGACTTTCCCTTCATGAAACAGTACTGACACTGCTTGATTAACATTATGTATTTCTAAATGCTCTGCTATTTTCTTCTTTATAACAAACTTCAACATTTTCCCAATGACAGATATGGAACCCTTGGAAGATACACCTGGTGAATTAAAAATGGGGACGCGGAAATGGCAGATGATTTGATCAAAAATTTTGCATCAGTCTTCAAGTTGAAATTATAAACATCACAAAGCTAACTGATAAGCAGGACGTTAATGAGAAGAAAGGCCTCATAGCAGTCTTTATCACGAGGGACAAAGCTTTTGACAAACTAATGGAATTAGAGGCAGGAAAGTCTCTAAGACCTGATAGCTTGCATTCAAGGGCTTTAAAGAAAGTAGTTGCGGAGATAATTGAGGTGTTGGCTAATAGGCTTGAGGGGCCAAATAGCCTACTCCTGGTTTCTATTTAGTATACTCTTACATTAAACTAACTAACCTATAGTTACCTTCTTTTTTGGCTCACTCCCTTTTTGAATAAGTGTTATATTGGCAGTTTTCCAGTCCTATGGCACTACTCCAAAGTCTAAAGTCCAGTGCATCACTATTACAGTAGGTACTTCACTGGATATCCTAAAATGCGACCAATCAGGTTCAGGGACTTAACAGCCTATGGCCCCATTAGTTTTTATAGCACTTTATTCTGTAGTGATAGCTTTTATGTTTATTTCTCCCCTATTTACCCATTAATTATTTAGTATTATTGGAATGCTGTTCATGTCTTCTATGGTGAAGGCTGATGCAAAGTATTTCCCATTTGCCATTTCCTCGTTCCCCATTATTATTTCCCCAGCCTCATTTTGTACGGAGAATAAGTTAACTTTGCCTCTGATACCATGTATTTTATACTTTTGAATAAGCCCTTCCTGCTCATTTTTACGTTATTAGCAACTTATCCTCAAAAATTATTTTAATCCTCTTTACCATTTTTGTATGTCTTTTATTGGTTTTCAAAGCTTTCAAAATCCTCTGGCTTACCACTAATCTTTGCAATATTTTATGGGTTTTTTCATTTCAATTTGGTGCTATCCTTAACTGGCAAGATGAACCATATTTGACATATCCCCTTCCTAGAATCCTTCTTCCACACTGGAATATTTCTATTAGAACAGTCATGAAATATTTTGTTGAATTGTTCATGGATCTTATTTTCTTCTAAACTCCTTTCTCAGTCCACTCCAGCTCACTCTGCCCTCACTTCTCTGTAATTACCCAAACTGAAGTTTAGCACTGTTGTTTCTGAGCCAAATTTCTCATGTGCAAATGAAATGCTAAATTTTAATGGAGTGTTAACTTGAAGAAAACCAGTTATCTTTCCTGCAGTATTTGCTGTCACCTGTGACTCCTGAATTGATCATTCAGATTCATTTTCCAAGTGAATCAGTTGATCTGTACTTCTTACAAAAATCACTGGAAAATTCCAGTGAAAGACAACTGAACATCAAGGGCATGGCCAGCTGAAGATCTGAACATCACAATTGAGAAAGACCATTGAACTGAGTTGTCAGTTTTTATATCTCCCAGCCATAACTTATCTTCCCTTTGTGTTGAAGGGGGCAGTTATCAGGGGATTAGAGTTTTAGTTTGTTGGTGTTATGTCAATAGTTTATAACTGATTCCCTGTAACTATAGTCTAGTCACATGAAATAAATCATAACTTTATTATTGCCAAAATTTAGTCCATGGTTTCTATCAACCTTGATATAAAAGTCAAGTAAATTGCGGTATAGTATGTGCTTTAAAAAAAGCTTTAACATATGGTACAATTCCAGGAATAGCAGGGCTCAATTTACAGTGTGCTACCCCAATACTTCCTAAAATCAGCCAATATTAATTTTTTTTTACAAGTATCCTCATTATCTTCTGATTTATTCTCTGTCCTATAGTATAGCTAATTTTAGGGGATCCATTGTCTACTTCCAGCAGTGCCGTCTTCACCTCTTACCTCCACCCAAATAGATATTGCACCTTACATTCCAAGATCATTTCTTATGATAGCATTTCTTCCATCTGGTACTACACCGCCATAATTTCTTTCCTGCTTTTCCTTTCAAAAGATTAGATTCCCCTGAATATTAGAAGCTTTGGCTCCTTTGTAACTCTCTCACTGTAATGGCTATAAGATCATATCCATTAACCTCTAATTGTGTGGTTAATTCATTTGTTTTTTTCTCACAAATACCACATGCATTTAAGTAAAGAGCCATTAACTTTGCCTTTTTTGCATTTTATCCTGTGTAGTTTCTTTTCATGTTTGTACACCCTGACCCTTCCTGCCTCACTGTGGGTATAATTACCTAAATAACTGCCCTGCAATGCTGCCACACCCTTTTGCTTTGAAAGAATACGTGTTCCCTTTTTGTAAAACCTCCCTGAAAACCTTGTTTTCAAATCACTAAGACAATGGCCTCACCATGGTTCAAGCAAAACCAGTCCCACTAGAAAAGCTCCCTTCTCCCCTTGTACTACTTCCACTGCCACATGAACTGAAACCCATTCCTCCAGTCACACTGCTTTCAGCCATGAATTTAACTCCTTGATTATAGTTACCCTATGACAGTTTGACTTCAACTCAAGTAGTAATAATAACTTAGCTCCTACGCTATTCAAAAGTGTTCAGCAGTAACCCTTCTAGTCATGACCATATCCTTGGTACGGATATAGATATTGACAGTGGGGTTGCTTACCTTCCTTTTCAGTTGCTTTGTTCCTCTGAGTCCTTCACCTGGCACTGTGAAAACAAAGTGACTTTTGGGACTCATGCTCGTGGCTACAAAGAAAGGTATTAGTTCCCTTGATTATACTGATCCCAAAACACGAGGTTCCTCTTTCCTCCTTCCATTTGAATGACCACCTGTATAATAGTGCCATGTTCAGTTCTTTGAACTCTAGTCTACACAGCTTACAAGAACCTTATAACCCCTGTCAAGATGCAGGGGGCAAAACTCCTCAAATGCTATCTCTCCTGCACTGTAATACTTCTGCCCATGATCACACAGAAAAGTTGCATTACCTAATCTGAGACACGTGACGACTTCCGAGAGCAAAGTGTCCAAGTAACTTCCTCCTCAGGAGGCACAATATCTACACCTCTGATTCTAGCTCCTTAACTCAGATCCAAAATTCCTCGTGTTACAGACACTGACTAGAGAACCAGAGTTTGCTCTGGATCATATTAGTATCCAGCAACTCCCACATACTGCAGCAGCAACACATCACCATCCTGCTGTTGCTGTTACATTTTAATCATTTAAATGCTCTTGAATCCATGCCCTTTACAGCACTGCTGCTTCTTCATGGAGCAGAAATCTCTCCTGCTGTATACACATTTTTTTATATCAGTATTCATCTTATTCCTAGCAGCTTTTTTTTGAGAAGAGAAAACAAAGACTAGAGACAAAAATAAACTAAAGACCTTACTTACACTTTGAAGAGTAGAAACTTCTACGCATTCTACTTATTACTCATCAGTCGGCTGCCTTCTCTGCACTTGTATCACATTGTAATCAATGATGTTAGTCCGCCACTAGTTTCACTGCAAATAGGCCTCTTGATCCACTCTTTTTAAAATTCCTTTCCAACTCATCTGTCACTTTAGGATTAGAATAAACCTTAATCACTTACCAGATACTCATCAATTAACCAGCTTCATCTCTTATAGAGCAAGAATTAATTCCTGGGGGCTGAAAAAGTTTATGCAAAATCAACCAAACATCCCTTTCTCTTCCTACATTTACCATGCTGAAATGTTCAGCTTTAACACTATTATAAGTAGCATTCAAATGGTAAGCCACACTAATTCAGATACCTCTGTATTCTTCCACTCCTAAAGGCCTACTCAATCCACTTAATGAGGTTCTAGTTTCAGCTCATTCTTAATTAAGTTGGACATTCATGGCAATCCTTGTAAAATCCCTATTAAGAACTGGCAGCTTTCAAGTGGCAGTTTACAACTCTAGCTTTCAGAATAATGCCAGATACAATTTAAATTACGTTCGTGCATACCAAAGTAAAAATTTAGACTTTCTTACTCAACAATGCACCCACTCTGTCTCAGAAAGACCATGATGTAGACCGAGGTGGTAAGTCTCCTTTGAGACCCAGACTTATTCTCCCACTCATGTCTGTATGACATCATCTTATTGGGTGGCACATATTACGGTCTTCAACATTAATCCGTTTAGATCTCAACACCTCCGACAACACATAGTAGTGACCTGCCTTCTTGAAGTACTACAGTCCTTGGGGCGTAAGTACAGAAACAGTAATATTATGAAGCAAGTTACAGGATTTTAATGCAGTGACAGTGAAGGAACAATGATAGAATTTCAAGTTAGGTTGGTAGTGGCTTGGAGGAGAACTTGCAGTTTGTTATGCTCCTTTGCATTGTTCCCCTTGTCCTGCTAGGTACAGGTTGAGTTTGGAGGATGGTGTTGACAGCTGGGTTAAGTTGCTGCCGTGCACCTTATACATAGTACATACTGTTCCCTGTATGTTGGTGGTGAAGTGAGTGAACATAGAACAATACAGCGCGGAACAGGCCCTTTGGTCCTCGATGTTGCGATGACCTGCGAACTAATCTAAGCCCATACCCCTACACTGTCCCATCATCATCCATCTGCTTATCCAAGGACTGTTTAAATGCCCCTGATGTGGCTGAGTTAACTACATTGGCAGGCAGTGTGTTCCACGCCCCTACCACTCTCTGAGTAAAGAACCTGCCTCTGACATCTGTCTTAAATCTATCACCCCTCAATTTGTAGCTATGCCCCCTCGTACAAGCTGACATCATCATCCTCAGAAAATGTCGAAGTTGGTGGGTGGGGTGCCAACCAAGCAGACTGTTACCCTGGATGGTGTTAAGCATCTTCAGTGTTGTTGGAGTGTACTCATCCAAGCAAGTGAAGAATATTGCATCATACTGTTGACTTCTTCCTTGCAGATGATGAACAGGCATTGGGAGACAGAAGTTGAGTTACCTGTCACAGCATTCCCAATCTTTGACCTGGCCTTGTAGCCATGATTTATATGGCTGGTCTCATTCAGTTTCTGATAAATGCTAATCAGCAATGATAAATAATGCTGTTGAAAGTCGGAGTAGATGGATAGATTCTATCTTGTTTGAATTGGTCATTTCCTGACACTTGGCTTACCCTAATGTTGTCCTAGTGGTAGGCCAGTGTGGAATCAACCTCCAGGCGGATTTACAGATTTCCCTGCATTCCTGTTTGCTAGAGCCTTCACAGGCTGACTTTAGACCAATTCCCTCCACCGCTAATCCTCTGCATGGAGGGTCTATTTGCTGTAGCAGCATCAGCTCCCCTTCCGGTGCTGCTGGGCACTGATTGGCTGGTAGCTATCAGTCCGTGGGGCTTCCTGCCGAAGGACCCTGATTCTGTGAATGGCCGACTGGTAATCTCTCAGCTGCCTAACCAGCACATAATATGGCAGGTTTTCTTAGGAGGAGGCAGAGTATGTGGCTTCCCAAACAGTGGCTGAGACCCTGGTGCCTCTATTAACCTTCCCTCCCTATGTCTTTCTTTCAGGGTATATGGTATTCCTAGTCAATGTCATTCCCTTAATAATTTTGTAAAAAACCTTCAGTGTTGTCCTTGATATCCATTGCAAAGCCTTTCTTCTTATCGCCCTGTATGGCTCTTAAAAACACTTTAATTTTATCTTACATTACTTGACTTTTTGAAATGAAAATTACTGCTGACAAGAATTTCCAGTTGGTGTTCATAGTTTTAGAGCTGAAAAGTAATGCAATGATTTGTGTTTTATCTGTCCAAGTGATTGCTTAGTGATGATTACCAGCAAACATTTTCTATGTTGGTTGACACACAGGCTCTATTGATCATTACTTGCCTTTTATTTAGTTTCATGCCCATAATGACCTTTCAATTGCACTTCATGTACCAAGCATCACCTTGTTTATGAAACTTGCCTTATGGCTTACAGTATACTAAATAGGCATATGGAACAAAGAAATGCTTTTAAGCCTGTCCTCTCGACACTGCCTTACACAATTTGTCCTGTTATGGATTCTATCCAACTCATTCAGTCTCCAGAGGGAGGCAATCAAAGATAGGTGAAAGCTCCCAGAAAATAACATTTTGCAAAATGTAATCCTTTGCCTTGAAAGTAATCCAGCAAAACTGTGGAATGTGCATTAAATCTTATATCCCACAAATTTCTGACCACTTGCATTTCACAACAAATAATTCATGTCCCATGCACCATGACAGCCACCTTATTGCAAAGTCACTTTTACATTGTCCTTTTTCATTTATGTTTGTGGAAAACAACCTGCATCCATTGTCTTTCCCCTGTTACCCAGGTCAGAAAATTATCTCATTAATCTTGCTAATTCTTGCAGTATATTACTTAGACCCACCAGGAAGTGTGTCAGGCCAAACTCTACTTATCTTGAACAGACAATATTCATATGAAACAAAACAGAAATTACTGGAGAAACTCTGTGGAGAGAAAGCAGATTTAATGTTTTGAGTTCAATGAAGATTCTTCAGAACCAGACTCTGGACTGGAAATGAAATGTGAGGCTGGATGAACACAGCAGGCCCAGCAGCATCTCAGGAGCACAAAAGCTGACGTTTCGGGCCTAGACCCTTCATGCTCTCTGATGAAGGGTCTAGGCCCGAAACATCAGCTTTTGTGCTCCTGAGATGCTGCTGGGCCTGCTGTGTTCATCCAGCCTCACGTTTCATTATCTTGGATTCTCCAGCATCTGCAGTTCCCATTATCTCTGGACTGGAAATGTTAACTCTGTTTCTCTCTCCACAGATTCTGCCAGACCTGCTGATTTTCTTCAGCAATTTCTATTTTTGATTCAGATCTTCAGTATTCACTGTTCTTTGTTTTATTTTAACATTTATGTGACAACAGATTCAAAAAATACTGCCAGTCCAGAATCCAGAATTTCCCCGAACGTAGCTGATGGAGGAAGAACCAAACCACTACTGCTGACTTGTCATCCTGTCACAGAAGAGTGTTTGAACTTACTCCTCAATCTCTCTTTATCGCTACTGTATCCAGAAGGGGTGCCAAATCCTGATATAATTAGCCACTCTCTGTGCTATCCCAGCACAGACTTTAGTTGAGGAAATGGGAGTTTTCTCCTATCAGCTAGAGACCTGGTGACTGCCCCACATCACCTTTTAGGAAAATCCAACCAGCTGGATAGCAGTGGTCTTTGTCGGGAATAAGAATCCTGGAGGCTGACATCACCACAATGCCCCAACCAATGCTTCTTGTTCATTAAAAATCAGCTTGTAGCTTGCTTAAACAGGCTTGCCTGCATAATAAGGCTTGGCTAGGAGTCCAGACTTTGATTAGTTTTATGAAACAGGTGCGTACACAGAGAGAACTAGATTGCTTGATTAGCTGCTATTTTTCTTAGATTGGTCCTTTCAATGGCTGAATGTTTATCTTCACAAGATAAAGAGCTTTGAAATTATTACCATTTCTGCTATTGATTATTTAAAGGTCTGGTTTATTGATTTTTTTATTAAAATGTTATGAGTAGCTATTCTGTAATTTTTTGCACGCACGGCATTGTTGCTCTGGGTTCATTGTTTCTGCAGAGAGTGTGCAATGGGCAAAAGAGCATCAAAGTGCTACGGGTTATCATGAAGGGTCTGAAAGGCAAATATGAAAGTCTGTCAATGACTTCATTAACAACTTGTATAGACTGTCTGAACAACGCATCTGTGAAAACTTCCATCAGGAACTCGCCCATGGCAGAATTGTTACGAGCCTGTTAGATAAATCTAGTTTTGAACTCCAATCAAGAGGATTTAACACTAAAACAAGCAGTCCAAATAGCAGTAGATTGACAGTCTAGAGAATTACTCCAGAGAATTATACTCCAAAACATCTATTTTGTGCAGAACATTTTACAACAAATGTTGACTACTTAAAGCACAATAACTCATTCAACCAAAAGAAACGGACCACTCATCTGATAAATGTGCAATTTGTGACAACTTCAACAAAAAAAGCGAAACAATCTAATGCTACAGTAACTTGTCACAGGAGCAGTTCCAAAATCACACATCAGCAAAGCCATAACTGTCTGGCTTTACTTCAACAATGTAAGAAATGGAGCTGCATCCCTAAGATGTGCTGCAGTCTAAATAACACATCAAGTATCAAATCAAATAGTTTCCAAGCCAAAGTATATGTATTCTTATCTGAGAACTGAACCATGAACAACAGTACTGCATTGGAACAAGTTTCTTCCTAAGCAGAACAGCTACCTATGTGTGAACAGTGTCAAATTTTTTAAAAGCCCATTGTCCAATCTAGATACTGTTGTCAGAAAATAAGTAACCTAATTTTCCTGCAGTTCCAACTACAATCAACCCCTCAGTAAGTATTATCCATTGAGAGTCATGTGATCAGGCCGTTAAATCAATTGAATCTCTGATTGAATGGAAGCCAGCACAGATAAAGAAAACTTACTGCTTTACCGAGTATTTCTGAAATTTATCACAAATTTTCCTTACCCACAGATGAATCAAGTCAAAGGCTTGGAGGCTGATGTGTAGGAGATATAGAGAAAAGATGTACTGTAAATGCAGTAGTAAGAATTAAACTATGTAATTCATTGAGAATGTATTTAAATATTCAGCAATATTTCAGACAGGTGAAAAATGCTTGGGGAGGGGTGTTGAGTTGTTTAAGGGCTTTAGGGCCTTGGACCCTGAAGACAATTCTTAACCTTGCCTTCTCCTTCACCAGTCTGTCTCAAAATTTTTGGATGTGGGCATAAAGCCACATGTCAAAAGAGCACCTACCCTCCTGTGAATTAAAATTATGCCCTTCAAGGTAGGTTTAGCCAAATTGAAAAATATCATGATTCCTGCTGCCCACCTCATTGAAAACCCAGCAGGGAATTCTGAGTAAAGCAGGCTTTTAAATTGTTGCATATGCAAGTAAGGATGGGTAGACGGAGACAAAAATGCTTTAATTTTGTCACAGTCATTCTCCAAGCGATTTATATAATTCCTGCTTTTTTAGGCAGCATGCTAAATGTTGGAGTCAGACAGGCATCTGGGATGTTTCTAACACCTGGAAATTATCTGTTCTTCAGCTGAGACTAATACCAATAATTATAACAACATTAATTCTCATCCCATTGAATAAGTTTAAGCTTAACCATTTGTGCGGACACATTAATTTTACACTAATTGAACTGTACTTTCATTTTACAATGGATGTGAAGAACTAGGCCAATTTTGAATCAAATCCACAGTAAGAGGGAGGTAGTTCTGGCATAGGAATCAGTGGCCTAGGTTAATACTTTGGGGTCAAAGCTTCAAATTTTACCACGGAATTTACATCCAACTAATAAATCTGGAATCAAAAGCTGGTTTCAGAAGTGGTGACTATGAAACATTGTTGATTGCTGTAAAAAAAACCTATATGATTCATTAATGCCATTGAAGGTAAGAAATCTGGCATTCATACCTGGTTTGGTCTACCTGTAACTCCGCACCCACAGCAATGTTGTTGGCTCTTAAAAGACCTCAAATGGCCTAGCAAGCTGCACAGTTGT
This sequence comes from Stegostoma tigrinum, assembly GCF_030684315.1. Classification (NCBI taxonomy): domain Eukaryota; kingdom Metazoa; phylum Chordata; class Chondrichthyes; order Orectolobiformes; family Stegostomatidae; genus Stegostoma; species Stegostoma tigrinum. The sequence goes on from NC_081371.1 coordinate 36,486,498, forward strand.
ATCCAATCTACTAACAAAACATTTATAAGGAATGAAGCTAGATGAATCACCAGCCATTGACAAAGACAACACAAAAAATAATGACATCCCGGGATGCTGTGGACCCTGCAATGTCCTTCTCCTTAACTCCTATGACCTTGTGCTACCCTTGAGAGAAAGGTGCCACAGACTGGTCAAACAACAGCCTGGCACAGCTGGACTTTCAGAACTGTATATTATAGATAGCACCATCCTGGATATATCCTGTTCCAATGGCAGGACAGAATCAGCAGAGGTGACAGCACAACAGTACATAATTGGGATGAAGTTATCTTGGGAAACCTGAACATTGACTCCAGACTCCAAGACGCCTCATGATATCCGGTCAAACATGGCGAGTAAAACCTCAGGCTGATTAACATTTATGACTCTTTACACTTTGGCTGATGAATCCTTTCTGTTGAACACCATTTGGCAAAGGATGGCAAAGGCACAGATGACAAAGCTACTTTGCGTGGGGAACTTTAACGTCCATTGCCAACATTAGCTTGGTAGCACCACTACATGTAGAGCTGTCAAAGTGCCAAATGTCATTTCTGCTGGTCTGGGTTTACAGCAGGTGGTGAGGGAACAAGACCAACAAAAGGAAAAACCTACTTGACCTTGTTGACAAAGTGTGGAGCTGGATGAACACAGCAGGCCAAGCAGCATCTTAGGAGCACAAAAGCTGATGTTTTGGGCCTAGACCCTTCATCAGAAAAGCTTTTCTGATGAAGGGTCTAGCCCGAAACATCAGCTTTTGTGCTCCTAAGATGCAGCTTGGCCTGCTGTGTTCATCTAGCTCTACACTTTATTATCTCTACTTGACCTTGTTCTCACCAATCTATCTGTTGCAGAAGCATCTGTCCATTACAGTATTGATGGACATGACTACCACACAGCTTTTGTGGAGGTAAGATTTGGTCTTTACATTGAAGGTACCTTCTTTTGTGTTGTGTGACACAACCACTGTGCTAAATACGATTGTTCCTATAAACAGCTTGAGGAACCTAAAATACAGCTTGCCTGAGGCACTGAGAGCTATCAGCAGCAACAGAATTGTATTCAACCACATCTGTAATCTCATGGCCCTGCATCTACTCCATTGATAAAATTAAACTCTGATTCAATAAAGAATGCAGGAAGGCATGCCAAGAGCAGCACCAAGCATACCTCGAAAAATAAGCTATCAATCTAGTAAAGCAGCCCTGCCACATGCCTTTTATGAATGGTGATAGACAATTTCACAACTGAGGAGGAGGTTCCGCATTCCATGTATCCCTATTCTCAGTAATGGCAGAGCTCACTACATCAGTACAAACAACAAAGAAAGCATTTGTAACCATCTTGAGTCCCTGTCTCTCAAACAGTTTTGAATCCATTTTGCAACTCCGTCTTGAGTCCCATGGACCCTTACTATTCTGTAAAGCCCTTAAAGGAGAGTCAAGCCTGTCAGAAAGTTCAGTGACTTGTCAGCAAATGTCAGAGCTCATCAAGAAGTGCCATACCTGTCAAGAACTTTAAAGAGGTGTCAAACCTGCTACAACTGCCAAGAAGTGTCAGACCTATGAAGAATTGTCAGCCCATTAAGAAGTGTCACACTTTTCAAGTCCTGTCAAGAAATTTCAAGTTTGTCAAGTCCTATCAAAATGTGGTTTTATGAATGAGCATGCTTTTCTCAAAGTGTAGTCTGAAATATTGAATTTTAATCAATATAACTTTGTTTTCCCTTGTTGTGCATGTATGGAAATTTGCAGATAGCTGGCACAGATTTTCAAAATATTGGAGACGCTCTTTCACATGGCAAAAAGGACGAAAATTGTAAATCTAGTACCCAAATACTGCATGAACTGTTTCTGCAAGTGCGGTTCTGGAGTTGGCTTAAGTTTCATGTTTGGTTCTCAGAGGCAGTTGGCCATTTCAGCTGCATCCATTTATATCAAAGAAATGAAACCAGACAGATTATCTGGCATTGACCTCTGCACCAGAAAAGACACCAACAACGTATCAACCCTCCAAAGTCCTTCTTACTAACATTTGGGGACTAGTGCCAAAAATGTGAGAGCTGCCTCACAGACTGGTCAAGCAACAGTTCTTCTGGATAATGTTTTAGGCCCAACCATCTTCAGCTGCTTCATCAATGACCCTCCCTCTGTCATAAGGTCAGAAGTGGGGATGTTCGCCGATATTGCACAATGTTCAACACCATTCGTGACTCCTCAGATACTGAAGCAGACCAAGTTGAAATGCAACAACATCTGGACAACATCTAGGCTTGGGCTGACAAGTGACAATTAGCAATATCCAGGCTTGGGCTGACAAGTGGTAAGTGACATTTGTGCCACACAAATGCCAGGCAATGACCATCACCAATAAGAGACAATCTAACTTCTGCCCCTTGATATTCAGTAGTGTTACCATCGTGGAATCCCCCACTATCAACATCCTGGGGGTTATCATTGAGCAGAGACTGAACTGGACTCACCACATAAACACAGTGGCTGCAAGAGCAGGTCAGAAGCTAGGAATACTGTGGCAAGTAACTCACCTCCTGATTCCTCAAAGCCTGTCCACCACTTACAGTGCACAAGTCAGGAATGTGATGGCATACTCGCCACTTGCCTGGATGAGAGCAGCCCCAACAAAACTCAAGAATCTTGTCGCTGCCCAGGACAAAGCAGCCCACTTGATTGGTACTGCATCCACAAGCATCCGCTCCCTTCCACCACGGACACTCAGTGACAGCAGTGTGCACCATCCACAAGATACACTGCAGACGTTCACCAAATATGCTCAGACAGCACCTTCCAAACCTATGACCACTTCCATCTAGAAGGACAAGAGCAGCAAACATATGGGGACACCACCATCTCCAAGTTCCCCTCCACGCCACTTACTATCCTGACTTAAAATATGTTGTTGTTTCTTCACTGGTCCACTGGATCAAAATCCTGGAATTCCCTCCCCAGTAACATTGTGAGTCATCCTCCAGCATGAGGACTGCAGCGGTTCAAGAAGGCAGCTCACCAACACCTCCTCAAGGGCAACTAGGAATGGGCAAGAAATGCTGGCCAGCCAGTGACGCCCACATCCCACAAATGAATAGGAGAAAAAAACACTGAGGACACCAACACAGATTGCATGATTGCTTTTGTTGAACATGTCTGGTCAGTGTGCAAATTTGACCTTGAGTCGTGGTTGCTCGTCACACTTTGCATTTGATTTCTACACTGATCTCTGTGCCTGTGGTTTCTTGCACTATCGGAATGATGCTCAGTTAATGCACTGTATCTTTGATCAGGTGATGTACAACCTTCCAGAGTCACCATTGATTTTAACATTTCATGTCATGACCAATACTATATTTTTTTTCAGATGGCAGTTGTTAGTAATCTGACTTCACAATTTTCAACTATTCTAAATCCTGTATTTTCCTTCTTTATTTGACCCATTTCACACATTTTGGCTTTGTACCATAATGGTTTTCATAATTTCATTATGCCTACCATGCAGTCTATCAGCCCATTGAATTTCTTTCTTTTTCTTTCCACCTAATCCTGTTTCAACTCATTATTGATCACCTGTTACATCTTAAATTTATTTGAGTTCTGATGAAACATCATAAAAGCATAAAGTCTGTTCCAGTCCTGATCCACAGCAATGTCTGACCTGCTGAGTATTTTAATTTTATTTGGTAGCTCCACTGAGAAGTTAAATTGATGTTTTAAAATATGCAGTCAAAATTATCCTATGTGGTACTACATATCAATATTCAACATTTTCAAATTATTCCAACTACTTTAAAAAAGGCATTTAATTTTCTTAAGTGAACAGTGCATTCCCACTGTCCCACAACAAAACAACAACATGGTAATTGCATGTAAAAGTGTTAAGTATTTAAATGCAAATTTCTTAGAGTGTAATGTTGAGATTATGCTTACTAAAAATGTTATACAATCTGAATTAAATTTGTGGTTTATTTGATCTATACACTGCCTTTAACTGTGTTATTATTGACTGTCAAGCAATTGGAATTTTAAAAGGCAATGGGATAAATCTTTGTTTTCTTCACCTGGGCAGTAACTTGATAAATGATTTTCTTGCACCACTGTGGAACTTCTATGAATTTCATTCCATCTGTTTCTAAAATCTATATCAGCCTTTTTTACTTTTACAATGATGTGGTTCAATCAATAATTCAAGTATGGACATAAGGAAAGCATTTCAGTGTGAACATATGAAAGCTTGTACTAGTGCATGTGTCTTTTGGTTGAGCAGATGTGAATACTCTTCTAATGAAATTATAGAAGGACACATTTTGTAGATATGAACATTATGCATAGCCATAAATTTTGGATATGAGAACCATAAGGAAAAAGATTGAAAATGTGCAAAATAAAATGAATGCTTGCACATGCTTCAAATCTTTTGTCCAATGAAATTTTTTTTTGCTCAATATTTGTTTGCACTTAGAAAAACATGGAATCTTGGGATTAAATTTTCAGCTTCAATGCCTGCAAAACAATCTGGCAGGACAAATTGTCTGACCATTATAAAACTAGTCAAATTGTTATTTTATTGTGGAATTAAAATCAATTGTGTTCCATAATGGGTAGGTGATGGAGTCAACCATTTTCTGATCAGGAGTGAAACATTGGTGTATTTCTGTGTCTGATTTCTACATTTACATTTCTACATAGTGCTAAAATCAGCCTCCCTTTTGGAAGTAAGTATGACATTCCTGTGCACCTAAAAACTCTAGCAGCTGCACATTATCCTACTTATTCATGTTATGTAGCAATTGTTTGTGACTGTAGGATATCTTGAAGCTTCTGTCAATGCATTAGTATGTTGTGTAGAACAAATGGCACATATTCCATTTTTAATGCAGTATTCTGTTATCTTCTCACTCTGCCCTAAAAGCAAGTATCTCCTATCTATGACAGCCTTGCCTGAATATCGAATTATGCAGATCATAAGCTTCTAAATAGGGATTTCAAGTATTCACAAAGCCATTCCTTAATTAATTCTACCCCTTCAAAGAATTGGATCACAGTGAATTAATTTTAAATAAATGAAACATATACACTGCTTGAAAGCCTTGCATTCACATGGATATGCTTCATTTGGATGTTTGCAAATTAAAATAATGATTACTGTTTCAATTGACAGAACTGAATTACTGCAGTCAATTATACCTACACCTTAAGATTACCGTGATGATATCCACCCGACAGCTACAAGTACACAGAATTATCATTGTTAATAGTGCTGGCTACTAAGTTTATATCATTACTCTGTGGGCAAAGCAGCACTACAGTCACATCTTAATGTAACGATAAATCACATAACAATTTATTCCTAATGTACATGTGGAAAATGCCAGTTACTGACCTTCAACTCTGATGAATAGTAGCATCTGTACTTAACTATGGATTCAATTTACTACGAGCCAGGTGGCAGAATTCACTCATTCTTATCCTTCCATAGCAAGGCTTTATAAAGTATCAAAAGATGCAGGACAGACGGAATTACCTTTTGTATAGGACCATTTCATATCCTTCTGATACCAAAAGAATTACTTATAATTATTGTTGTATGTAGGTGGTTATTTTTGTCCAGATAAAAATCCCACAAAGACAAATTATTTCAATGACCAACTAATCTGCTTCTGGCCAGGGTATCTTAAGGAAGGATACTGGGAAGAATACTCTTGCTATTGGAATAGTGTTAATAAGTGTACTGTAACATAGTAATAAAATGTGAGGCTGGATGAACACAGCAGGCCAAGCAGCATCTCAGGAGCACAAAAGCTGACGTTTCGGGCCTAGACCCTTCATCAGAGAGGGGGATGGGGGGAGGGAACTGGAATAAATAGGGAGAGAGGGGGAGGCGGACCGAAGATGGAGAGTAAAGAAGATAGGTGGAGAGAGTGTAGGTGGGGAGGTAGGGAGGGGATAGGTCAGTCCAGGTCTTCCCTGGACTGACCTATCCCCTCCCTACCTCCCCACCTACACTCTCTCCACCTATCTTCTTTACTCTCCATCTTCGGTCCACCTCCCCCTCTCTCCCTATTTATTCCAGTTCCCTCCCCCCATCCCCCTCTCTGATGAAGGGTCTAGGCCCGAAACGTCAGCTTTTGTGCTCCTGAGATGCTGCTTGGCCTGCTGTGTTCATCCAGCCTCACATTTTATTATCTTGGAATCTCCAGCATCTGCAGTTCCCATTATCTCTGATACTGTAACATAGTAGTTATTTTACTGGATTAGAAATCCAGAAGCCTGGATAAATAATCCAGATAATTTAAATTTAAATCTCACTTTCATGTCTTATGGCTTCTCTATTGCATTGATTTTACCACAGAGAGTGAAATGTCTGATTGTTTCCTTGTAAGCCTGACCACCGACATTCTCTCCAATTTCTAAGAACAGGAAAAGGGGAAAATCAGGCAATTTAAGATCAGTTGGCCTAGCACCTCCCACAATCTAATGATGTGCAAGTTGGATGGATTGGCCACACTAAATTTCCCATAGTGTACAGGGATGTGCAGTTTAAATGGGTTAGCCGATGGAAATTCAGGGCTACAGGAGTGGAATGGTCTTCAGAGGGTCGGTGTCAACTCAATGAGCTGAATGGCCCGCTTCCACACTATAGGGATCCTGTGATTCATTTGTATGATCTGAGGTGGGGAAATTGTTGGAGTCTATAGTCAAGGATAAGGTAACTGTACACCTTGAAAATTTTCAATTGATCAGGAAGAGGGAGCTTGGATTCATGAAGGGCAGATTATGCCTGACAAACCAAGCTGAATTTTTCTGAAGAGCTACTAAGGTAGTAGATAAGGGACTGTCTATGGATGTCGGTTATATGGATTTCCAGAAAGAATTTGATAATGTCCCAAATAGTAAACTGTTAACTATGGTAGAAGCTCACAGAATTGAGGGCAAATTACTGACCTAGCTGGTTAAGTGGCGGGTGAAGGAATTTAGGAATAACAGGTTGATACTCAAATTAGCAGGATCTGACCAGCAGTGTCCCACAATGATCTGTGTTAGGGCCTTAGTTGTTCACATTATTTAATAACAACTTGAATAATGACGTAGAAAGCCATATATCCAAATTTGTTGATGACACAAAGCTGGATGATATTGTAGAAGGGTGGATGATAGCATAAAATTATAAAGGAGCATAGATAGATTAGGTAAATGGGCAAAGCTCTACCAGACAAATTCAATGTAAACAAGTTTGAAGTTATCCATTTTGGACTGAAAAAGATAGATCATGGTGCTTTCCAGATGGTATAAAGATAAATATTGAGGATGGCTGCAGAGACTTGTGGGTACAGGTGCAGAAAACTACCAATAAAACCAGTGGAATGCTGCCCTTTATAGCTAGAGGACCAGAGTACAAGGATGTAGAAGTTATGTTGCAGTTGTACAAAACCCTGGTTAGACCCCACTTGGTGTTCTGTGAGCAGATCTGGGCACTACACGTTAGGAGGGATATATGGCCCTTGGAGGGAGTCCGGTGTAGGTTTACAAAGATGATACCTGGACTTCAGGGTTTAAGTTGTGAAGAGAGATCACACAAATTAGGTCTGTTTTCTCTAGAATTTAGAAGTTAAGAGTTGATCTAACATAGTAACAGGAAAAGACAGGGGAGATATAGATAAACTATTTCCAGTGGTTTTGGATTCTTGAATTAGAGGGCATAGTCTGAGAATTAGGGCCACATCATTCAGGAGAGATGTTAGGAAGCACTTCTACACGTGATGATAGATGTTTGAAATTCTCTTCAACAAACAGCAGTAAACGCTGGATCGGTTGTCAATGTCTTGGCAAGCAAAGGTATTAAGGCACATGGGCCATGAGCAGGTGTAAGAAGTTAAGCCACAGAACAGCCATGACCTCACTGAGTGGTGGAACAAGCTCAAAGGGCAGAATGGCCTACTCCTGTTCCTCTGTTCCTATGCACTGTGTGTGGCTCCCAAAGAGAATTATAGTGGAGGCTTAAAACTCCCAAATAAAGAAGCATCATTAGTCCTTCCTTCACTGTGATTATTCCAAATCTATCAACTGCTCAGCTCCTGAGTCTCTGGCTTGCCTTTGCTGTGGTCTACTATGTTAATCTTCTTCAAAACCTTCCCTCTGATATCCAGTTGAATGGGATTATTCCTATCAATTCTATACTTATCCATATTGTTTTAGCCAGTGGTTATCTGAAATAGCTGATCTGAAACTTCTGGAATCCACCCCACCCCTTCTCCATCCTTGCCTACCTCCTATTTTTCATCACCATGTTGCCATCATTAGTTACAACAGATTCCAAACGTACACAATTACATTTTGGTTTATCTCACCATCATTGTACAAGACTCCTTCTTTATTTCTTTACATTGCTGGTGTAATGCTTATTCTTTGGTATTCACATATTTTCTCCAGTTTAATATAGGAAGCCCATGCCACAATCTCCATTCCTTCACTGCTACCTCTCTAAGTTGTTCCAGTACTTCACTGGTATCAAATTGCTTGTCTCAGTCCAATCAAATCAAATATTGGCAGGAATGAAGCCAGTTTCTGCAGTCTCATCACAGACTTAATTTTCTTACCACTAATTGCATCCCTTCCAGGCAGATCCAATCCACCTTGTTTTCAATCTTAAAGTCCTGTTTAACCCATTAATGAACAATTACAAAGATCACTTATTTTCACACTATAATGTGTTTCATCATTTCCCATACTTTAACTAGTTTTATGTTGAATCCTCATGCATGGTTTAAAAAATTTTAAATTTGTTTGCTGGAGAAGTGGGGAGTCAGTAGAGTTCAGCATGGATAGAAGTTGTGGTTAAATGAGACTTAGAGCATAATAGGGTGTGGGTAACTGACACGCAGGCAATGGAGATGTTCAGCCTGGAGAGGACAAAGTTTTCAAAAAATGTTTCTTTGGTAAGATTGAAGGTCAGTAATATTACATTGTATGTATCGTAGTAGAAGTAAGAAAGCTTGAAGGTGAAATGGCTGTGGGTTTCATAGCTCAGCTAGGGGCACAGGTTTATTTTAAACAAGCAACAAAGAGCAAAAATGCAGAGATGCTGGCTGTAATTAAGCAGGAGATGTTAAGATAATATTACCATACTTGCATAAAATAGTATTGAATCCAGTTGTCAATCTTCTTGTTGAGTGTAAATTATCACAAGCTACCTTTAATGTGGCTACTTATTAAGAAATAGCACAGACAATCAAATACTGAAACAGTTACTTAGTCTTTATTGTGTGTAGCAAGCAAGATAGGACCCCTTAGATAAGCAAGTTACACCTCACAACTCAACTTAGCTAACACCTGATTAATAGAATTTAGCTACGATTCCAACCAACGGTGTCTGTCTCTGGATATGTTCAGGGGTTGATCCTTGTGTAATTTTGTTCTCTGGAGTTTTGTTCCAGAGAAATTCTGGAGTTGAATTCTTGTACAATTATCCATCCTTCAAGCTTGTGATGTGGCATTATTGATCATTGTTTAGATTTGTTATCCAAAATGTTAACCACTCCTCCGGGGTTATCAAGTGCACACTTTGCCTTCTTATCAGTAGTAGCTTCTTTGTTCCTTGTTGCATTTGGCATTGTCTGTTTGAAGACACAGCTTTCCTGTCATTAATTCCTTAAGTTCTCCTGCAGGGTAGTCAGTTGTCCTTGTGGCATAATGCAGCCATTTAACAAGTAGATGTTAAACAGTTTTGTTTATGTAGCTTTGATTCCTTCTTTTCCCAGGCATGGCTAATTGGTTTCAGTGCCTGTATAAGTTTGTCCTTGTCCTTTAACAGTTTATTCCAGACAGAGTTATTGTTGCTTCTTTCAATCTATGAACAATTTTGAAAATTCTGAAGTTTACACTATCACAGTCCTTCCTCTTTGTTCATGAATAGTATTTCATTTCTTCAGGTAAATGGTAAGATATTTGATATATGCATTATGTTTGCTGTACATCAATGATTAGACGCACAGTTTAATTAAAGCAGACAATTATTATACGATGATAAACAAAGAAGATAAAATTAAATGATGTCAACCATCTACCAGGGCAATTAGTAGGCAAGAACTTCATTATCAAATGCATACAGACCTTAAATTAACATTGCTCAGTTATGCTATTCAGATCCAGTAAGTAATGAAACAAGAGCAGTAATAGTCCGAGGAATGCATTTCTAAGTACCTGTTTCCTTGGGTAGGCACTCAAAACAAGACCCTAGCAAATATCAAGCACCTGTGATTTGGTATTGTGCATATAAACTCAATTTGCATTGCATTTTTGGTGCTGTATTATTGGTTAGACTGTTTAATCTTTTATTTAATTGTGTTCATGTTTTATAAATTGTGTTAAACAACAATGCTGCAAGGTTACTGACTGTTTGTCATAGGATAGATGTATTTTGACTTAGTTTTAAATCAGTTCTGTTTAAAATAAGATGACTTTCATTTCTGTCTAATCTATCATCATAGGAGGTTGTGATTCAAAATGCATAACTTATTAATGTATTAATGCATTAATGCAACTTTGTCCACTGAGGTGGAGAGAAACCTCAAAGTGCAAGACTGCACATAAAATCATTTTTGACAGCTTTGAATAATCACTACAATTTAAAAAAGTAGCCTTCCTGTTTATTTGATATCATCTTTTCAGAATGCCAATTCCACCTTCTTCCCGCTACATAGAATTACATACAATATACAGCACAGAAATAGACTATTCAGCCAATTGGTCCATTCTGACACCTGTGCTTCTCTCAAATATCTTACTGTTCCTTCTTTTCTAGTTCTTTCAGTACAGCCCTCTATTTTCTTCTCCCCTATAGACTTATCCACCTTATCCTTAAATGCAAATACACAATTCACCTCAGCTATTCCCTATGGTAGTGAGGTTCACACTGTCATTCTGAGTCAAAATGTTTTTTCTAATGAATTCTTTATTTTATCTTTTGGTGACTATTATGCATTGATGGCCTTTCATTTTGTCCTTCTACTAAAGTGGAAACATTGTCTTCGTGTGACCTCTATCAAAACATTCACATTAGTTTAAAGACTTTGACAAGTAATTGCTCAGCATTCCTTTTGTCACGGGGAAAAAAAATCCAACCTGCTCATCTTTCCCTAATGGGTAGAACTTTATAGTCTGATATCATTCTAGTGGATCCTTTATGCACCCTGTGCAATGCTAATAGATCATTTGTATAGTACAGTAACCAGAACTGTGCACAGCATTCCAAATGTGATTTAAACAAAATTTAATAACAGTTTAGTGTAACATCTTTTCAATTCCATGCCTTTCCAAATTAATTGTATCACTTAGTTTGCTTTTGTTCCAGACTTATTGACATGTGGCACACTTGTAAGAATGTGTTTCCAGATCCCTTTGCTCTTTTAATTAAATTAGATTTCAGTTTTTCTTATCAAAATGTAATACCTCACTTACCTGTGTTGAATCGTTTTTGGTATACATATGCAATTTATGCAAATTTATTTACATCTTATAACTGCTGCAGCCTTCCTCAATATTGACAATTCTCAATTTGATGTCTTCTACAAATCTAGAAGTATTTTTTTGAATTTGAAAGTCTCAATTGTTATTATAAATTGTGAACAACAGTGGTGCCGCTAATCTTTATGACTCCCCATATCCTAACTTCTGCCACTTTGAAATGCTAACATTAACTCTGCTTCCTAGTCAGCCAGATATCTTTTCTGCTGCACATCCCTTGACTCTGCAATCTCAGCTCTTGTGCTTAAGTATGTCATTAGCCTTAATGAAGGCCTTTTGACAAGCTGGATAAATTGGAGATACTTTATTGCCCGAGTCTATTCTCACTATTACTGCCTCAATTCAATGAAATTTATACAACAATATTTTCCTTTTATTAATACATTAAGTCATTGTTTTACTCTTGCATTTTGCTTTTAATAGGGATTCCAATGTTTTTCTCTATATTGATGCTAAGCTAACTGATCTATAGCTCCATGGACATGTTCTAATTTCCCTCTTAAATATGGGCACAACTTGCCTTTCTTGTAACAGGTTAGCAAATGGTATAATAGTACATCTGTCCGTTTCCCATATTAGTTTAGAATATACAGATACAATCTACCTGAACCAGATGTTTTAGTTTATTTTGTACTTAACTGTATATATTTCAAATTATATTTTATAATCTTGCATTCTATTGTAATGTCTAATTAATCTATCACCTTGGTAAATATGCGATATCAATACCAACTTTTCTGTTTTTTGGTATGTGCCTGCAGAATGTTTCATTCTACCTATTTTTCTCATCAGCCTGTTCAGAGATGTTATTACATACTTCTGGAACAGGTGAAACTTGAACTCAGGTTTCTCACTCCAAGGATAGAGATTCTACCTCTGCACCATAACAGCCCCCAGTACTTCTCTATATTATTTTATAGATGTTGATAAATTAATTTTTATCCTATCTTCCTAATTGGATATTTGATTGAAGTTTACAAAATAATTAGGAATTTGGACAGAGTGGACAGGGTGACATTTTCCTGCTTGTAAATGAATCAAGAATGAAAGATCACCGATTTACTGTGATTTTCAGAAGAGACAAGTGTGATGGAGAAAAGCTTTTCCTATCATGAGGGGTGTGGATATGTTAAATCAGCAAGGTCTTTGCCCTTGGGTGGGGGAATCCAAAACTAGACGGTATGGGTTTAAGGTGAGAGGGAAAAGATTTAAAAGGAACCCAAAGAGCTTCATTTTCATGCAGAGGGTGGTGCGTGTGTGGTTGAGCTGCTAGAGGAAGTGGTGGAGGCTGGTAAGACTACAACATTTAAAAGGCATCTGGATGGGTATATGAGTAGGGCTTAGAGGAATATTGGCCAAATGCTGAAAATGGGACTAAACTTATTTAGGATAACTAATCGGCAAGATAGAGTTGGACTGAAGCGTCTGTTTCCGTGCTGTATATCTCTGACTGTATGACTCTATAAGTGGTTCAGGTCTGGAAATGTAGATCCTGTATTGATGTGTCGTTAAGGCAAGTTCAATCAAAGCATTCAAGAGAGCATTAAATGACCATTAATTAGAAATACTACTTACAGGGGAAGGGAAGAAGACTGACACGAAGTCATGATGCTCATTCGAAGAGCCAGTACAGATATGGTGTGGCGTGTTTGCGTTTGGAGTGAGCTTTGCCCAGCAACAGATTGCTGATTGGTTTATGCAGTCAGGTTTCTTTACAGATGCCAGAAGTAATCAGCATAACGACAGCTCTCTGTTTTGCTGCTGGACAGGAGAATAGCCTGAGTATTTATAAAATAGGGGCAGAAGCCTCCAGACTGCAGCACAGGCAAGGACGCTCTTGCTCTCTGCAGAGCGATAACCAAACTTGGGACAGAGATGGATATTTTCTCCCACCAACTGTTGTTGCCTGCAAACAAGAACTGAAAGACTTTGCTGTTAGTGTGCCGAATGTCCTCTGCCTGCCACAAAAAAAATGAAAGGCACCAGAAATAAGGAGATTGGAGAACAGAAAGTCTTGGGATGCAAAAGGAACACCTCATCAAATCCTGTAGATGGGTGCATCTGTACTGTGATTCCCCAGTATTGTTTCCTCCACCCATGTTTGTCTGTCTGTGTCTGTATGTTTTTGTCCATAAAGAGGCATAGGAAGGTGTTTTGAATTTCAATGAATAGAGTTATATGTTAATAATTCACATTTAGTTTTCCTTTAGTTTGTGCTAATTTCTTGGTAATAAATAGAACTGTTTGTTACTTACTCAAACCTGATCAGTGTTTTCTGTTACCCTGAGTTCGTTTAGCAGGTACATTAAGAACTTTGAGTACTTTGACAATAATCCTTTGTGATGACCCCTGGAGTAGGTGAGCTCAAGTGTCAGCACACGTTCCAAGTGGATTGTGATGGCATGATGTCTTAGTAGTATTTAATTTGTTCTTGTATTTTAGTAGAATATTTTTTTCTGGGCTCTGTTGAAACCTGTTTTAAATTATGTTCCACACAATAGTTTCCCAATGTTGTAGTCTGTTTTGTTCTCACAAGTTTTATTCTTAGCTTCTCAAAGTTCTCATCTTCTATTCTATTGGCTGAACTTTTGTTCTTCCACTGAACTCAATTATTATCCAACTCTGTGTTATGTTATGATCATGATTGCTAAAGATTTCTCTACTTTAATTGGCTCTGGCTCATTCCTCATTACTAGATCGAGTTGTGAATCTTCCCTATTAGATGTTATACATTTTGGGTCAGAGATGTTAAAGAAACTCCATTTCCATGTTCCATCTACCCACCTCTTTTCGCTGATAAATTTTGGGGTGATTAGCATCTGTTAGGTTTATTATTTGTTGCCCATTCCCTTAATTTGTTTGCTCACTTCTTCCTCAGTCTCCCTTTTGAGAATGGGTTATCTGCTAATGATCCATATTAATGTGACTGATACTTTTTTATATTTTATCTCTGTCCGCATTGATTCTATTTCTGCCTCACTAATTTTTTTTCTATTCCCATTACATTAGTTCCCGTAGCTACTTCCCCTTTTTTACTACCATACCTTTTCTAAATATGTTTAATTGCTGCTTTTGATGGTCCGAAGAACCTGGGAACTTACAGAAATGGACAAGAATGATCCTTTGAATGCGGAGACTGATGTGATGGAAATAAAGGACAATGATTGTTTTAGGAAAGAGGGGAAAGGGTGAGAGCCGAAGCGTGAAGTCAGACACGTCTGAGGCACATTGCAAGGGAAATCTTCAGTTGAGGAAGGAAGTAATGTCAGAGGCAGCCTGGTGGCATAAACAGGGGAATGAAATCCCTTCAGAAAACAGGTTGTGAGGAGGTGCAGTCAAGGTAACTGGGAATTGGTAGGCTTATAGTGGATAATGGTGAACAGACTATCATCAGAAATAGAAACAGGTAAGTCAGGGAAGGGAGTGAAAAGTCAGAGAGGAATAGATGAAGGTGAGAGAATGGTAGAAATTGGAAGCAGAACTGATTATTTTATTCCAATTCCAGACATGAGCAGGAAGCACTATCAAAGATATCATCAAGGCATCAGAGAAAAAGTTACGGGTTGGGTCCACGGTAGTGTCGGACTGCGGAATGTTCCACATACACCAAAAAGATATAGGTACAGCTGGGACCAAAGCAGGTCTACTAGATCCTGGTCCCATTGAATTTGGATGGAGGCCATCCCAGTAACGTTGCTCATTTCTGTCCCATTCTTCATGCCAGTGTCTTATTAAGAGGAATCCTCACTCCTATATTAGACCTGTAGCCATACTCAACTGATCTAATATGCCACTTTCTTGACAATTTTCAAAACACACAATCCAAACTTCCAAGATATTACTTTATAATTTAGTTGCTAAAATGTTTGAATCTCCCTCTGCAGGATGTCTTCCCTGTTTCAGGCTATATTGTTTTCTCCAATGCAGACAACGAAAACTGCATTTGCCTGTCCTACCCTTTCCAAATCCCTCTCCAGTCACCTTGAGATGCTTCTAATCTGCAATCAGGTGGCCACTGTAGCCTCAGAGCTCTCATTCAAGATTCCAGAAGTTGTAATCTATTCCCCTTTTTACATAATACCTTATCATTTCCCTTGGGGCCTTCCACTACTTCCCTCTGCTCCATCCTCCTTATTCATAGTAATCCTTCTACTGTGCATTCTGGTTGTCCTCCTTCTGACCTTGCTCCTTGCCCTCATGCGTATATTGCACATTTTGAATAATACCAGTAATAGGAGGATCTCCTCAATTTTTCCAAAGTGCACTCCACTTAGATTAGCAGTTGTGTTTACCACTTCCTCAATCTGGGCTGTCCCTATTGTTTAAATTTAACAATCCAGGAATTCCTCTGTCTACTTGATATTTCCAAGCATTTCTAAATTTCAGTTCAGTGACTGAGTCTTAATGACTCAAGGCAGACACATTTCCTCCAGATTTATTCCTTACACTGCTTTATCTCATTTTATCATTTATCATTTTATTGTTTTAATCTGGCCATGATACTAAGTTAATAATTAGATCAGATGGAATCAATTTGGCTTCTTATTAAGCTAAATCCAATCGATATGATCTGTTTGAACAAATAAAGGTTAATATTACAAAAGTAAAGTGCTGTGGTTGCTTGTAATCAGAAGTGATAGTAGAAAATGCTCCTGATACTCAGCTTCTCAGGGAATATACCAATTTATAATTGTCTCTTACAATTCCAGCAAACTGATTTAAACTTTG
This sequence comes from Stegostoma tigrinum, assembly GCF_030684315.1. Taxonomy (NCBI): domain Eukaryota; kingdom Metazoa; phylum Chordata; class Chondrichthyes; order Orectolobiformes; family Stegostomatidae; genus Stegostoma; species Stegostoma tigrinum. The sequence continues at coordinate 36,502,778 of NC_081371.1, forward strand.
TATTCTGGAAACCTATTTCTGCAGTTGATTGCCCATTGTTTAAAGATATGTTTCCTAATGTCCTTCCTAACTGAAGGTAGATGAGAGTAAACCGGTTGATGTGGTGTATTGGGTTTTCAGCAAGGCATTTGATAAGGTTCCCTGCATTAGGCTATTGTACAAAATGTGGAGGAATGGGATTGTGGGAGATATCGCAGTTTGGATCAGAAATTGGCTTGCTGATAGAAGACAGAGGGTGGTGATTGATGGGAAATGTTCATCCTGGAGACCAGTTACTAATGGTGTACCACAAGGGTCGGTGTTGGGTCCACTGCTGTTTGTCATTTTTATTAATGACCTGGATGAGGGCGTAGAAGGATGGGTTAGTAAATTTGCAGACGACACCAAGGTCAGTGGAGTTGTGGATAGTGAAGAAGGATGTTGTAGGTTACAGAGAGACATCGATAAGCTGCAGAGCTGGGCTGAGAGGTGGCAAATGGAGTTTAATGCAGACAAGTGTGAGGGGATGCAGTTTGGTAGGAGTAACTGGAATGCAAAGTACTGGGCTAATGGTAAGATTCTTGGTAGCGCAGATGAGCAGAGAGATCTCGGTGTCCATGTACACAGATCCTTGAAAGTTGCCACCCAGGTTGACAGGGTTGTTAAGAAGGCATACAGTGTTTTAGCTTTTATTAATAGAGTGATCGAGTTCCGGAACCATGAGGTTATGCTGCAGCTGTACAAAACTCTGGTGCGGCCGCACTTGGAGTATTGCGTACAGTTCTGGTCACCGCATTATAAGAAGGGTGTGGAAGCTTTGGAAAGGGTGCAGAGGAGATTTACTAGGATGTTGCCTGGTATGGAGGGAAGGCCTTACGAGGAAAGGCTGAGGGACTTGAGGCTGTTTTCGTTAGAGAGAAGAAGGTTGAGAGGTGACTTAATTGAGACATATAAGATAATCAAAGGGTTAGATATGGTGGATAGGGAGAGCTTTTTTCCTAGGATGGTGGCGGTGAGCACGAGGGGGCATAGCTTTAAATTGAGAGGCAAAAGATATAGGACAGATGTCAGAGGTAGTTTCTTTACTCTGAGAGTAGTAAGGGAATGGAACGCTTTGCCTTCAACGGTAGTAGATTTGCCAACTTTAAGTACATTTCAGGTCGGCACCACATCAAAGGCCGAAGGGCCTGTACTGTGCTGTAGTGTTCTATATTCTATGTTCTATGTTCTATGTTCTATGTTCTAAGCCTGCCCTTCACAATTCTAAAGTTCTGTCCTGGTGCACCTGAAAGTCCAGTTTTCCTTTATTCTGTCGAGTGTTTATCTTGTCAATGTTTATTCAATATATGGATTAATGAAATCTAACACTTATTTGGAGAATATATTTTCTTCAGTGACACAGGCAGAACTAACAAAAAGTATGCAGCTGCTATTAGCATTCAGAGCAAAACATTGCTATAAATCTACTGTTCTGTGCTTGACATAGTTGCAAAGATAATTATTCTGTCACACAAAATACCTCCCTAAATTTTGACAGAATCAAATGAATTGAAGCCAGACGTACATAGTACAACACCAAGGTCGAGGACCAGCTGACAGTCAGCAGCTAGTGTCTCTACTTGCATGTTATCATGTGACGGATTGTGCAAGACAGGTAATACATTAAGAATGCATTTAGATTATGCAGTATTCTGTTCTTTGTGCCTATTTGCGGTTTAGAACCTATCTCTGCGTACACATGCTAGAAGCAAGAGCCTTGCATTGTCATATTGATATGCTTTTTAAGAAGTAGAATGGAAATTTTGTTTTGATTTTCAAATCATATTCAAAATTTTATCTGATGAGTAACTGTAGACTATTTTATTCAAAATTTCCATGAACTTTTTTTATCAGTATTTGCACAATGAAGGTATAGTTGACTTTTATCCTAAGTGAACAAATCGGATCTGATGGTTTAAGTGAGATGAACGTCTGTACCGACTATTTATGTCACCAAAAATGTCGCTGCAAAGAAGGTTAATTTTGTGCCATTCATTTAATGATTAGTATCAGTACATTTTATATTACAATGTGCCTAGACCTGGTATACATTCAAGGTCAAATTCAGCATATTTCTGCCATTGCATCCCCTCCCTTCCATGCCATCCCCATACAATGCCATTTTATTCTGCCAGCAAAGTATTTGCAGTCAAATAACTATGCCGAACCAATTGCATCATTTCATCTGCCCCATCCCATGCCATTCATATTTCTTGCTATTTCTGTCCCTTTCAAGCTATTTCAAACCCATGCCTTCCCTCTATTTATGGGGAGGTGGAGGCCAAGTGGTATTATGACTTCAATAAATATCTGGAATTAATAAACTAATGACGACCACAAATCTATTGTCATTTGTCAGGAAAACCCATCTGTTTCACTAATGTCCCTCACGGAAGGAAACTCCCATCCTTACCTGGTCTGGCCTATGTGTGACTCCAGACCCGCAGCAATGTGGTTGACTCTTAACAGCCTTCTGGGCAAGTAGAGATGGCCAATAAATCCTGGCCTAGCCAGTGATGCCCTCATCCTGTGAATGAAGAAAGAAAAAAGAATTTCATCAACTAGATTATCCATCCTTTGCCAATATTCAAATGTCATTCCCTTCCACAGATTCCATTCCTGATATCCGTGCTCTTGTGTCTTCCTTTCTGTCCGCTGCCATCTAGATTCCATGCCTTTGCATCCTTCCTCTGATATTCTTCCTACACCATCCTCTTCTTCCCATCCAAGGCTCTTCCATTCTTCCCATGCTATATAGTCCTCGCTGGACTTCTCGCCCAACCCTGCCTCATGTCTCACATTGCCCATGTTACTCACACTTCTATAAGATCCCACCTGTTGCAACCTGGAGAAGAGGAATGATTAGTTTCCCTCCCTGCCTTTTCAAACCCCTGTCACAACAAATAATTTATTTTCTTTGAGCACACAGCTATCATGTTTCAATTAAAACGTCATCCTAGTCAAAATTAAGGAACCAGATGCAAGGTTTGCTTGAGTGACAGAAAGAGGAGTTGTATCACTTACTGACCCCAAGAAAAATAATGAAATGCAACATGAAGCATCATCCCACAAACACATGTATAAAGTTTAAAAAGGAGATGGTGTCCGATACAGACAGTAAAATAAAATCTATGGCATGTTAAAACTCCATAAAGTCGTTGAGGTTTTAAATTTTAACCTGAGACCACAATAGTTTAATGGTTGGTTTGAATCTTCAGCAGTGGTGAAATCTGTGCATATCGTTGACTTTACGGCAAATGGTGCTTCTCTGATTTTCGCTGTTTTCGAGATGATAAGGAGAAAACGAGAGGATAAAGTGATTTCCTCTTCTTGCTATTTCCATTTCATATTTCCTTCCTTTCTGCTACTCAAAAACAGCTGTTTACTTTGGGTTACTTTGTGTATTATTGAGTCTAGCCTCATCATCTCTCCAAGCTGGATACTTCAGAGCTAACCTTTTACATGTCAGCCCATTGAAACTGAAAATGCCTGTTTCTGATCCCTGGATAATTTGACTGCTTATGGTTTTAGCTAACATGGCCATTTCAGTTCAGTTTCGTTGATTCCATATTGGTTTCTTGAAGGTGCCTCAGTGTGTGATTAGATGATTGTTGCGACTATTTTAGGCCAATGTTTATCCTTTAGCCCATGAAAGGTCTCAGGTATTAAGATCAGAGGATGGAAGTTGAAAATTACCACCATTAATTCATTTCTGACCAAACCAAGAATGTGTTTAAATTAAACAAGTGTAAATATTTCTGTGTAATGGCTGTAAGCGCTCTGCACCATTCCATAGAAGGACTTGTTTTTAATGCTGTGCAGTGATAATGTACCTACTTAAAAGCATAGGGACCTATGTTCAAGGACCACCTGTAATAACATCTCTGAACAGATTGATTTGAAAATATAAGGGACTCCTTTTAAGCCCTCTTGTGACGCAGAAGGTCTTGTTTCAAGTTCTACCTATACTAAAGGTATGTCGTAATGCATCACAACAATTTGATGTAAAAAGGTATCTTGCTTGTTCCCAGATCTCCTGTGGTGCAGTGATAGTATCCTTACCTCTGAGCCAGGACTCTGGGATTCAAATCTCAGAAGTGAGTTTAGCATCTCTGAGTAAGTTGTTTCGGAATGTCAGGGACTTGTAGTTAGGCATTGCTTAAAGAAGTTATCAATTTCTGAAATAAATACATCACAGGTATATTTTGTTCATCATTTTAAGTGTCAGTTAGATTTGAATGTTGAAGTAATCTACAACATGGATTTTAAGTTGATTTGAGAATGAGTGGAGGGAATGGGGCAAGTGGGCAGTCTAATTTTATGTGCACATTTGCTCAAGTTCTGTGGTTTGGTCATGTTAAAGTGTTGCGTTTGTGTTGAATTATGTTCTTCAAATGTATTTTTTGCCGTGGACATAACTACCACTTTAATTTTAACAGATATAATTGCTTGTCCTAGTATACCAGAACTCTGCTACTCCTTTGATGTGAGGAATTCCAGTTGATATTCATCAAATCTGAATATATAAATAGCCATCCAGCAAAGTCTTACAATTTGTAGCAATAATCTTGCACACCCTGGTGAAGAGCAGGTGTTGAAAAGTCTGACTAGTTGGCAAATGGCTTTTTCATTTGGCTGCTCGAATCGGTACCAGAAAGGACGTGGCCTGTGATGATTACACAGGATTGTTCCTCCAATTTTTTGATTTCGTGAACATATTTGAGAAAATGTACAAACTTGTCACATTTCAATTGTCAAATTTACTTGAAAATTTCCTGTCATCCAAAGCATTATTGAAACTTGTAACTCAGTTAATCCAGCAGAGACTATTGCGTTATGTACATACCATTTATGAATAGCCTCCTACAGCTAGGAAAAGCTAGCAACTCTTCTGACATAATTGTGCACAAATCCAAAGGAAATATTTAGACACAATGTCATCTATTAAATTTATTACAGTTTCTAATATTTCTATCAGTTTTCATCATTGGTTTAGTGCAGTTTTTGTTACTGTCAACATCAAACACTAAAGCACACAAAATTGTTCAATCAAGTTATTTGCCAGTGAAATAAGGCAGAAAGCTACTGCATAATTTGTGACAAAAATAAAGCAATTATATTTTCATAATAGTGAACTGTTGTTATGGCTAAACAAAATGTAGTGACTGGCTATAGCCAACATAATATGTATGTGATGGGAATGAATTATTTGCTTAATGTATCTATTAGAATTTCCACTGATCTGACAAACAGCATTATCTTCTATAAAAACAAGGGCTTGGCTTTTGTGCTATCTTCAGCAGTGATGAATAAAGTATTCATCAAAATACACGTATATAAAAAATGTTTTGCCGTGGGTACATACTTTCTGTCTGTAAATCTGCCTTCCTAATTCCAAAAATTTGTTCAGTTATCTTGGTCAATACTTAATATTTTAAGTCATTATGCCATCAATTCTAATTAAGTGTCTGTCTAACTGTTGTACATTTTGAAGCTCTGGGTATTGGATGCCATTGCGAAATGATCTTCTGAAGTGTGTCTCCAGACTCTACCAACATAATGTGTATTAATGAGCATATCCAAATATATTGCTGCAATGATGGAGGTTATACCTTCAGCTGCTGAGATCCTAAGCCAAGGCCTTCCAAACCATGGGTCACAACCCCCAGTGAGATTTCATGGCAAGGTCTTCAAGTCCAAGCAACAATGGCTAATGTGAGGTTCAGACTCATCCCTGATCTCTGTCAGGCCCCTTTACAAAGCTTGTATCGTCTTATACTCGGGGACATGGCCTAATTGACTGCTCCCTGAAGTTCAATTCTGACTGGGTAACAGCCTGTGAAAAGATATGATGTTCATTTTGCCTGCCTTTTCATCAGCTGCCCATGAGAAAAATCAGAGAGAGCCTTGGTGAAATGCAGGACAGATGAGAGGTTTGGTGAAGGGAAGCAAAGTGGTAGTCTTGGTGAAATGGGGGAAGTGGTATGGTTGGTAAATGAAAGAGAAAATAGGAGCAAGATGGCGTGAAGGCTCAAAATTTGGGAAAAAATTTGAAAAGTACTCCCTGTCTTTTTCTGCTTATACTTTTCTAGATTGATTTCCTCCTTTAAGGCTCTGTTTGACCAAATTTTTGCCCTATTGTAGCTGAGTGCCAAATTCTATTTGATAATGCATCTTTGGCACAACTTGGGATGTCTTACTGTGTTAAAATCCATATATAAAGATAAGTTATGGTTGAGTAAATTGTACCTGGTGAATCTTCACTTACTTGTCTCCAATGCAAGTACGCAGTTCTTTGGCAACCAAAACTGCACATGGTAATGGATGTATAATTTCACAAAGTAAAACAAACAGCTACAGAACATAAATCCAATCTGTTGATCACAGGATTGTTGAAATCTTTTTGGAAATGTTTAGTTTGCAGTTTATTATATGTGCAGCCCTGTGTTGTAAGTTAAGATGGTAAGCACCTCTTACTTTTTTTGTCATGCTTTTCAACATTCTTCGATGAGACAGATTTGGGAAGTGATGGAATGTGTCAAGTCATGATGCTACAGATTATGTTGGTAAACAATTTTGCTGCAGCTGCTCGCCGTGTTGGAGCTGTTTTGACCCTATCCCATATGGCATAATGATAGTGTCACACAACATGTGGATGTCTTCTGTTTGAAGACATATCTTAATCTCTACAAGGACAATGCAAGGATCAGTTCTGTCGGTGCTGACATGGATAGATCCATCTGCAAGAGGTAGAGTGGTGAGGGCAGGGCCAAGTACTTATTATCTGTCAGTTTGACAGCCATGCTGTTCAGCACTTGGCCAGAACCAAATCATTGGAGCTGCAATATTATAGCCTTATCTCTGGTCTGACCTCTTTGTGAGCACAGTTTCATTTTTTAGAGCGCGGAATTACTCCTGGAGTTTAAATGATTTGTTAGTTTTGCTTGACTTTTGTCTTTTAGCAGATCTCTGATTTTAGATAAATTGTTTATTTTATTCCCTTATTTCAGAAAATACCAGAAGAAGAAAAATAAAAATAAATGTTTAAAAGGAACAACTATATAATACCCACAACTGTTTCATTGCAGTTATGTTTCTATATTATCTCTGACTGCTGCTGTCTTTATGGACCATTCCTATATCTTCCAGCTCCATGGGGGCTGCAGAGGTTGGCTTTGCTGTCTTGTGGCAAGGTCTAGCTAGACACAGCCTCAGAAATCTGGCTGCAAAGAAACACAAACATAAAAACACAATTTTGGTTTGATTATTGCCTGACAAATCTGTTGCGACCAATTTTGGGAAGTTTGGACTTGTATCTTTATCTAGTTTCTGTTCTATCTTACATCATGTCCTTTCCAAACTCACTGTGGCAATATGATACACCTCCTGTTTTCTTGATCCAAATTGCACTAAGCTACTGATCTTCAGCTTCCAATCCTGGACCCTGTGCTGGAATATGAGTTGCTGTTCCTGCAATCTTCGGGTGGCATCATTATGGCACTGCAGGAGGCCCAGGATGGAGATGCCATCTAAGGAATGGGAGGGGGAGTTAAAATGGCTCGCGACTGGGAGGTACATTTGTTTATTGCAAAGGTGTTCCGCAAAGTGGTCCCCAAGCCTCCGCTTGGTTTCCCCAACGTAGAGGAAGCCACACCGGGTACAGTGGATGCAGTATACCACATTGGCAGATGTGCAAATGAACATCTGGTTGATGTGGAAAGTCATCTTGGGGCCTGGGATGGGGGTGAGGGAGGAGGTGTGGGGGCCAGTGTAGCACTTCCTGTGGCTGCAGGGGAAGGTGCCGGGTGTGGTGGGGTTGAAGGGGAGTGTGGAGCGGACAAGGGAGTCCTGGAGAGAGTGGTCTCTCCGGAAGGCAGACAAGGGTGGGGATGGAAAAATGTCTTGGGTGGTGGCGTTGGACTGTAGTTGGCGGAAGTGTTGGAGGATGATGCGTTGTATCCGGAGGTTGGTGGGGTGGTGTGTGAGAACAAGGGGGATCCTCTTTGGGCGGTTGTGGCGGGGGCGGGGTGTGAGGGATGTGTTGCGGAAAATGCAGGAGACACGGTCGAGGGCATTCTCGACCACTGCGGGGGGTGGGGGGGGCAGTTGCAGTCCTTGAAGAACTTGGACATCTGGGATGTGGGGGAGTGGAATGCCTCATCCTGGGAGCAGATGCGGCGGAGGTGAAGGAATTGGGAATAGGGGATGGAATTTTTGCGGGAGGGTGGGTGGGTGGAGGTGTATTCTAGGTAGCTGTGGGAGTTGGTGGACTTGAAATGGACATCAGTTTCTAGCTGGTTGCCTGAGATGGAGACTGAAAGTTCCAGGAAGGTGAGGGATGTGTTGGAGATGGCCCAGGTGAACTTGAGGTTTGGGTGGAAGCTGTTGGTGAAGTGGATGAACTTTTCGAGCTCCTCTTGGGAACCCTGTAGCCCAATGGTATCAATGTGGACTTCACAAGCTTCAAAATCTCCCCTTCCCCCACCGCATCGCAAAACCAGCGCAGCTCGTCCCCGCCTCCCTAACCTGTTTTTCGTCTCACCTATCCCCTCCTCCCACCTCAAGCTGCACCTTCATTTCCTACGTAGTAACCTCATCCCGCCTCCTTGACCTGTCCGTCCTCCCTGGACTGACCTATCCCCTCCCTATCTCCCCACTTATACTCTCCTCTCCACCTATCTTCTCCTCTATCCACCTTCGGTCCGTATCCCCTCTCTCCCTATTTATTTCAGAACCCACTCCTCATCCCCCTCTCTGATGAAGGGTCTAGGCCCGAAACATCAACTTTTGTGCTGCTAAGATGCTGCTTGGCCTGCTGTGTTCATCCAGCTTCACACTTTGTTATACATGTAATTACATTTTTTTTCATAAACTATCTTATAGCATACACTGTTCTAGTCAGTTAAAGAAAAAGCTACTTAAATTTGTAATTACGCAGACTGGTCTTGACTCATCTACCTCAAAATGGAGCTCCGTATGACCAATAAATTCAATTCTAAGTGTCTTTTTCTCCCCCTCTATGTTGCCATGTAATTGTTTTCTGACAGTGTTGTTCTGAAACTAACACTGATTCCAGAGCAGCCAACAAGGCTTTCCCTCTAGTTTATAATATACATGTGTAAATGCCTTTTTCTCTGCCCTTTCATGATGCAATCTTTTGTTACATAGAGAGTTTTTGATTTGCAATTCAGGTATTAGTTTCTAAGCACAGAATGACAGATTGTAAAATATTTCTTTCGAAGCACATGAGGCTTACTAATCTGCCTGTATGGGTAGCAAATGAGAAAATATTCAAGAGGAAACTGAGATAAGTTACCTTTATTTACTTCACCGCACGGCATTGAACTTGTAGAATTCAATACAAAGATCTTTGTGGTAAAGAGTAAGAGGTAAGCTTTGTGGAAAATGAATGACAATTAATCATTCTGAGTAAACAAATATCCAGTTTATTGTTCGAAATATATTTTGTAAACAGGAGAATGTTAATAAGACTTGGAGAAGAAAAATGGGAGCACTTGACAAAAGACCTGGTTAGAACAAATAACTTTTGAGCTCAGTGGTCATATCAAATCTGAATACCTCAGTCCATAGATCCAAAGTATATTTTCTCATTGATTTACTATACCAGCTGTATAAAACTGGAACACATTCCTCCCCTAGGCAGATTTAAGACTAAAAACTACTCATGACTGTTATAGACATATTTTCAAACTTAGGTGTGTGTTCATGTTCATTAAATTTGCCAATTTTCAAACTCTGTTCATTTCACAAAGTCAAACATGTGGCTTTTTCAAAAATAGTTTATGTTCACATTCCTAAATTCCTTCCTAAATTAGAAGTAATAAACAACATAACTGAGTGTCACAGAATCAGGCAAGAATTTTACCAATACTACAAATTCACCAAAGATCCTCAGACAGCACCCCCTTTTACACCCATGAGCGCTTCCACCTAGAAGGTCAAGGGAGCAGATACATGGCTACACTACCACCTGCAAGTTCCACTCCAGTCACTCACTATCCTGAGTTGAAAACATACAACCGGTCCTTCACTATTGCTTGGTCAAAATCCTGGAATTCGCTCCCTATAAGTATTGTGGGTCAACTTACAGCAGGTAGACTGCAGTGCTTCAAGAAGGCAGCTCACCAGCACCTTTGCAAGCGCAGCTAGAGACAGGCAATAAATGCTGCCTGCCAGCCAGCCAGTAGTGCCATGTCCCACAATTGAATTACTGATGTTGAGAGAAAATGCGTGTCGTTGGAAATCTTTCTAGGTATGAATTTCTAGAACTAATTCTACATATTCTACCAGTGAGAGAGTAGATTAGATTAGATTAGATTAGATTCCCTACAGTGTGGAAACAGGCCCTTCTGCCCAACAAGTCCACACCGCCCGTTGCAGCATCCCACCCAGACCCATCCCCCTATAACCCACAAACCCCTGAACACTACGGTCAATTTGGTATGGCCAATCCACCTAGCCCGCACATCTTTGGACTGTGGGAGGAAACCGGAGGAAACCCACGCAGACATGGCGAGAATGTGCAAACTCTACACAGACAGTTACCTGAGGCTGGAATCAAACCCGGGTCCCTGGCGCTGTCAGGCTGTAGTGCTGACCACCTAGTCATGAGATAATGATCTACATCTTTTTCTTCCTAATGCCCTGTTGCCAAAATAAAACTTCTCAGCATCCTTGTGACCAAACAAATTCCAAGACAACCTTGAAATAGGCAGTTAGAGCTCCTGCATGAAACAGATAAGAAACTCAAGGATATACTTAAATTGGGCTTGTGATCAGCATCCTCCCATCTGTGAGAAATGATGGGAAACCAGCCTCAGAACTTTAGTGAGATCTGATGATGAATGAACAGGCCGATTCTGGAAAGGCAACGCCTGCTAAAAATTAAGTTATCTTTGCTTGTTGTCTATCACCATCGCTCCTGCAGCTTCTTTCTTCTGTGCTTACCCCCTTGCAGCCCCCTTTAAATCCCACATCTCTTGCAGCCTCGCTCTGCCCTCATTCCTATCATCCCCTTTTCTCCTCTCACCCCACCCCACTCTTTCTCTAAGCCCACTACTTTGCATCCTCCTATGTTTTTGCAGCCCCCTCCTTCTGCCAGCTTCTTGTTCCCACTCCCCCTGCTACAATCCCCATTGCAGCTTCCTCTCACCCTCTGCACCTCTTTGGTTGCCTCCTATTACCCCTAAATCAACACTCTTTCAATTGCACACTGCCTAGCAGAGATCCAACCCAAGCACTCTCCCACCTCCATCTATTTTGAGTTATGGGAAGAACTTGACAGTAACATGGGGCAGACCATCCAAGTGTTTGGAAGCTTCTGAGGAAGAGAGAAGGAGACCATGAAGGTATGGCTTCAGCTGCAACTTGCCATGCGTGAACAGCTCAGCTGTACATCCCAGGAGCTTACCTCATTGCAAGGCCAGCGATGGCCTTTCTGAGCTCAAAGTCATATATGGTAAGTGGCTGTAGAAGATTATCAAGCACAGGTAGGGAGATAGCTATCCATCTTATGTGAGTATAGATTATACTATTCTCTCCAATAGATTTGTTCCTGTCAGTGAGTACTTTTCCATCTGTCAATATCAAAGAATCCACTTTGTTGATGTGGGAGCTGAGTGCTGTTTTGATACACAGTGTGAATATTACTGTTGTCAGCAACAGTTTGTATTTCTTTGCATAGATTGATCCAGTACTTATTGGCTTAGTATCTTGCAGTCTTTTGCACAACTGCTTTGAGCTAACGTGAGATTGTTCCGTGCTTTAAAGTTATGAGACAGTGTAAGTCAGGTGATCTGCCCTGCTAGCTTTATTGGCAGGAAGGTCTTGAACCAATCTTGTCCCTGTTTCTTCATTTTCCAACATGGTTACTGCAGGTGACTTCCATGCTTCATTGGCATTAGGTACTGAGCTTTCAGGAGAAAGGTACCACCTAAAAAACTCACATTGCTGTAATTTTTCATGCAGTGGATGACACAAAAATTGGCAGAAACATACATTGTGAAGAGGACGTAAAGACAGAGATATAAGTAGGTTAAATGAGTGGGCAAAAATGAGGCAAATGAAATATGATGGAGAAAATTTGAAATTGTTCTGTTTGTAAGGGAGAATGAAAATGAAAAAAAGCATATTGTCTAAATGATGAAAGGGTGAAGAGCTCAGAGATACAGAGGGATCTTGGTGTTCTGTTGATTTCACGAAAATATATGCAGGGAGAGTAATTAACTAGAAAAGCTAATAAAATCTTGGCCCTCCCATTTAAAAGAGGGATGAAGTGGAATGCAGTGGAATAGAGGGTCGTAAGTCTTTGAATTTCCCCTTGTAAGGGTGATAGAAGCAGCATCCTTGAATATTTTTAAGGCAGAAGTAGATTGCTTTTTGTTAAGCAAAGTTTCAAAGGTTAACAAAGTGTGGAGCTGGATGAACACAGCAGGCCAAGCAGCATCTTAGGAGCACAAAAGCTGATATTTCGGGCCTAGACCCTTCATCAGCAGCTTGTGTCATCAGCAGCATCTGCAGTTCCCATTATCTCTCTTCAAAGGTTAGCGGTTTACGTGGGAAATGCAGATTTGAAGTTAAAGTCAGATCAGCCATGGTTTTCTTGAATGGTGCTGCAGACCTAAGTATCTGAATGACCTACTGCTGCTGTTTGTTTGTAGGATTGCTGAACTACCCCTTTGAATAATTTGCACTGTATAAAACCAAAGTTTAAAACCTAATATAACCTCCCAGTGTTAGAAAGAAACACAGCTTTCCTGATGTGTTTTTGTGAGTAATATTTATTATTGTACTGTTATGTTTCCACCAACAATAATTACACACTTTAAAATTATAGAGCATAAAAGTAATCAAAATCCATGTGTGTGTGTATGTACACATACACACTCAGATATATATGTATATAGATCAAAGACTGCTTGCTACCTATTAATTGATTAGCCATTTTGTATGTGGAGAGGTTATTTTTGGATGCTTTGTTTTCTGCTTGTTGTAATGTTGCAGTGAGAAGCTATTTTATTGATGAGAACTGAATAAATCTTCTGGCCAGTGAAGCATGTATCTTTAGCGAAAGGCACAAATATCTCAAGGGAACATGCTGTGGTTTTAGATTGATTGGCTTGATGTAATGTAGCTATGTAGTTTTACATAAAAGAACTATAGTAAACAAGATTGGCTGCCATTGAACTTGAAGGTTGGTGTTCTCAGAAGTGGGGTCAATATGAATTAAGCTGAGCGTGCAGCAAATTAAATTTATAAACAAAATGGTGGTAGTTGATGAACAGATCATTAATTAATCACGGAAATGATTAATACCAAGCAGAATGTAACACAGGCAACTTTGAGTATTATTAATCTACAAGGGTTTTTTTTGTGTGTTGTTCCAAACAAATTGTGAATGATACTGAACTTGTGCATGAGTAACCTTTTAAAAATCAGGCAGTTTACATTTTTTGAGCCCTACAGTTATTGTAGTTCGGACTAATTTGTATGGGGTCCAGAGAAGAGATTTCGTTTCTTTTAGTTTTGATAATCACACAGGACAGAAATGACACTCCAAGGGGAAAAGAATCATCGATGGGAACCCTAAAAATATAGAAGACTGCATTTGTGGTGTGTTCTAATTCCACAGGGGACTGACAGACTCACAAGGGGCTTCATTCAGCTGGATGCTTGTGTCTTCTGAGATTTTCTAGTCAACTTGCATACCTGGGTTGGACTTTATACACCCCCACTGCCGATTTGAAGTCACGGGGTCAATACCGCACAAGCGCACATGCGCACACACACAGCAGCTTTGGCTTTGTGGGTTGCTGATGGACAACAAGATAGGAATGGGAGAGATCCTTCTTGGTGTACCTTCAGCCCATCAGAATGGGACCTTGGGAGTATTCCACTGCTTTGTGACCTTACATAAAGATTTAAGAGTGGTGAAAATAAAAATAATGCTGGAGTGTAGTATACACAAAAACCATTCAATTCATGTTTGGAATGTACTTTATGTTTTATTGTCATATGAATTTGCAAGTGTAATTTCACTAAAGAATTTCTGTACAATCAATAGTCTCAACATAACCCAAAGAGCACTGTTCTTTGCTACACTGCATAGAATGCAGTAAAGATGCAGCACTACCAGTGAACATTTAATAAAATACCTTTATAGCACTCACACCAATCTTTTTTTAGAAACTAACATTCTTTTTTGATTCCAATGAGTTATTTAAAAGAGTACTTGCTTCTCTTTCAAACCGTACTGTGTGTGTATGTGCATTCAGTGGAACTGAATATCAGGCACTAATATAAAAGGAAGTTGATCTAACAGTGCTCATTTTACATAACAGCTCAAAATGAATTTCTACACCCAAGAACTTAAATGGTCCTTTTACATTTATGTTTTGAGAACAAGAGATCCATGGTGTACTTTCAATCTTACGCTGTAATTTCAGAGGAAGATCAGTAGACGCAGGAGAAATGCTATAGACTTTTTTAAACCATGTCACAGTTTTTCTCCAAGCTATTTGCCATTATTGGATCAGAGAACCCAGACAAGTGTGGTTGTGTTTTTGTCAATACAACCCCTTTTTTTCATGAATTGTTTTGGTTTGAAGCCAATTCAATGTAATTCTGTCTTATTATGAAAGGTGCACACTGGTCAATTCACAGATGAAATATGTCAAGGTTTATATCAGTCTCTACAGATGATAGAATGACATGTTAGGGGCTTTCATGCCACAATACTAGTGTCCCAACCTCTGAGCCAAGATGCCCACGTTCATGTCCCACCTGATCCAAAGGTGTATCATAACATCTATGAGTAAGTTGGTTAGAAAAGATCTAGTATGAAAAGTTACACAAAGAGGTTATTCAGCTCATCATGACAATTTCTTGACAATATTAGTCATATCATCCTACTGTCTCCCCATTGCCCATTATCCCATAATGTTAATTCATCAGACAGTGAAATGTTCTGAGGAAGGGTCACCCTATGCGAAACGTTAACTCTGACTTTCTTTCATCACAGATAATGCCAGACCTGCTGAGCTTTTCCAGCAACTTCTGTTTTTGTTAGTGAAATGTCTTTGTTTTTCATGTGTTGCTGTGTTGATTATATCAGTGCTAACTGTCAGGCTAGATATTGTGGTCAGTGGTGAATGAACAGTTGGCCAATTTTTAATGTTGCACTAACCTAGAAACTTCAATGTGTCGATCGTGGCACGGCGAGTTAAATGCAAATCTCTGAGTCAAAAGTGTATGAGATCCAGTCATCCACAAAGACGTGAGAACAGAACTTTAGACTGGTATTTTGATGTAGTACAGAGAGTGGTGCACTGCTCCTGTACTTGTCATTAAGGCACCCTCAATACTAGGGATCTGGCCAAGTGCAGTTTGGGCAGTGTTCAGCAGTCAGTAAAATAGATCCAGCATAAGAGGCCAGGGAACCCATTTAAGGACTAATTGGGAAGCCGTGAGTGTAACAGTTAGGTTTGGTTGGTCATGTTCACAGATTTTTTGATGGAGATGGTCACAATCAAAAACAGTCCTGGATATTTGTCATAATTGATAAAGATTTTAGGGAGAACTGGTAGTTGGGGAACACTTAGAAGGGGTGGAAAAGTCATGGCTGGAGGAGGAAAACAAAAGCTTTTGTAGTTGTGGGGATAAGAATCAAAGAATCCCTACAGTGTGGAAGCAGGCCATTTTGCCCAACGAGCCCTCACCAACCCTCTGTAGAGCCTCTGACCCAGACCCATCCCCCCCACCCTTTCCCTGTAACCCTGCATTTGCCATGAATAAATCAACCAAACCTACACACTATGTGCAATTTAGCATGGCCAAAACACGGGGAAAATGTGCAACATCTACATGGACAATCGCCTCAGGTTGGAATCAAACCCGGGTCCCCGGCACTGAGAGGTAGCAGTGCTAACCGCTGAGCCACTGTGCTGCCCCAGTGGTGTGGGTGTTGGGGGTTAATCTCAACACAACTGAGGTCTATTTGGAACTGCATCAGAGGGTATTCTAGGCTGAGGAAGAGAGAAGTTATTGGCTGTGACCTCCACCATGGCCTCCATTGAGGGAGCATTAAGAAGTGATGTTGGCACCTGCAAGGTCTAATGTTGTGTTTCAGGGACAAGGAAGACAGTGACACACACAGTTTAATGTGGCACGTCTCCATACTGGGGGAATGAGGCAATGTTCAGAGTGTTCTATATTGCCACTACCACTTTACCTTCTGTACAGGAAAAATGCTCTAGAAAGTGTCTAAAACTGAATCTAAGGTATGCAGAGTGACAGTTTGATAACTAAAAGCACCACAATAAATTTTGCTGGACACCAGTGCATCATCGAGTCCAAAACCCAAAGGTGGTGTGACATTCCACTGCTACAGCCCTCAGGCACAGCGTTTGGTGCAGTTCTATCATCATGTCATAGGCCAAAGCATAAAGTGCAGATACTTTGCATTTCAAATCATTGCATTGCCTGTTTCATGTGCAATAAATTCTTAGTGATTGGATACTGGTCAATGGCACTAACACACATATCATTGATGCTTGCAAATTGAACCAAGGTACATCAATAATATACTAGTGTACAGCTGGTTGAGGGCAAAACTAATATTACAGCAGCTTCCAAGGATCTTGTGAGAAGCATACAAGTTTGAGTCCTCCTCTGCAATCTGAGTGCCCCAGTTGGATGTGCTGACTGCAGGGTTCGGTTCAGTGACTGATGTGAACATAGGATTGGGAGGGTGGTGTTGTGATGCAGGTAACCCTTTGTCAGTGAAGTGGTCCTCGCTGAACCAGTGCAGCATCTTGGGCAGTTTTATGCTCAGGTGGATGTCCAATGCAGTCATGCCCACCCCCCGCCCCACCTTAGCCATGCCTAACATGTCTCGCTGTTTACTAATGAGTGCTCATCTCTAATTTGCAAGGTTCACCACCATTTACTATTCTGAGGTTTAAGAAACATTTCTGTTCCTTCTGTGCCCAAATTAGCCCTTTCCCCTAAAGGTGATGAACCTGTCGCTAGTGGAATGTTGGTCACTGGGGCACCATACTTAAGAAAGCAAAGACGAATGCAGGATGAGCAGGATCACCAGCAAGCCCAGCAGAAACAGCAGGCCAGTGCAGAGGACAGCAGCACAAGAAAACATTATAGCTGCAGGACCCCTCAGGAAATGGGGACCCCAGGCTTTCAAATCCAACTCCATTTCCTGAGGTTGAATGAGGTGCAGCGCTGATGCAGGCCTTGCATGCCCTAGGACACAGTGACAGATCTATGTTAGATGCTGGAGTGTGACCTAAGAGCTACAGGAATGAAACATCACAGCAGCACTGAAATTCTACGTGACTGACTCCCTCTAGAGAGCAACAGCTGACTTCGACGAGGTATCTCAGTGGTATATCAGGACAGAGTCTAATGTCATGTGTTCAAGGTTACACACAGGTTAATTTCATTCCACCATGACAAGGTCAGTGTTGCAGCCTGGGCAATTGGAATTAGAAATGTAGCTAGGTCCCTGCAGATGCAGGATGCTATCAGCTGCACATGTCTGATATGCAGAGGGATACAAAGCTTTTGTAGTTGTGGGGATAAAAGGGCTGTTTTGCATGACTGTGGAATTCATCAATAGGAATAGGTTCCATTCATTAATGTTCAGATGATCTGTGCTCACCAATACCATTTTCTGGAGGTGTGTATCAGAGATAACGGGAACTGCAAATACCGGAGAATCCGAGATGACAAGTGTGGAGCTGGATAAACACAGCAGACCAAGCAGCATCTTAGGAGCACAAAAGCTGACATTTCGGGCCTAGAAGGGTTGAGGCCTGAAACATCAGCTTTTGTGCTCTGAAGATGCTGCTTGGCCTGCTGTGTTCATCCAGCTTCACACTTTGTTATCTCTGGAGGTGTGTGCCCTGGCAGCAGTCAGGATTTATACATTATGGACTACTGTCGAGTAGTTGCTTCACTTGAGGGACCTAATGTCTTACAAGACTGATTACTGGGGGTCAAGGACAACATACTATGACCATGGCTCATGACATCATTATGGCACCATTTAAATAACAGAATGCAGAAGTAATGCTGTCCAAGCCCCAGGCCGTGGTGGAACAGAGTATAGGACTGGGGAAAAGGCCTTCCCACTGCTTTGCTTGTTGTTGTATCTCTCCTGTGTAGTCCGGACAGAATGTGCCACATCATCCTGGCACATGTTGTGCTCTACATTATTGCGTAGGAAAAGAGGCAGTGTCATAGATGTTAATGAACTGAGTGAATTCGAGCCATCTTCTTCTGTGGAGGAGGATGCTGAGGACAGTACATAGAACATAGAACATTACAGTAGACGACACTAAGGTCGGTGGAGTTGTGGATAGTGACGAAGGATGTTGTAGGTTACAGAGACACGTAGATAAGCTGCAGAGCTGGGCTGAGAGGTGGCAAATGGAATTTAATGTGGACAGTGTGAGGTGATGCACTTTGGTAGGAGTAACCGGAATGCAAAGTACTGGGCTAGTGGTAATATTCTTGGTAGTGTAGACGAGCAGAGAGATTTCGGTGTCCATGTACACAGATCCTTGAAAGTTGCCACCCAGGTTGACAGGGTTGTTAAGAAGGCATACAGTGTTTTAGCTTTTATTAATGGAGGGATCGAGTTCCAGAACCATGAGATTATGCTGCAGCTGTACAAAACTGTGGTGCGGCCGCACTTGGAGTATTGCGTACAGTTCTGGTCGCCGCATTATAAGAAGGATGTGGAAGCTTTGGAAAGGGTGCAGAGGAGATTTACCAGGATGTTGCCTGGTATGGAGGGAAGGTTGTATGAGGAAAGGCTGAGGGACTTGAGGCTGTTTTCGTTAGAGAGGAGAAGGTTGAGAAGATCCAGGTCGTTTATAGAGTGGAAGAAGCTCATGTTACCCATAAAAAAACTCAGCTGTAGAGATGCCTGCTTCCAATAGATGAGAGCTGGATATAGCATACAATTATGTACTTGTCATGATGCCTAAAACTGGTGGGCATTCTGGAGGCAATGTCCAGCTTTCATTTTTGTTACCTTCTGTGTTGCGTTTATAAAAGGTCACATTTTTGTTTAAAATTTCCTGATTGCTCCCCTGTATGCAATGTGCCCCTACTTGACAGTGACAAGATGTAGGTCTGCAGTGAGCACTGAGGACAGGGTAGCGCTGACATAGAGGGTGGTTGTGCAGAAGGTACCTGGGGCATGGGGTTGGTGGTTTGTAGAGCACATAGATTGGTGGTTAAACAGTGACAAGGACAAGAGAATGGGTTTGTGTGTGTTTTAGTGTCAACTGTGCCAACAATGTGCTGTGGGCTACATGGCTTTGTGACTACTGTGCCGCGGCATTGCTATTGAGAGACATGCCAGATCGTCAACACTTGTCCAGGGGCATGGCTATTCAAAGATGGTGCATGTGTGAGGGATGCCAATCTTTGGGCATCCGCTGAGCAATGAGTTGTTGGGGGAAGGGTATGTGGTAAGATGGGTCAGAAATTTGACATAGGAGATGCCACAGGGCAGAGTGGGTAACTCATTAAACAAATTTGCTAAGGTACGATGAGAGCACACGCTTGACTTTATGGTGGGAAACCCTCCAGAAAACACAACACAACTCAGATTTAGCCAGCAAACGTAAAATTTGTCTTTGAGTTGTGGTAATAGATCAAGGGCGATCTGCTTCTTCAGGTGGATGCAAAGCATTTCATCACATTATTTAGAGAAACAGTAGGAGAGTTATCCCAGTAAGCTGGCCACTGATCTTTCTCTATGAAATAAATCTGAACATTTATACATTGTCACCTTGCTGTTTGTGGGAGATTGCTATGTACAAATTGGCTGCTGTGTTTCGTAAATTACTACATGTTTACACTTCAAAAGCACTTCATTGGCTGTAAAGTGCTTTGAGATTCTGTGCTCTTATGAAAGGTGCTAAATACGTGTGAGTATTTCTCATTTTTTAAATTTCTTTTCCACTACAACTTCTGGCCATCCAACCCTTGAAAAAGGTGCAACGCCCAGGAATCGATGTGAATACGGTGCAAATCTTTGTATGACCTTAACCAAACAAACTGAAGAATTGTCAATGAGCCTTGCAGAGTCTGAACCAGAAAATCTCAGAATATTTAATCCAATGTCAAATCAGGTGCCAAACCAAAATAAAAGCACAGAAAATGTTAAAGGAAAGTAGTTTAATCTAGAAGAAACTCTTTTATTTCTTTTGATGTTCCCTGATGGATTTAGATGTCACAGTTGATGGTTTTTCTGCCCAAGTAGTTGTTTAGCAGCAATTAGAACGCCTCACACTATGAAAAGAGATACACAACAACTGCTACTATCAAGTACAACAGCTTCACATTGGTTCCATCTACTTGAATGCTGTGTTAGATCACACAATTCTGTTATTGTGGAACTTTTGGAGGTACAAGGCACTTCAGACAAGAAATTCCTAATTTCCACATTTCATTGTGTTTGCATGTTTGTTAGAAATTACTGTCCACTTTATACATCAGTAACGGTGAGGTTTTTATCCTCACCCTACATTTTTAACCTCAAAACCCACTCTCCAAGTGTGGTGTGCCTTTTAATATGTTTTATTTACAAAACTGGTAGAGCTAATTTATTTATTAAGCTCGTATTTTTGCAATATTTATTTGTCAGACAGGTGAAGTCAGCTGTCACCTACTAATTGAAAAAGGTTAGATGAGAGTAAGTTCTTCTGCAGTTGCATTTATAAGATGAAGAAGTATCTTCTTTATAGATGACTTTGCTCAATTCAGAATTTCAAATGTAAGAAATGACTTTTAAAATGCAGTGCAAGCGCAGCTGTTGTTGGAAGGTTTCCATCGACTTGATGCCAGCTGCAAGTAATTATGTTTAAGCACACATAGATTGCCTTACTGATGCTCATGAATTTGATACCATGACCTTGTCATGACTAAGGAGGTTTGTCTAGAAGAATTACCGTGTGGTGCTCAACAGTTTATGTGATTATGGAGAGCAAGACCAGTAATGATTGATGAGAGTGCTATTGATATTGCTTGAGCATTAGTGTTTTTTTTTCCTATGGGCAAGTCTCAGGAGAAAGTGAGAGCTGAGAGCTTTCACAGTGAAAGGATTGCTACTAACTTGAAAAGCTAATGGTTAGCATTTTCTTTCATACAACCTCAATGCTTTTGTACAAGTGAACAAGGCAATGTGGCTTCTTTGTACATTTTTTTGCACTTTGCAGTTGGCCTTATGAAATCATTAATCATCGTTTTCTCCTTCTGATTTTTTCCCACGATTCAAGGGGCATTGTAAATGAAAGCATTGAAGGACTAAATATCAAAAAAGTTTAGATTTAAGTTAATGCAAAAAATAGTTTTACATCAAATTTACAATAATGTTAACTTGATTGTCCAGTGCTAATACATTCATATGCAATTTTTCTGTCCTTCCCATCTATTTTTCCATCCATAATATCTACTACAATGTATTTTAATATAGAGTTTTGATAATACTGTACAGCAGTTGTTTTATTTGACCAGAGCATTATATAAAATATGGTAAACCTTCTACTCAGGGATTTGCAAATGAAGATAAACAACATGTATGAGTTTTTTTTTGTATCATATAAAAACTGGAACAATAATTGCATTTATGTCACCTCTAAAATGGGAAAATGGACCAGGGCAGTTCAACAATCGAAAGAAGCAGGTTTGAAAGGGAGCTGGAAAGATCTGGGAAAGCAATTTCAAATACCAGTGTCTAAACAACTTCCATTTTTGATCAAATAGTTAATAGGGCCTTGAGCTTGTTAACAAACCAATCGATCTGAATATTATGTTGTCCGTGCCATAATGTGGATGACATGGGCAGGCAGGTGTGTTTCAGAAGCCACTTTCTAAATTTAACTTTGCTGAAATGGAGTAAGGAATTAGGGTAATAAAATGTGAGGCTGGATGAACACAGCAGGCCCAGCAGCATCTCAGGAGTACAAAAGCTGACGTTTCGGGCCTAGGCCCCCGAAACGTCAGCTTTTGTGCTCCTGAGATGCTGCTGGGCCTGCTGTGTTCATCCAGCCTCACATTTTATTATCTTGGATTCTCCAGCATCTGCAGTTCCCATTATCACTAAGGAATTAGGGTGGTGGGTTGTATGCAATGGGAGCATCTACTTCAAGATTATGACCGTCCTATGTATCTCTGAGGCTACATCCATCCAACCTGTCATTTAAAATGTGTCATTATTTTCCTCTGACATAAAATTGGTCTCAAAATCTGTTACTTCTTACTCCCAAAGTTTACAGTGACTGTACACGATACAAAATTATCAAAAGAACCCATCAATACAGTATATAAAACACTAACTTGTACGATTTTGTTTTTTTCAGTTGTTGCTATTGATTCAGATATGAAATACTCCAGTAAACGCTAATGTTTTGTTTCATTTTTATGAATGATTTCACAGCAAGATACATTGCTAGTAAAGTATATTTAGACAAAAAGTTAAGTTAAAAACTAAGCAGCACTTAAAAACCATATACTTGTGGTTTCACCTCTGAGATGTGAGTTCCAAACCAGTCCGGAATAATGGAATGTAAGTCCCCATCTCTCTCACTCCAGATTTTGCCCCTAGTTTTCACCATGTCGGAAAACCTCTCCCACCCAGCAAAAAGTATTCAGAACTTCTTAACATCCACCCCTGAAGAGAGCGATTCCCATTTCTTTGAGACTCCTGTTTTTTTCTCTGAAGTCACTCATGCACTGCTGCTTCCACTGAAGACCGATTTTAACAGGCTAAGTATCTAAAAGTTGAAGCATAGGATTTAAACCTGATAAAAGGAAGCCTGAACCTTATGAATTCATTTGGATAGTCAGAATGCCTTTCTGGAGAGGTAAGGTACGTGTCTGGTTCCAGGATACCTTTACCAAAGGTATGCTGCACTTTGGTGAAGGTAATGTATTCTTAGGGAGATGTAGTTTAACTCTTTAGTAAAGGTCAGGGGTGCTTTGGGCTAGTTAAAGTAGATGTGCATGTGTATCATTTTCACATGGTCTGCTCGATGTGGATGTTGGTGAGTTGGCATAGCAGGTAAAAGATCTAAGGTGGGGACCTGGGTTGCCTCTAAGTTGGTATAGGAACCAACAGAGCCACATAGTTGGGTGATGGACACAGGTTGGCATGAAAAGTATATCAGTTATGACAGAGGGGGAAGGGCCATAGACTGGCGGATTGAGGAGTTATGGAGGAGAGTGGATAGTGGAAAATGACTGGCATTAAGAATACGAGGGGTTATGAGGCTATGTAGAAAACATAGGCTAAAATGGGGAGTATGAGAGGATACGGAAAGGGCATAGAGGAGCAGAAACTGGCATAGAAGTTATAAGGGGTTATGGGGTAGATGGAGTGTAAAAGGTGGCATGCATGTGGCATGAGGATAGTGTTTGGAGGGAGGTGTTGGGAGTGTAGGTGGAGAGCCATTTTTGGCTTTATTCTTTTGACATTAATCTTTCCCACATTGCTGATTAGAGACAGGCCTCTGGTTCTCCCACATCCATACCTGGCAGCATTCCTTCATCGCAGATGTGACAGCTAAGGAGCTTACCACCCTGCAGTGAAAATCTAAAGATCTGTGCCTACCATTCCCTGGATGGATTTGCAGAGCTAGGAGGTATCCTGTCTCTGCTCTCCCAATCAGGGAGTGAAACTTCAGGCTCTTCTCTCCGTTACTCTTATTATAACAGCAAAAATCAATTGCTTAGACATTAGCTTGCAATTAAGACATGTTTCTGCAATAAGAGACAATGTTTAGTTTCACCCTAGATTTTTTAGGTTACCGCAGTATCCAAACCTTACTGATCAGATATTTATAATCTCAGATCTACATTGCGTGAGCTAATCTTTAGTTTCAGTAGTACCGGAGCACTGTACCTAACCTCTGATATTCTACTCGGGGTCAAATTCCAGGTGAGGATCCATGAGTCTTATCTGCCATTCGATAAATCAGGGATGACCTGGTTGTGGTCTCAACTCCATTTTCCTAAGTGCCTGTCATAACTTTTAATTCTGAGGTCTGTCAAAGTCTACTTAACTCAGCCTTGAATAAATTCAACTCAGCCTTCATAGGCTAGTGACCCACTGAAAGATTTGTTTCCATCATCTCTGTCTGAAAAAGAAAATATCTTATTTTTAAATTGTGTCTCTTAGTTTTAATGTATCTCACAAGAGGAAATATCCTCCTGCTCGCAACCTTTTTAAGTGTCCTCAAAATCTTGCATGTTTCAATAAGTTGCAAAAGGACTGGAACCTGCTAACATTATCCTATTGAAGAAGAGAGGAAGGCATGGATCATGAAATTACAGCCAGGACATTCTAACCTTGCAGGCATGGAAGATGTTGGAAAGAACTCTGAGGAACAGAATTTATTTGCATTTGGAGAAAGACAGACTAATCAGATTAATGCATTTAAGTGAAGAACATGTTTGACAAATTTGACAATTCATTTGATGTGGTCTACTTGGACCTTGCCAGGGTGAATGATAAGGTCCTTCACGATAGACCTGTCAATACAAAAGAGTCCATGGAATCCAAAGTTGGCTGAGAGGCAGGAAGCAGTGGGTGATGGTAGAGGGATATTTCTGTGACTGGAAGTCTGTTTCTAGTGGTGTAATGATATACATTAAAAATTCAGACTTAAATGTAGACATGCAATAAAGAAGTTCACGGATGACACAAAACCTGTGCAGAAGTAAGTCACGAGGAGGATATTTTTAAACTACAGGATGATATCTATGGTCCAGACCAGGTGGGCAGAGCAGTGACAAATGGAAATCAGCTCAGTAAAGTGTGAGGTAATGCTCTTAGGGAAAGCTAACAAGTTAGTGGTTGACACTATGAATGGTAGGACCCTGCTAAGTCCTGAAGATTAGAGAGGGACCTTGGTGTGCATATCCATAGATCCTTGAATGCAGCAGGACAGGTAGATAAAGTTGTGAAAAAGGCATTGGGATGCTTTGTATATTAACTGAGGTACAACATACAGTGCAGGAAGGTTGTGCTGGAACTGTATAAAATGCTGTCTCGGCCACAGCTGGAGTAACCCATGTAGTTCTGGCCAGCACATTATAGGAAGGCTGCGTTTGCACAGGAGATTTAGCAGGAATGGTGTCTGGATTGGAGAGTCTGAGCTATGAGAAAAGATTGAATAGGTTGGAGTTGTTTTTCTTGGAGCAGTGAAGGTTGAGAAAGGACCTGAAAACATGTATAAGGTAATGAAAGTGTCTAGATAGAGTGGACCTTCTCAATTAGTAGAAGTGTCAATACAGGTATTGGGCACAAAGGTAAGAGTCAGAAGTCTTGGAAAGTTGAGGGGAAATATTTTCACCAGAGGGTGGCAGGAGTCTAGAACTCACTGCCTGTAAGGATGGTTGAGTCAGAAATTCTTGTGATATTTAAGCAGCAGTTAGATATTGACTTGCATTACTGTGGCATCTGGAGGTATGTGTCAAGAGCTAGAAAATGAAATTTGTACAGTCAGATCTTCCTTCACTGGCATGGACACAGTAGGCTGAATGACCTCCTTCTGTGCTGTAAACATCTATGAGCCATTACTTATTCTTCTGAACTCTCTTATGGACCAGACCAAAACCCCTCAAAATATATTGAGAACAAAGTCTTGACCCTAACTTTTCTTATTTTAAAGATAAGTGTAAGGCATTGCATTCCAGATGCAATTCAATGTTCAAACTACTCAACTTTAAGCAAAACCCACTTCATATTTATACTACAGTCAAAACACAGACAAAATAAAAATTAAAAAAATTGACTTAATTGTAACACTGTCAAAATGCTTAACAAAATTATGTATATATTAACGACCTAAAATTAACTGTTCCAGTATAGTAACATTGTATAGACACACTCCTGGCAAAGGCAAATTCAGTAAAATAGATTATCTCACATGCCATTTTAGCATTGGGAAGAGAACCCCAGCTTTTAGCTGTAATCGAGAGACGAATAAGAGCTTCTATGTGAAGCTTCGAGAGCCCAGCAAGTGCTGAAAGCTAAAACTAAAAATCCTGGTTCTGTGGGAGATTGACCGCACACATTTAGGCTGCTTCTATTGTGCCAACTTAAAACAAAAACCCCAAGGTCTCACAAGCTGTTTACTTTGGTGGCTTTTGCCAGACCACTCCCACCTCTGTCTTGTCCATTTGTTTATGAAGAAAGGTTAAAATACACCTCTTAAAGCCACACATATAACAAGTATAGGCCCAATTTGCCCAACCTTTCTTCATAAGTCATTCATAACAGGAATCGTTTGAGTGAACCATCTTTGACCTGCATTTAATGTAGATATATTCCTTTTGTAATAAGGTAATTAAAACTGCCCATAGTACTCATGATGTCTCATTAAGGCCCTGTACGACTGCAATTAAACTTCCCTATTTTTACATTCCATTTCCCTAATAATAAATGCCGACAGTCCATTTGCCTTTGTAATCACTTACTGTACCTACAGGATGTCCGACCTGAGTTCTTGCCATTTAAGTGTCTCATAACACAGGGCCCTTCATCAAAGGTGACTTTGGACTTTCCTCCATTCCCTTGGTTAAATACCAGTGTTCAACATGTTTAATCTTATGTCTGGAAAAGAGTAATCAAAGGTCCACAAAACCAAAACTACCTTAGGGTAATTACACGAAGTAAAAAGTAACGAGTTTAGATTTCTGTTTTCATAAGCCCAGCCCTATTTCATGAAGTAGCCAAAGCTATGCGAATCTGAAACAAGGGATTAAGAGGGCAAAGAGAGGACATGAGATATGGCTGGCAAACATGGTTAAGGAAAATCCCAAAGCCTTTTATTCATATATAAAGAGCAAGAGGGTAACTAGAGAAAGAATTGGCCCACTTAAGGACAAAGAAGGAAAGTTATGCGCTGCGTCAGAGAAAATGGGTGACATTCTTAACGAGTATTTTGCATCGGTATTCACCAAGGAGAGGGACATGACAGATGTTGAGGTTAGGGATAGATGTTTGCTTACTCTAGGTCAAGTTTCCATAAGGAAGGAGGAAGTGTTGGGTATCCTCAAAGACATTAAGGTGGACAAGTTCCCAGGTCCAGATGGGATCTATTCCAGCGTGTTGAGGGAAGCAAGAGAGGAACTAGCGAGGGCTTTAATAGATATCTTTGCAGCATCCTTAGACACAGGTGAGGTCCCGGAGGACTGGTGACTTGCTAATGTTGTCCCATTGTTTAAGAAGGGCAGCAAGGATAATCCAGGTAATTATCGACCGGTGAGCCTGACATCAGTGGTAGGGAAGCTACTGGAGAAGATACTGAGGGATAGGATCTATTCCCATTTGGAAGAAAATGGGCTTATCAGTGATAGGCAACATGGTTTTGTGCAGGGAAGGTCATGTCTTACCAACTTAATAGAATTCTTTGAGGACGTGACAAAGTTGGTTGATGAGGGAAAAGCTGTAGATGTCATATACATGGACTTCATTAAGGCGTTTGATAAGGTTCCCCATGGCAGGCTCTCCATGATGAAAAGTGAAGTCACATGGGGTCCAGGGTGTGCTAGCTAGATGGATTAAAAAACTGGCGAGGTAACAGGAGACAGAGTACTAGTAGAAGGGAGTTTCTCAAATTGGAGACCTGTGACCAGTGGTGTTCCACAGGGATCTGTGCTGGGACCACTGTTGTTTATGATGTATGTAAATGATCTGGAGGAAGGTGTAGGTGGTCTGATCAGCAAGTTTGCAGATGATTGCACTAAGATTGGTGAAGTAGCATATAGTGAAGGGGACTGTCAGAGATTACAGCAGAATATAGATAGACTGGAGAGTTGGGCAGATAAATGGCAGATGGAGTTCAACCCGGGCAAATGCGAGGTGATGCATTTTAGACGATCAAATTCAAGGGCGAACTATACAGTAAATGGAAAAGTCTGAGGGAAAATTGACGAACAGAAAGATCTGGGTGTTCAGGTCCATTGTTCCCTCAAGGTGACAACGCAGGTCAATAGGGTGGTCAAGAAGGCATATGGCATGCTTTCCTTCATTGGACGGGATATTGAGTACAAGAGTTGGCAGGTCATGTTGCAGTTGTATAGGACTTTGGTTTGGCCACATTTGGAGTACTGTATACGGTTCTGGTCGCCACATTACAAAAAGGATGTGGATGCTTTGGAGAGGGTGCAGAGGAGGTTCACCTGGTATGGAGGGTGCTAGCTATGAAGAGAGGTTGAGTAGATTAGGATTATTTTCATTAGAAAGATGGAGATTGAGGGGGGACCTAATTGAGATCTACAAAATCATGAGGGGTATAGACAGGGTGGATAGCAAAAAGCTTTTTCCCAGAGTGGGGGACTCAATTACTAGGGGTCATGAGTTCAAAGTGAGAGGAGGAAAGTTTAAGGGAGATATGCTGGAAAGTTCTTTACACAGAGGGTGGTGGGTGCCTGGAACGTGTTGCCAGCGGAGGTGGTAGACGCAGACACGTTAGCATCTTTTAAGATATATTTGGACAGGTACAGGGATGGGCAGGGAGCAAATAATCACAGACCGTTAGAAAATAGATGACAGGTTAGACAGAGGATCTTGATCGGCGCAGGCTTGGAGGGCCGAAGGGCCTGTTCCTGTGCTGTAATTTTCTTTGTTCTTTGTTCTTTGTTCTATTTACTTATAGCACTGTGAGCAAATCTAGACACCACACCTTAAGAAGGATATATTGGTATTGGAGGGAGTACAGTATAGATTTACAAAAATGATGCCTGAATTTCAGAGGTTTAATTATGAGATCACATAATATAGTCCTGTTTCCTCTGGAATTTAGAAGGCCAAGAGCAGATCAAGTCTTTAAGATATTATCAGGAAAAGACAGGGAAGATAAAGATAAACTGTTTTCACTAGTTGGGGAATCTAGAACCGGGGGCATAGTCTGATTCGGGATAGACTGTTTTGGAGAGATGTGCTTCTGTGCACAAAGGGTGATAGATGTTTGGAACTCCTTCCACAATTGGCAGTCATTAATTTTAAATCAGAGATAGGTAATTTTTTTGTTAAGCAAAGGTATTAAGGGATATTGGCCAAACGCAGATATGTGGAGTTAGGCCACGGATTAGCCATGATCTCATTGAATGATGAAACAAATTTGAGGGGCCGAATGGTCTCCTCCTGTTCCTATTTTGTTACAAAAATCTGCTTAATGCGAATTTCTGCTTTTAAAAAAAACTAAGATGTTTTGCCTGATTGTTGTGCAATTGTGAAAAATATGGGCATTTAGGAGGGCGGGACAAACTTTGTAATACCAGTGTTTATGTGAAGTCTATTCACCTATTTAGTAGCAATCAATACTTTAGTGCAATTGATGATCTGTGCCTTTCATGCATACTTGCTGGAGACAGCTTTGTTCGAAGTTAAGATGGTATGACAGAAAATGCAGATCGTGTAGTGTTAATTTGCTTATTTAATGAATGGAAATTGAACAGGAAAATAAAGAGAAATGGAGAAATTTAGCCCAAAATAAAAAGTCAATTATTACTTTGTAAAGCTAGCAGCAATGTCTGCAGTTTTAACTTGTGCAGCTAAATGCAGAAGTATAGAAATTGCTGTCAGTGATTCCTTATTCATCTACAGGATGTGCTGTTGAAGTCCTCAAAGATGGAAATCAAATAGAAGTCACCAGATTAATGTGAATTTTCATTTCCATGCTTTGTTTTTCACTGGAAGAGCTCTTGAGAAGTTAAGTTTTGTTGAATGAGGAATAACTGGTATTTTAACAATGTACTATGTCTTATTTGCGCTGAACAATCTCTATGGCCTTTAAAAAGTAATGTTGTAATTGTGGAATTCAAATTGCTCCATTCCGCCATACAAATCTAATACACTTTTAAATTATAAGTTATTTTTGCGAGCATGTTTATGATAATTGAACTTCTTTGTTGATCCCTTGTGTCTGTTCCAAATCTCTAACATTTTATAAAAATGTAAAAAATGAATGACAAATCCTGCTTGATGTTTCCTCACTCTTTTGTTAAAAGTCTTCAATATTGATTGGATCTTTAATTGGCTTGATCACATCACTTTTTGTGGATGTCAGAGATCTTCTATAGCAGCTGCCAGATTGAAATGAATGACTAAAGAAGTTAAATCTGTGCCCAGAGCTCATTAAATCTTTGTTAGGCAATTTTCGTCGAGATCAGTGGCAAATGCCATTACTTTGTCACTGGCTATAAAATTTAGGCCTTTGACTACGTATAAATGTTCCCAGGTTATTTGATTCCAAACTCATGCTCATAACTTAATATTAATTGACTGTCAAACTAGGTTCAGTAAAAGCACTCTGACTTTTGCAGTCAGCACCTTTTGGATCCAGTACCTTACTCAGAGACCTGAGGACATATTCTCAGGTCGCAACTCACTGCAAAACTGTCGGAGGCCTATGTTGTCAAAAATGCCATCTTCTGGATGAAATGTTAAATTAAACCTCTGTCTTAACTCTCAAGTGGATATAAAAATTCTCAGGCATATTTGAGGAAGAGTAGGCAATTTGTCGTGGTGCCTTGGCCAAACTTTATCACTGAAGAAAAGATTCCAACCTGATTTTGGACCCTATCTCATCTATTTCATATTTTCGAAATGCATACACCAATGCTCTGTGACGAGCTTCTCTTGCATCTTGTGGTTTAACAGTTGCCTTGAGTTTGTTAAATATGATCCATTTATTCAGTTAATGACAACAACTAAAACACTGCTTCGGAAGCTTTTGCTCTCTTTTGAGCAGCCATTAGCAGGTCAACAGAGCAATAAGTTCTCTTTGATCGCAATAATGAACCTCTTGAGCCCTGATTACTTATTAACTCATGCAGGCTTTAACATTAAATTACTGACTTAGTCTTGATGTGTTATTGATAGAAAATTTCCCATGCAATTTTGCAATTTCGCTACTGACAAAAACATTTCTTTTTCTCTGCAGTAGAGAAAGCACCACACTAATAGTGGGATTCTTTTTATCCTCAAGAATGGAAGACTCTGTAATTTGAAATTGGTAAAATTACAAGCCATTTGTAAAAGGAAACCATGCAATTGTGATGGAGCAGATTTTCAGTTAACTGCTGAGAATTCACCTTATATTGATGGGCTATTCCTCCATATAGCAAAAATAACATATTTTAAATCCACTCCATTTTAGAACGCCTAGTCAAGCATTCTTCTTATATTTAAAAATAGACAGAAATTGCTGAAAAAATGCTCAGTGGGTCTGACAGTATTTGTGGAAGGAGAAAGAGCAATGAATTTTAACCAGCTAAGTGCCGATTTCTGGAGGTTTCATGGAGGATTTTTTTCCTTGTGAGTTCTCATGCAGTTTTCCACTGCGCACCTCATTGCCTCCATGGTGCCATTCTCACTGTTTTGTGTTCAACAGCTTGCTGGTGCTGGGACCTTCTAGTCATAATTAAAACTCATCTTGACACTCTGTCACACTCTGTCTGCCTGGTCTGAAGTAGCCATTCAGATCAGTTCAATGTCTAGAGCAAAGCACAGCACACATGCCGTCCCCTCAAACTACTACCTCTTCTTACACTCTCTGGTTCTTCCTCGTTCACTTAGGGCAATTCACCACTTTTGTAAGTGAAGAAGGAATAGACGATGACTGACCATAGTTGCCGTTGATTGTTCATTGCTGCCAAACATGACAAGCTGCTGGGTTCTCTGTCATCACTAAAAGGCTAGGCAGTGACGCTATGAATATCCAAGTAGGCGCAATGTCAGTGAGTGCTAAGAAAGCAAGCTAACTGCTTTGAGATGCATACTGTCCCTGCGTGCAACCCACTCTCACATTGCAACGTAAGGATTGCAACAATACCAATTTCCATGGACAGAAGTTGCAGATGGTGACTAACCCTGTGGGGTTGGGGATGCTGCTGGAGATGCGTATCTAGAGAAGGTACAGGCAGATACCCATTCAGCCTTACTTGTCAGGAATTGTTGCCATCTAAATTCTATCTATTGACTGGCACACTAGTGAACTCCTCATAAATGAGGAGACATCAGGTAATATTTAAAATAAAACAAAGAACTGCGGAAACAAATCTGAAACAAATGAAGACGGAAATTGCAGGAGAAACTTAGAAGGTCTGGCAGAATTTGTGGAGGAAAAAAGTGTTAACATTTCAAGTCCAGTGGCCCTTCATGCGAATAGTTCTGAAATTAGGTCTGAACTGTTCTGAAGAAGGGTCACAGGACTCAAAACTTTAACCCTTTTTGCTCTTCACAGGCGCTGCCAGACCTGCTGAGTTCCTCCAGCAATTTCTGTTTTTGTTTTTCAAGTTATAATTAATGGACGCAAAATGACCCCTCATCACTCATGGGCAAGATTCTCTTCTCTCCATTAAAACCTTGGGCAGAAAATTTGCTTTTTGTTTTCTCAACTTCGAGAATCTCATTTTGCTGATCTCTCACATTTTCCCAACCGACTCACCATTGCCCACATGATTTAGGTGCTTGAGAGATTCTACCCAGAGTTACCGTCTGAAGTAGATGGCCTTTCTAATTATATTGAAAATTCACTTTAGATTAAGCCATAAAGCCTTTTCAGCATCGTAATGTGGCTTCATTTTAGTTATGCAAATGGTGAATGTTGATTTAGTCATTGTTGAAAATGTCTTCATTCTATATTATATGATATAACCTTTCACAAAGCAGATAAATGTTACCAAAATCTTTACAACAAAAATATTTGATTTATTTGTGAGGTTCTCCAGAAAATTCAATTCATTCTACCTGGTATCAAGTATAAGGCTGAAAGTACTGGATGTTGCAAGGCTTAGGGCCATGAACAGCAATTTTTCCATAGTACTGAAATCATGCTGTAGAGTTAGTATCTTTAATCATTTTTTTTACAGTACAGCCACGTTCCGGTATCTGTCTGAAAATATGGAATATTGCCCAGAATATTTTTCTTCAGAAAAAACAGGACCAATTCAATACATCCTCTCTATCATCCGCAAAATAGTGAAAGGTAATATTGGCAGTGCTATCAGGCAGCCTTACTCCACAGTAATATACTCATTGATGTTTGGATCAGTTTGGATTCTGCAAAGGCCTCAGGACTTCTGACTTTACATACACCTTTGAGAAAGAACTGAGATGAGGTGAGAATGACTGTCATCACCGTCAAGGCAGCATTTGACCCAGTTTTGCATCAAGGATCCCGAGCAAAATTCTAGTCAATGTGAATCAGCGGAAAAACATCTCCACTGTCTGGAATGATACAAATCATAAAGGAAGATGGTTGTGCTTATTGGATGCCAACCATCTCCACTTAACTGCATTAATTCTTTCGAGTAGTAGCCTAGGCTCAACCGTATGCTTCACTAATGACCTAGCCCCCAACATTAACACCAGAAGTGAGAATATTTGCTAATAATTGCATAGCGTTCAGTACTGTTATATGCAGTTGGTCAGCTACTGTAGCACTCTATATCCACGTGTAACCACAGTTAAACAATGTTTGAACTAGGTGTGAACAGTGGTAACTGACTTCACAGCACAGCCAGGACAGGCAACAACCATTTCTGACAAGAGAGATGTAACCATCACCTGACATCCAACAGAATTGCCTTTACCCAACCCTATCCCCACCCTGAAATCAGAATTCTGAAACCTAACTGGACTAGCAGGCATGCTGTTACAATTAATTCCTGATTACTACCAGTAAGGACTTTTAGGAGGCAATTTCCTCAATGTACCTTTCTAGTAAAGGTCACAGGGACTGTTAGGAGGGAAATAATGAACTAGTAAATACTAATTTTTCTTCCTTTATGTATTAAAGTTTAGTTTTCTAAACAGTGCACCCCAGTACTGCTGTTCAAATGCCAAACTGGAGAATCAGCTGTAAATATTCATTTAGTGAGAAACAATGTCATCTAGTGCCGGTAAATAAGCTTTTATTCAGTTGTTGACTGCAACTCATAAATTACCATTGGAGCTAACAATAGTAACAAGAATAACATTTTAAAGCAAATGTGCACTATTCAGCTTCTTACTATCAATTTCCTTTCAAATAGTAATTTCTCAGAATTATCCATTAAATTTCAGATGAAAAGGTTGCTCATCCTTGGATATGTAATTTTTCAAGTTATTAATTTTGCTGGATGAAGCAATCCAAAGTTTGTAAATAAATCTTTAGATGTCCTAAGAATTCAACCCAGAAACCTTTAACTTGCATCCAAGCAAATTGTACAAACATTTCATATCAAACATTTGATTTACTTATTATAATCTCACCTGGCTAAAAACAATAAAGTAATAAAAGACTTGCTCAATTGTGATACCTGCTCAGTTCATTTGTTCTTTATGACTTGCATATCCAGCAAATTTACCCTGAATCTCATCAAAGAACTTAAATTATCAATTGCTGAAATTTAATTTTGAAATCTATTTCTCAGATCTGTACCTATTTATTGTGTTGCAGTTTTACCTACGGAGCTTTTGCATTGCAGACTAAGCAGAAATTTTATTTATGATGCAGTCTTATGTTGAAATAAGGTAGATTAGCTAATAAATAGATGATGGTGGTAAAATGTTTTCAGGCTATGTTCAGGAGTGAGTCAAGAAAGATTTTTTTATTCTTCATCTCATAGATCTCAGAAGACCAAGATTAATCTTTCACACAACACTGTTTCCACGGATGGTGGGCCCACGTCCTCAAACATTTGGGCAGTTACTCCTGATTTGAGTTTAAGCTCCCAAATGGACTAACAATTCAGAACTATATTTAGCTTGAACCCCAGTCAAAGCTATTCCTTTTCATTTTAGGCAAGAGCAGGTCGAGCATCTGTTTTTTCTCGGCAATAAAAATGTTGAAAAATATCTTTGAGTTCTAGTGCATAATCTGGATGTACTTAAAATGCAATTTTGAGCAATAGCTGAAATTTGAGCTACCCAGTTAATTTTTTCACACATGACTTGCTCATTCTTTAGTAATGCTCAAAATTCAGCCAGTAATAGACATGATTCATAAAGTGAACTTTTTCATTAATGGTCATTTTAAAGCTTTTACTTGATGCAGTGGCAACATAAATTCATCCACCAAAAAGACTTAGTTCATTAAAGATAGGAACAGAAATACATCATTCAATCCATTGAATCTACTGCACCATTTAATGTGATCAATGCTGATCAATATCTTTAGTTCCATTTCCATGAATTTTGCTCATAGCTCTTGATTAAAAATCTGTCTAACTCAACTTTGAAAATACTTACAACCCAGCTTGAAAAGCCGTGTATGGTAGAGAATTCTACAGATTCATAACATTTCACGAGAAGAAATTCTTCCTCATCTCTGTCAGAAATTTCAACAAATAAGTTATACCATCTAGTCGTAGACTGTTTCAAAAAGGGTTACAACCTCTTTACATTCTACCCTGTCAAGACCCCTAAATATCTGTGCTGTTTTAATAAGGCCTCTTCTCATTTATTTAAACTCCAATGAGTGCAGGCCCAACGTACTCAACCATTTCTCATAAGAAAATCCCTCCATGCCTTGGTTTTCTAAGTGAGGTCAGACAATGGCTTGTATAGTTTTGACAAGACTTCTCTTTTTATGTACTCCATTCAATTTGAAGTAAAGGCAAATACTCCACTTGTTTTCCTAATTACCAGCTTTTTGAGATTTATGCCAAGAACCCCGAATCCAACAGTGCTGCAGTTTTCTGCAGAGTCTGTCCATTTAAATAATACTCTTCTGTTCCTTTCCTGTTGCTGAAGTGCATAACTTCACATATATCCACATTATATTTCATCTAACATGTTTTTGCCAGTCTGTATCCCTCTACAGACTCATTGTGTCATCCACACTACTTGCTTTTCCACCTACTTTGGGTCATATCTGTTGTTGGTCATAGCATATCTATTCCCTCATTCAGGCCATGAAATAGATATTGCAAAGAATTGTGACCGTTTGGCACTGCACTAGTTCTAAGTTGCTGTCCTGAAAATGGTCCCCTTGTTCCAATTGTCTTTTGTAGTTGGACAATTCTCTGTCCACCCAACACCACAGAGCCTTATCAAATAGCCAAATATGTCTTACCTTATCAGATACCTTCTGGAAATCCAAATATATTGCATCAACTAGTTCCCCTTTATCTATGCTGCTAGTTACGTCCTCAAAGAAGTCTGTTAAATTTGTCAGGGGTTATTTTCCCTTCATGAAACCAAAATCTGAGATTTCTTGGAAGATTACTACTAATGCAGCCATTATCTATTTAGCTGCTTCCGTTAAAATCCTAAGATGCAACCCAACCTGTCCAAGGCCCTTATTGGATTTAGCCCCAATAGTCTGTCTTGTACCTAATTCTTTAATGACCGTTATGATGTTTATTTGCACCATCTCCTTCAGGCCCTTGATTATTTCACATTTTGGAAATGATATTAATGTATTTAGCTATTGAACCTGATTTAAAAGGTATTTATTCAAGACCACAAAACAACAGGAAATAGTAATAGGAATACACCATTCAGCACCTCAAGCCTGCTCTGCCATTCAATAGGATTATGGCTGATCCGACATTCTTTACATCCACTTTCCTGCCCTTTCCCCAGAATCGTCTATTTCCCCACTGATCAAGAATCAATCTATCTCAGCCTTAAACATACAGCAAGGACTCTGACCCCACAGCTCCCTGTGGCAAAGAGTTCTAAAGACTCTCAATCCTGTGGGAGAAGAAATTCTTCCTCATCTTAGTCTTAAATTAGCACCTTTTTATTCTGAGATTATGGTCTCCTTCACTGGTGCATGAGGGAAAACATCTTCTGAGCATAAACCCATTTACCCTGTTAAGCCCTTTAAAAATCCTGTATGTTTAAATGAGATCACCCCTCATTCTTCTAAACTCCAGTGAGGAGAGTCCCAAACTGATTTGCCTTTTCTCGTAAGGCACTTCCTCCATACGAGGGATCAATCTAGTGCACTGACTCTGAACTGCCTCCAATGAAATATCTTTCCCTAAATAAGGGGACTAAAACTGATCATAGTACTCCAGATGTGGTCATACCAGAACATTGAACATTTGCAGTAAAACTTCCCTACTCTTATACTGCAGACTCCTTGAAATAAAGACCAGTATTCCATTAGCCTTCCTGATTACCTGCTAAACCCATGTGCTAGCTGTCGGTGTTCCATGCACAAATAACCTCCCTTTGTGTTGCAGCCTTCTGCATTTTTTTCTCTGTTTCAATAATATTTTGCTCTTTAATTCTCCCTTCCAAAATGAACAATTTCACATTATTTTCCATTTGCTAACTTCTTGCTCGTTTACTTACCATTTTTTTTTGTCTGTAAGCATTTGTTTTCTCTGTCACAACTTGCCTTTCCACCTATTTCATTGACTTGGAGACAATGAGGACTGCAGATGCTGGAAGCTAGAGTCTGTCGGCGTGAGGCTGGAAAAGCACAGCAGGTCAGACAGCAACTAAGGAACAGGTAAGTCAACATTTTGTGCTGAAACCTTTTGTCAGGAACTCTTCCTGATGAAGGGTTTCGGCCAGAAATGTTGACTTACCTGCTCTTCAGATGCTGTCTGACCTGCTGTGCTTTTCCAGCCTCACACCTATTTTAGTGTTGTCTGGCTACGCTTATTTCTTCCAACTCTTTAAGATATACTGTAAACAGTTGCAGTCACAGCACTGATCATTGTAGACCCCCACGGGTCACAGGTTGCTAACCTGCTTTTGTTTTCTGAATCACATGCAACAGGTCCTAATTTTTATTTTGCTATTTAATCAGGGCTGTATATACTAGTATTCTTAAATTTGATATTGTCAAACAAAAAAAAACTTTGTGTGTCAATTGAATTAGTATTAGATTTAATGCCTTGCATAATCCCTGTAGCTTTATTCTTATACGAATGGATTCTGTGGAGGTGCAGTTTAATGATGATTGATTTTCTTGTCATTTTTGTGAATTGCCATTGTACCACTATAAGAAAAGAATAAGATTGTTCATGTTGTGCATTTTTCTCCATTTTTTGCTATTTTCTCTTTTGACTCATTGTCATTCAGTTCAACATAATTGTGTTTTATTTTTCTCCACTTTCTTGTCATATTTGATGCTTTTATTTGCTTTTCCTTTGATCAGTTCTCTTCACAATGCTAGCTCAGAGCAGCATATGCTTCATTGTCATGTTCACCACTTTGGTGTCAATCTGACAGAGTAGAGTGAATTACTAGCCTTTGTAAAATTTGCCTGAAATGAATTTATTTCAAAATCAGTGGAAATTAGAATCAGGCAAGTGATATGCTCTGCCAGTTTATCACCCAGTAGGGAAGATGAAAATGACTCCAGTTGTTTCAATATTATGATATTAAGATCAAAATGAAACTAAAAGTACTAAACATGACATTTTCAAGGCATTCCAAATATTACATGTTAAATTTATTTTAATACTCAGACTCAAAATTTCTAATTCATGTCCCACCTTTAGACATTCTCTTTTATTTTCTCAGCCAAATACAGAGATAAAGATGGATTGACATGGACTTTTCAGGAGAACAGATTGTGTCTACAATCAGGTTTAATAACATAGACATATGGGAACAATACAGGCAGTTCATTTTGTTGGGTCTGCTCCATCATTCAGTCAAATCATGATTGATCATCTACTTGAATATCGCTTGGTCATGGCATCCCCTTATTCTTTGATGTCATTAGTCTCCAGAAATATATTGATTATTAAATTTACTTCTCTGAGGGAAGTAGTTGTTCCTCAGATGAATCTTAAATGGCCCGCCCCTTATCATGAGACTCACTAGCTACGGGATCACCTTATCTATATCCATCTGTCATGCTGTATAAGTACTTTGCAAGTTTCAACGAGATCACCCTTCATTCTTTGAAACGTGAGGGAATACCAACCCAGTCTTCAGTCTGTGCTAGTGTATTTTCTCCAATGCCAGGTGTTCTGATTTTATTTACTAATTTCCTGTGTGGTACCTTATGAAAGGCCTTCTGAAAATCTAAATGCACCATATTCACTGGTTCCCTTTATCAATGCGACAAGTAATATCCTGAAAAGGTTTCCAATAAGTTTATCAAAAATGATTTTCCTTTTGTAAATCCATGATGATTCTGCCCACTTTCAGTATGATTTTCTAAATATCCTGTTATCCTATCCTTAATAATAGATTCTAATAGTTTCCCTCCTATTGACATCAAATTAACAGGTTGTCGCTCTCCATTCTTCTGCTTCTTCCCTTCCTAAATAGTGGGTTTACATTATTCCAGTCTGTAGGAACACATTTTTTTTTAGATTTTTTCCAAATAATCACCAATACATGCACTATCTCTCTCGCCACATCTTTGACAATCTGGGATGTTATGATTAGTCCAGGAATTTGTTGACCTTCATTTCAGTCAACCTTTTAAATACTACTTGTTTACTTATACGAGTTTCTTGTAGTTCCTCAGTTTCACAAGTTCTTTGTCTCTGGTACATCTAGGAGAATTTATGCATCTTCTTTCATGAGAGTACAAATAAAGTGACTTTAGCTTCCCAAATATTTTCCTGTCCTCCACTGTAATTTCTTTCATCCCTCCCTATAATGGATGCACATTTATCATTGTTAATCTTTTTGTTTTCACATACCTAAAGACAATTTTACAGTCAGCCTTTATGGTTCTGTCAATTTTCATTCATCTTCTCATTTGTTTTCTGAATCAGTTTTTCAGTGCTCCATTACTGGCTCGTAAGTTGCTCCCGATCCTCAGGCTTACCAGTTTTTCAAGTTTCCCTGTAAACTGCTCAATTTGATCTAATGCAGTCTTTAACTTCTTATGTTTGTCACATGTCATTTACTTTTCAAATTGGCTAGTGATTCCTTAGAGGAATTTTTTTTTGTAGATCATGTAGCATTTCTTTAAATATTAGCCATTACCTATCAAAACTCACACTAGATTTTCCCAATCTACCACATCCAACCTGTCCCTCATACCTTCATAATTTTCTTTCATCAGAGTTAACATCCTAATTTCAGAAATAATTGATTCACATTTCTCATTATGAATTTCTCATTACACAACTCTAAATCAAAAATAGACTGATCTTTCATTGGCTCCTCAATGTACTGCACAAGAACCCAATTCCAGGAATTCATCCTCCAACTGCATTAGTACAGATGAGGTTTGCCAAGCCAATATGTAAATTAAAGTCGCCTATTATTATATTGTGCTCAGTACATGCATCTCTAATTTCTTGATTTATACTATTCCCAATATTTCAGATACAATTTGGTGCCCTATAAACAGTCCCACCATTTTTTGCTGCCTCTTGCTTTTTCTTAGCTGTACCCAAAATGATTCTATATCTTCATCCTTTGATCTAAGACCCTCTCTAATTAATATACCCATCTTGATGCCAATGAAAAGAGCAGCCCTACCTTGTATTATCTCTTGTCAATCCTTCCCAAATGCTAAAAATCCTCCAGTGTTTATTTCCCACTCCTGGTCATCCTGTAGGCACATCTCCTCAATGGCAATTAAGTCACACAAATTTACCTCAATTTGTGCACTCAAATCATCAACCTTTTTCTAAATGCTACATGCATTGAGACAATGCACCTTTAATTCTGCATTTTAACAGTATTTTCTATTCTGATGCTGTTTGATGCTTTCATATACTTTGTCTGTCTTGCACCACAGAATGTAGTGACGGAGTTCTCCCATGTTGTACAAACAGACATACAGCCAAAATCCAAACCAGGCACACAACTACCAATTATAGCCTAGATCACTTCAGCTCTGAAATTTTGTACCTTAGGCTCATTCCAACTTACCGCAAGGGACACCAGACACATCAGTCAAACTAAATATGCAACTAATTGAAGCCTTGCTTTCTAGAGCTTATAGCTTCCATCACTTTTCTTATGGTTCATGACCAGCTTCAGGATCACAGTGATGCATGCATGTACACAGCACATGCACATTAAGGAGGAACAGAAACTCACAGTAGTATCCGATTCCCATGAAACATTCATGATGTTACTTTTAAGTGCATCCACAATTACCTTTCTTCCCTGAAACAGACTGACCCCCACCATCACTGGTTGTGGTTGCACTGAGTGTAAAGGTAGAGGTTATTTTTGTGGGAGGACAATCATCTCACTCCCAGGACAACACTGCAGAAGTTCCTCAGGGTACTGTCCAAGGTCCCACCATATACCCATTTCCTTAGTAACCTGCCCTTGACATTAAGGTTGGAACTGTGGATATTTGACACTGATTGCAAAATGTTCAACACCATTTGCAACAATTTGGCTTTGAAGCAGCCCATTCCAAGTGCAGCAAGACTAGAAAAACATTCAAGCAAGGCCAGTTAATTGGCAAGCAACATTTATGCCATAGAAATGCTAGGCACTGACCGTTTGCAGCAACAGAGTATCTAACTATACCCCTTGACAAGAGCATTGTGAACATCCTGGATGATTACTACTGAATAACTGAACAACCTCAATCGTACTGTCTGTACTAGAGTAGAGCGGAGGCTAGGAACTCTGCAGCAAGTAACTTATGTCTTAACTCCTCCAAAATCTACGAAGTCTCTGTGCCTTAAAAGTACCAAGGCAGCAAATCTGCGGGGACACCATCACCACACCACCATCACCCTGATTTGGAACTATAGCACTGCTCTTTCACTGTTTCTGGGTCAAAATGCCAAGTTCACTGGCTAAGTGTGCTATCAGTTTATCTACATTTGAAGAACTTCATAATTCAAGAAGGTGCCTTCCCTCCATTCCTCAAGAGAAATTAGGAGTAATCAATAAATGCTGGTTTATGGAGTGATGCCCACATCTTGTGAACCAATGAGAAGAAAACCATCCCACACCACCAATACCCTGCTATTAAACTGGAAAGAAATTTACAAACAAAAATAAAATTT
Organism: Stegostoma tigrinum; assembly: GCF_030684315.1. Lineage (NCBI taxonomy): Eukaryota > Metazoa > Chordata > Chondrichthyes > Orectolobiformes > Stegostomatidae > Stegostoma > Stegostoma tigrinum. The sequence continues at coordinate 36,544,760 of NC_081371.1, forward strand.
GCTGGAGAAACCCAGCAGGGCTGGCAGCATTTTTGGAGAGAAAGCAAAGTTTTACGTTTGAAGTCCAGTAACCCTCTTCAGAATATGAGATACCATTCTCAAGAAGAGTGACTGGACTCAAAAGATTGACTCTGTTTTCTTTCCACAGATGCTACTAGACCTAGTGAGTTTATGTTTAAATAATTTACTGGAATTCTATGAAGACATTATGAGAACAGTGGACAATGTGGATTCAGTAGATGTGGTTTATCTAGATTTCCAAAGGGCATTCAACAATGTGCTGCACAAAAGGCTGCTGCATAAAGTAAGGGTGCATGGTGTTACAGACAATGTATTAGCATGGATAGAGGATTGGTTAACTAACAGGAAGCAAAGATTGAAGATAAATGACCACTTTTCTGGTTGATGATCAGTGACTAATGGTGTGCCTCAGGGATCAGTGTTGGAACCACAACTCTACAATTTGCTTAGATGATTTGGAGTTGGGACCACATGTAGCATGTCAAATTTTGTGGATGACACTAAGACGAGTGGTAGGGCAAAGTGTGCACAGGACTCTGAAAGTTTGCAGAGGGAAACAGATAGACCTTTGCCCATTCACTTAAACTGTCAAGTGGAGTACAGTGTTGATAAATGTGAAGTCATCCATTTTGGTTGGAATAGCAGCAAAAGGGACTATTATTCGAACGGTATAAAGTTACATAATGCTGCTGTGAAGAGTAATCTGGGTGTCCTTGTGCATATGTCACAGAAGGTTAGTTTGCAGGTGCAACAGGGAATTAAGAAAGCAAATGGAATTTTGTCCTTCATTGCTACAGGGAATTGAGTTTAAAAACACCAACCCCACCACACCCGGCACCTTCCGCTGCAACCGCAGGAAATGCTACACTTGTCCCCACACCTCCTCCCTCACCCCCATCCCAGGCCCCAAGATGACATTCCACATCAAGCAGAGGTTCACCTGCACATCTGCCAATGTGGTATACTGCATCCACTGTACCCGGTGCGGCTTCCTCTACATTGGGGAAACCAAGTGGAGGCTTGGGCACCGCTTTGCAGAACACCTCCGCTCAGTTCGCAACAAACAACTGCACCTCCCAGTCGCAAACCATTTCCACTCCCCCTCCCATTCTCTTGATGACATGTCCATCATGGGCCTCCTGCACTGCCACAATGATGCCACCCGAAGGTTGCAGGAACAGCAACTCATATTCCGCCTGGGAACCCTGCAGCCATATGGTATCAATGTGGACTTCACCAGTTTCAAAATCTCCCCTTCCCCTACTGCATCCCTCAACCAGCCCAGTTCGTCCCCTCCCCCCACTGCACCACACAACCAGCCCAGCTCTTCCGCCCCACCCACTGCATCCCAAAACCAGTCCAACCTGTCTCTGCCTCCCTAACCGGTTCTTCCTCTCACCCATCCCTTCCTCCCACCCCAAGCCGCACCCCCCGCTACCTACTAACCTCATCCCACCTCCTTGACCTGTCCGTCTTCCCTGGACTGACCTATCCCCTCCCTACCTCCCCACCTACACTCTCTCCACCTATCTTCTTTACTCTCCATCTTCGGTCCGCCTCCCCCTCTCTCCCTATTTATTCCAGTTCCCTCCCCCCATCCCCCTCTCTGATGAAGGGTCTAGGCCCAAAACGTCAGCTTTTGTGCTCCTGAGATGCTGCTTGGCCTGCTGTGTTCATCCAGCCTCACATTTTATTATCTTGGAATCTCCAGCATCTGCAGTTCCCATTATCTCTTAAAAACAGTGTGCTTATGTTATAGCAGTAAAGGGTGATGGTGAGGCCACATTTGTTATGTACTGGTTTGGTCTCCTTGCTTAAGAAGGGATGTACTGGCACTGGAGGGGTTGCGGAAGGAGAACCACAAGGCTGATTCCGGAGATCAGAGAGTTGGTCTAGGAGATGAGACTTGAGTAGACTGGGATTATATTCATTGGAATTTAGAAGAATGAGGGGATATCTTATAGTAACATACGAAAATTATGAAGGGAATAGATAAGGTAGAAGCAGGGAGGATGTTTCCACTTGTGGACGAAACTAGAACAGGACGGCTTGGTTCAAAATCAGGGGGAGCAGATTTAGGACTGAATTGAAGAGGAACTTCTTCACCCAAAGGATTGTGAATATGTAGAATTTTCTGTCCAGTGAAGTAGTTGAGGCTTCTTCATTGAATGTTTTTAAAGTTAAGATAGATAATTTTTTGAACAGTAAAGGAATCTAAGGTCACAACCTAGGAGGGTGGGTAGGTGGTGTTGAGGCCATGACAAGATCAGCCATGATTAATCCTGCTCCCGGTTCTTATGTTCCCTATCAGTTCTGTTTTTTTTAAGATCTCTAATAATCATTGGTTCTTTGTTTTATTGAGGAAGTGTAAAATGTTGGTTATTAAACCAAAGCATTTTCTTTTGCACCCCTAGCTCACTGTAACTCTAGTTGTCTCTGCAACATGTATGTGTGTTTCCTAAGTGCAGGTGTAATGAGGTACATGCAATGAAATTATCATTGACATTTCAGTGGGGATTCAGTTCCCATGTCAGTCAGAAAACTCATGCTTCATCATGTTGAGATCCAATACTCACTCATCTCAATCCACATGGAAAGTAGAACCATGACTTCAACTGGGACAACACCAAGATCCTGCGACAAGCTAGGCAGAGACAAGCATGAGAATTCCTGGAAGCATGGCACTCCACGAAGCATGCCATTAATAAACACATTGAACTCAATCCCATTAATATTCCACTATGAAGGAAAACTGGAAGTGAGGCAGTCCATCTCAATGGACCCCAGAGTTTAAAAACCAGATGGGAAAACACACCAAAGCTTCATCGAAGACTGCACTGAGGATGTTACCAAGCACGGTAACGAAACATCTGCAAAACAACAAACCAGCTTAGCAAGCCAACCAACCTCAACACCCAAGCTACAGATCTGCTCCAAAACTTTACAATGAGAAACATCACAACTGTAACGATTCATGTCATTCAACACCACTCATGTCCTTTTCTAATTGATGTAGATGTGATACACTGCAGATTGAAAGGGTGATAGTCACCATTAGCACCAACCAATGCTTGGAGTGAAGATCAAACAAAAAAGTAAGCATAGAAATTAAAGTTTCAACTACAATCAGAAGACCACTCGTATTGCATTTCTGCTCAAAAAGATGTATGCATATTAAAAAAGAGTCAAAAATACCTACTTTTGAACTCAGCAGCAAAGCCATTTTTATGTTTTGTGTTTGTACTGAATTGTGAAAGTTCATTTTATGAGTACTGAAGTATTATTTTGGAATAACCCCAGATGACCGGCTGAAAAGGAGCCATTGTTGAAAATCTGCTAAAAGTTATTTTCAGAAATCACATGGAAAATTCAAGTATTAAGTATCATTTTTGATTAGAGAGGTAAACACATGGCATTATGCAAAAATGCACCTTTGCACCATGTAATTGTAACCTTTCATTAAAAACCTCTTTTTAAAAAATGAATTTTAATCCATGTCTTGGGAATGATTTGATGTTCAACAGATAATTGCAGTATAATTTTTATGAAGTGTCACATCTATTATTATTACTTTCAAATGTAAACTGTATTTCAATAGGTGATTATGTGCATTTCTATCAAAAAAAGGCACAACTATTGTTCTGTGTTTATGAGAAATCTTGAATTGATGCCAGTTTCATTGGAACTGAAAAGAGAACAAATTGAGTGAACGTCATTTCTTGGATGTGCTGTACTCCAAGCACACATTTCAGGGCAATATTGTTAAAGGTTGGGAGCTCTGGGACTACTCACCTCATCTGAATGCATAATTCTGGTATGAAAATAAACGAAAAATCATTTTCCTTTAAAAAAATCAAACGTCTAAAATTCGAGTTGCTCATTCATTTTGGTAGAAGTGCAGGGAAAATACGGGAATATTGCCAGTAGGTAAAGGTAAAAAGGTAGCCCCAGTCTTTTATTGCGGCTGCTCAGAGCTTAGTGGCTATTTGGATTGATAGTTTGTTTCCATTTGGAAATCTCATGTTTTGCAAGTATTTAAAATTTTCTAAACAAAATACTGTGATGCACATTGCCACCACAAAAATAAAACATTGTCCAATATAGTATACCTGCATTTCTCAACTCCCTATCATTGCCCTAAACTAACAGAGACAAGTAAACCATAATCTACAAATATTACTTTTTTGATGTAATCAGAATTTATATCTTTAAATTATCTCCTGAATAAAATTTCTGTCATGCCAATTTCAGTAAAATGATAAAAATACGCATACAGTACTTTAAAGGGCATTGCCTTAGCTTGACACCTTAAAGAATACAGTGTAATGGAAAGAAATGATTGTTGTTGGGGTTGAGGTATACTTTGGATACCTTTTACTTAGAAGTTACATTAATTCCAGCCCTACAACCATCCAAGGACACTGTCTTCCACCAACTTTGATGTTTCCTGATTTCCCACTTTTCTTGCACACCATCAGTTGTTCCTTCCACTGCTAGAGCCCTGCCCTATAATACCCTGCACCCAACTCTGACCCTTTCTTTTATGATCAACCTTGAAGCCTTTCTCTGCCCTAATGTCTTGATCAAATTATGCTCTGTGTTGTGTTTAGATGTCTCATTACATTAAGGTGAGAAATAAATGCAGGTTGTTGTTAACATTGTGTTTGGATATGAATGAAGTCTTGCCAAGCATTTCTTATGAAGAAACTGCTCCTCTTTCTTTCCAGAATGAAAATGTACTCACAAATTGAGTAAGTAATTGAGTAAACAGTGGTGAACTCATCAAAGTGGCCGTTATTGGGAGTAAACATCGCTAAGAGGTTCCTGATAGAGGAACCCTGAAACATTGTGCTTACTTCCTCCCATTCCAATTGTTACAAGATTATTTAGCTATTTCCCATATTGTATCACAAAAAATTTCTGAATCCATTCACTACACAGTAAACACTACATGAAGGCTAATTTTGGTGCATATATGATAAAATATTTATTCTGGATGCGTGCATCATTTATGTGGGAGACATGCATCACTTATAAAACTCCATATGTGAGATAAATGAGTAATGACTGCTGCATTACTATACATAGCATGTCCTGCTGTCAGATAATGATTGCTTTACAATGCTGCATATGGGACTTTTAGGTCAAATGCCCGAAATATGCATAAAGATCAAATATCAATGAATTGATAGTGTTTACCGAGTGTGAACCATTTGATTATGGATCCTATTTATAATGGGTTGCTTATTGATTGGTGCAGTAGAACAATATTTTAACTTGTGAAATTCAGTTTGTAACCACTGCCACATGTTCCCATCAAGGAAAATGTTTATAAAACTTGGATGCTCTATTGTAATGACTGTTGCATATTGGGACAGGGTTGAATGAAAAATATTTTTGTTTAGCAGTAGCAGCTTCATAAGCCAACATTCCTCAGCCCTGGAAGTGCTACATCATCATTTGAATGTTAATTTTCAATCTGTTTCATGTCTTAGTACTGCACACTTACAGAAGGCACAATTTCTGTTAGGTATCATAAAACATGCCAGATCATTCAGAGTTTATTATTACAGTGTCTTAATTGTGTTAATTGATGAATTTATAATATTGCCTTTTGAATAGATGTTGAATTTACTGGTGAAAATCCATAAACATTATGCAGAATGTTTGTAAAATTCTGATGCAACTGTAACAAGTTATTTCAGGTGTCGTTTTCTTAAATTGAACAGTGAGTATTCTTCTCCCACCTAGTAGGGACATCAGTTTAATCAGCATTACACTTCATGAGCAGTTTCATCCACTGTACCCTTTTGCGGTTAGAAAAAAATATTCTCAGAGCATTGACAATGCTGACATTAAAAAGTTCATGAACTCTGCTTTTATATGCTAATTATAGTTTTCATCTATCGTGTGTACATTCAACTCTGTTAAAGTCTAATGTTGCACGTGTATTTTAAAAATGCCCTATATTTTATTTGTACTGCATATAAATGACCAGTAGTACAAATAATGCAGTGACTGTGAATGTAGGAGTTCAGCGAGTGAGGCATCTTAGGAGGACACTCTCTCACTCTCTCACTCTCTCTTTCTCTTTCTCCAGTCTAATTTCTGTTAACACTGAGCAACTAACCTCAGTTCTGAGGAAGGGTCACCGGACCTGAAACATTAACTCTGTTTTCTCCTCCACAGATGCTGCCAGACCTGCTGAGCTTTTCCAGCAACTTTGTCTCTGTAACGAAAAAGTACCGTTTAGAAATAGTGATCTAAGTTTCTTCCAGGCTTAAACAGAGATCTGCAAGTTTGTTGAGCACAGCTATAACAAGTTAATAAGCTAACTAGTTTAAGATAAGATGGTTGCTCTGCTTTAGCAGAACTGATTCACAGTCTTTTAAACAGCATAAATACAAAGATTTTTTAATGCAGATTTTTTTTTAAGTGTGACCCCAGGAGCTAAATGAGTAATGAGATTTGGGTGACTATAAGATAATTGAAAATAAATACATTTGATTAATACAATAACAATGGCAGGGCTGATGATATGCATTGACTGTAGGACATGGATACCTCTGCATGCTACAGCAATCTTCAGTACTCACAGTTGTATTGAGTGTCTGCAGCTTGAGGAGCTTCATCTGAGAGATTTTGAGCTGAAGGCCAGGAGGCAGACATTGCGATGCAGTAGGGAGGAAATGAGATTTTTTAAGGAAGTGACAAGAATGATTGATGAGGGAAGAGACGAGTATGTAGTCTACATGGATTTTAGTAAGGCATCTGATAAAGTACCTTGTGCCAGGCTAATACAAAAGTTAGAGTCTCATGGGATAGTGTGGTGGCTAAATGGGAACAGATTTGGTCATAGAAGACAGAGAGTAGCGGTGGGGGAACAGTGCTTTTCAGAATGAAGATCTGTAACTAATGATGTTCTGCAGGGATCAGTGCTGGGACCTTTGTTGTTTGTAATATATATAAATGATATTGAGGAAAATGTAGGTGGTCTGATTGATAAGTTTACGGATGAAGGCAAAATTGACAGAGTTGCAGATAGCGAGGAGGATTGTCAAAGGAAACAACAGGATATGGATAAATTGCAGATTTTGGACAAAAAAAACGCCGGAGTTTGCATAGAACATAGAACAGTACAGCACAGAACAGGCCCTTCAGCCCACGATGTTGTGCCGACCATTGATCCTCATGTATGCACCCTCAAATTTCTGTGATCATATGCATGTCCAGCAGTCTCTTAAATGTCCCCAATGACCTTGCTTCCACAACTGCTGCTGGCAACGCATTCCATGCTCTCACAACTCTCTGTGTAAAGAACCCGCCTCTGACATCCCCTCTATACTTTCCTCCAACCAGCTTAAAACTATGACCCCTCATGTTAGCCTTTTCTGCCCTGGGAAATAGTCTCTGACTATCAACTCTATCTATGCCTCTCATTATCTTGTATACCTCAATTAGGTCCCCTCTCCTCCTCTTTTTCTCCAATGAAAAGAGTCCGAGCTCAGTCAACCTCTCTTCATAAGATAAGCCCTCCAGTCCAGGCAGCATCCTGGTAAACCTCCTCTGAACCCTCTCCAAATCATCCACATCTTTCCTATAATAGGGCGACCAGAACTGGACGCAGTATTCCAAGTGCGGTCTAACCAAAGTTTTATAGAGCTGCAACAAGATCTCACGACTCTTAAACTCAATCCCCCTGTTAATGAAAGACAAAACACCATATGCTTTCTTAACAACCCTGTCCACTTGGGTGGCCATTTTAAGGGATCTATGTATCTGCACACCAAGATCCCTCTGTTCCTCCACACTGCCAAGGATCCTATCCTTAATCCTGTATTCACCTTTCAAATTCGACCTTCCAAAATGCAGCACCTTGCATTTATCCAGGTTGAACTCCATCTGCCACCTCTCAGCCCATCTCTGCATCCTGTCAATGTCCTGCTGCAGCCTACAACAGCCCTCTATACTGTCAACGACACCTCTAACCTTCGTGTCGTCTGCAAACTTGCTGACCCATCCTTCAATCCCCTCATCCAAGTCATTAATAAAAATTACAAACAGTAGAGGCCCAAGGACAGAGCCCTGTGGAACACCACTCACCACTGACTTCCAGGCAGACCTTCTACTACCACTCGCTGTCTTCTGTTGGCCAGCCAGTTCTGTATCCAGACAGCTAAGTTCCCCTGTATCCCATTCCTCCTGACCTTCTGAATGAGCCTACCATGGGGAACCTTATCAAATGCCTTGCTGAAGTCCATATACTCCACAGCTCGACCCTCATCAACTTTTCTAGTCACATCCTCAAAGAACTCGATAAGGTTTGTGAAGCATGACCTGCCCCTCACAAAGCCATGTTGACTGCATTTAATCAAGCCATGCTCTTCCAGATGGTCATAAATCCTATCCCTCAGAATCCTTTCTAACACCTTGCAGACAACAGACATGAGACTTACTGGTCTGTAATTGCCGGGGATTTCCCTATTTCCTTTCTTGAAGAGAGGAATTACATTTGCCTCTCTCCAGTCCTCAGGTACGACTGCAGTGGAGAGCGAGGATGCAAAGATCTTCGCAAGCGGTGAAGCAATTGCATTTCTCGTTTCCCAAAGCAGCCGAGGACAAATCTGGTCCGGGCCTGGCGACTTGTCAGTCTTAATGTTTGACAAAATTTTCAGCACATCAGCTTCCTCTATCTCTATCCATTCCAGCATGCACACCTGCTCTTCAAAGGTTTCATTCACTACAAAGTTCGTTTCTTTCGTAAAGACAGAAGCAAAAAACTCATTTAGGGCTTTCCCTACCTCCTCAGACTCCACACACAAGTTCCCTATGCTATCCTTGATCGGCCCTACTCTTTCTTTGACCATTCTCTTACTCCTCACATAAGTGTAAAATGCCTTTGTGTTCTCCCTAATCCGTTCTGCCAAGCCTTTCTCGTGCCCCCTCCTGGCTCTCCTCAGACCATTTTTGAGCTCCTTCCTCGCCTGCCTGAAATCCTCTAGAGCTGAGCTTGACCCTAGCTTCCTCCACCTTATATAAGCTACCTTCTTCCTTTTGACAAATGCAAGGTGATGCATTTTGGAAGATCAAACTCAGAAGTGAATTATATCATAAATGACAGAACCTTTAGGAGCATTGACTTACAGAAAGATCTGGGCCTACAGTTCCAGAAATCCTTGAAAGTGGCAACATAGATGAGTAAGATGGTCAAAAAGATATAAAGAATACTTCCCTTCATCAGCTGCAGCTTCAAATATAAAAATTGGCAAGTCATGTTATAGCTGTATGAAGTTTTACATAGGCTACATTTGGAATATAGTGTGCAGCTCTGATTGCCAGCTTACCAGAAGGTCATGGATGGTTTGGAGATCGTGCAGAGAACATTTACCAGATGTTGCCTAGTCTGGAGGGTTTTAGTTATGAGGAGAGTTTCTTTCACTGTAAAGACGGAGATTGAGGGGCAACATGACAGCAGTCTTCAAAATTGTCGTGCACAGATAGGGCAGACTGTCAAAAAATTTCTCCTAGGGTGGAAAGGTCAACTTCAAGAGGGTACAGCTTCAAGATGAGAGGGGGGATGTTTAGGGAAGAATTGCTGGGAAACGTTTTCATACAGACGGTGGTAGGTGCCTGGAATGCACTGCCAGTGGAAGCAGGCACATTAGCAATGTTTAAATCATATGTTGATAGACACAGGAACAGGAGGCGAACAGAGCGATAGAAACCTCACAGGTAAGAGACAGCATAAAATAAAGGCTTATGCTCTAAAGGGTCTCTAGGAGCGGAGACCTGAGTTTATATGTATGTAATTTATTGAAGATGGCAGAAAAGATAGTGATAATGTTTGATAGTGATAATGTTTGATAAAGCGTGCAGTGCCCTGGGCTTTATTAATGGTAACATAGAGTACAAGAACAGGATGGTAATGCTGAACCCATGTAAGACATAAGTTAAACCTCAGCTGGAGTATTGTGTACAGTTCCGGGCATTAAATTTTATGAAGGATGTGAGTGCTTTGGAGAAGAGGGTTATGAGAATGGTTCTGGGGATGAGAAACTTTAATTAAGGAGATAAATCAGCAAAGTTGGGAATTTTTTCCTTAGAGAGGAAAAGGCTGAGAAGAGATCTAATTGAGGTTTCTAAAGTCGTGAGAGGTCTCGGTAGAGAAGATAGAGAGAAACTGTACCTGCTAGTAAGAGAAATTAAAATAAAATGGCACAGCTCTCATTTTATCCGGTGACCTCCCCACACCCCACCTCTGCTTCCAAGCTGGGAGACCCTCAGCCCTGCACAGCTCACTTCTACCTCCTTCAAAATTCCACAAACAGGACTATGCGGTTAGACCCGTTGTTGCAGCCTGCTCCTACCCCACAGATTTCATCTCTTCCTATCTTGACTCAGTCCTCTCTCCCCTGGTCCAATCCCTGCCCAAGTACATCTGTGACTCCTCTGACGCTTTATGGCAGTTTCAAAGTTTCCAGTTTACCGGCTCCAGCCACCTCCTCTATACCATGCACATGCAATCCCTTTGCACGTCCATTCCCCACCAGGAGGGTCTTAGGGCTCTCTGCTTCTTCCTGGAGCCAAGACCTGAACTGTCCCCTCGCACCACCACCCTTCTCCACTTGGACGAGCTCATCCTCACCCTCAACAATTTCTGCTTTAACTCCTTTCATTTTCTTCAAGTGTTAGGCTTAGCCATGCCTTTCCACATGGGCCCCAGTTATGCCTGACTCTTCATGGGGTACGTAGAACATTTCTTATCACAGTCCTATTCAGACCACAACTCTTTCTCCAATATATCGATAGTATCAACAGTGCAGCTTCCCTCTCTTGTCCAGAATTCGAAAAGTTCATCAATTTCACTTGCAATTTCCACCCTGCCTTCACTTTCACCTGGCCTATCTCTGACTCTTCCCTTCCCTTCCTCAACATCTCTGTTTCCATTTCTTGGGATAGACTAGCTACTAATATCCACTATAAACCCACTGACTCCCACAGCTACCTGGACTATACATGCTCACACCCGGCTTCCTGTAAAGATTCCATCCCATTCTCTCAATTTCTCTGTCTCTGTCACGTAGATGAGGCCAACTTCGACAAGGGAGCTTCCAAAATGTCCACCTTCTTCCCCAACTGAGGATTCCCCAGCACCATTGTCAACAGGGCTCTCAATTGGGTTCAACCGATCTCCTGCACTTCTGGGCTCACCCCTTCTCTTCGCTCCCACAACAGCGATAGGGTTCCCCTTGTCCTTACTCTACATCTCACCAGCATCCACATCCAGATCATCAGATGGTATTTCCACCACCTCCAATGAAATACCACCACAACACATATTCCCCTCCCCTCCCTTGTCTGCCTTCCACAGTGACCATTCCCTCTGGCACACCCTGGTCCACACTTCCTTCATCCGCTACACCCTGCCACAGCCCTACAGCATCTTCCCCTGTAACTAGCGAAGGTAGTAACATATGCCCATTTATCTCCTCCCTCCCCAGTATCCAAGGGCCCAAACATACCTTCCAGGTGAAGCAACACTTCACCTGCACTCCCCAGAATCTAGTCTACTGCATTTGCTGCTCACAACGTGGTCTCCTGTACATTGGGGAAATGAAGCGTAGACTGTTTGACCGCCTCACAGAACACCTTTGCTCAGCTCGCTTGAGCTTCCAGTTGCCTGCCACTTTAACACACCACTCGGTTCCCTGGATTGCTGCAGTGTTCCAGCAAAGCTCAATACCAGCTGGAAGAACAACACCTCATTTTCCGCTTGGGGACCCTGCTGCTTTCTGGACTCAATATCGAGCTCAATAATTTTAGGAACGAAAACAAAGTTGCTGGAAAAGCTCAGCAGGTCTGGTAGCATCTGTGAAGGAGAAAACAGAGTTAACGTTTCAGGTCTGGTGATCCTTCCTCAATAAGTTTAGGGCCTAAAGTCTCCCATGTTTTAGCCCCCTGCCCCGCACACCAGTCTTTGTTATCACATAGCCTCCCATTACATACTACCTCTTGTTAGTCATTAACAGTCCTCACTAACAACTCTTCACCTCCTAGCCAGATCGTTATCAACTCCTTTGTCTATCCACTGTTCTTCTTTCTCCTTGGGCTCTATCCTTTAACCTATCATTTACTCCCTACCCCATCCCCCCTCCCTATTTTCTGCATATAAAATCTGCCAGAACCTCAAACTTGAAAGAGCTGAGGCTTCTCCACTCCTATATTCAAGATCCCTGTACCTGCTTCACTTGCTGTCACACTCTCTTGTCACTGACCATTGACCAAATCAGAGGTGACTGCCTCCTGAAATAAAGTGTAAAGGTAACTTTCACCTACAGTACAAAACAATACAACATAACAAACATACACTTACTTCTAATCCTTATTTATCCTCTATTTATTGCCCATGTGAGGTTTCTAACCTTCTGTTTGCCTCTTGCTCATGTGCCTGACAAGAGTATACCTTAAATGTTGCTAAAGTGCTTGCTCCCACCACCTCCACTGGCAATTACTCACCTCTGGAGCAGGTGGGACTTGAACCTGAACCTTCTGGGTCAGAGGTAAGGACACTACCATTGTGCCAATCCTAGGATGGGGTAGTCCAGAACTGGATAGCATAGGTTTAAGGTGAGAGGGGAAAGATTTTAAGAGGGATAAAAAGGGCAAATTTCTCACAGAGAGTTGTGCGTGTGTGGAATGAGCTGCCAGAGAACTAGTGGAAGCTGGTACAGTAATAACACCTAAAAGGCACCTGGATGGGTCTGTGAACAGAAAGCGTTCAGATGGTTATGGGCCAAATGCTGTCAAATGGGACTAGGTCAAAGTGGGACGTCTGGTTGACATGGATGAGTTGGACTGAGGGTCTGCATCTGTACTGTATGGCTGTGTGGTCTTGGTGCCTTCTCAACTGAAAATGTCAACATCTGATCCAATACCAACTCTTTATAAATGTTGAACCCTCTAGAGACTGAGTTTCCCCCTTTGTCACCATGGCCATTGTAACATCTGCTTCCTCAGTAAAGACATACACAAAATATTCATTTATAACTTCAGCCATTCCTTCTGCTTCTAGTGTAAATCTTGTATTTAGTCCTTCATCGGCCCTATTCCTCCTTTTTCTAACTTTTATTATACATGTATCTGTAGGAGACTTTAGGATTCTCCTTTTATATTCACTGCCAGTTCTTATTTCATCAACACACATTGCTTCTCTTATTTAGCTTTTCATCTCCCTTCTGAACCTCCAGTTAATTTGTCCTGCTCTGGATTGTCCTCTACTTTGTTACGCTGTTATCCTAAACTCCGTGATACAATGATCATTGCCCGCTAAATGTCCCAGTACTGGCATTTGATCTGCTTGACTCAATAACAAGGTTCAGCAGTACCTGTTCTTGAGCTGGACTGAACACACACTGCAGATTCTTCTGAATGCAATCAAAGAACTCAGCGTTTAACAACATTGACATCCGAGCCTATACTCAGCTAAAGCCTCCCATCGTAACCACCCTGTGATGTTGGCAATTGTCTCTAATTTCTTGAATTTTGATTCAGTATACATTGTTCCCGCTACTTGGTGGTATGTAGACTGGACTAAGCAATGTAATTTCATCCGTCTTGTTCCGTAGATCTGGTCAAATCTGTAGGTGCATGATGTCGACCTGAACTCCTTGAGGTGAAGAATTCTGCCATTGCTGGTGATTATGACACATTTGCAACAGTAGAAAAACAGAAAATAATTGATTATTTTGATTAAGACCTTGAGCAAATGCCACAAATTGCATCTGTGACTTTCCTTCGGTAGAGAAACACACCGACTGAGGGCATGGAAAGTAATCCAGTACAAAAGATTGATGCATCCCACACTTGAATTATGTTTTCAATAGCAAAAAAATCCTGAAATTAAGGTAGTAAATGGCATGAAAGACAAAATCAAGGTGAAATTGCAGACAGTCAAATTTAACTTTGAAAGACTTTCAACCATTGTCAGAGTTGAGGATTGAGGTGACATCAGGCGACAAACTTTCAATACTGTCACAAGAGTCATCCCACCAGGCAGCTTTGATCCTGCATCACAACTATGGTCTACACACACTTAGACAAACTGTTCCTCAAATGCAGGCAACCAATCAGGAAGATGCAAACTCACCATCTGCACGAAACACAAGTCGACTATCAGCCCCAGAGATCCTCATCACCATCGAAACAGAAATGGAACAGCAACAACAAATGACATGGTTCCTACATATCCCAGGACAGAAATATCACCCAGATGAACTGCCCAATGAAAATGTGTATGCATACGATTAAGATATCCGCACGATTTATAGACTAACTGTGCAAGGAATGTGCTGAGAGTAACAAACTACTAATGCATAAAAACATTTGCATGCTTAGTAAATAATCTAGGTAACACACAACGTGATTGGTAATGCATGCAATTTTCTTTGCATGAACAAGGAGACATTTAAGGTAGATATGCAGCACTACTAATGTGCCTTCTGGCATGACTGCTTAACATCCAACTTACAGCCAGTTGGTGGTTTATTTAATCTATAATAGATCAGAGCTGTACCAAAACTGCATCTGAAAATATGTTCTGAAAGAATTTTTTCAGAACCCTCACTGTTATCAGTTGTTGCATTCTGTTTCAACAGAGTGTCATAATTACTCACCCAGTATCTCTGATTTGTGGAGTTGTTGAATAAGGTAGGTTTCTGAGGCATATTCTGTTTCGATTGACTATTCTCTATAGGCAAGAGTCTACCAAAATTGTGTATGATTGGCTGCTTTAAACTTGTGTAAAGTTGCTTGCTTTATTTATTTTTTTAAACATCTGCCTTCTCACACCTTAGAATCACTGAAGTTGCCTGGTTAATTTCAGTATCATGAGTGACTGAGGACATGGAGCAAGACACCAAAGTAGAGAACCACCAACCATAGGGATATGACTGACAGAAAGAGAAAGTGAGATGCTCAATCAGACATAGAGGGAGAGACACAAGTAGAGATACAAGAGATAAAGTGGGAGAGGTATGTACATAGAAATAGTAAGAAACAGACTCACAAAGGGCTGGATTTAATGAAAGATGTGGAGCTAGCCAGTGAGTGTGCCACAGTGCCTCTAGAGAACGTCTACCAAATTAAATGCCACCCAGGCTCTTGACTGGCTAGCAGTGGGCCTTCTCCAGGCTGGAGGTGGCCATCTGGTCTGCCAAAAGACAGTAACCCATCTGTATTCAGCAACACCACTGGTAACTGCTGAAAGTACTAACCAAGGCCTTGAATCGAAAAGGAACTCAATGAGTCATGGCCAGAATGGCTCGCAAGGTGAGGAGGTCAGGCAGAGAGAGTGAGGGATCTCGGCAGGAAGGAAAGTGCATGGCTTTCAGCTCCCACCCACTCCCCAATGACAGGTCCCTTGATCACACACTGGGTGCCTATTTACAAGGAATCGTCTTAGAGCCCGTGAATAAAACAGACCTGGATTTGTTTGTGTGTGAATGTCATATGGTGAACACCCTCCATCCGCTGTTGCCTTTATGCTAGAAGCAAAGAGATTAAGTATCAATTGGTCGCATAAAACAGCATCAGTTTTGAATGGGTGGGGAAGCCTGCAAGCCTTCCAACCATGAACTTAATTGGGGCAGAGGCAGGAACACTTTCCTCAATGAAATGCCAACGTTTACCCCTCCCCCTAAGCATGCAGTGGGGAAGAACATAAGCATCTGCCTATACACGACAACAATGGGCCAGATTTTCACTTGGGAGCCCTTTACAAATTACAGCTGAGACCCAATTCTGTGATTCCTGGCTATATTCCCAGAGCGTCCTTTTTTTGAGAGTGCCTTTTCAGGCTAAGGTGTTGGTTCAGGATGAAAGCTTGCACCTCGTCAATTAGTCTGGTTCAGTTTCAAATCAAAACAAGCATCAAAACATTCCTGAGCCAGCAAATTCAGTAAAACATCTGAGATGCCTCAGTCTATGGAGTTTAAAAAGATCCTCAATCAAGCATGAAAGAGTTCTCACAGATCCAATGCAGAAGTCAGCTGTGTGTAACACATCTTTGCTATCGCACACAGTGAACATCAACAAAAACTTAACACATTTGGAGAAAAATCTCACACTGTAGAAACAGCCCATTAAGTGTTGTTCAACAACTGCTAGCAGCTAAATTAAAACTATTCAGAGAGAAAGAGATGGTTAAACCTAAGTTGTGTCATTCCAGTATTCAACATTCTTAAGTGAAAATAAAGAACAGCAGATGCTATAATTCTGAAACAAAAACAGAGAGTACTGGAGAAAGTCAACAGATCTAGCATCATCTATACAGAGAAAAACAGAGTTAACATTGAATGAAAAAAAATGAAAGAACTATGGATGCTGTAAATCAGAAACAAAAACAGAAGTTGTTGGAAAAGCTCAGCAGGTCTAGCAGCATCAGTTCTGAGGAAGGGCCATTCGACCTGAAATGTTAACTCCAGAGATGTTGCCAGACCTGCAGAGTTAATATTGAACTCTGCCGAAGGATTACTGAACTTGAAACATTCATTGTTTTTTTCTCTATAGCTACTGCCAGATCTGCTGAATTTCTCCAGCATTTTCTGTTTTTGTTCCAACACCCTTAAATTGTTGAGCTGCGTAAATGGCAACTGATGTTACAATTGAGTCTCAGCAGTAAGCCATAGATGTAATTGATATTTTTTCAGTCAAAAACTAGATGACCAGGTTGTCGAACTTCTAGAGACACCTGTCAGCAAAGCTTAAATTTATGCATTAAATCAAGCTCTAAGTTAAACAAGAATTGGAAGAGTCTAACAACCTCAAATACTATCTGCTGACCTAAAAGCTCAATTATTAGTAGTCACATATTGTTATCAAGCCTAAGAGACTAGAAGAGAACAGATCACAGAAGTTTTCTGAAAATCCACTTTAGAGAAGCTATGATCCCAATTGAACTCTGAGCTCACCTTCCCATACAATGATAAGGGTGCACATACACCCTACACATTTTACTCCAGAACAGAGAGTACCATCTCAAGCAGAAGAGACTTGTTGCTGGCCCTGGTTGCTGGTGGAGGGTTGGGGCCGAAGGAGTTAAAGGTTCACAGTTAAATGATGATTATCGAAAAGAGTTCTATAAAGAGCTTGCTGGTGGAGTGGGTGGGGGGTATTGAGTAGAAACATTTCTATACTTTCACTCTAAGAATAGTGCTGAGCATGTATGGAAGGATCTATGGCACAGTGATGTCAGAACACATTTTATTTTCCTTTATTCATTAACAGGGTGAGGGCATCGCTGGCTAGGCGGCATTTATTGTCAATCCTTAACTGCCCAGAGGGCAGTTCAGAGTCAACTACATTGCTGTGGGTCTGGAGTCATATGTACACCAGACCAGGTAAGGATGGCAGTTTCCTTCCTGAAAGGACATTAGTGAACCAGATGGGTTTTTCCCCAACAATCGATTCATGGTCATCATTGGATCCTGAATTCCAGATATTGTACTGAATTGAAATTCCGCCATCTGCCATGTTGAGATTTGAACCCCGGTCCCCAGAATGTTATCTGGGTCCTTGAATTAACAGTCCAGTGATAATACCACTAGGCTATCACCTCCCTGAGTCTCCAGGCTTCTAATATCCCTAGTAAATAATTATTAAAGCTGTTCATGTTCACCTACAAAATTGTAAATTTAGTTTTACTAGACAATGCAGTTTTATGAATTACTATTTATAGTATTAATAGTATTAGATAAAATAGTATTAAAATACTATTTTTTGCCTTTCACACATACAAGCTACATGGTAAAGTTTGTCAACAATTTCTCTGTTGTAATAGTGTTACATTAAAGGTCGAACAGAAGCACTAGAAATGCCTGTCAAAAATGCTGAATTTCCATAGCAGTCTCAAAATCATGTATGAAGCTTAATTTTACTTGAAATTACATCTCACACACAAATCTTCAAGAGTTAGCATGTTTGCTACTGGAATTTCAGTGCTTGGGAGCTTTGCAGCTGCTGACTTCCAATGATATGTGATCAATAGTCACAGCTACAGCTAAATTCTTTTTCTGCCCCTATTCTTGGCACATTGCCCTATCAGTTATTGAATCGTTGATGACAGATCAACATTCATAGTACGAACAGACCATGTGGGTCGCATTGTGCACCAAGCTACATTTTGCATCATCTTGTATAGGGTGCAGTAGACTTTGGGTGTGCTGTTCTTGTACTGTGCTGGGTTCAGGAAAATCATACTTCGAGGAATCTATATCAGAAAGCTAATTTTCCTTTGCAAAAGTCGAAAACAGGTCTGTAAACATCAATTTGTAAGTTATTGTCAGCAAATAAACTGCTGATCTAAGATACCACAATAATGCAGTAAAGAAGAATGACAAGTACAGGAGGCTCTGATGACTAAAAGAGATTTAAAAGGATATTGCAATTCCCCCGTAGAGCTGCATTTGCACCAGTTTGTATGCTGTCCTTTCAAATAACTGTAATTCAAATGTTTTAATGTGTTGTAAATGTCCCTTACTGCAGTGAAAAGCACAACTGGTGTTGCAGTTTTCTTACAATCCTCTTGTTAGCTATTCCATGCACAGTATAGATCTTTTCAAAAGAAATAACACTGACTCCTCACATCTGTGGTTAAAATAACTGACAATTTGTCACAATTTTGTTTATCCGGTCTTTAATCATCTTATAGTTCTTAATGCACAGGTCTCAGCAAGATCTCTGGCTTCTGGAACAGCCGTATGAGCTGGATAAAACAGCTACCGGCTGAGATTTATTGCTCATGATATTTGCCTGAAGTTAAGTTGCTTCTGGTTGCTTTGAGTAACTGTGGAGACCACTGCAACCCCAAGCCATTTTTGATGCAAGCTGGAGCTTTAACCCGTAATGAGACCCTATTGCAGTCAGGGACTTTAAATGGGGCGAAGAGCCCTGAAGTGCATTAGACAGAAGTATTTAAAAATAAGATTGTTGAGGCTCTCCAGATATCCCACACAGCACTATTCCATTAGAACACAATGTGTAATGGTATTCTGTAATAAATTGTCCTTAGACCGTGTGTTCACAGTATTCATAACAAAACAAGTCAGTAGTCATAGAAGAACTATGAAGCAGAACTGTAGGTATGGTTGAAGTGTCAAATTTTACCTTGGGGAGAGTAAGTCAGCTTGACAGTTTAGGGGAGAAAGTACCTTAAAATGATTAAAATCCCTTTGAAAGATGCTATAATTTGCTGTGTTTGTTAAAACATTGCTCACTGTCAGTTTTGGTAGGGAGATGGAGAACAGGAACCTGATGACTGTTGAAGAGAGGAATCCTGTGGGGTGGGGGTGGAGAGGTGTGGAGGAGACAGAGTAAAAGAGAGATACACTGGGAATCAGGGTTAAAGTTCTGGTGAGGGAGCGAAAAGGAGGAAGTGGGTGTTGGGGCAAGAGAGAGGGGGCTATGTATGTCACCCCCTTGTAGCACAAAAGCATAGAAAGATTTATAGCATAGAATGAGTCCAATGCACCCATCATGTCCAAACCAACCAAAAAAAACACTGTCCTTTAATCCTGCCTTCCAGCTCTCCGTCTGTAGCCCTATAGATACAAACTTCTTGAGGCACATTTATTTTAAATGCCTGTCCCCTACCAGTGTCTGAATGAGGGGATTCCTCCTCCATTCTAATATTTTTACCAATTACTTCTTCATCTGTGCTCCTGCTTATTGGCCTCTGCTATTGACTCCTTGCTATCTATTCTATCTAGACCCCATCTTAATTTTATACAACCAAATTAAATCATCTCTAAGCCAAAACAGTTTGAACCCATCCAATCTTTCCTTGCAGCTGAAATTCTTCATTCCTGTTTAGTGCTACTTGATAGTTCCTATTATGTGGTGACCAGAGGCCTCATAGTACTCTCATTTTATAAGTTGGTTTCATACCAATTTGCCAGTTTCTATTGGATGTCATGAACTTTTCATTTTCTGAGCACTCTGCCATATGGGATTCTGTCAAAACTCTTGCTAGAATTTACTCAAACATGCTACCTTATTGACCCACAGTTACCTCTTCAACAAATTTAGTTGCTACTGAGACACAACATTCTCTTAACATATCCATCCTGAGCTCTTGATTAAATAACACCTACAATTATTGGTGGTATCCTTTCCTCCATTATTTAAACAATGATACAGGGTTAACACTATGTTTACAGCCAAAGAAAATGTTTCTAACCAAAGAAAATTGAGAAATAATGAATAGAGCCTCCACTGTTTCTTCGCAGTAGGTTGTCCTGTTTCTTCCCTTGTTTTTCGTGGCACTCTGGGATACAATGCATCCAGGCCTAGGGATTTATCCACTTTCAACAATGATTAATGTTTCCTTCCTTACTATCTTCCTCCACTATCCAATAATTCACATTCTTCCTCGTTAATTACAATGTCTGCTTTCATCCCTCTGTTTTGTGAAGATAGATGCAAAGGAATAATTAAAAACTATCCTCTTGCTCAATTTATGAAACATCTTTGGATGTTTCTATTGGCCAATAGAGGAATGTTTTTGTAAAGTGTATGCTGAGATGAGTTTGGATGATGTCTCCTATGTGACGTCAGTGGCTTCAGTGACGACTAAATTGGCTTCAGCTTGTGCGGCAGCTTCGCCATTGGTGACTTAGTGGGTTCGGCTATGGTGGTGATGCGGTAGCTTTGGTGTCGGCGTGGGAGGTCCAGTCCGGAAATCCTTTTACTTTGGCAGCATCAAGCAGCCTCAGAGTGGCTTCAGCAGCAGCCCAGAACCACTTCAGAAATGGTCTGTAGCTTGCTATAGGAAATACTTTTCTCATGTTCTTCAATTTAATGCACCACTCTGATGTAATTCCACAACTGAAGGTGAACTTTGTCTTAACTTTGTCTCAGTTTTTAAAAAAATTCTGTGGTTAAAATGGCGCCAGATTATAATGATTTATACACTTTTTGCTGTGTTTTCATAAATATACATGACAATAAATTACTATTCTATTTTATTCCAGTGACTGTTGCCCTTAGTGTGATTTCTTGGTCTTGTTAAAATTGGTCTGTCAGGTGTGGCCTGGTATTAGTGGCATTGACTTAGGAACCTAACAGCACCTTGGTCAGTGCCTTCAGGTTACAGGTTGTAGTTACAGTGTGGGTATTAATAGATTACAGGAATAGTACAAGTAAGAGTTAGGATATTAGGGATTTAGATTATTGGCAGTGAATTTGCTGTACTAAATTTGGAAGGAAGCCTGAAGATTACTAGATATATTATAACAAGCACTGTATCTGTCTGTCTAGACTGTTTAATTATACAGTTTAAGGATTGAGTTTGCTGTTGAGCAGTGCCTGGCACACACACTGGCAATGAGGCAACTTTTTTTTCAATGTAATTTGCTGCCAGGATGGAGTTGATTATTGAAAATAAAATCCAAATTTGTTATCATACTCTTTTAGGGAAATCGTTACTAGCTGCAAATTTTAAATGCCTCACTGTGGTTTGTGGAAGCTTGCTGTGCACGAAATCATTTTCACTTCGTCTCAGAAAACTGCAACAGATAACTAATTCAATGTAAGCTGCTTCAGGACATTTAAGATGCACAAGTGAGTTCTAAATAGATACTTTTTTGTGTTTAGGGAATCAGTAACATTGCAAACTGCAAGGGATTATTAGCCTTTTCTTATTACATATTCTCTCAAGCAGCTAAGAATCTGACAAGGAGAGAACTGACTGGCCAGCTTAGTGCTGAAGTTGTGGAATTACATCAGACTAGTGCATTAAATTGAAGAACATGAGAAAAGTATTTCCTAGAGCAAGCTACAGACAAGCAAAATGCCTCCATTTAAATAACTGCTGTTCACAATCTATAGAAATGATTTAGACGTGGAGGCCAATTATAATATTTCCAAATTTGCTAATGACACCAAACTGTATGGGAATGTGACAGATAGTGGGAACAGCTACTGCTGGGTAATCTGAGATAACAAAGTGTACAGCTGGATGAACACAGCTGGCCAAGCGGCATCAGAGGAGCAGGAAAGCCGACGTTTTGGGTCCGAAATGTCAATTAGATCCGAAATGTCAACTATCCTGCTCCTCTGATGCTGTTTGGCTGCTGTGTTCATCCAGCTCTATACCTTGTTATCCCTGCATGGGAATGTGAGTTGTGAGAAGAATGTAAGGAGGCTTCAGCAGGACTTAAGACAGGAAAAGTAAATAGACTAGAACATGGCAGATGGAATGTGAATTGAAGTTATTCACTTTGATTGAAAACCAGAAAAGCAGAATATTTCATAAATTGAGGGGTTTGGGATGCCTGGGTACTGAAGGGGCCTGGGTGTCCTTGTTCCAGAGTCAGTAAAAGCTAGCATGCAGGTGCTGCAAGCAGTAAGAAGAATCATGGTATTTTGGTGTTCAACTCAGGGGAAATCAAATACAGGAGTAAAGGTGTTCTGCTGTAGTTGTCTCGAGCCTTCAAGAGACCTTACCTGGAGTGTACTGCACAGCATTAATCCCCAGATCCAAGGAGGGATACACTTGCCACGGAATGTAACAGCGGGTTCTCATATTATTCCTTGAGTTGGCAGGATTGTTTTTCTGAGGAAAGATTGAGGACACTGAGTCTGTATTCACTCAGGTTTTGAAGAATGTGAGGTGATCTTGTTGAAAATGATAAAATTTTTACAGGGTGTGACAGTCGACGTCGATAAGATGGCTTCTCTAGCCAGTGAGCCTGAACCAGGGCACATCCTCAGAAAAAGGGTTTGATCATTTCAGATTGAGTTGAGAAGTAATTTCCCTGACTCTTTGGAATTCTCAATGCCAGAGGATTGTAAAAGTTCAATTACTAAGCATGCCCAAATCAGAAATCACTGTATTTTTTGGAAACTAATGTCATTAAGGGACTTGGAAATAATGCAGAATAGTTGTGTTGAGGTAGATGAATGTGGAAGCAGGATGAACGAGCTGAATTGTGAATTCCCGTTCTTATATTTCTAGTACACCTATAAACAGTGGAAATGACCCAAGGTGGTTCACAGGAGCATTATGATGAAAACAGAATTGGTGGGAGGAGATTCTTTTTGATATTCATTCCTGGGATGTGGGGACCACTGGCTCGGCCAGCATTTACCGCCCATCCCAATTAAGACTGAAACATTTTTGGGGTTTTGTAAGCCAAACCAGGTAAGGTCAGTAGTCTCCTTCCCTAATGAATATGGGTAGATCAGATGGATTTTTCCCAACAATTAGCAGCAGTTTCATGGTTTCAGTTCCACTCTTAATTTCAGAGTTTTTTTTTAAATTGAATTCAATTTCTGTCATTGTGGAATTTGAATTTGGGTCCCCAGAGCAATACCTGTGTTTATGGATCAATAGTCTAACAATACCACTTGGCCAGCCACTCCCCTATTGGCGTAGGCACCTAAAAGCTTGGTCTAGGAAATTGAATTTAATTATTAATTTAAACGGGAGAGAAACAGTGAACCAGAGAAGCTTAGGAGAGCAATTCCTGAGTTTAGGGTCAAAACAGCTGAACGCACGGCTACCAATGGCAGAAGATGAAAATGGGTTGGTGCAGGCTTGGAGGGCCAAAAGTGCTGTTCCTATATTGTTCTTTGTTCTGGAATGCTTAAATTGGCGAAGTTAAAAAATCATGCAGTGTTACACAGCCGGAGAAAGCTACAATAATAGGGGAACTTAAAAACAGTGGTGAACATTTTAAAATAACAGCATTGTTGGACCCGGAACCAGTACGGTTCAACAATTTTAGGGATGACAGCGAGCAGGACTTTGTGCAGGACAGAATATAAGTATCTCAAAAGAATATTGGATAAGCTTTAGGTTTCAGAAGCTTGGCGGTCAGCTAGGAAAACATTGAAAAGCTGTGTCAAGAGGTATCAAAAGCAAAGGTGAGGATTTTAGCAGCAGATAAGCCAAGACTGAAGAGAATTAAGATTTTTGATGTTATGGAGTGGAATTTAACAGCTTTGGTGATGGAAAGAAGATGAGACTGAACTTAACTCATGATGGGAAAGGACACCTAAATGACCAAGAGGAGGGATATCGTTGTTGTTAATGGCCACAAAGGCTTCAGTCTTTCTCTCCATTATTTAACTGGAGGAAATTTCTACCAATCTAATATGTGACAGGCAACGTAGAGAGGTGCAAACCAACTGACACAGGAAACTACACACAGGAGAGAAACCTACTGACCACTGACATTGATTTACAGAATAATCTCAGGGAATCATTTCTCCACTAAACTGCAAAAAGGATTTTTTTTTAAAAGAAAAGACAGCTGCTGCCAGGTTTGTGGGCCTTGCTTTGTGGATTTTTTTCACATTTGGTGAAGTTGCCCGTGCCTGTAGGATGACAGTTGGTTCAGTAGATGTTTAAATATTTTGTTGTAACATTCAGTTGTTGAATGTTGAATACAAGGTCCATGCAATACTGTTTAAGATCCTGTGCCCACAACCATGTTTGTTTCTTCTAATCTCTGCCATTCAGGTAATTTTAAGAATGTGATTGTTCACTGCAGTTTGTAAAACTTTTTACAGTAGTTTGTAGCACTTTGCTGTGTCACAGTTTACGTTTTATTTGGTGTAGTTCTGTAAGTAATTAATTCCATGTGAGATGCTTTAAGAAGCAAGAGCCACAATAGACGCAAATCTTCTTTTATCTTTAGGGCAAGTCAGTCAGCATGAGGGAGTGTTGTGTGTGATGTGTCTGGGAGTGGGTAAACAGCATTAGGTAATGAATGGCATAGGATGTGTGAAATGGAGTAAGTGCTGGAATGGTATGGGTGGAATAAAATGGACTGAGGGTTTAGCTAAGTACTGTTACAGAAAAGAGACTGAAGATACCCCCACTGCATCACAAAACCAGTCCAGCTCGTCTCTCCCCCCACTTCATCCCAAAACCAGCCCAGCCTATCTCTGCCTCCCTAACCCGTTCTTCCTCTCACCCATCCCTTCCTCCCACCTCAAGCCGCACCTCCATCTCCTACCTACTACCTCATCCCGCCTCCTTGATCTGTCCGTCTTCCCTGGACTGACCTATCCCCTCCCTACCTCCACACCTAAACTCTCCTCTCTACCTATCTTCTTTTCTCTCCATCTTTGGTCCGCCTCCCCCTCTCTCCCTATTTATTCCAGAACCCTCACCCCATCCCCCTCTCTGATGAAGGGTCTAGGCCCGAAACGTCAGCTTTTGTGCTCCTCTGATGCTGCTTGGCCTGCTGTGTTCATCCAGCTCCATACTTTGTTAGCTTATACTGAAGATACTAAATATTTTTCAGGTCTTTGCTTGTTAATGTTAATTATTGATGTAATTTCAATGAATTGCTATGACTGTAGTTACTTGATTTGCCAAAGTTTCACCTCTGGGTTCTCCCCACATACTGCAAATATCCTCCATTTGGTCGGTTTTCCTTCTTTCCCTTGGTTTGCTGTCTTTGCCTTCGCCTAGGAGGTCTCCTGGTTCCTTGACCTTGTCCAAGTTAACATACTCAAATAAAGGGACTGAATTTTTAGAGTGTAAATGCAGTACCACTTGTAGATACATGTAGTCAGTGGACACAAAAAGCTCAAGGAATGTCTTCAACCATTGTTGCCAATGCTACATTTGTCAATAGCACTAAGTAAAATATGCGCTGGAAACAAACTGGTAATTGGATGTTATACAATCGAGGCTTTTTATAGATTGTCAGTGTTAAAACTAGGTTGTTTAACATGCCCTAAAGTAATTTGCAAATTGTGATTTAATTTGTTGATACTTGATTTAAACCAAAGCGTCATTAAAAACCGATGAAGTTATTCTAATATGGTAGTATTAATGATATTTGAACCATGTGTTCTGGTTTTTTTTCATACATTTATTTTGATAATAACTGCCACAACTGCTTGACATGAATAGCCTCAACTAAGCACTTGACATTTCCCTACTACATTCTTTTATCTACTCTTTTCATGGAGACATTTAGCCACTACAAAGATAGCTACAGATATGTCATATAAGTGTGTTAGATATTTTGACAACAATATCTAAAATAATTTCTACAGGGTTTTGCCTCATCATCTAGGATAATTTGTTTTTATTCGTTCATGGGATCTGCACATCACTGGCAAGGTAAGCCTTTGTTGCTGACTCATAAACTGGTAGTTTGCTGACTTGTGGTAGAATGCTGTTAAGTTTCTTTACATCCGTTCATGGGAAGCAGGTGTTGATGGCTTGGCCAGCAATATTGTCCATTCCTAGTTGCCCTTCAGAAGATGGTGGTGAGCTTCCTGAATCATTGAAGTCCTTTTGCTTTAGGTAGACCCACAATGCAATAAGGGAGGAAGTTTCAGGATTTTAACACAGCAATACTGAAGGAATAGTGATATATTTCCAAGTCAGACCAGTAAATGATTTAAAGGGTAACTTGAAGATTCTGATGTTCCCATGCTGCCCTTGCTCTTCTGGACGGTAATGACAATGGGTTTGGAAGGTGCCGTTTAAGGTGCCTGAGAGAATTTCTGCAGTGTTTCTTCTAAATCATACACACTACCCTTACTTAATGTGAGTAGTGGAGGGAATGATTGTGGATATAGTGCCAATCAAACTGGCTGCTTTAAAATGGACAGTGTCAGGTTTCTTCAGTGCTGTTGGACCTACACATATCTAGACAATTGGGGAATATTCCACGACCGACATGCTTTGTAAGTAGTGGACAGGTTCCGGGGAGTTGGGAGTTGAACTGCAAGTTTCCTAGCTAATGAAATATTCTTGTAGCCACAATATGTATACAGCTAATCCAGTTCAGTTTCTGGTCAATGGTAACCCCCAGGATGCTCCTAGTGCAGTATTCAATGATGGTAACACCGCATAGTCTCAAGGAATGATTATTAAATTGTCTGTTGTTGGAGCTGGTCTTTGCCTGACATGCTTAGTATGAATCTTACTTGCCACTTTTCAGTCTAAGCCTGGATATTGTCCAGACCTTGCTGCTTTTGGACATGGACTTCTTCAGTATTTGAAGAATTAGGAATGGTGCTGAACATTGCACAGTCATCAGCAAAAGTTTCCACTTCTGATCAGATGATGGTAGGTAGGTCATTGGTGAATCAGCTGAGTATGGTTAGGTGTAGGACGCTACCCTGAGGAACTCCTACATGAATGTCATGGAGTTAAAATGACTGACCCCCAACAACCACAATCACCACCTTTTGTGCCAGGAATGACCCCAACCAGACAAGATTCTTTTTCTCTCAATTCCCATTGATTTCAGATTTGATAGAACTCATTGATGACATATTTGGACAAGTGCAACTTTGATGTAATGGCAGTCACTGTCATCTCACCTCTGGAATTCAGTTCCTTTGTCCCAGTTTGGATCAAGAATGTAATGATGTTCAGGAATTGGTCTGGAGCTGACCCCAAACTAAGCATATTATCAGTTTGGAGTCACACATTGGCTAGACAGATAAGGGCAGCAGATTTCCTTCCCTCGAGAATTTCAGTGAACCGGATGAGTTTTTATGACAATTGGTGATAGCTTCATGAGATCAAGATAAGTTTCAATTCCAGATTTTTATTAATCAGTTAAATTTAAATTCCAGTAGTTGCTGTGTTTGGATTCAACCCCATGCGCCTGGGCATTAGACTGAGCTTTTGGTTTAATTAGTTCAATGACATTAATTCTGCTGCAGCATTTCCTCCATTAAATGTCACCAGAAGATCCATAAAAACCTGAAGAAACTGCGAAGGTAATTCATATCATGTTTCTAGGCTTTCCACAAATCTGATTAAATTCTGCTGATGGATTAGGAGAGCCCTCCTAGAACTTCAATTCCAGTAGTGAAAACAATATATGTTTCTACTTTGTTTTGAATGACATTGTTCAGGCTTCTGTTGTCGCTACAGAAGTAAGAACTTCACGTAAAGTCATTGTATCAATTCTACTTCTAACCATACTTACCTTAAACTCTAAAGACATCGCATTAAAATGGAGACAGCAATAACCGCAGATGCTGGAGTCAGAGTCAATATAGTGTGGAGCTGGAGGAGCACAGCAGCCCAGGCAGCATCAGAGGATCAGGAAAGTCGGCTTTGACTTAATGTGACATCGACTCTACTGCTCCTCTGATGCTACCTGATCTGCTGTGTTCCTCCAGCTCCACACTGTGATAACAGTGCACTAAAATAACTGTTTCATTATTTTGTAGTACTATAATGCCGAACATGAGTTTGGCTCAGAATGTTCCCATCCCCCACTCCCACCTCTCTCTCAAAGCTGATCACATATGGAGTCTTATTGATAACTTGGGTCTTGCTCTTGAAATAAATATCGTCCCATTCACTTTAATAACTTTGGCTGATTAGGCCCATTCTTCCTCAGTATAGCTACATAACCAGCTGGATTGACATAGCTTCGCCATGCACAATGCCAAAATTATTAATGAAAGCAGGTTTAAAGTTCTCAAACCATAAATCAAGCTCTGCAACAGTGCCACAATGTAATAAAATTGAAGGCATTGTGCTTAAAGCTCAGTACTGCATCTCCATCAGAGCATGTCCTCTTAAAAGAATAATACCAGGTGCTTTCATGTAAAATTCATTTAGAGTGTATCTGGAAGTGCAACTGACTTAATTTTTCATATTTTAATCTTTCAAAATTTTCAATTAAACTATTAAAAATACGACTGACTACATTTTGAAATAGATGTGTGTAATGATAAATCTTTTGTTATGTTGCTTTGACGTCTGAGATGAAGCACTTGGATTTGTTACAGTAATGCATATTCCAATTGGGTTTTTGGCCAATTGGAAAATTGTTCACTTGCAGGGAATTTCAATGGTTTGTGTCTAAAGCACTCTACCCACAGATGATATGCTGAGAATCAGTGCTAATGGAGGAAATAGATCCAGAGAATTTCTTTCAACTTAAAGAGTGAATCTTTGCAGGTGAAATACGTAGATGTTTTCCTAGTGTACAGGTGTGACTCAAATAATTCCCAAACAAGCATGTGTTTTTGTTAATCACTTTGCCATTCAATAGCTAAAGCCAAAAAATATAATTCCAGCACAGATTCTATGTTTTCATGATCACCCCTTTTTTTAAAGGTAAACCTGAACACCTGTCATGTTTTTCCTTATTTTTGTCTTCATTTTCTCCCTATGTTGAGAATTACATCCTTCCTTGAGGCTCTAAAACAGTTGTAAGGGAAATTTCATATCGAATGGAGCATCTAGGTTCACTGGAATGACTGTGGCCTGGTCCAGCCCAGTATGCTTCCTTACATGTTAAGGTGTTGCATAAAATGAGAAAACACTCATGGATTAAAAGAGATCCACAAGCAGTTTAGACCCAAAAGTGCATTTTAATTAGCCTTTTACATGTCATTAATCCAGAGGACTAGCTGAAATAGAACATAGAACAATACAGCGCAGAACAGGCAATTCGGCCCTCGATGTTGCGCCGACCTGGTGACCATCCCTCATTCAGAGTATGAATTTACAAAATTACTTACTAATGATGGACCAAGAAGGATACCCAGAATTTTGATGGAGTTTGAGAATAAAGACCATCAAGGTAAACTTGTAACAAATATAAAAAACAGATGGTGAGACCTTTCACAAACCAGAAGGGATGAATTAAAAGTAAACAGGATTCTTTAGAGACAGAGATAGGAGTAAATATAATGGAGAATGAGGCAATTCTAAAACAGTTTTATCAATATTTGGACAATGTTCACAGTAGAAAATCAAAAAGTAAATTCTACAAGTTGTGGCAAACAAAGATACAATTGAAACTGAAGAATGAAAAACCAGTAAACCCTCTCAATTTGATAACTGCACCAGCGGATTTCAAAAAGATGATACAGACAAATTAGTTTCTTTTCATCTACAATCTCATAGATTCCAGAATAATGGCACTGATTGGTAAGTAGCAAGTGTAACCTTGGTGTTCAAGAAAGAAAGGAGAAAGGAAACAGGGACTTAATGTAACATCGACTCGACTGCTCTAATGATGATGCCTGATCCGCTGTGTTCATTTGGCCTGTGAAAATTGACGAGATCTTTTAAAAAAACAAGGTTCTAACTCAAGCAAGAATATGGTAGATTGATTGTAATGTGGGGAGATAAGTGTGAAAGTATCCACTTTGATATGAAGAATACCATATATTTCTTAAAATGCAAGGTACTAGTACATATTGGTCTGCAGAGTTGGGTGCCTGTTTACACGTCACAGCAAGTAATCACAATGACACAGTGAGAATTACAGAAGTATTTAGGAATTAGGATAGCCTTTATTGAAAGGGGTTTGAGTATAAGAAAGAAAAGTCTTGTTGTAATTATCTAGAGTTTGAGACTTCACTAAGAGTACAGAGTATAATTATGGTCTTCTTGCCAAAGGAAGGATATATTTGGAAAGGAGATTAACATAGACATAGAACATTACAGCACAGTACAGGCCCTTTGGCCCTCGATGTTGTGCGAACAAAAGTCTAATCTGCCATTCAATCATGGCTGATAAGTTTCTCAACCCCATTCTCCTGTTTTTCCCTGTAACCCTTGATCTCCTTGACAATCAAGAATCCATCTAACTCTGTCTTAAATATCTTCAATGACCTGACCTCCACAGCCTCTGTGGCAGTAAATTCCGTAGATTCACCACTCTCTGGCTGTAAAAGTTTCTCCTGATCTCCGAACTAGAAGGCCTTCCCCTTACTCTAAAACTGGGCCCTTTGGTCTGACTCTCTCCTATCAATGGAAACATCTTGCAACAAAGTCTATTGTTAAGATGAGAGGATTCTCTTGTGAGGAGAATTGGCACTACTTCTAGACCAGACAGGGAGGATTTGAGCTCTTTACAAAGCCCAGTACCAAATTGATGCTGGACTTCTCCATTCTCCTTCACATTAACAACAGAACTTTGATCAAACTTCACAATTCACCAAGTAATTTGGTTTGATTAACCAGCAGCCTTTTTCAATCGGCTTCTCCATCTAAATGTTAATCTGAGTTCTCTGTTGCAGCCTTACCTTACCAATATGCTGGCACCCATGCTTTATTCCTGCTGTTACCACGAGAAAATTATATGTGGGGTCTCACCGTGAGCTGATTGTAATTCCCTTCCACCCTCTAAGTTAGAAGTAGTGTCAATATCTGAGCTGGTTGCTGCTTGTGTGAAGTCGAGTGATGGAGCATATCCATCATCTATTGTGCGTCTGTGACTGACTAGGTTCCATTGTTTGGGAATCTGAAAGGAGAAAGTCACAATAGTAAAGTGGTTGTGTGGGTTGGTGTATAAAAAGTAAAAAGTGCAAGTACATCATCTGAAGCCTACATCCTGTAAATCAGAAGAGAGGGTGTAATGTGAGGAGGATGTATTATGAGCTTCTATCATCTTCAACAATTTCAACTCCGGAGATTAGTGCAGTCTCTGCAATGGACACCCATATTAATGGTCATCATTGTCTACTTCACAAGAGTTAGAACAGGCAGTGCTCACTTCCTGACTCCTGCTGTCTTCGACTGAGTGTTACATTTCACATTCTATTGCAGAATACTGTATCAGTGAACATTATCCAATCTGCTAGCGTCCTGGTTAAATGTCTGGCTGTAGATTCAATCTGTAAGATGTGGGTATGAAGCTTGTTACATTCTGTGTGAGAATGCAGTAAAACATATCCATGTCAGGTATAAATCCTAATTACCAGTGATCTTTGTCAGGTGAGTTAGGTGGGTGTGATGATTTGAGCAGTACCTGAGATTGAGTGTACAGTTGGTAGAATATCTCACTTAAAGAAATGTACACTGATCTTGACAACTTGTGTGAATTCATTGACTGCCTTGTGACATTGCATCCAGACCCTTGATGCTTGACTCCAGATGGTGATCTCCATGCTTATTTGTTCCCATTGCTTTCTGAAGGTGTGTCTAAAGGGACTCCTGGCCAGTGTTCCAAATACGTTGTGGGTTGGATGAATTTGCATGGGGTTAGGAAAAGAGTGCTGCATGGAGAAGGAAGCTGAATGGGGTTGCAAGAAAGGGGCTGTAAGGGAGTGGGGAAGGTGGAGGCTGAACAGGAGATGAAAAATGAAGCTCTCTTTGGTGGTGAGGAGTCAGGTTGAACAAGAAAGCTACCAGAGGTGGGCAATGGAGGTTGGAAATGGAAAGGGAGCATAGTGAGGCAGCAAAGCTGTCAGAAAAGGAATATTCACCTAGCTCCAAGTCAGAAACGCTTAGACCAGTAAGGTAAAAAATTCTTTGAAAATGAATATGTTCAGGAATTACTATATGTAGTGGGTGTTATACTAATGAACCAATGTGTCAATTGTTAATTTTGAATCTGGGA
Source organism: Stegostoma tigrinum (assembly GCF_030684315.1). Classification (NCBI taxonomy): domain Eukaryota; kingdom Metazoa; phylum Chordata; class Chondrichthyes; order Orectolobiformes; family Stegostomatidae; genus Stegostoma; species Stegostoma tigrinum. The sequence continues at coordinate 36,577,135 of NC_081371.1, forward strand.
TTGAGATCAGGGATGCTGTAAAAGGGTTAGAGACTGCCAAGTTAAAATGTTCTAGCTATATGTAAATGTGATGGAAATACATTAGCTGCGACTTCACAAGACATAGAAGGGGTGTTTAGAGTGACGGCTGTTTTGTGTGTATAAGTGTGTCTCAGTCATTTTTTTAAAAAGACTTCTGCTGTTAATATATGCCCATTGTGCCAATTTAAATGCTGCACTGTCAAAGGAATTATATGCTATGACAATAAGTTTAATGGAGGAGTGGTGATTCAGTATATTGATAAATTCTTCCAATTCTGCTTCTGAGAGAGTCAAAATATCCCATATTCAATTCACACAGAGAAACATTGTAATTACATGGCTGCGTCACCTAATAATTAAATTAATTAGAATGAAAAAGGAGCCTCCAAAATTCAAAATGTAATCTTAAAAAGAGAAGTAATTTTAAAAAACTGAAAAAGATTCTTGGGAATAAAACGATTCCGACTGTTGGTTTCTGATACAGGACATCTTTGCTCCTTTAAACCTCTCTACTGAGACCTTCAGTGCAGTATCCAAAAATCCTGGAGCCCACTATCTTTCGTGTGCTGTCCTTCAGCTTACCAATACTACAGCACCTCCTGAACTGGCACCTGCCCCAGCCACAGTGCACAGCCCTTTAGGAGATGCAAGCTGTTTCAAGTGCAAATTAATCACAAGTTTCATCCTGCATCCATCCAGACACTAGCACGGGACAATACAGTATGGAGCTGGAGGAACACAGCTGGCCGGGCAGCATCAGAGGAGCAGGAAAGTTGGCGTTTCGGGTCTTACCCTTCTTCAGAAATCATTTCTGTCAGGACACTGAAAACAATGAAGTGAGCAGGGCATTGGTCTTTGTGATACAATTGGTCAGTGCATTCAGCCGTTAACTGGAAGTTTAGAGAGTGTTGTGACGCGAAAGGTCTGGGTTCAAATTATAGAGGTGCCGGAGATGTATTTGAGCATGTCTGACTAGATTGTTTAAGTAGCCAAGACGTGGAGGCGTCAGTGTTGGACTAGGGTGTACAAGGTCAGAAATCACACAACACCAGTTATAATCCAACAGGTTTCTTTGAAAACACAAGCTTTCAGAGCATTGCTGTGGCCTAAAAGCTTGTGATTTCAAATACACCTGTTGGACCATAACCTGGCATCATCTGGTTTCTGGTCTAGACTGTTTAAGAGTACTTTAAAGTAAGTGGACAGCACAGAGTTTAATTTTACATCCAAATCCCTGTATTCCTGTTTGTGTCCAAGTGATTTTAGCCCCTTTCTGCTGTCTTTTTATATTCGCAATCAAAAGAGAGAAAGTGTGCTAAGACTAAATATAAATAGTTAAAAATTAGGGAGGTAGATAAGGATATGAACAATTAATCCACAGTAAAAATAAGAAAGGCTGACATATACATCAATAAAAAAATGTATAATATACTGCACTGTTTTATTCAAACGCTTACCTTTCAGTGTTCATTGGCCTTGGATGCTTCAAACTATAAAATATGTGGAAGAATTGAACTGAAGTTCTTTATGTTTCAGTTAAGTAATTGTAAAGGAAAGGTTTCATCACCGTAAAGCAAATTGAAAAATATTACAGAAAATGGGATGCCTTTCAATTATTAATTCCATACATGTACCATATATAAAAAATAACCTGCTTTCTTTTTAAATAGTATTCACAGGTACATGACTAGTTAATTGAGTGTGAAACGACACATATTTTAAATAGTAAAAAACCAAGACTGTCATACATTCTAATGAGATTGCTTCTTCCTACAATGCCAGTAGTGGCTTAGCAGTACAGAATTAATATGGTGGATTAAAATATGTCAATTAGTAGGAAATAGAGGTGGTTCCAAAGGTGAGTGATGAAGAAAAATGCTGTAAAAAAATAGTTTATTCCTTGGAACTTCAGACAGATCTTGTGAGAAAGGAAAATTGAGTTGTGTGGAATAAACGTTATGTCCTGCCTTGTGATATATTTGGAGGTCAGGAAAGCAATTAATCAAGTGGGAGAATGGCCACAATTAAGTCCAGGGTGGGAACGCCATGGTCAGATTTCCCATCCCACTTCTGACTGAGGCCCTAAATTGGGCAACTATTGACTACTTAAGGGCCTCTTCCCAGTGCCATTAATAAAACGCCAACAGAGGGTGGGCCTGTCCCCATGTGTGGACTATGACAAACAAGCCCATTGATGGTTTGTGGTCTGCTGTGTGGTAGTCCTTTATTCAAAGTCCCCCTCCTGTAAACCTCTTCTCACTACTGGGGAACCTGGATCACTCCTCAAGGCTGAATCTCCAGTGGCTGCTGTTCCTGAAGCAGTTACCACCTTTCCGGTGATGGGAAGCTTTGCTTGTTACATTCTCCCATTTCTTTCCTTTCTTTTAACATAACTCGTTACATTCTCTGTCACCATGTCCTCTCTCCCCTCCCCCCACCCCATTGGGACTGTCTGTTCTTTCAAGTCTGACTGTCTAACTCTGTTTTTTCCTTCACAGATGCTGCCAGACCTGCTGAGCTTTTCCAGCAATTTCTGTTTTGTTTCCTTACAGTTCAACATACCATTGTTTTGCCATTCTCACATTCCGATCACTTAATCTGAACTGTCAACATGTTTTTTCCCCCAGCACTCCACATCTCCCCCAATGACAAAAATGCTGCCCCCCTCCACGCTTCACATCAGTTCTGATGAAGAGTAATCTAGACCCAAAACTTCAGCTATCTCTCGCTCCATGGATGATGCCTGACCCACTGTGATCTCCAGCATTTGTTGTTTTTATTTACCTTCCCAGTGACGCTACTGAGCAAATGTGTTTACACTTTTTGGTTGGCTAACAGCTTTTAGAATGTGTCATTTCCATTCCCCAGGGCTTTTGATTGCAGGAAGCTCCACTACTGGCCACTTAAATGTCAATTTCATTGAACATTCCTGCAGACAACGTAAGTTTCTCAGTCACTCTCCAGTCAATATCTCTGACAGGTCCATTAAATCATTCTTGAAATTTGGACCAAGTCAGAAGTCACACAACACCAGGTTATAGCCCAACAGGTTTATTCAGAATCACAAGCTTTTGAAGTGCTGCCCCTTCATCAGGTGAAGGCCGCATTTGGAGTAGTATCAGAGATAATGGGAACTGCAGATGCTGGAGATGTCTGATGAAGGGTCTAGGCCCGAAACGTCAGCTTTTGTGCTCCTGAGATGCTGCTTGGCCTGCTGTGTTCATCCAGCCTCGCATTTGGAGTAGTGTTCAGTTATGGGCACCTTATTTAAGGAAGGATGTTAAAGCCCTGAAAAGACAGCAAAGGAGATTTACTAGAATGATGAAGGAAACATTAGAGAAATTAGGCTTATTCTCCTTGGAGCAGAGAAGTTTAAGTGATCACTTTATTGAGGCGTTCAAAATTAAAAAAGGATATTCTGGAAGCACTGGTTGGTATGTCAGTAATTAGGGTCAGCACAATTTCAAGATTGTCAGCAAGAGAACTAAAAATAAGATGAGGAGAGACTTACTTACTCAGTTTTTAGAATTTGGAATGTGCTTGGGAGAGAATTAGAAACAGCTTATGGGAGATTTCAAAAGAGAGGTAGGTATATATTTGAAAGTGATTAATTTAAAGAGCTTTGAAGATAGAGCTGGAGAATGGGACTGGTTATGTAACTCTTTTAAGAGCCAGTACAGACACAATGGCTCAAATGGTCTCCTTCTGTACTGTAACATTCTGTGTGTTTGTAGAAAATGGGGCAAAAAGAAAGAACAAAAGACTACTCGAGAATTGCTGCTTTTTTTTGATGACAAGCAGATGATTCACTTAACACCTTTGTGCACCTTAGGAGTTACACATTGATCTATCTGAACTCCATATACACATACAAACAAGTCGCAGGAGGAGGCTATCTAAACCCCAGGACTGCTGTGCATTTTAATAAGATCATAACTAAGCTGTTTGTAACTCGAACTCCACATTCCCACCCGCTCCCAGTAACCTTTCACCCATTGCTTACCAAGGATCAATCCATTTTTACTTTAAAATATTCATAGACTTTGCTTCCACTATCTTTTCAGGACAAAAATTCCAAAACTTAATGAACCCCTAACTGAAAAAAAATCATGTCCTCTGTTTAAAAGAGCAAATTATTATTTTTAAGCAAGTGGAAGAAGGTACCAGCTCATACAATTATTGGGGTGCTCTTGTGAAACTGTCATGGGACAGAGAAAACATAGGCAAAAAAAACCTAGTAAAATACAGAGTAATAATTTTGAAAGGGTATTAGCTTTAATTGTTGGTTCGAAACACCACGACTTTCTGAACTTGTCCCACCAGCATTTGGCAGTTTCTACCACATAAATAACCAGATGATAAGGAAAGTCAGGATATTAGGAACTGTAATTGGGAAAGAAACAAATTATGTTTTAAAAGTTTTAAGCAAATATATAGTGTGCTTAATTTATTATAAAATGACTGAATAGATAACGTCCTTATCAATGCTTTTATTTTGGAGTACTTGAGTGAACAATTTACTGTAAGTATCTGCTCATCATTGTACCTGGATGAAAGACTGGTATGGTATGATATCAGTCACATAATGTTTTTGTCTTCAGGTCCTGCTTAGCTGTCATCAGTTCACCATTTTGTCTTAGCTATGTCCCATGCGTGCATGTCATTGATTCAAATACACTTTGTGTGCAAGTAATAGAATAAGAATGCAGACAAAATGGCTCTAGCCAAGCATTTTGATCGCTTTTCCATGTTGTTGGTTCATTTGATTCAATCAATGATAGAACATTTTCCGATTAAAAGTAAAATTGCTGCAGACAATTTTGAAGTAGAATGTGCTTTGTTTGGATGGCATAGCTTTAGTCTGCGCCACAATTAGTTTTGATGCTTGGACCTCCTTTCTCAGGGAAACAATGAGCTGTCATCACAACCTTTGTGCTGATAGGCAGTTTGCTGTTATATCACAGGACAGAGCCACAAGCCAAAGCCAGCAGTATCGATTTTAAAAAAAGATGCAGTTCAAATCAGGTGGGGGCATTTTAAGGCTTGGAGTGATATTTAGCATGGCTGCCCTTGCCACATCATTTTTTCTCAAATCTCCCAGTGAAGCTTATGGTAATCCCTTCAATAAACACTGGTTTTGAATACTTCCAGCTTGGGTCCTAATACAAGTTCCTAATGCATACTTCTGTCCAGTTTGAAAAATATCAGTTCACTGTTCTTTGCCTCTTAATTCTAAGCCAATTTTAGACTTCCTATAGAATCACCATTGATAGAAATAGGGTACAAATTCATTTGAAGCAGTACTGTATTGGTATTCTCTGATGTGATTATTGATACGTTAGCAAAGCCTTTCTGAAAGCACACATATACAGCTACGGCTATTTGGGATAAAGTGTGTTTCTTGCCCTCCTGAATACTTCTACCTGTATATCTGAGATCCATAATGTAGAGCTCAAATCAGGAAGCTTGAGGTGCATGTAACAAGGCAAATGACTTCAGTCAACATATAGACTTGGTAAATCTTATGGGCACCATTGTTATAGACATTGAATTGTTGGATCGTATAAAAGAGCATTTTCTAGACCAGTATGTTGGGGGAATGGGCTGTTTTAAGTCTTGGATTACACAATGAAAAAGGGCATATTAATAATTTTCTTGGAAAAGAACCTTTGGGGAAGAGAGCCAACAACTTGATAGGATTTTTTGTTGTGTTTCAAAGTGATGTATAGTTGGTTCTGATATAACACGATATTTCCATTCTCATGCAATTTCACATTATAAGAAAATCGCACAATAGCCATTCTATTAAAACTAATGGGGCCATACATTTCATGTTCCACAAACAGAGGTCTAAATTTTTCAATCACTTTAAAGCTAATTCATTTTGAAGAAACGCGTGATATAGCAGAACTGACTAGTTTGATTCAAAACTAGGATCTTAAAAACTAAGCTGTGGAAACTATAAAGATATGAGTGGCTGTGTGGTCTAGGAAAATATGTTAAAATAGTTGTAATAGACAGGCAATGGCTAGCATTTTAAAAAAGAATATATGATTGACAACAAGCACACATTTCTTAAGGACAAAATGTCAACAGGAAAAGTGATGCAACTGTGACTACCAAAGGAACATATTAGAACAAAAAAAAACAGGCTCATAAAGTTGCCAAAAAGTAGTAAGCCTGAAGATTGGGAATATTTTAGAATTGAGCAAAGGAGAATCAATAAATTGATGAAAGGAGAATCGAATATGAATGTAAAGAAATAAGAAACATAAAAATAGACTGTGAATCCTTCTATAGATATGCAGAAAAGAAAAAAAAATGAAGACAACTGAGGTCCATCACAGGCAGAGACAGAAGTTTGAATAGGAAACAAGGAAATGGCAGAGAAGCTAAATAATTGTTTTCCATTTTTCTCCATAGAGCATGATAAAAAAATCTCCCAGAAAGAATAGAGACCCAAAAGACTGATGATAATGAGGTTCTGAAAGAAACTACTAATAGTATTGGAAATTCTAGCAATAGAGGTAGTAAATGCATTGGTGATCATCTTTCAGAATTATGTAGATTCTGGAATGGTGCCAGCAGATTGGGAGATTACAAATGTAATTACATTATTTAAGAAAGGAGGAAGATGGAAATTAGCAGGCTACAAACCGAGTAGCTTGTCATTAATATTCGGAACTAGAACCTATTATTATGCATGTGGTTACTGAACAATGAAAAGATAATGATATATTTGAACAAAGCAAAAACTTTTCAAGTGGGATATCACATTTGACAAATCTGTTAGACTTTTTGAGGATGTTGCTAGCAAAACAGATACGGGGAGACCAATGGATGTGGTGCCTTTGGATGCTCAGAAGGTGTTTGATAAGGTCCTACACAGCAGATTAATAAACAAGCTTAGATAACATGGTATGGTATAGCAGATAATACACTGGCATGTATTGAGATTTGGTTAACAGAAAAAAAAAATAGAGAGTAAGAATAAATCGCTCATTCTCAATTTGGCAAATTTTGAGCTATGACATTGATCAGCATTTGGGACCAAGCTGTTCATATTCTATGTTCCTAATATCCTGTATTTTCTTATCATCTAGTTATTTATGTGGTAGAGACTGCCAAATACTGGTGGGACAAGTTCAGAGAGTTGAGGTGTTTTGAACGAACAATTAAAGCTAATACTTCAGTACTGCAGCTGTTTGCATTCTTTCTCCATTCAAGTAACATTCAGCTTCTATATTATTCCTGCTCAAATGCATAACCTCACATTCTCTCACATCTGCCAAACTTTTTGTCCATTCAGTTTATCTATCTAGTCACTGTAGATTCTATGTATCATCCTCACCACTTGCCTTCCCACCTATTTTTGTGTCATTTGCAAACTTGCCATTAACGCATTCACTTCCATCGTCAAAGTCATGAACATATATTGTGAATAATTGTGGTCTTGGCACTGCACTAGTTACAGATTGCCATTCTGAAATCCAAAAACATTACATCTACTGCTTCCTCTGTATCCAACTTGTTACCTCCTCAGACAGTTCAATAAATTTGTTAGGCCAGATCTTCCATTCATGAAGCCATAGTCCTTCTGTTTGATATGACATGTATTTCGAAATTCCTTGTTGTACATCCTTTATGATAGACTCTAAGGTTTGAAGCTTACATTATTTGGTTAAGTATGAGTTGCATTGAGTTTTTGGTGGGGGTTTGTTGCCATGAGGCTTACTGAGTTCTCTCACCATATCTTACCAAGCTAATTACAATTACAAAAATTGCTAGAAAAACCCAGCAGGTCCGGGAGGATCTGTGGAGAGAAAGCGGAGTTAACATTTCAGGCCAGGTGACCCTTCAGATCAGATCTGAAGGATTTTAGGACTTCTTCCCCCAGGACCAGCAATGGATACCACCACACCAGACCATGCCAGCCTGGTCCAAAGTTGCCACCCAGCTTAAAACAGTCTCAACCATCTGGAGGAATACGCAGCACAATAGGAAGAATGGTCATGTCCTTCTTCATTCTGTCAAAGAACGTCCACAACCTTCTTTCTGATATCTCACAATCACTCTATCTCTGCTACTGAGCCCACCTCCCACAAAGGCCCAAGCTCTACCACTCTCGCTATTTTCCTGCAACATCTTCCCTACTCATTCTCACCCATTTCAACCCCTGACATCGATAACCCTGCATGCCTTCTGTTCTAAGATAACAAGGTGTGGAGCTGGATGAACACAGTCAGGCCAAGCAGCATCTTAGGAGCAGGAAAGCTGACGTTTCGGGCCTAGACCCTTCATCAGAAATTGGGGAGGTGAAGAGGGTTCTGAAATAAATAGGGAAAGAGGGGGAGGTGGATCGAAGATGGATAGAGGAGAAGATAGGTGGAGAGGTGAGTATAGGTGGTGAGGTAGGGAGGGGATAGGTCAGTCTGGGGAGGACGGACAGGTCAAGGGGGCGGGATGAGGTTAGTAGGTAGGAATTGGGCATGGGTCTTGAGATGGGAGGAGGGGATTAGGTGAGAGGAAGAACAGGTTAGGGAGACGGGGATGACCTGGGCTGGCTTTGGGAAGCGGTAGGGGGCGGGGAGATTTTGAAACTTGTGAAGTCCACATTGATACCGTTGGGCTGCAGGGTTCCCAAGCGGAATATGTGTTGCTGTTCCTGCAACCTTCGGGTGGCATCATTGTGGCACAGCAGGAGGCCCTGGATGTTCATGTCGTCTGAGGAATGGGAGGGGGAGTTGAAATAGTTCGCAACTGGGAGGTGCAGTTGTTTATTGCGAACTGAGTGTAGGTGTTCTGCAAAGCGGTCCCCAAGCCTCCACTTGGTTTCCCCAATGTAGGGGAGGCCACAATGGGTCCAGCAGATGCAGTATACCACATTAGCAAATGTGCAGGTAAACATCTGCTTGATGTGGAAAGTCTTCTTGGGGCCTGGGATGGGGGTGAGGGAGGAGGTGTAGGGGCAGGTGTAGCACTTCCTGCGGTTGCAGGGAAAAGTGCTTGTCGTGGTGGGACTGGAGGTGAGTGTAGAGCGGACAAGGGAGTCACAGAGAGAGTAGCCCCTCCAGAAAGCAGACAAGGGTAGGGAGAGAATAATGTCTTTGGAGGTGGGGTCAGATTGCAGATGGCGGAAGTGTTGGAGGATGATGCGTTGGATCCGGAGGTTGGTGGGGTGGTATGTGAGGACAAGGGGATTTTTTTTCATTGTTATTGCAGAACAGGGTGTGAAGGATGAATTGCGGGAAATGCGGGAGACATGGTCAAGGGTGTTCTCAACGAATGTGGGGTGGGGGGAATGTTGCGATCCTTGAAAAACGAGGACGTTTGAGCTGTACAGGAGTGGAATGCCTCATCCTGGGAGCAGATGTGGTGGAGGCGAAGGAATTGGGAATGGGGGATGGCATTTTTGCAGGAAAATGGGTGGGAGGTGGTGTATTCTAGGTAGCTGTGGGAGTCGGTGGGCTTGAAATGGATATCGGTTTCTAGGTCATTGCCCAAGATGGAGACAGAGAGGCCCAAGAAGATAACGGAGGTGTTAGTGTTAGTCCAAGTGTACTTAAGGTTGGGTGGAAGGTGTTGGTGAAGTGGATGAACTGTTGGGGCTCCTCATGGGAGCACGAGGCGACACCGATACAGTCATCAATGTAACGGAGGAAAAGGTGGGTTTTAGGACCAGTGTAGGTGAGAAAGAGGGACTGTTCCACGTAATTTACAAAGAGGCAGGCATAGCTTGTGCCCATGCGGGTACCCATGGCCACCCCCTTTGTCTGTAGGAAGTGGGAGGAATTTTTAAGAGAAGTTGTTGAGGGTGAGGATGAGTTCGGCGAAAAGGATAAGGGTGTCAGTGAAGGGGGACTGGTCAGGCTTGCGGGTCAGGAACAAGCAGAGGGCCTTTAGGCCATCTGCATGGGGAATGTAGGTGTATAGGGACTGGATGTCCATAGTGAAAATGAGGTGTTGGGGACTGGGGAATTGGAAGTTCTGGAGGAGGTGGAGGGTGTGGGTGGTGTCACGGATGTAGGTAGGGAGTTCCTGGACCAAGGGGGAGAAAATGGAGTCCAGATAGGTGGGGATGAGGTCGGTGGGGCAGGAGTAGGCGCAGACAATGGGTCGACCAGGGCAGGTGGGTTTGTGGATTTTGGGAAGGAGATAGAAGCGGGCATTGTGGGGTTGGGAAACCATGAGATTGGAGTCAGGGGGTGGGAGGTCACCTGAGGTGATCAGGTTGTGGATGGTTTGGGAGATGATGGTTTGGTGCTCAGGGCTGGGACCATGATCCAGGGGGCAGTAGGAGGAGGTGTCAGAGAGTTGGCGTCTGGCCTCAGCGATGCAGAAGTCAGAGCGCCATACTACAAATGCACCTCCCTTGTCCGCAGGTTTTATGGTGAGGTTGGGATTGGAGCGGATGGCTGCACGTTCTGCGGTGGAGAGGTTGGAGTGGGTGAGAGGGGTGGAGTGGTTGAGGCGAGTGATGTCTTGATGCCTTCTGTTCTGCCTGCTCATTTATTCAGGACCATTTGTTGCCTGTGCCAAAAGTAAAAGCACCGCCACCCACTTTCATCTCCCAAAATGAAAGATGGAGGGGCATTTAGTGCTGATGCATTGGCAGGAGAGCTGGCACCAGTAAGTGAGTAGAAAATGCAGAGGGCAGGGAAGGTTATTAGTTTGGGAGGATAATTGCAGTGAGACCCATTGTGTGGACTTGGTACACACTAACAGGTATAGTGCATAAGCCTTGATGAAGTGTATGTGAAGTGGCAGAGTTATACTGAGACATGGCACTGTGAGTCTGAAGTAGCAGGGAGAAGATGATGGCATTTACTGTTGTGAAGGGCAGGAGAAAAGTGGCCTTCTTCCTATATGCTAACCTGATTCACTCACGGCATTGACCTGGACTGCAAATGGTGTCCAGTGGCGTGGTCTCGTGGTATGACTGTCAGCTGGAAAAATGTTTGCCCTCCTCTCCACCACCCCATTCAACATCTTCCCCAGGTCCCTGTCCACAAAGCAGAGATATTTCCTTTCCTTTGAGTCATACGTTGCATGTTGAGATTCCAGCAACACAGTGTGATGGGTCATCCATGGCTTGCAGCACCTGAAGTAGTGCAGCAGTGCACTAGTGTTTTAACTATGGTGCCAGAATCAGAAGCACAGACTTGGGAGTTATAGTTCAGGAATCTTTTAAGGTTAACATGCAGATTCAATTGGCCGTTAGGAAGGCAAATTCAATGTTTGCATTCATTTCAAGAGGGCTAGAAAACAAGAGCAGAATGTACTGTTGTATGAGGCTGTATAATGTTGTGTCAGACCACATTTGAAATATTGTGAATAGTTTTGGGCCCGTATCTATGAAAAGATGTTTTGGCATTGGAAAGGGTTCAGAGGAAGTTGACAAGAGTGATTCCAGGGAATGAGTTGCGTTTCAGATGAAGAATAGTTGAGGACTCTGGTTCCGTACTGGATGGAGTTTAGAAAGCTGAGGTATTTGAATCATACAGAAAACTGAGCGGCCTGGGTAGAGTGGATTTGGAGCTAATCTTTCCATTCATAGGAGAGACTAGCACCTGGTGGCACAGCCTCAAGGTGAAGTGGTGACCCTTTAGAACTGAGATGAGGACGAATTTTTTTCAGCCTGTAGGTGGTAACTCTGTGGAAGTCATTGCTGCAAAGCACTGTGGAGGTTGTTATTGAGCATATTTAAGATAGGTTCTTGATTAGTAAGGGAATTAAGGGTTATGAGGTAAAAACAGAGGAATGGAGTTGAGAAATATACCAGTCATGCAGTGGAGCAGACTCAGTGGGCTGAATGGCCTATTCTGTTCCTATACCTTGTGGTCTTATGGCCAGAAGCATGAAAGCTGGAAAAGTGGTGAACATTTCTATGCCAGAAACTATGTGGTTCCCTGAAATATGGTCAGAAGTCACACAAACCCAGTTATAGTCCCATAGGTCCTATGGAGTAAGCAATGGCCTAGTGGTATTATGACTAGACTATTTATCCAGAGACTCTGGGTGTCTGGGTTTGAATCCTGCCATAACAGATGAATTTAATAACAAACTTGGAATTAAGAGTCTAATGATGACCATGACACCATTGTGAATTGTCTGGAAAAACTCATCTGTTTTACTGATGTCCTTTAGAGAAGGAAATCTGCCATCCTTACCTGGTCAAGCCTACAAGTGACTCCAGACCCACAGCAATGTGTGGTTGACTCTTAACTGCCCTCTGGGAAATTAGGAATAGGCAATAAATGTTGGTTTAGCCAGCAATGCCCACATCCCATAAATGAATTTTTAAAAATTTGGTTTTGGAGCAAATATATTGGACTATAACCTGGTGTCATGTGACTTCTGACCTTATCCGCCCCAGTCTAACACCAGTACCTACACATCACAGTTCCTTGAGATAGGCAGCCAATAGCCTAGTTACTGAATTAGTGAAGTGCAGAGTGAAAAATTGCATCAGAAAAGTTGCTTTGAGCCATGGTGAACTGCATACCACAAACCTCGCTCAACAAACTAATTCAACTGGAATCTGGGAGAATTTGCCAATTAGGTTTGTGATTGAGTGTAAACCAACACTGATGTTGTCAAAAAACCTTAATTATTCCTGTAACAAGTAGCTTCAAGAACAGTTTAACATTTACTGAGAAATAAACCAAGATGTAGTATGTTTAAAATTCCAGTCAGCATTTTCATTCCAACTGGAGACAGATCACCCATAAAAGAAGGTACCATTAAGTGTAAAGCTATTCTGTGGTACATGCAAGTTCAAGTACTATTACCAATTTATTTTTTCAGAAGGCTAAATAAACACTGGGCCATAGAGACAATGAGTATGAGAAACTGACATTCCTGAACAGTGTTATTGTATGATTTATAAACGGTGTCTGAACTCACTTCAGTGATGTGATATGCATTCATATATTTTCCATTGCATTTATAGTCTATATGTACAACTTTGTACTTTATTCAGTCACAGGATGAGGACATCACTGACCAGGCCTGCATTTATTGCCCATCCCAGAGGGCAATTAAGAGTCAATTGTAGAACATAGACTGCCTCACTCCTCTGCACAGCTGATATTTTCCATCCTGCTACTTTGCTGAGCATCCTATCTATCGCGCCATTTCACTTAAAAAGTAGTCATTCTAATTTACAGATATATGATGAAGTCTACAAAGTGGTTTCTGGCAGTGGTACTTCACAAGCTAATGTTTGAAAATTTATCCGTTTTTAACTTGCTATTCTGTTTTCATCCTGTTCCTTCTTGCTCCAGCTGTATTCTTTTATTACTTTAATGATCCTGCAGGCTACTGCAGTAATAAAGTTTTTGCTGACTCTCCTACTGCCTTAGTACTGTTTTACGAACCAGAATTCAGAAAGTGTTTGAATTTGCTTCCAAGTTTTGGAGCTGTAAACTAGAAAAGGAATGGATTTTCACAAAGAACAAACCAGGAAAGAAAGATTCTTCAATTTTCAATTTTCAATTTTGCAGATGGAAATAAATCAAGACATTGGCTGGCCACTTTTGGAATATTACTTGCAATTCTGGTCTCCCAGCCACAGGAAGCATGTTGTGAAACTTGAAAGGGTTCAGAAAAAATATACAAGGGTTTTGTCAATGTTAGAAGGTTTGATCTATCCAGAGAATTTGGATAAGCTGGGGTTATTTTCCTGTAGCATCGGAGGCTGAGGGGTGACTGTATAAAGGTGTATAAAATCATGTGGGGCACGAATAGAGTGAACAGTCAAGGGAATTCCCAGGGTACGGGACTTAAAAACTAGTGGGCATAGGTTTAAGGTGAGAGGCAAAAGATTTGAAAGGGACCTAAGGGGTAACTTTTTCACATGGAGGGTGGTACATGTATGGAATGAGCTGCCAGAGGAAATGGTGGAGGCTGGTACAATTACAACATTTAAAATGCATCTGGATAGATACATGAATATGAAGAGCTTAGAAGGATATGGACCAAATGCTGGAAAATGGAACTAGATTAATTTAGGATATCTGGTCGGCATGGATGAGTTGGACTAAATGATTGGGATCACATTAGAATGCTTAAAGAATATTGTTTTTAAAACGTGGAATTTCTTATCACAATGACATTAAATACATTTAACATTATGTTTCTGGGGTCAGTGAAATTGTTTAGTTGTAACCATGGACTGAACATGCCCATACAGATAATAAATGCTCAGATACACCTCATTCAATGGGTTGTAACCTCTTCAGAAGACACAAACTTCTCATCAGTACGGTGATTTCCAATTGATTGCCAACAGGAAGAGACCCCAAAAACACACCCACTGGAGAGGCATAAACTTGCTGGCGTAAATTTATGGATTTCCATATTTGACTGGATACCTACTGTCTCCTAAAGTTGCTATCAATTTCACAGGTACAATGATAGCATATGCTAATTGTTTCACTGTCGTTACAACTGCAAAATGCTGGCTGACCTTGGAGTAGAACTGCTAAATACCTACAAGACTCATTCATATAGACTAATAATATGTGACCATTCATATTGACTAATAGTATGAGACCATTCATATTGACTAATAGTATAAGACCAGCAGTGAAACCAGGACTTCAGGGATGGGAGTTTCTATATTCATAGTAATATTTATCAGCTTGTTTTAAGCAATATAAATTTACTAGACTTCTATTATTAGTCAGGCAATTTCCAGCAAAAGGGCATGCAAGGAATCAAGGCAATTCACATTTATTTCCACTGTAACCTTAAGCTATCAAAAGCAGCTTAATTTGTACCACAGAAGAATATAGTCAACTTCTTTGTACTAAAACAAAACAATTTTTACACTGCTTCAAATTTTGAGGACACCCGTTACCTACATTATGACCCTTGAATAGCCAGAAGAAACCCTTGAGGAACTCTTGCTACATTGGAAGGTGAAAGTAAATTTACTTCCTCCGTAAATCTGCCAAGTTTACTCTGGTGTTACTTTTGCTGCTGGGCTGATGTGCATGACACTGGTGACTCCAGTACTGTCACATTAAAACCATGTTATAAAACACTAGGTGCTCATTTGAAGATGTACAAGAAAAAATTTCACAAAATATTAAATAAACTGGAAGAGAAGTTTTATTTGTCTTCATGTATATTTTGTTGCAAAATGATTGCACATTACAGGTGGAAACCTCCAACATGTGATTTTCCCTGTAAGTAAACCAGTTCAGTATTAGACATGTCGCTAGGTGCCAGTCTGAAACAGGTATAGGACTTCTTACCTACTGTTATGTCCCAGCTGATGTTATTATTTGATAAGTCAGATCCCTGACTGAAATTTGTCTGATGCCTTTTGGTTTTAATGAGGTGGTTTTTCACTGAATCGCAAACATGCACTGCTATTGAACCAGGTTTAACAATAAAATGAGAAGTTTGTTATATAAAAGAAATTAAGTTACAATAGAATGAGCCAAACAATTTGCATATTATACAGATTTAAAGATTTCAAAATGCAAAATGCAATCCTATTAATGCCAACAACGGTACTTTGCAGTACCCCACCAGAGAGAATTTTCTTTTCTATTACATCATCAGATTTTATTTAACTGTGGCTTTAATTTGCACTTTTGTGAATCTTCATGTACAACTGAGCTTAGACTTTATAAAAACTGTAAGAACTGCGGATGCTGTAAATCAGGAACAAAAACAGAAGTTGCAAGAAGCTGAGCAGGTCTGGCAGCATCTGTGAAGAAAAGATCAGAGTTAGTGGGGAAAATGTCAGTTTATATGCAACTACCCAGCTGCCATCAGTTCTGAGGAAGGGTCACCGGGCCTGAAACATTAACTCTAATGTTTTTTTTCACAGATTCTGCCAGACCTGCTGAGCTTGCAGCAACTTCTGCTTCTGTTGTTGTTGTGAACTTAGACTTCCTAAGCTTCAAATAATCACGTCAACAATTAAACAAACACTTCTTGTCCAGAACTTGTAAAGTAAGCTCACTACAGTGGGGGAACATCTTTTGCAACAGCCCAAAAGCATCTTCCCTTCTCAGGAGCAACTGTTTTACATATCCAGCTTCAGCCAGAGCTTCTGCAAAATGTGCAAGCTGAGACAAAAAAAATGTTTCAGTGATAGTAGGAACTGCAAATGTTGGAGAATCTGAGATAACAAGATGTAGAGCTGAATGAACACAGCAGGCCAAGCAGCATCAAAGGAGCAGGAAGGCTGGTTTCAGGCCTGGACCCTTCTTCAGAAATGCGGGAAGGGAAGGGGGTTCTGAAATAAATAGGGAGAGGGAAAGGCGGATTGAAAATGGACAGAGAAGAAGAGGGGAGACAGACAGGTCAAAGAGGCAGGGATTGAGCCAGTAAAGGTGAGTGTGGTGGGGAGTTAGGAAGGGGATAGGTCAGTCCAGTAAGGATAGAGAGGTCAAGGGGGCGGGATGAGGTTAGTTGGTAGGAGATGGGGGTGTGGCTTGAGGTTGGAGGAAGGACAGGTTAGAGAGGTGGGGACAAGCTGGGCTGGTTTTGGGATGTGGTAGAGGGAGGAGAAATTTTGAAACTTGTGAAATCCACATTGATACCGTTGGGCTGCAGGGTTCCCAAGTGGAATATGAGTTGCTGTTCCTGCAACCTTTGGATGGCATCATTGTGGCACTGCAGGAGGCCCAGGATGGACATGGCATCTGAGGAATGGGAGGGGGAGTTCAAATGGCTCGTAACTGGGAGGTGCAGTTGTTTAGTGCAAACGGAGTGTAAGTGTTCTGCAAAGCGGTCCCCAAGCCTCTGCTTGAATTTTCTGAAGAAGGGTCTAGGCCTGAAATTTCAGCTTTCCTGCTCCACTGATGCTGCTTGGCCTGCTGTGTTCTTCTAGGTCTACACCTTGTTATCACAAAAAAAGGTATTTCCCTAAGCTGTGGCTGTTTCTGCTAAACACTTCCCCTCCAAAAAACTTGTAGGATCTTCAGTCTGAAAGCCTAATGCACTACACTCTTTACCTTATTCACATATCTCACATATTATGTCCACAAAGAAGCTTAAGTTCATCATTAAACCCCTTCATACATACAGAAAACCTATATACCACTACTTGAAAATTCAAAAACTCCGAAGTACATATACTAATATATATATAAATCACACACCTTATGACATAATATAAGGCCCTCTGCAATTGGATCCTCAGCTTTCTGACCCATAGCCCGCAATCAGTGAGGATAGGTAACTGTACTTCCTCCACAATAACACTCAACACTGCAGCCTCCCAAGGATGTCTCCTCAGCCCTCCACTGTACTCCCTGTGCACCCACAACTGTGTTGCCAAATTCCAAACGAGCGCCATCTATGAGTTCGCTGGCGATACCACCATAGGCGGATGGATATCTAACAATGATGAGTCAAAATACAGAAGTGAGAAGGATGACTTGGGTTGTGGTGCAGTGAAAACAATCTGTCTCTCAACATCAGCAGAACTGAAGAACTGATCATTGATTCCAGAAGGAAAGGAGGAGAACACGCCCCCATCTACATCAACGGAACTGAGGCTGAGAGGGTGAAGAGCACCAAGTTCCTCAGAGTGATAATAACTGATGACCTGTCCTGGAATTCCCACATAGATGTGACAGTCAAGAAAACACAACAATGCCTCTTCTTCCTCAGGTGGCTCAGGGAAATTTGGCATGTCCAAAAGGTGCCTCACCAACTACTACAGATGCACCGTTGAAGGCATACCGTCTAGGTGTCTAATGGCCTGGTATGGCAGCTGCTGTGCCCAGGAATGTAAGAAACAGAAGGTGGTGTGCACAGCCCAGACCATCATGGAAGCCAGCTTTCCATCCATGAACTCTATTTACATGGCTCATTGCCACAGAAAGGCTGCCAACATCATCAAAGACCCATCGCACCCTGGTAATAATCTCGTATAACTTCTTCCATCAATCAGAAAATACAGAAGCCTGATCACATGCACATGCAGGTTCAGGAACACCTTCTTTCTGGCTACATGAAACCCTAATTCAAGAGGTGGAGTATATTAACCAAAACGCAAGATATGGTCTCTGGAAGTATCTCAAGAAATGGCCACCAAACATTTTAAAAATTACCTGGAACTGTATGAAGCAAGAGTACTCTTCGTAGCTCCACCAGAATGCTGTCGACACATGCAGACCAGGGACTGCTGTCCTTCTCCCCTTTCTATGTCCTACTGCTGCCCAGGACCAATCTGCCATTTAGAAGGGGGAGGGGCCCCAAATTATGAACTAATCTGGAATTTGCGATTGGTGCCTGCCAAATGCTCGTGTTAATGTCAATTGCTTTGCCAACATATCATGCATTTTTCTGCTGGATGTCTGATTTTGCTCCCTATTGTTGCATTATACAATCTGAAACAGCATACCTGGCTTTAGTCTTTTGTCTTTCGTTCTATCTTTGTTTTGTACAGTGTCGGAAAATAGCTTGCTTATCTCTCATATCCTAGTTCAAATAAAAGGTTTTACACCTTAAATATTCCAGTCATTGTAAATGATCTTGATTCACTGTGCTGCTACACTCTGTTTAATTTAAGATTTCCTGAACTTGTGTGTAATTATGCAACCTGTTCAATCTACATGGTTTAATTGTTTTTAATTAACTTATGTTGCAAATATTGAAATTAACTCAAACTGATTTTGTTCCCTGAACTTATGATATTTGAAAGACAATAAAGAGCATTGACTCCCTGTCTCACTTGAGTTGTTTCTGAGCAAAGTAATAACAGATATAAATGTCAACCTAAAGTGGAAATCACAACTCAATATGATAACCTTTCATTGTATTGTGGAGCAGTGTAAATTCATTGTTACCTAAGTACCTTATTGTTATCTGTGTTCATGTTACATAATTCGTTCAATCAATGGGTACCTCATTAGAATGTCCCCTGTAATAAGACATTGTTACAATTTTAACCATTCCCATCTTGCGAAAACCAGGTTGGTGGGCATTTAAAATTGTGCAGATTATTTAGCTGGTTTCAGTGATAGTGGTGGTATTTCCCTGCTGGATAGGTAGAAAGCTGGTAAGAGAGATCTAAATGATGCTTGAGAGTTAAAATATTCTGGATTTCTTTTCTAGAGCAACAGGTGGGTTTCTAACTCACACTATTACCACTGAAAAGTAGCCTGGAGATAAAATTGCACTGATTGAGCTGTTGTAGAATTTCACACTTCATTGTTTTGGACTAAAAAGCAAAAGGAAAATGCAAAAAACTTTCTTACAAAAGATGAATGGATTTATCACTTTTTAAGAAGCCTTTTGGCTTACCTTTGCATGTTTGGAGAGACCATGGTGTAGTGGTAATGTCACTGGACCATAATCCAGAATCCCAGGCTAAAAGACTGAGAATGTGGATTCAAATCACAGTATGGCAGATGGTGAAGTTTGAATTATATATTTTTAAAAAAACTGACCTATTAGCAACCATACTTTGATTGTTATAAAAACCCACCTGAATCACTAATGTCCTGTGTCGAAGGAATCTGTCATCTTTGTATCATCTGGCCTGTGTGTGATCCTAAACATACAGCAATGTGGCCTACATTTAACTATTCTCTGAGCAATTTGGGACAGGCAATAAATACTGGTGTAGCCAGCAGTGTTTACATCTCATAAATGATACTCCCGTGTCTGTGCCTGAGTCTCGCAACTGTAAGGTACCATATGCGCTTCCTTGAGATGTTAAAAGCATAGTTCTGTGCTTGCAAAAGACCACAAATTGAAAAGAAAACTGGCATTTATATTGATCAGAGATGGTGGGGACTGCCGATACTGGAGAATCTGAGACAACAGGGTGTAGAGCTGGATGAATAAAGTAGGCCAAGCAGCATCAGAGGAGCAGGAAAGCCGATGTTTTGGGTCTAGGCCCTGCAGAAATGTCTAAAATTTCTGAAGAAGGGTCTAGACCTGAAATGTCAGCTTTACTACTCCTCTCTTGCTGCTTGGGCTGCTGTGTTCATCCAGCTGAACACCTTGTTATCGCTGGCATTTATATTGTTCCTTTTGTAGCCTCAGGGCATCCCAACATGCTTTACAAGCAAAGTAATTGTGTCATAAAGAAAAAGCATTGACTGATTAAGGGACAGTAAAGTTGAGCAGGCAGAAGTGTGATGATGACCAGGTAAATCTGTCTTTGTTGTTGGTTGAGGGGTAAATATTGGCCACAACAGAATAATGCTATGGGATCTTTTAGAACAACAACACTTTCTGACTGCAGTACAGGTAATCATCAGACTCGAACTCCTTTCCTAAAAATACATAGAACACAGACTGAACTCTCAGGAATGAGATGTCACACATTACAATAACAGATTGTGAAGAAAATACTATCTCCCTAGCAGCAGCGGCTTGTTGATAAAATAACGGGACATAAGAAATTCAATGTCCAAACATAAATTTCAATTTATATAGTTAGGAGTAAATTTTATTCATTTAAGCAAAAATTGTATAAAGCCTAAGAAGTTTAAATAGTTCCATTAGTATTCCTCTCTGACATGAGATTATGTAGCTATGTTTCAAACACAATTACTAAAAAAAAGCTTGTTCCATTGCTTTATATCTATTTATTTGCTTTTATAGTACTGCCACAACAAAGTGAGGAGGGGTGAATTGGCTCTTCTGGTTTTAAACCTTTTAGTTGGTCGCAACAATTTTTTTTATTCTTTTAGCATGCAGCTATCATACTCTAATTAAAAATAGTAGTCTTTGTCAAAATTAAAGAGTCAAGTACAATGTTTTCTTGAGTAAAATAAACTGAAATTTTATTATTTAGGTATAAGGGGAACAAGTTTATAAGGAGAATGTCTGGTATAGACAGAAGGAATAATGGTTACGCAGTTTCAAGACCCTTAGCGTCCTTGTGGTGTTAGATTTTAACCTGAGACCAATTATTTGATGGATCTCTTGTATCCTTAGCAGTTGTAATATCTGTAGATATCTTTGAATTCTCAGTAAATAGTTGCTTTTTCAAGTTGTTTTTCACAAGTTCTGTTTTCAAAATGATAAGAAGGAAATTGAGAGCGACAGACAGAGAGACTTTTAGTTATTGCTGTTACCAATCCATAATTCTTCCTCTACTGTGCTGGTCTGAAAAGCACAATCGGAAATATCGTTCATTTTTGTAGCTGTGAGTGTGGCTGCATTGTCTGTCCAAGCTGGACATTCGCAAGCAATTCTTTCACGTGCAAAATGGATATCTTGTCAGATGCATGAAAATTGAAACAGTATATGCCAGTGTCTTGACCCCTGACTCAGTGGACTGGTTTCAATATCCTTAGATAAATGAAAAATTTAGTTCAGATAGTTTTGTTGAATGCCCTTTGGTTCCCTGAACTTGCCTCAATCAATGGTCTTTTCTTCAGTCAGTGTTCATTCTCTTTAAACCATTTTAGCCTTTGATAGATTTTAGGTTTTAAAATCAGATCATAGAATTTGAAAATTGACAGTATGTGTTGTGACTGTATTTATGTAGTATTTTCATAATAATCTCCATTAGACAATGTATAATCATGAGTACTTCTCAAACAAGAACCACTTGTAAATCGCCTTCGGAAAGCGTGCCCTCATAGAACAGTGTGTACAACTGTAATCTATTCCAGTTTTATCAGTTTTGCAGTACATATACTTAGAAAGATATCACCCTCGATTATGTGTTACATTGTTCTAAATTAAGAAGTGTCTATATTCTATTTAAATGGTACACATGTGACAAAATAACTTTACATAAGTAATTGAAGCCAAAAAGTATAATGCTTTCTCTATCTCTATCATGTTTATCAGACTTAGTTTTGCTAGCAGATTTGCTGTTTTTTAACTTGGATATTTTTATCTTGCAACACATTTACAACTTAAATTCTGTAGTTCACTTTCTATGATGAAGCACCATGTGAAGTTTGGTAACTGCACTCACTGCCCTTAAAAATGTACTATAGAGATTTTCATACTTCATTTTCATGTTAATTGACAGTTGATATGCTAAGTTTGTTTGGACCAAGCTGGTTGAAAGCTTTGCCATCACAGGTAAAGAGAAGGGAAAGGGAGACATGAAAAGAAATAGAATTTGAATGTAGTTATAGAACTGAAGAGGTCCATGAGACACAAAGGTACAGGGCATTGAATAGGATTTCAACATTGTGAAAGAAATTTAACTTTGTGCCATTAGGTGGATGGAAATAAGGGCACAGGTGAAGTGGAAAGCAGGACTTTGTCTAGTTAGATTACGGCTGGCAGAATTTTGGGTGGGTTGATGTTTAGGTAGAGTTTGACTGAAAGACTGGAAGAGCATTGGAATAGTGGATTGAGGCGGTGAGACAGGCATGTATAAGGACTACTGTAGCAATTGGGCTAAGGCTTGAGCAGAGGCTAGAATGCTAACAGATGGAAGTAGAAAACCACAGAGATTTGGGTTTGTAAGTTCAGCATAACTGAAAATAAGCAACTTGGATAGCAGTATCACAGTCAGAAAGCAACTATGTTTGACCATCATTTCACAAGGATCAAATTTTTACCTGGAAACTGCAGTCAGTATTGATTTCTCCATGCTGAAAAGCATGCTATATTATTATCCAAGTAGCAAATTAATCTGAGCTGCAACAAAAGAAGTAGGTTACCTAATTGAAAAGGCATCATGTTTGGAAAGCTTGTTAAGTGTAATGCATAGGGGCCATGGGCCGTCAGTAGGTTTTTAGAGTTGGGTACAGCAGAGAAAGAATAAATTATTTTAATGCTGAAGGAATTGTTCTATTATTACCAAATGTATGTTGGTGTTCTGCTTTAATCTAGCTCCATAATTTCAGGAGTTTTGTCAACTATCACCTCAAAATACAGCATTTTCCCTGTTTTCTTTATGTCTATTCTAAAATCCCACCTCCATTTATCTGATGTCAATCTTAAATACTCATGTATAAACAAGACAAATTAAAACACATTTATCCTTGATAAGGTGCTCATGTAAATTTCCAGGAATTTCAAGCACAACTTTGGTGTAATGATGGGGAGTTCCTAACTGACCATTCAGAAATGTTGTTACATTCCTCTAGTGTACATGGGACTTGAACCCCAGCCTTTCTGATTCAGAGACAGGAACACTACCACTGTGCCATAAGAGTCCCTATGCCGTGGTGATAGATTAGCCATCAGTCTTGGAGGAAGAGTCTTTGTGATGATTCACATGTTAAAATAATTGGCATAGATCATAAATCAGAGAAATCCCAAATGTAACTTATCAGGAATTTTAAACGCATTATGGTATTAGGGGATTAGGGATTATTAGAGGATTAGACACTTACTTCTGTGGCAATAAACATGACTCCAGGATGGTGTATTGCCTATCTGATGCCAGAGTCAGAGATGTTATTGAGGTGCTGCAGAATTTCTTTCTGGAGAGATCAGCCTGAAGTCATTATCTACATTGGTATCAATGCTGTAGATAGGAAGAGGGATGAGGTTTTGTATGCAGATTTCAAGGAGTTAGGAAGGAAAGCAGGACTTCAAGAGCTATATTCTCAGAATTACAGCCAGTGCCTCATGTAGTTGAGTTTAAGAACAAGAGGATTTAATTATTGCATAAGTGACTGAAGAACTGGTTTAAGAAGGAAGACATAAGATTTCTGAGGAATTTGATCATTTCTGGGTAAGTGGGACTTGTACGAGAGGGACAAGATGTACGAGATGATACCTTAATGGGCTGGGACTGATATCCTTGCAGGGAGATTTGTGAGGACTGTTGGGATAGGTGGTGGCTGGAGAAGGATTGGCTGGGGGGAAGGGAACCTGAGGGCTCACCCAAATTGAAAGGAAGTAAATTGATGTTGAAATGACGCTCAGCAGGCTAGCAGACAGGAGAAACAAAGTCGAGCATCAAGTATGATTTGTAATTGGAATGATGACAAAATGACAACATTAGGGGTACAATACCTAATTGCAGATTTGCAACAAGGCAAATGATCTAAAGGCACAAGTAGAGATACACGAGTATGATCTAATTACCATTACAGAGACATAGCTGCATGGTGACCAGGACTGGAAATTGAATATTCAAGGATATTCAACATTTATGAAGGATAGACAAGGTGGAAAAAAAGTTAATATTGTGCTGATAATAAGGAGTTGGATCAGTACACGAGGATCTCTGATCTGAACAACAATATGTAGGATCATGAAACATGTAGAACTGTTTGGCTGGAGCTAGGAAACAACATGGAGTAGCAGACAGTATAGTCTGAGTTTTTATAGGCCACCAAATAGTAGTGGCGGTGTGAAGCATGGCATTAATCAAGAGATGAGAGAAACATTTAGCATGGGCAGCACCGTTATGGTGGCCTTAATCTGCACATAAAGATTGGGTAAATCCAATTAAATATGAAAGCTGTGGAAGATGAATTTCTGAAGTGTGCAAGAAGTTTTTGTGAGCAGTATATCAAGAAGCCAATGAGAGGACATGTTAGTTTAGATCTAATATTATGCAAAAAAAACTAATTAATAGTCTTCTTGCAAGAGAACCTTTAGAGATGAGTTAGTGCAATATGATAGAATTTCACATTATCTTTAAAGCTGGGAATAGTTTATTCTGAAGCAAGGGTGTTAAATTTGAACGAGGGAAATTATGAAAGTATGTGGCACCAATTGGCTGAAGTGGATTGGGAAAAATGCAGTAACAGACATGACTGAACACAGGCAACAGATAGTCTTTAAAAGAACTATGACGACTTACAGCTACTGTATATCCGATGGAGGTGCAAAAATTCAAAGATGTCAGTCCACCATTGCTAACAAGAGAAGTTCAGGATTGGATAAGATTGAAAGAAAAGACCATTAAGATGCCAGAAATAGCAGTAATTCTGTGGACGTAAAGCTTTATTGCTAAGAAACTGAATAGGGCTAGGTAAAGGGAGAATAGGATATGAATGAATGTAGCAAAAAAAACTTAAAAACTAACTGTAATAGCTTCTGGAGGTATTAAAAAAGGAAATGTCTGACTAAAACAGATTACAGGCAGAGTCAGGAGAATTCAGAATGAGGAAACGGCAGAGTAGCTGATTGACGACTTTGTGCCTGTTTACACAGAGAAAAATACAAGAAATATCCCAGAACTAGAGATCCAAGCCGGAGGTGAAGGAAATTAGCAATTATAAGAAGATTGTACCAGAGAAATTATGTTTTCTCACAAGCAACATGGCAAGATTCTCGATAGGCAGCAATTAGAAACATATCGACTGGGATTAACACTTTGCCACTGAGGAAGGGTCACCGGACCTGAAACGTTAACTCTGTTTATTTCTTCACAGATACTGCCAGACCTGCTGAGCTTTTCCAGCAACTTCTGTCTTTGGCCTTGTCACTCTCGCCTCATTAATAATCAGAACTCTATCTGACCAAACTCAACAAGCAAGCTGGGCATTGAAAAAACTAGACAAGTAAACTCGAACAGCTAACCCTAGCCCTATGGCACATGAGACTGAATGGCATGTCTCACTGCGTGTGCTCAGCCCTTAAGGAGAGTATGCCACCGAATGCCGTTCTGGGGTCGCAGAAACTCTTTCGCTCCTTTTGTGCCTAATTTAGCTACTTTCCACCAAGAGCGATTTGTTCTGACACCGGTGGGCTAAATGTTGTTGTGATCACCCTCCTCAGAAGGCAAAGATGGATACATGAGGAGCAGGGCTGATGGCAACCTCAGAATCAGCAGCAGACGGCTAGCACAGAGGAAGAGGAGCGGCCAGCCTGCCAGGGGAGGGGGCATTGGCTGTGTTTGGCCACTGACGTAAGGTCCCTCAGGATGCTAGGGCTGTGCAGGTGGCCCAGAGTTTTCCAGCCCCAGCTGCATTTTCTGCGAGCAGCCACCAGTGACTCACTACGCCCTGGGACGTGGTCATCGAACTGTGTCGGATGCTGGAGCAGGACCAGAGGGCTGCAGAAAAGGGAGGCAACCCTCTCCCACTGGCTGTCAATGTCACTGTGGTGCCGAACATCTATGTGACTGGCTTAATCCAGGGAACAATGAGCAAACTGCGTGGGATCTCTCAGTCCTGCATGAGGAAAGTGACTAGTGTCATTTGTGGTACATGCCACTAGCTGACTTCATTCCCCCCATTGACGGGGGCCAGTGCTTCAGCTCACACAGGAGGATTCGGGAACGTAGCTGGCTACACATGTCACACTAAGAATACTGTATGGCCAGACTGCAGAATAAATCAACGGGAGTTAATGATCTGTGATCAACATTACCACTTCCTGAAGGGGTGTGCCCCACAACCCGGCAGTTGCCATGATTCTGACATTCCGGAGTATTCCTGTGTACCCAGGGTGTGTTTGAGCCTCCAGTGCCTTACATGACTTGTTACTAGAAGACAAGATCCACTGACTGCTGATGATACCATTGTGCGACTTCCTGACTGATGTGGGGTGCGGGTTTAATGCTTTCCATGCTTCGACCAGGGCAGTGATGAAGCAGACTGTAGGTCTGTAGAAGATGGATTTCTGTTGCTTGTAGCCTGAGAGGTCCTTTCATTAAAGTCTGAACAGTGTGTGATACATCATCCAGGTGTTCTGTGCTCTGCACAATCGGAGCAGTCAATGGGGTGTTGCCCTGGAAACAGAAAAACTGAGGGATTGAGAGCTGTCTTCCAAGGAGGAGAGCATGGAGATTGGAAGGAGGAACAGATGACAGAGCTGAGGTGTGATGGCTGCTACACATCACAGAGAACCTCATTGTCACCTGTTTTCAATAGACGAGAGCTGGGTGCAGCAGACCATTTGTGTACTGTAAATTATTTGTTGGTCATGATGCCAGAATCAGGTTGGAATTGTGGTGGTGCATTTCATCCTCTTATGACATCACTTCTGTTCCCTTTTCCTTCTGGAAATAAAAGGTTACATTTGCGTTGGAGTTGTCCGATTGCCTGCCTATATGGGATGTTCTCTAACAGGACACTGAAAAGCAATAGGTCTCCAGTGGGCATCAGGAACAAGGTAGTGCTGACATAGAGGGTGTTCAGGCAGAGTGTGAGCAAGAACAGGCAAAGTGTGTGGCCTGGTGGGTGAATGACAACTAAAATGAGAGAATCAGGTTGTATGTGTGAGCGACTGTCAGAAGTGCTGTCGGCAGTGTGGCTTTGTGGCTGCTGTGCCATGGCATTGCTGGTGAATGGCAACACCAGACTGCAAACTTGTGCCCAGGAGTACTGCAACCTTCCAAAGATGACATGAGCACAAAGGAAGCCAGCTTTGGGCAGGTATCTGCTGAATGGCAAGTTGCTGGGATAACAGTGCATGGTAATTGGGGCAGAAATTGTAAGAGACACAATAAGGATAGGATAGGTAATTCATGTGGTAATTTTAGTAAGATAAGGTGAGAAAAAAGCTCCAAAAACTTAATGTAACTTGAATATGCACCACCAACCCCCCCCCCCCCGCAAAATACGTAAGACGCAGTCCTCAAAGTCTTCAGTAGTTGCTCTCCTTGGGTAATGCCAGTTTTTATTTATGACATGACTCCTTGTTAATGAAGCAGGTGCAATTTCATATTTGCATAGAATGATTTTAATATGCTGTCTGAAAGAGTTATCAAAATAATTGCACGCTGAACATTTTTGGAAGAGGTATAATAATACTGATTTTGGCCTTTTTAATTCAGCAGTCCACATCATTCATAAAACAGATTTTTGTTGTCATATGTTTATTTATTACCATTAAGACCTAATATTTTCTATTACATTCATTACTCTATACCTTATGCATTGAGAAACTTTTTCCATTATTTCCAGGTGATCTTTTATTTGATCTGCAAATTGTTATGAAATGAAATAAAAAGCTGAAATTAAAGTATATGACCTTGAAATTCTAGGAAAGCTGTAAAAATCGAAATGTTTCATTAATACCCTTGACAGAACGAAATATGCCTCCTTACTAAGCTTATCCAATATAGAATTTTGGTCTCTAATAAGATTGAAGCTTAACTACTAGTGGCCTACCAAGCTATTCAGTCATATTAAGCTGGTACAAACACAGACTTCAGCAATTCAAGAACTAAATAATGCTACCACTTTCTCAGAGGAACTAGTGATTGCCAATAGTGCCAATATTTAAAGACCAAATAACAAAAAAGGATCGTTTTTCATGTTAAAAAAAAGTTTTGAAGGCACTTTCCAGAACTTGAAGATTAAAAAGCAGTAAAGTATAAGCTCAGACAGTGCAAGTGATTTTAACCAAATCAGTTTAGCAGGAAACTGAATTAGATTCTATTATATAAGATAACAAAGTGTGAAGCTGGATGAACACAGCAGGCCAAGCAGCATCTCAGCAGCACAAAAGCTGACGTTTCGGGCCTAGACCCTTCATCATCTCTGATGAAGGGTCCAGGCCCAAAACGTCAGCTTTTGTGCTCCTGAGTTGCTACTTGGCCTGCTGTGTTCATCCAGCTTCACACTTTGTTATCTTGGATTCTCCAGCATCTGCAGTTCCCATTGTCATAGATTCTGTTATATGCCCATTTTATATTTTGCACATTTTTCCTTTCCATCAAATGAGTGTGACATGTCATAGGGTGGTGAGTTGATCCACTAGCAAGTCTAGTATTCAAACCAAAATTAAAAGCTATTGTTGATTACCAAGAAAAAGTAATGAAATCGGAAGGGGAGAAGTTGAATGGATATGCAAGATCAAAGCTGTGAAGTAAATTAACACTCTTCTTACGACCAGAGTATGAATTTGAAGGAATAATTTTTAAAAATATAGGCAAGACTTTAACAGCCAGGAGGTTTCTGGTAACTAACTGTTGGTTTCACTTAGATTCCTAAGGCAGCTTGACACCACTGTGATTTTAGCCACTGGGGTCATTAACATCCTGCCAGCAGTCTTCCTGCTCAACTTGCATTTGTGTAAGTGTGTGGATCAGGATCATGAGTGGCTAGATGGTAAAGATTTGAGATGAAGAGGTATAGTGTTGGTCTTTTCTTTCTGGGTTCGGGAAAAACAAGCAATTGTTTTGAACAAGCCCTTGAGCGGCCTCATATGCTTTTAACTCCATCTTCATATGAATTTATCTGGTGTCAAAGCTACAGTCGCTTGAGATTGTGGGCCAATAACTTCATCAGACCCAATATGTATATTAAAGGAAGGACGTTGTTAGTTTTAGACCCAAGACTTGACTGTGTTTTTGACAGACGATATATATTGACAGTGTCACCATTAAGCGAGTCAAATGATCACTTTTAACTACCTAATACCCTGCTTAGCTGACTGGACTAAAAACAAATTTTACTTTTCAGGAAATTATTGTAAGTTGTTGATTTAATTTGGAATCTTTTGTCCCTCTTCCTGCCTGCGATAACATGTATTTTGCTATTTGTCAAATTAGTTTATCAAACATAACAGGCACAAGAATGGTAGGCAGCCTGACAGAAATGAAGCATGTTGCAATGTATTATCTTCTAGTTTGGTTAAATAAGTCTGAGGAAATTAAATGCAGTTTATAAACCTCTAGGATAAAATAGTTTTCAGCATAAATTTAAAACAAGCTATGCTACTGTCCCCAATTTGTTCTCTACTGTCGCATCTACGGTTAATATAATTGTCTAAATTGAAAACAAGTTACAGTTTTGTTTATGGTTAAAAACTAGAAACTAGGAAACAACAATTCCTTTCTCTAATAGTCACTAATAACATTTTGAATCAATAATTTTTGCTGAGGTTTACAAATAAATTTTTGTATGAGGTCTTTTATCATGTGGTTTGATGTCACACTATGAGTGGGTGCAAAACAGACAAACTGGGCAGAAGGCAAAGTCAACAACTTTGATAGTTGGAAGAACTGTATTGGTTGGCTTGTAATAGGTGGATACAATACATACTGTCATTTACTGTACCCAAGTTTCGAAACTGTTTTCAGTAGCTGATGTACTTACATGTATAAAATAATGGCAAATCAAATAGAAAATATGCAAGGTATAAATATTACCCACACTTGCCATTCAACAGTATCGTAAACAGCATCTGTTCTGTCTCCAGCTTTGCAGGGAGTAAGCCACAGAATATATTTCACCATTTAATTCAAACATTTTTCATACCTTTCTTTAATGATATTTGGTTTTGTAGTGCATTGGAATTTTATCTGTATTCTAAATCGTTTATGAAGATCTACTGGATCTACTTGTTTTATATTCCACCCTTGGCATGGTCTGATTTGAATTAAATTTCTTGCTCAAGAGGTATAAGCCTGTTTTGGAACTTGCATTCCACAAGCTTACAAATGCATTGTCTGAATTTATATATAATACTCCCATTCTTCTGCTAAAATCTAGTGCTTGTCCATTCCTGCTAGTCCAGGTGATTAGATTGGCTTTTTCTTTTCAGGGTCAGTTTAGGTTGTTACATCATGTGTTAAATTACCATTGTCACGCTGTTGGAAACACAGATCTTGTTAGCTGAGACAGTTGTGAAGGTTACAGCCTTCTGGTCTACTTATTATCCCAAGTGAAAAAAAATTGTGGCTGGATAAGTCTTACTAAAGGAGAAAAGTGAAAACCTGCTTCAAAAATAAAAATAAAAAGTGACTGGATTGACTTGAAATGCAAAGTAGGAGATTTTTAAATATCAACTGCACATTTCTGACTTGACAAAATGTCCGTCCACAGTTAAAATTGGAGCAAGAAGGTCACATTGTCAGTGCCATTGACAACGAATTATCAGTCGTCTTGTCTCCAGAAGCTTTTGTTTTTTAGAACCTCACTGAAAGACGTGATAAATGAGTTTTGAGAAGATTTGTAGATTTGTATAAATAGAAAACGGGACATAACACCAGCGCTTCATCGGAGGCTCACTGATGATGTTACCTAGAATGGTGACGTAACATCTGAAAACTGATATTTTAATACATAAAGACTGTGAAGTTGCAGGTTTTGCAAGTGAGACACTGACTTTTACAAGTAAAGATTATCATTGCCTCATACTTTAGTTAGTGTTGAACATTTAAAAAGAATATACTTTCGATAGAATTTTATCAAAAATTAGCAATCTGTCAGTTTTGGGGAGTTTCGTTGAGGTGTCGGCCCTGTGATCTTTGGTGAGCTATCTCATGAAACTCTCTGCTGCTCATCTCATTGTATCTGCACCATGGCTCTATGATGCTACTCTTACACTTGCCAATGTCACAAATACTTGCCGTTGCTAGGATCTTCTGGAATTCCTGACACCAGCACCATGCTTAAAGCTCAGCTGTGCACCAGTTCAATTGCTGTCAGTCATGAGTAGCTCTTCACAGTCCACATAATGGGAGAGAAATGAAAAAGGAAAGCTTCTGGGGGCACATAGGTGGCAGAGGTGACGCTTCATTAGAAATAGAAACTCCTATTCATAAATATATTATAACAAAGTGTGGAGCTGGATGAACACAGCAGGCCAAGCAGCATCTCAGGAGCACAAAAGCTGACGTTTCGGGCCTAGACCCTTCATCAGAGAGCTAGATGAAGGGTCTAGGCCCGAAACGTCAGCTTTTGTGCTCCTGAGATGCTGCTTGGCCTGCTGTGTTCATCCAGCTCCACACTTTGTTATCTTGGATTCTCCAACATCTGCAGTTCCCATTATCACTCATTCATAAATATATTACTCCTTTATGCCATCCTCAGTGCCATCTACTGTCACAGTAACTGCAATTACTCAGGCTAACAGTCGTTAGCAGCTTAGCATGTTTGAACCCTGTCCAAGTCAGTGCCATTCTTAACCTAACACCCAGCAAAGCATAACATTGTCATTGGTCAGAGCTAGCCACAGCTCACTTCCTGGACTGTCATCCTGACCCTGAAAACCTGATTCCCTGGCTGATTGTGACCAAACCCTTGGATAGATTTCAGATCATGTCCTTGACTCACAAGCCACTAGCTCTGTATAATGACAGTGCACCTTGACAGGACAGAAAAATACTTCCCTCAAACTTTCAGCCATGTGGCCATACTGTTGCAGCACATGCAATCTGCTTGCCGCATAAACTGCTAACATATGCTGCAGTGTGACACTGGTGTAGCACAGTGTCATAAAGAAGCATGTGTGCCCACTTAACTGATCAGTGCTGGCCAGAAGGTAGCTATATGAATTCCAGGTGCAGAGACAGACCAGGCAGAAGGCTTGCCACAGGGCTCCAGTGCAAACTCACACCGCTCGGCACAAAAGACTGATTCAAGTAGATTTCCAGAGTAACTTCCACTTGGAATTGGATCTTGAAAAATGAAAGCAGGGTTTTGCAGATAGAGCAGAGAAGTGGCTTTAATTAGATCATCCTTTCAGATAACCAGTTTGATGACTTTCCTTCTCAGATAGTATGATAAGAAGACGATTAAGGTAAAAGTTAGTTGGTAGTGCACTGTAAAATAAAATTAATGAAAATAAATGCCATGTAAATTTTGATTTTGAGCATCAAATACAAAATGTGGAGCATTTTGCTTACTAGCCCCCTATTTGGTCAAAATTCTGGAGGAAGGTGAAATGTAGCATTACAGGGGTATGTTCTGAAAACCTTAAAAATAGGAAGAATTGGTGTGCAAAAAATAATGAGATGCTGATGTAGATTTGGAGATTGAGGTATGATATCAGTCTAAATTAATCCCAACAGAATAACCTGCTGTGCAAGTATGAATCAGCTTAGGACCATGGTAACTATCAGAAAATTTATACTCCCAAAATTTCCTTCTACTATTTTCTTTAGTCCATTCAACTGCCATTCAACTCAACTATCTATAAATCTTCTTATCTCGATCACGCTGAAGTGTTTGTTGACATATAAAGACCATCAGAGAGGTGATAGCCTAGTGGTATTATTGTTGGACTGTTAATCCAGAGACCTAGGCAATGTTCTGGGGATATAGATTCAAGCCCTGCCATGGCAGATGATGGAATTTGAATTCAATAAAAATCTGGAATTAAGATTGTCAGGAAACACCCATCTAGTTCACTAATCACCTTTAGGGAATGAAACTGACATCCTTTTCTGGTCTACATGTGATACCAGACCCATAGCAATGTGGTTGACTCTTAACTGCCCTCTGGGCAATTAATAATGGGCAAGGAATGGCCTGTGATGCCCACATCCCGTGAATGAATAGAATATACTTCTGCTCCTAAAGCCATAGATCCGAAGCACAGTTATGCTCCTTGGATATGTGATTATAAATTTAGTGGCAAGGACAGATTTCCTATTATTACAAAACAAAACCACTAATAGGCAGTTTCCTATCATGTTGCAAATCAACAGAGAGAAGAATGACTTCAAGTTGAGTTGAGCAAATTAAGACATCAACATGCAGGTATAAAAGAAAAATAAAGGTGAGGACACAAAAAAAGTCACTTATAAATGGCAACCTGAATAATCAACATTGAAAATCAAAATGAATTTTATGGGATTCTACCAGGTTCAATGCAAATACGATCAGCTATGTACAATATTACAGACACAAGATTGGGTATGTTATGTTGCGGTAGTAAAACAAAATTTATAAACACTTTATTTAGAATAAATATATTTCAATGTTTATCTGAAAACAATAGTTTCCAACATGAAGTTAACATAACAACAAGATTTTAAAACAAACTGACTATATTGTAGATTTCATATCATAGTGATGCATAATTTTGGTCAAATTCCATTGCTTGAATTTTTGTGCACATACACTGTGTTTTAAGACTTTGAAAAGGATGCAGCTGTTTCAATATTAATTTTGGAAATATATCAAAATATTTTGATGCCACAGTTGTTCTCTGATCCAAATCCAGTGGCTTAATGAACAAAAATGTCATGGAAAATTCAAGCAATTTCTTTAAGATTTTGTTGTATAAAAATTTGAAATTATGTTACTGGCGTGCAATCCTCTCGACATATAATTTGTCTTGGTAGTGTGGTAGAAATTAAGTTTTACAATATCTGCCATCTTTAAAATAAGCTAGAAATAGCGGTCACATAAAACGACCGGAACATGGCATATAAATGTAATGCAATGTCGACTTTAGCATTAGGGAACATAAAGTAGCTCAGTTTTATATCAAACTTTCTTCATCATACCAACAAAGGTCGAAGGATCATCGTAAATATAGTGAGTTGTTCTGTAAAATCATGGTAAATAATTCTACTTCTGTGTAATAATGAAAGAAAATGTCTTTTGTCCATTATTCACAGCAGAAACAGGTTTTTATGATTTCATTTTAAGTGGAGAACAGTGAAGGCATTCCCCTATTGAGGCAAAGATAAATAGATAAGATAAGTTACTATGGAGACAGAGAAATTAAGTAGAATGGCAGCACAGAGTTTTGCAATTCATAAATATGTTTTAAAAAAGACATTGTTAAGTTTTAGTTGAGCAAAAGCCACATAAACTTTGAACAATCATGCAATTTGCCACTCATGATGCGTTTCTTAAAATTATCAAAATACAAGGAGCGTATCTTTACCTCCTTAGAAATGTAGTTTCACCACAAGCAGAATTTGACAGGTGTGAAAACACCACCAAATTGTTCACAATACTGTTAGTGGGGTGATGTTGCAGGGGGAAAGGAGACATGGAAGTCTAGAAGGCCTGTTAAGTGACCTGCCGTTCAGACACCTGAGATGAATTAATGGACACTTATGGGCCACTTTACACCCTAGCCTCACTTTGAAGCCAGCGTGGCAGGTTATAGGTCAGAGAAGAAGCAAGGCTGGAAGGGCAGGTTAAGGAATAAAGAATAAGACCAGCAGTCTGTCTGAATCTAAGGCCTCAGGTGTGTGGAGTAGGGAGAGTATCTCCATTACTGGCTGACTATCAAGATTGGGCATATTGCCCCAAGGTCCCACTGTATGTTCTTTCTCCCTACTTACCCTTCAAACCACAACCTCGTCAACTCCAAACCTTCCCTCCCGGCTCCATCGTGAGATCCTGGACTTCCATGTGTGCTGGTTATCTGGCACCTTGATAGTGGGACTGCTTGTAGTCCAAGCAATGACCACCACTCATAGTAGTGCTGCTGGGGCTGAAGACCTTCTGACCAATCAGCTGGGCTGACAGCTTTCTGAGCTGGGTCTTGTGCCCAATTGAAGGGCAAAAGGCTCCGCTCCAGCTAATTGCATACCTGTAGAACAGCTGGCATGGTTGGGTACTTCTCCTGCCAACTTCCCCAGTGACAGGACTGGTTCCCTGCCTTGAAGACTTCAAGACATTTCAAGTATTTTCAACTCAGATTATATTCCGCAGAATTTAAACTTTGCATTATCTTGCCTTGCACATTTAATTGAACTCTCATATATTTAGGTAAGACATTCTAAATTAAGAAACACCATGAGAGGTTTGTATTATTCATAAACAATATTTTCCACTGCAGAATATCCCATTTAAGCTTGTTTCATGCGTACAAACCACTCTGCAGAAAATGCAAACAGAACACGATAAACAGAAGAACGAGAAAGACACCCTGTTTGGTGATTGTCTTATTTAAAATATTTGCTAATTAACATTGTGTATTGAGTAAAATTGAAAAATACTTCTCATTGCTTTCAACAACCTGTCAGAAGATTGAGTTTTTTTACATGTACATCAACTGGATCTTTAATACATCTGGCTGCTCCTGTTTCCTCCCACAGTTCAGAGATTTGCAGGCTATGTGGATTCACCATGGGAACTGCAGTGTTACAGGGGTAGGGTAGAGGGGTGGTTCTGGGTAGGATGGTCTTTTGAGGGTCAATGTGAACTCGTTGGGCCAAATGGTCTGTTTCCACATAATGGGGATTCTATGATTCCCCTCCGTTAAATTTCCATCTATAGCTCTAACACCTCTCATCTCTTCACATATTGACCATTCATTGTCACCCAAATGAAGGTTGCAATGAGTGCCAATGAACTATCCAATGGAGTACCAATTAGGTTGCCCAAGCCACCTTATAAAGTGTGTCTGCATTAGCAACAAATTGCATTTATACTAAAATTTAGATGAGCACCCGAAGTGTTTCACTTACTTAAAGAAAAGATACCAAATCAAAGAAGGAAATATCGAGAGGAATACACAAAAGCCTGGTGAGGGTAATGATTCCACAGAGGATTTTGAAGGAAGAGGGGAGTGAGGATTTCCTCGGCACATCCAGCTTTTCATTGTTTAGTTAAAGTAATGCATCCACCTCATTAAATTTTTTTTTGGAATTATTATTACAAAAAACAGCAACATAAAAGCTTTGCTTTATTTCTAGATTCATGTTGGTTCCTCTTTATACTTCCAGACTTATTTGCCTGAAATGATGCATTGATACAGATGACGTTTACCCAAGGCTATTTACAAATAGAGAATACTAGCATTTGCACTTACTCTCTAATTTGGTAGAATTTTACATAATCAACTGAGTGTCAATTTTAGGCAGCTTCATAGAGGCAGTCGCTCTGTGAGCTCCAGCAAGTTTTCCCACACAATTTTACGCTACTCCAATTATTATGAATGATGATACCTCTATTACACTCCACTCGTGCTATCATGCACTCAGCCATGGCGAAAACATTCACCACTGCCTAGACTCACTGGGATTTTTGATGCTGTTGCCATATTTAAAGCTAACGTATGGACTAGGTCAAATGCTGCCAATCATGAATAGCCCTTCACAGTCGACATTCTGGGTAGGAACTGAAAAAGAAATATTTCTGAGGGCACATAGGCAGCAGGATGACACTTCATTGGAAATGCAAGCTTCTGTTTTTAAATGTATTGTCACTTCACATCATCTGTCTGATTGACTGTCAAGGTAACTGCAGTACAAGTGCCAAGCTACACAGGATACCTGTCCTAAGCACCATATAAAGTTAGAACACTTCCTAAGTGAGTGCTACTCTTTCTCAATGCCCAGCTTGGCACAACATCCTGTCACTATTCTAACTGGGAGCATCACAAGCTGTAAAACCTTCAAGCATTCATTTTCTTTTATTGAAGAACAACAAAACTGAAAAAAAAGGACAAAGCAAGAAAGCCGCTTCTGCTACGGGAACAAAAGGGCTGTTTGCGTTCCGAACAACATCAATTTTATCGTCAGTGCACTCATCAGTTGGAACTGGGTGTAAATTCAATCTAGTCCTTAGTGACACAGGTGATTTGGTGGTGATTTTCCAAAAAAAAATTAGTCCCATTAGCTTCTTGTGCCCAACACAGCAACGCTCTATCTGTAGGTGATGATGTTCCTTTTGCTCAAAGTCCTCAACTTCCTCCTCAGAAGACTGCTGCTGTTCTCCCAACTGTTCAGTTTCCATCACGTCCGTACTTAATTCAGTTGTGTGGAGCACAGTATGGTAGTATTATGCAGCAGACAGAAGTATACTGCAAGGCTACCATGGACTGATCCAACCTTCATGGGGGCTGTGTAACAAGATCTTCAGTTACTGGTGCAGAGGGTAGTCCTCGTCTCCTAGTAACCATTCTCATAAGGCACCCAGTCGTTGAAATGATGCAAAAACATAAGTGTTTTCAAGGAAATAGGCACCATGACAGCAATCAAGACAGCTGGCACAGATTTCAAAGATGTGATACCTCTTACCATAGATGACCTTGTACAATGATGGGGTCAAACCCATTACTGTTGAAGAAGTCTGCCCACAAAAATATTATGCACTCAAATGTGGGATGAGGATTGAGAGGTCCCACACATGTATTTAGTAGATCTCTGAAAGCAGCCAGTTGTATAAGAATTTAACTGTCAGATCTTAACAGACACTGGGATAAATAACAATGACCTCTTCAGATCACAAGTACCCTATCAACAGATGGCACATTTCTGTGACACTGTGCTGGGACAGTTGAAGTTTGTGGTGACAGTGCATTCGAAAGAAATAACATCGAGGACAGTAGACTCTGGGCTTCCTGTATCTTCGGGTCCTGGATTTGCTGGCACATCTGTTCTTTTTCAATTTCTGTCCACCTTTGAAGCATCACAGCCACAGTGATAATGACCGCCCCCCCCCCCCCCCCCCCCCCCCCCGCCTCCCCCACCCCTCCCCATCCCGGGCTGTGCTGGGATCCATTGGACACCGTAGTAAGGAACCTGTATGGAGAGTGTCAGGAACAGAACAGATTCTGAGTAATGCAAGGAGACGGTATTTGCATCACACACAAATGATAGTTTAACATACTCCTGCATATACGGTAGGATGTAGAGAATTCTGACAAGGAGGGTCATGGAATGTCTCTACATAGACTTTTGAATAGTGACATGATCAAGATTGCTTCTGACCAAGATTTGTATCGCATGAAGTCGGAAACTGCATGCCCTTCACATGCAGGGTGCTATGATTACAGATGTCTACAGATGTACAGATGAATTGTGTATGCTTGATTAATATAATTGCCTCTTTGAAGGGTCTCACATCACTCACAAGGAGAGCTCAGATAGAAAAAACAATTATCCCTCTCACTCTGGATGAGATTAAGTATTATGAGATATCATAGAATCCCTACAATACTGATAGAGGCCAGTTAGCCCATCTAGTCTGCACCAACCTTCTGAAGATCCACCCAGAACCACCTCATCCTTGCATTTACCATGACTAATCTATCTAGCCTGTATATTACGCAGCAATTTAGCACAGCTAATCCACCTAACCTGCACATCTTTGCATTGTGGGAGGAAACTGAGGCGCCCAGTGCAAACCCACACGGATACAGAGAATGTGCAAATTCCACACAGTTACCCAAATCTGGAATTGAACCTGAGGGTCCCTGAAACTGTAAGGCAGCAGTGCTAATTCTTGTGCCACCATGCCATCCTAGATATTAATGCATGCATGTAGACCTGTTCTTGGCAAATCACTTGTTAATATTCTTCTTACCATGTATGGAATGAGCTGACAGAGAAGGTGCAGGCTGGTACAAGTACAACATTTAAAAGGTACCTAGATAGGAAGGGTTTAGAGGGATATGGGCTAAATGCTGGCAAATGGTGTAAATTAATATAGAATTTCTGGTTGGGATAGATGAGTTGGACCAAGGGGTCTGTTTCCATGCTGTACATCTCTATGACGGCAGAATATCACACTTATTCTCTTGATATTGAGAATCTCATTTTCCAATCTCCTGATATTTTTTAAACTGACTCACTGTTGCCAACATTGTTCAAGATCTGGGGAAATTCAGCTTATTGATTCCTTTCTGATCCCAAACACTTATTGTCACTTTGGACTGTACCCAGATTTTGATTTTCTTCTTCCACCTTTGCCTTTCAGGCAACTTTCCCTTTCAAATGTAGAATTACTTTAATGCAGATAGAGTAATCAAACCTTATCCTATCAATAGACTATGTCTTGCCCTGTTAGTAGAACAGTATGCCAAGTGATTTAACAAGCAGTATAACAATTCTGGAGAATTTTGTTTTTGGACAGGATGGTAGTATTATTTATTAATTTTTCCGAGCTGCATTGTTGGTACAGCATGGTAAGCAGTCATCTTATTGTAAAATTTGTTTGAAAATAAAAAGCCTTGCACAGAGAAATGTAATTTATGTACCTTCATTGTTTTTGTATCTTGGCTATACTTATTTTCTATCCAAAATGAAATGCAGAGGAAGTGGTAGAAGCAGGTATAATTACAACATTTAAAAGGCATGCGGATGGGTATATGAATAGGAAGGATTGAGAAGGACATGGGCTGAATGCTGGAAAATGGGACTAGATTAATTTAGGAAATCTGGTCTGCATGGACAAGTTAGACCGAAGGATCTGTTTCTGTGCTGTACATTTGTATGATTCTATTTATTACTGTCGGTAACTTCAAATCTTATGGGTTTTCAAATATGTATGCTATGTAATTTGATATTTGACAAAAAAAATATTTAGCTTTGTTATGATTATCGCACTACTGGATTAGATTTCCATTGTCAAAGCAGGCAAGTTTCCCATTCATCATGCACGCCTTGGGGAATATTGCCCCCAATTGCAGGAACTCCAGTTCTGGGTGGGAATGGGTGCAGAAACGATTTGAGCCTGTTACCCCAGGATGCTTTCATGTCAATGCATGATAACCCAGGTTCCCAACCAAACCCGCTAGCCTCCCACACCCTTCATGCCATTGTATGCCCCTTTTTCAACCTGCCCTTCATACAGTCCATTCTGACCAATGACTTTCCACTCAGCTCCATTTCACCTTATATCTCCTCTGCCGCTTATTGCCACCCCATTACCATTACCTTGCACCATTTTTGCCAAAGCACTATTTGCAGACCTCAGGAGATATGTAGGATAAAATAAATTAAATTTCTATGTATCTGTTGTAAACTTAAAAACATTAAAACATCATTGATGAAAATGCCAGTCAATATATTGAAATCCCCATTAAGTATTTAATCCCTTATGAAACAACTATATTCATAAATACACATCAAAAGCAACTAATCATTTAGCATCTTAGAGCTGTCAATTAAACAGACCCATCCGTAGTGTAATAATGACAGGATATGAAAATAATAAAGCAGTTTGATTTTTATAATGATGGCTTTTAGGATTACGTCAGCAATTGCAAGTGCTAATTTTATTCACCTAAGAGATACAAGCCAGCTGCATTGTTTTAAAATGTAAAACGCCATTAATCCAAATAGCTTTACAGGTTGACAGTTTCACTCATTTGATCTGCTTTTTCCAAGCATCGACGTCTACTTTACAAACGTTGTCCATCACACATTGCAGGATAAGGTCATCACTTTCCTATGCCTGATTCACACTGTGTCACCTTTCTCTTCATGGTGGAAATGAGATGTGTGAGAGAATGGGTAGATTTCAGGATCCAAGGTCACATTACCATTCTGGTTAAGATGTGGTGTCTCCATAGCTCCTCAAATATTTGGGCTACTGTATGAAAAGCATTGTAAGGGAAACTTAACAATGTTCAGTTCTGACAAAGGATCACTGGACCCAAAATGTTAATTCTGATTTCTCTTCACAGATGCTGCCAGACCTGCTGAGCTTTTCCAGCAACTTCTGTTTATTGTTTCTGATTTACAGTATCTGCAGTTCTTTTGGTTTTTATTAAAGATGTTCATATCCAGAGTCTTTGGATGCGAGATGTGGGCTGCATTAAAAGCAGCAAGTCTGAACAAAGCCTTTACTTCTAGACCAGCTTGTTTTCCTCTAATTAAAAATTGGTTTCGTCCTTGAATTTTTAATTACAATATGTTCACGAAATAATAGAATGTCATGCTATCAGTTGAAATTTAATAGTCAGTACTATTCTCTATGTAACTTTCATGATTAATGAGTATTTAAAAGTTATTCTGCAAAAAATATTAACATGTTAATTGCATATGTTAACTGAGATTAATTGCCAGACTTACAATGTGAGTCTAGTTTGCAGGGCCATAATATTTTTAGTAAACCAATTAGCTTTCAGTTCAAGCTAGTATTCCTGATTAGCTCCTTCAATGCCTTACTTAATTTTTGATTTTTCAGAATTAATGATGTGAAATTATGTCCATATTTCAAATTCTGTAGAATATTAATACTGTAAATATGCTGAAACTCACTTTTTGCTTAGTTATTATATCGTGCTTGTGCTCAGATGTGCTTTGACCTGACCCAGTTTGCCGAGAAACTGGTCGATTTTGAGGAAGGATATGTGGGTCAGAGAACAAGATATCCAGGGAACCAGAGCTTCCTTCTGAAACAGGTGAAGCAGTCTTTCATGATTTAAGAGGGAAACAGGAAAGAGCACTGCCCAATCTTCCAGGTTCCAAACATTCCAGTCACTGCACACTTGTGCCATCCAGGAGAGTTAGAGATACATGAGCCTCCTGAAAACCCAACATATAAAGCACAGCATGTGATTGGAAGCTCCTGGAGAATCTGCTACCATAACACTTACTGAACAATTCACATGGTAGAAATGTCACTGGAGAAGAGTTACACTGGTGCAGGAGACTGTTCTTCTGGAACAAAAGTTTCAACTAATACCATAGCGAGGGATCTTAGCACTGTCAATAAATTTGGTGCTGTTGAAATGGATAGAAGGCACACAGTGACTTTTTGAAAGCCTGAGATGTCTGATACCCTCTGCATGTGTTATTCCTCCTTCAGAGTGCATCAACTCAGAGAACCCCAATTAGCAAATGGAACCAATAAAGTTGGTTTATGGGGAACACGTAAATAGGACTTGGGAAAATCTAAGTGCTCAGAGTTAAGAAGTACAGGAGACAACTATAAAAGGCATAAAAATAAAAGCAATACTGTAACTTATGGAACAA
Organism: Stegostoma tigrinum; assembly: GCF_030684315.1. Taxonomy (NCBI): domain Eukaryota; kingdom Metazoa; phylum Chordata; class Chondrichthyes; order Orectolobiformes; family Stegostomatidae; genus Stegostoma; species Stegostoma tigrinum. The sequence goes on from NC_081371.1 coordinate 36,619,373, forward strand.
AAACAAAGTTGCTGGTAAAGCTCAGCAGGTCTGTCAGCATTTGCGGAGGAGAAAACAGAGTTAACGTTTCTGGTCCGGTGACCCTTCCTTAGAACGAGTGTGGCAATGTACTTACTTTTATTATGACACAGGAATAGCAAGTCATTGCAAATCATCCTCACTGTCACTTGATGTACAACACATTGAACTTAAAACATTTGGTGACCCTGAAAATTGTTCAATTATTCTTAGGCAGACTTTACAAATAACTCATCTTGGACACCAAGTCTGTGAATTAAACAAAAATTAACAGTTTATTATTAAGAATTTAACTTCAGCAGAACACAACTGAACTACAAGGGAAGATAGCAAGAAATGTAGATGCTGGAGTCAGAGATAACAAAATGTGGAACTGGAGGAACTCAGCAGGCCAATTAAGAAGCATTGGCTGAAGAACAGTCCCAATCTAAAATATCGGCTTTCTTATGCCTCTGATGCTGCCTGGCCTGCTGTGTTCCTCCAGCTCCACACTTTGAACTACAAGACACTCTAGATAATATCTACAATCTAAGCCCAGGTTTATTTGAATATAAGCCACCACTCTCACAGAAAGATCAATAGACAGACACAATTGAAGGATAAATTAGGAAAAGAAAATAAAAATAGTATAATTTGGCAGTTCGGTAATTGTTTAAACAATGAATACCAAGCCTTTATAGAATTGCTACACCATGGATTGTATTACAGGCACATATGCCTCTCTGATGAAGGGCCTAGGCCCGAAACGTCAGCTTTTGTGCTCCTGAGATGCTGCTGGGCCTGCTGTGTTCATCCAGCCTCACATTTTATTATCTAGGACTGTATCTTGAATTCTGAAGTCAAAAGTCAATGCAAACAACAATGCTTCTGTAAACCTCTGGAGACATTTAACTCCTTTCTTGCAGAATAGGGCTCTCTTCTCAGAACTTTCAACAATTCAATAACAGGGAGAATAACCAGCAAGGCGAAAACCAAATAAAACCTGCCCAGCTTCCAAAGCAAAAATGCCTTTTTTTTATTCAATCATGGGATGTGGGTGTGACATGGCAAGACCATCATTCATTGCCTAGCCCTAATTAGTCTGCTGCCCAAAACCCAGTCTTAGATAGTTTACTCTTTTCTTTGTTTTCCAACATTCTCTGCAGTTGGCTGGCCAGCACCAGTTTTCTCTTGATTGACCTATTCAACATCCAACCAGCTGTCAGCCCCTGAGCATAACATCTCACCAGCAGTGTTTTGAAGCAGTCTTTCATTCTATCCTTCTTGTTTTAAAACAAGCTGCTTTTCGAGGTTGAATGCTCAACTTCACCTTAGAGTTCTGAACTAAAAATGTAAACAAATAATAAAAAAAATGAACAGATGATCTTGACACTATACATGCTGGAGTGATTAGGAGCCAATGTTTCTTAATTGCCAGATCTGCCAAAATGCCAATCAGTCATTTTTGGACGCTTGGAAAACAATCTGAGAATGACTATGGCATGCTGCCTTCTCACAAGCTTAGGTATCAAGTAGGAGCCATATCCTAAGAATGCTTACGTCCACGATGTGGTATAGATTTTGCCCTGGGACAGCAATTAAAAGAACATAGAACATTACACCACAGTACAGGCCCTTCGGCCCGCGATGTTGTGCCCACCTGTCATACCGATCTCAAGACTATCTAACCTACACTATTCCATGTACGTCCAAATGCTTGTCCAATGACGACTTAAATGTACTTGAAGATGGCGAATGTACTACCGTTGCAGGCAAAGCATTCCATACTCTTAGTACTCCCTGAGTAAAGAAACTACCTCTGACATCTGTCCTATATCTTTCACCCCTCAATTTAAAGCTATGCCCCCTCGTGCTCGCCGTCACCATCCTAGGAAAAAGCTCTCCCTATCCACCCTATCTGACCCTTTGATTATCTTATATGTCTCAATTAAGTCACCTCTCAACCTTCTTCTCTCTAACGAAAACAGCCTCAAGTCCCTCAGCCTTTCCTCGTAAGACCTTCCCTCCATACCAGGCAACATCCTAGTAAATCTCCTCTGCACCCTTTCGAAAGCTTCCACATCCTTCTTATAATGCGGTGACCAGAGCTGTACGCAATACTCCAAGTGCAGCCGCACCAGAGTTTTGTGCAGCTGCAGCATAACTTCATGGTTCCGGAACTCGATCCCTCTATTAATAAAAGCTAAAACACTGTATGCCTTCTTAACAACCCTGTCAACCTGGGTGGCAACTTTCAAGGATCTGTGCACATGGATACCGAGATTTCTCTGCTCATCTACACTGCGAAGAATCTTACCATTAGCCCTGTACTTTGCCTTCTGGTTACTCCTACCAAAGTGCATCACCTCACACTTGTCCGCATTAAGCTCCATTTGCCACCTCTCAGCCCAGCTCTGCAGCTTATCTATGTCTCTCTGTAACCTACAACATCCTTCGTCACTATCCAAAACTCCACCGACCTTAGTGTCGTCTGCAAATTTACTAACCCATCCTTCTACACCCTCATCCAGGTCATTTATGAAAATGACAAACAGCAGTGGACCCAACACCGACCCTTGCTGTACACCACTAGTAACTGGTCTCCAGGATGAACATTTCCCATCAACTACCACCCTCTGTCTTCTTTCAGCAAGCCAATTTCCGATCCAAACTGCTATATCTCCCTCAATTCCATTCCTCCGCATTTTGTACAATAGCCTACTGTGGGGAACCTTATCGAACGCCTTGCTGAAATCCATATACACCACATCAACCGATTTACTCTCATCTACCTGTTTGGTCACCTTCACAAAGAACTCAATAAGGATTGTGAGGCACGACCTTCCCTTCTCATAACCATGCTGACTATCCCTAATCAAATTATTCTTTTCTCGATGATTATAAATCCTATCTCTTATAACCTTTTCCAACACTTTACCAACAACTGAAGTAAGGCCCACTGGCCTGTAATTACCAGGGTTGTCTCTACTCCCTTTCTTGAACAGGGGAACCACATTTGTTATCCTCCAGTCATCTGGCACTATTCCTGTAGACAATGACGAGTTAAAGATCAATGCCAAAGGCTCAGCATTCTCCTCCCTGGCTTCCCAGAGGATCCGAGGATAAATCCCATCCGGCCCAGGGGACTTATCTATTTTCACACTCTGTAGGATTTCTAATACCTCTTCCTTGTGAGCCTCAATCCCACCTAGTCTAGTAGCCTGTATCTCAGCATTCTTCTCGATAACATTGTCGTTTTCTAGAGTGAATACTGTTGAAAAATATTCATTTAGTGCTTCCCCTATCTCCTCTGACTCCACACACAACTTCCCACTACTATCCTTGATTGGCTCTAATCTTACTCTCGTCATTCTTTTATTCCTTAAATACCTATAGAAAGCCTTAGGGTTTAACCTGATCCTATCCGCCAACAACTTCTCATGTCTCCTCCTGGCTCTTCTGAGCTCTCTCTTTAGGTCTTCCCTGGCTACCTTGTAACCTTCAAGCACCCTAACTGAGCCTTCACATCTCATCCTAACATAAGCTGCCTTCTTCCTCTTGACCAGAGATTCCACTTCCTTCGTAAACCACGGCTCCAGCGCTCTACACCTTCCTCCCTCCCTGATATTTGGATAGGCATGTGGATAGGAAAGATTTCAGCAAACATGGGCTAAATGCAGTCAAATGGAAATGGTTCAGTTTCGGAAACCTGATTGGCATGGACGAGTTAGACCAAGGGGCCTGTTTCCATGCTGTATAACACTTAAACATCTGCTATAGTTGACACTAGGCTGTAACTTCTTTGTAGGCATGCTGCAAAACTTCTAATGGGAGAGTGGTGCAGAGTGGCCGTGAGAACACTCCTCAAGAACGTTTCAAGCAGTGCCACTTCCATTCAACAACCCTCAAACAGGACAACAGACACTTAACTGTGCCATAATTTGTCTTTCTGAACTTTTATTCATGTCCTTTAATTGTTCCCTTTTCTTTAAACTAGATTTTTCTAAAAGAATTTTCCTCTCATACCAGTGACATAATTTCTTGACTCATCTGAACATGCACCAGGAGACAAGTATTCATGCAAATAGATTTAGACTAGAACATGGAGCGTCATTTGCATTTGTAGTTCAGCAGTCTTCAGGCAGAACTAACTAAATTAGAACAAACCTACAGCTGAAGGTCAAAATTGGTTCCATTTCATTTGATACTTGTATTGCAAAATTGTGGAAATATTCTTTATCCACAGCTTTATGTTCTACACATGCTCACAGAAAATATTTTTCATTTCATTTGAATTCTTCGAAAATGTGTGTCAGCTGTGGCTCAGTTGGTAGCTCTCTTGCGTTTTTTGTCACAAGATATTGGGTTTGAGTACAAAAATCAAGCTTGATGCGATTATGTGATACTGAAGTTTTGCTTTATTTTCAGAGGTCTTTTGGGTGAGATGTAAAAGGGGATGCTATTTCAAAGGAAGAACGGAGAGTTATTCCTGGAATTCTGGCCAATATTTATCTCTCAATCGACATGGTAAAACCATATTATTTGGCCATTATCATTTTGCTATATGTGAGTTTGTTGTGCGCAACACTGATGTTATGGTCCCTGTAATAAAGCAGAGACTAAAATTAAATAGCTGTAAAACACTTTGAAGCATCTGGTGCTTGTGAAAATCTATATGACGTAAATCTTTCTCTTTTCTTTGCAAAATACTCACACCTCACAAATCATGTGGAATTTATTACTTTGTACACTTTGATGTGCTTTGGTACTAAGTGAAATTCATTGTGCTCACATGAACACAGTGAACTGTTGGAGAATCAGATTCAACTGGCAGAGATTCCTGAAATTTGGCCAGTTTAGCACACATTCAGAACCTAGTATCCAGAATTGCTAAGACAACAGAAGCAACATGCTTTCAACAGTGGAATGGTCGCCTTGCCAAGGAATTAATTGCAATAGGAAATGGAAGATTGAAAATAATACTATTTGAAGAAACATTCTTGTTAATTATTTTTATGGCAATCTGGCAACTGAGAAAAGGACATGTCTAAGCTTTTGTCTTTTGTCAAACAGTTGAAAAGAGATTGCTAGTTTGTTATTTTGTTCTGAATTTCTTGGTGGTTAGATTGTGTCTATGCAGGATGTAAGTCTTTTGGAAGTGACTCTGGATTGCATTCTAATACTTGAGTTCTCTGTGTCATCTCTCTAACTGGCACATGTTTTGCCAGTTTTTTTTATTCACATACGTTTAATGGATAGGATTGCTAATTATCACAGGAAGGGTACATAATCTTGCAGGAAACAGCAGCAATTGTATTATACCAACTACTGCAGAACTGAATTTTCTCCTTTTTGTTTAGGCCCAACAGACTCGGATCAGCAAACATTATGGGTTAGATTTTCACCAAGCCAGGTTGACCTTGAAGCTCTATATATATGGCAGCTGGGACTGGATTTCAGAATTTCTGACCCTTATTCCTAGGCTCCCTCATATGCCCCTCAGGGTCTTTTTTGAGGATGCAGCCTCGTTTGGATCTGAGCCTGCATCTGGCATTCCTGGCCTGGCTGGTTCAGTTGTGAAGATAGCATGAACAACTGCTCCTCAATTTTCATGAAATGGATCAGACTCTGAATGTGGCACATCAAAAGCATCATAAAGGAACCTTTTGAAAGACTAGTTCAAAATTATAACTCATGCCGAGGTTTGGTACTTTCTTGTTCATTCACACACTACACATGGTACAGATGCAATGAAGCCTATAATGATAGTTGCATGTTTCAGGAGCATACCTTGGCACAGGGAGTAGAGGCATGAGGAACGTGTCAACAGGCAGAATTTCATTAACTCAAGAGATTCTAGGAGCTTCTCAGTCCAGAATTCCACCTCTCACTGCTTCTAAAGGCAACATTGTACCACACACCCAAAAATAAGCAGTACTTGATTCTTAAGTTGCCAAGCATTTCTGATATTTCAATTGTAGCAGTACAACTTCCATTTCAATTTATAACGTCAAAATTGAAAATATGTGTTTCCTTACAATGAGGCATTGGCAGAGTGTGCTGTGATCAGGGGTATGGGCTACAGGGCTTTTCTGCTTTTTTTTACAACTGGGATGAAGTCACAAAGTACTAGAGTGGGCTTTTTAAACAGCCCATCCCCTCAGGGGACACCCATGTGACTGCCTCCAGACTTTTGTTTGGGTCAGCTAGCCTTTCCTTTACACGGCATCGTCCCTCAGCAATGAATACCTTGCTTCCTGAGTGAGTTGCACTACGCTGGCAACTAGCTCTGAGATAACAAAGTGTGGAGCTGGATGAACACAGCAGGCCAAGCAGCATCTCAGGAGCACAGAAGCTGACGTTTCTGTCTCTGATGAAGGGTCTAAGCCCGAAACATCAGCTTTTGTGCTCCTGAGATGCTGCCTGGCCTGCTGTGTTCAACCAGCTCCACACTTTGTTATCTTGGATTCTCCGGCATCTGCAGTTCCCATTATCACTGATACAACTAGTTCTGAGAATTTACTTTTTCCTATTGTTTCTGTTGTCTATTAGCTGAGGTTTAATTTTTCTTATTAAGCTTTGACCTGGAAGCCACCAATGTATGCAGAGGGGAGATACACCCAAGGTAATTTGTGAAGTGAGGGTACAGTTCAAGTATATCTTGGTAATTTCTTTGTTTGTGACTAGGTCTTGATACCAGTGAGCAGAATTGTAACTCTCAATGTGGGGACAAGAGGTCAAATCCCCAAACTGTGGCATCAGGTCAGAAATGCACTTCATTTCATCCACTTTCAAGTTGAGTCAGAGCAGTTTTGTTGATGAGAAAGGAAAACCCTGTGGAACTTTGACTGTGAGGCATATATGTAAGATAACAATAAGATGAGTGCCAGTGTGAATATTAATTGAGAATGCAAGGGTGTCTTGAGATAGAGAGAAATGAGTGGAGCAGCAAAGTATGCCAGCAGAACAGTAGGGAATTCCAAATGTTGGCTAGGCCTGAAAGTAGGGTGCCAACCTTCCCTGCTCTCATAATGTCATTGAGTCTCTTGTGGCGCTATTTCCACATTAAAGGAACCACACTTCTACTACTAACTATCCTCAGCAACTTCCATCCACACATACTTTCTTTGAGAGGCTGGCCTCTTCTATTTGTAGAAAATAACATTTCACTTCAGATTCTCAGATCCAATTGCAGGACTCCAAGGAGGAGCCAGAGAATCAAAGAATAGCCTTCCCATATCTACCTAACAGGCCTGAGGTAGCTGAAGCAACATACAGATAGGCAACTCTGACCCTGTTGGCAGTTGCTTTAATTAGATATCTTCCCTTTGACAGATGTGAGTCGTCTTCCTTCTGAGATTGATCCGGAAACTGGGAAGCAGAATGCTAATGTCATGGCTGAGTTCAAGAGTCTCAGTGAAGCTCACCTCTCTGCCAAGCAGGTTTCTGACCAACTGCCTCAATCTCCCCTACTTGTACAAGAGCATCTGTTATTTTACAAAATCTGCTCAATGTGTAATGGAAGTGGTGGAAAAAGTCACGTTGAATCAGCTGGCCTTGACATTCCCACCAGCCTAAGGTATTCAACCGAAGTTCAGACTTCAGCCAAGGTGCATTCATTCCTCTGCCTGCTTCAAATTAAAATCAGGAAGGTGAAACCATTTAGAAAAATGTTTTTGAAAACTTAAGATCAGTTCACATTTATTTATTTAAAACAAATATCTAATTTGCATGATATTTTCCAAAATGTAAACTTTTTCTGCAGAATAGAATTCCTAAAATATGTAGGCAACTGTAACAGGTTCATAGAATTCTTTCCTTTCCAGATGCCCAGCAGCATAGGCAAATATCTAGTCTAGGGACACCTGTCTAACTGTTCAGTTCAGTTTGAGCGAGAGCATCCAGCCATACAATCATACTGGATAATCACCAAATTGTCTAGAGGTGATATGGTTAGATTGACATGCTGCAATTTATGCAGGAATGCTCCTGGTACACTCTATCCTGAGATGTATTGTAGATTCTATTAATAATCCTGGCCGGTTTTTGTTCATTACAATGTAGTATCCATATACTTAGCTGAGTGTGATAACCTGCGAATGTCACTGTAACCATGCATAGTAATCTTTGCATTGGAATTCCAATACAGTCTATCCCTGTGACTAAATTGCCCCATGCCCAAGTAACCATTTACCAATACTTGGAAAGTGTGTTGGAACAAATGAAATCACATGTATTTGAAATTCAATCTAACAATCTTGTGATAATAAAATGTGAGGCTGGATGAACACAGCAGGCCAAGCAGCATCTCAGGAGCACAAAAGCTGACGTTTCGGGCCTAGACCCTTCATCAGAGAGGGGGATGGGGAGAGGGAACTGGAATAAATAGGGAGAGAGGGGGAGGCGGACCGAAGATGGAGAGAAAAGAAGATAGGTGGAGAGAGTATAGGTGGGAGGTAGGGAGGGGATAGGTCAGTCCAGGGAAGACGGACAGGTCAAGGAGGTGGGATGAGGTTAGTAGGTAGCTGGAGGTGCGGCTTGGGGTGGGAGGAAGGGATGGGTGAGAGGAAGAACCGGTTAGGGAGGCAGAGACAGGTTGGACTGGTTTTGGGATACAGTGGGTGGGGGGGAAGAGCTTGGCTGGTTGTGTGGTGCAGTGGGGGGAGGGGAAGAACTGGGCTGGTTTAGGGATGCAGTAGGGGAAGGGGAGATTTTGAAACTGGTGAAGTCCACATTGATACCATTGGGCTGCAGGGTTCCCAGGCGGAATATGAGTTGCTGTTCCTGCAACCTTCGGGTGGCATCATTGTGGCAGTGCAGGAGGCCCATGATGGACATGCCATCTAGAGAATGGGAGGGGGAGTGGAAATGGTTTGCGACTGGGAGGTGCAGTTGTTTGTTGCGAACTGAGCGCAGGTGTTCTGCAAAGCGGTCCCCAAGCCTCCGCTTGGTTTCCCCAATGTAGAGGAAGCCGCACCGGGTACAGTGGATGCAGTATACCACATTGCACATCTGCCAATGTGCTATACTGCATCCACTGTACCCGGTGCGGCTTCCTCTACATTGGGGAAACCAAGCGGAGGCTTGGGGACCGCTTTGCAGAACACCTCCGCTCAGTTCGCAACAAACAACTGCACCTCCCAGTCGTGAACCATTTCCACTCCCCCTCCCATTCTCTAGATGACATGTCCATCATGGGCCTCCTGCACTGCCACAATGATGCCACCCGAAGGTTGCAGGAACAGCAACTCATATTCCGCCTGGGAACCCTGCAGCCCAATGGTATCAATGTGGACTTCACCAGTTTCAAAATCTCCCCTTCCCCTACTGCATCCCTAAACCAGCCCAGTTCGTCCCCTCCCCCCACTGCACCACACAACCAGCCCAGCTCTTCCCCCCCACCCACTGCATCCCAAAACCAGTCCAACCTGTCTCTGCCTCCCTAACCGGTTCTTCCTCTCACCCATCCCTTCCTCCCACCCCAAGCCGCACCTCCAGCTACCTACTAACCTCATCCCACCTCCTTGACCTGTCCGTCTTCCCTGGACTGACCTATCCCCTCCCTACCTCCCCACCTATACTCTCTCCACCTATCTTCTCCCCATCTTCGGTCCGCCTCCCCCTCTCTCCCTATTTATTCCAGTTCCCTCTCCCCATCCCCCTCTCTGATGAAGGGTCTAGGCCCGAAACGTCAGCTTTTGTGCTCCTGAGATGCTGCTTGGCCTGCTGTGTTCATCCAGCCTCACATTTTATTATCTTGGAAATCTCCAGCATCTGCAGTTCCCATTATCTCTAACAATCTTGTGATTTTTGTTTTAGTTTAATTTATTTCTCTAACACTTCCTAATCTGGTTTTATCAGAATATTCAGTCACTTAGCTCTTTATATAAAAAAAAGTGCAGAATGCTAAAAAAAAATCTATTGGCATTGAACGTTTTAATGTTGTGATCACCCAATGAATAAGTACACTGTGCATGCTATGAAATTGGACTCTGGTTACTGACCAGTATTTATGGTGTTTGTAGGTGAGGTTCTTTTAGAAATTAATCACTAGTACTTGAAGCACTGAAGGTTTCTTTTCACACATCTCTTTGAAAAGAGGAAACAATATGTCAAGAAGCTATTCGAGCGTTTGAAAGAAAATTAATTGAATATTTAAGAAGAATATTAAAAGGTTAAAGTGAAAGGGAAGCTTGACAATAAACAGTTTGCATGTAGAACTAGCAAGAGAGTTTGCCTGTAATGAGTTTATGAAAATCCTATGTGTATTATTTAGTTGCTGATGTTCATCATTTATTTTAAGTTAAGACTTCTATTGAAACAGCAAACATAGGAATTTTAAAATAATTCAGTATACTAACATTTGAACAGTTAAATGGTAAGGCAGCTGTGCTGCTAGGTCAGACAGATTTAGAAGCATCTCATGCTTGATCCTTGCTAAATTCATTCATTTTAAATGCAAATACTATAGGTCACCTCAATATCACCCTGACAGAGAGACAGAGAGAGAGAGAGAGAGAGAGAGATATCCTCTTCTGATTATGTCCACTCATACATCCCGCAAAATACATGTGAGAATGTTAGAATTAGCTTTAGCCATGAGGCTCCTTTTCACACTGTCAAATATCCAGGTGCTCACATTTGAAGTACGGTCACTTGTTGAGTTATTGAAAGGTTGCCAGTCCCTGTAGAAATATATTCAACATGTGTCACCACCATCAGCACAGTAAGGGGAAAAATTACATTAACCATTTTACCATATTGTTCATTTGCATCTGTCTCTATCATTAATATGGTAGATAATATTGTGGAAAGAAATGCTTGAGTACACATTGGTTCTCATGATATTTATTGATATGTATACTTCAACTTGTTTCTGTATGATTGCAATTTTCTTTTAATTCTTCTGCAATCTAACGCAGGAATCTATGATAACTTTCTCTTAAATGAGAAATGTTAATGGATAAACAAATGTGTATTGTTTGGAATTTGATGACTTTTCATTGCTTAGGTATTACCTTTATAATAAAAGAAAAGACTGAAGGCCACTGCTGCCAGGCTGTCTTTTTCAAAGAACAATGTAGCTTGTTGGGATTTTTGTTTTCTATTTCTGCATGTCTGACATCCTTTTGATTATATCTGGGAATTTGAATAATGAAAATCTTTTTGCACCTATTATTAGTAACATCCCTAAATTGCTGACAACAAACAGATCTTACAATGGTTTTTGAATTCTAACTTTTTTTTAAAAACGAGGAAGAAGTATAATTTGAATTTTTAGAATTTTTGATCTCATCTAGTACCTGAGTGATTTGTACGCAGAGCAGCTGGCACTATGACTTTGTATTCACAGCACACTGTGCTTTACTGATGGGACACTGTCTGCACAGTCTGTTGCTGTCATTTTCTTTTCATTTTACAACGTAACTCAGACTTCACTTTTCACTAATATGCCACTAAACATTGTCCTGTCTCCAGCACAATACAGTATATTCAATGATGCATTATACAAGGTGCTGCATAACACACAGTCAGAACCAATGTAAACATCATTTTAAAACTGATCATTATTTAGAAAAGGTGTACAAAATCATTGATGGCTTTGCTTAATATATTTAGATGAATTTTACTGATTCTAAACAGTTGAGTAAATGTAATTATCCAAACTTTCCATTCTTGATTCATGATGAATTAAAATAACAAATTGAAATAATCACTACTGAAATTCTGAAAATATTTGTAACCATTAAAATTTTAAAAAGTGTCTCCCATTGTTATTCTTGAGACGTTTTATTGTTTAATCAGAATTCAAGTAGTAAGCTAAGGGCCACATGAACTTCACTTGACAGCTGTCATTATATCCTGTTTGCCAATCCTTTTCCGGCAGAATGTAGATTAAGGCACTTAAATGAGAATTTAAAGATAACAAAATATGGTAGCCTTAGATGATGCAAGCAAGCCAGGAAATGAATTGATCAGATTTACCCACTGGAAAAGTGGTCTATGCTGAAATCTGCCATTTATTATCAATGCATTTTTCAAGTTTTTCTTAAGAAGTCACTGGTTATTCCAACATATATGGCCATCCTCAATTGCCCTTGAGGAAATGGTGGTCGACTACACTCTTGACCTGGCGCAGTCAGTGGTGTAAGTACACCATTCGGAAGGTAGTTCTAGGAAAGAGGATGATGTAGGATTTCAAGACAGGATGCAGATTGGTTTGGAGGTGAACCTTTAGGTTGTGGTGTTCCCTTGCATCTGTTGTGCTCGTCCTTCTAGATGGTAATGGTCTCAGGTTTGAAAACTGCTGTAAAAAGGGGGCTTGGTGCATTCATACAGTGTGTCAAGTAGAAGGTGCACACTGCTGCTCCTCTCCATTTGTGGTGGAGGAAGTTAGTATTGAAGTTGGTGGGATGGGGGGTGCTGGTGGTAGGGGGTATTGGTGCAGGTGATGGTGTCTATCAGACACTATGTTTTGTCCTTGATGGTGTCAACCTTCTTGAGTGTTGTTGGAGCTGCACTTAGCCAGGCAAGTCGGGAGACTCCATCATTCTCCTGACTTTTGCCTTGTAGGTAATGGACAGATTTGAGGAATGGGGAGGTGAATTATGCGCCAATAGAACTCCTAGCCTTTATCCTGCTCTTGTAGCCACAGTTTTTATATGGCTGGTCCAGTTTAGTTTCTGGTCGATGGTAACTCCTTCAGGATTTTGTTTGGTTGGGGATTCAGTCATGGTAGTGCAACTGAATGTCATGAGGAGATGGTTGCTATTACTGTTGTTGGAGAAGGTCATTGCCTGGTGATTGTGTTACTTGCTACTTAAACTAAGCATGCATAATGTCTAGGTCTTGCTGCATTTTGGACATGGACTGCTTCAATATCTGAGCAAATGGTGCTGAAAATTGGACAATCATCAGATAACATTTCCACTTCTGACCCTATAACTGACGGAAGCTAATTGATGAAGCAGCTGAAGATGGCCAAGTCGAGATATTACCTTGAGGGTGCCCAAGGACTGAAATGATTGGCCCTCAACCATCTGTATCAGGCAGAACATTTCCCCCCTTATTCCCATTGTCTCCAGTGTTGCTTGTGATCTTTGCTCCATATGGTTAAATGCTGCATTGATGCCCAGGACACCATTGTCACCTTACTTCCGGAGTTCAGCTCTTTTGTCCATGTTCATACGAAGACTGTAAGGTGGTCAGTGGCTGATGGCCCTAGTGGGACCCGAATGGCGTGTCAGTGAACTGTTTGTTGCTGACTAAGCTATTTATAAGCACAGGCGGTTGACCAACTTTAGACTAATGGGGTATTAAGTGGCTAGATAGCATTCGTCCTACTTTTTTTCTAAATGGACATATCTGACAATAGGGAAGAGCCCAGCTAAATGCCAGTGTTGTACTTGTATGTGTACAGCTGCACTATGAATGTGGCTAGTTCAGGAATTTAAGGCTTATGTACTATTGGCAGAATGTTGTGCAAGTCTATAATCTTTGCGGCATCCATTGCCTTTACTCGTTTCTTATTTGCTGAAGTTGAGCTTCTGTGATGCTGGGAACATTGAAAGATGACCAAAACAGATTATATAGCTGGCACCTCTGACTGACGATGGTAGGTAGGTAGGTACATACAAGGTACATCTAATGCTTGCGTCCCTCGAGGACATGGGCTTTCCGTGGAACACCATCCTTGAGGCTGCTATGTACATTGGTGAATAGTATTTCTTAACCCTTCGCTGGGTGAATCCAACACTGATCTCTGCATAACAGGCACCTCGGAGCCAAATGTGTTGGGGTGGGGATAGACTTTTGGGGCTAACTCAGCACTCAATCCACAGTAAAACAGAAATCATGTTGTCTGCTGTAGTTCAGTGAATAATTGCCAAACACCTATCCTCAGGCAGAGGACACCAGGAGAAAACAATCAAATGTAAAGGTAGCAAATGTAACATATTAAGCATGCTGACAATTTTGGGCAGATCAATAAGTACTTACTCACCAATCTTTACTTTACCTTACTTACCAATTTTTCAAGTCTTTAAGCAACTTCAATTAGCTGTTTGTACCTCATTAAACTGTATTTACATTGATGTAGAGATTCTAGTTCTAACTGCTAACAAGTAGGAGAAGCAGTTCTGGGTACAATATGCTTTGTTTAATAAAATGCTGGCTAACTTCCCTTTTGGTCTTCCTGCATATAGTACACATATTGTGGTAAAAACAAACTTCCTGCTGCAAGTAATGGACAGTAAAATCAAAAGATAAGTAATTTATGTGATACCATGGGTAAAGCTTCTTGTAATCTCCCTTGAAAAATGTCTTCATCACAATCTCAAAAATGTATCCTGTCCTTCATTGTTTTTGCTCTCGTGTCAACTCTGTGTGATCTTATCAGATAGACTGAAAGACTTATAGTTATCCAGTGTTACTTACAAATTTTGTATAGATGACATCTGAATATCTCCCAGGCTGTAAGTATAATAAAGACATTTAAGTGTAACTAATATAAAAAAAAATTGATTGTTCTTGCTATGCAAAGATAGTCAATGGCTCATCATCAATTTCATATGTGTCTAAGGAACCAACAAAATCTCACTGCGCTGCAGCTAGGGAATAATGTGGTACATTATATAAAATTTCAATTAATTACGAATCCACTTTGAAATTTGATACTTAAAGATTCTACTGTGCTCTCAGGCAGAGGGTTACAGCTGGCAGTATTTTCCAGCAGAGGATTTGTTTACAAATCCACACTATGCTCTCATATTCACAACTACCTACTGAAAGTTATTCCTTCAAAATGTGTAGTAGAAAACAATGGGCAGAATTTAATGTTGGCTGGCAGCGGGAGTCTTGTCTGCCAACTGGAGAAGCAGCAAGGGCTTGTGTCACCTCCGATGGGGAAGGCTCAGCTAAATTGAGTGCTGTCAGGCATTTTATAGGCTAGTGTCAGGTTCTCCCCAGGGTGTAGGATGCTTGGGGTGAAAATCCTTCCAATTGAGGACTACCAGACAGAAAGAGGCCAGTATTTCTCCATCAGTGCCTATGGAAGCAATGCGTGCAGAAGCCTGGGGTTGGCAAGGAATCAAGGTCACAGGACGGGTTAGGTGACCCAGATAGAGGGTTGCTGGCTTTGTGAGGGGTGAGAGTCAGAAGAAAAGGGGCAGTTTGGCCAATTCTGAGTTTGATAACGTTGAGTGAGAGCCAGAGAGCTGAGAACAGCATTACTAGTCTGCAATTTAATTGAGTTTTCCCAGTTGAAGGCCACATGGTGTCCCAGAGTCAGGTCCAGTTATCTCAGTCAGCAGAGCCAGGACAGGATACCCTGCAGCAGCCTACATTTCCTCAAAAAATTTAACAATTCCTTATTAGTACTGAGAGAAGGTCTGGGCCTCAGTTGCCAGCACATACAACTACAGATATGAGTTATCAAAATTCTTACCCGCCCAAAATTGCTACTTCTTTGAAGTCATTTCCCTACCTGTATCCCCTCCCCCAATGACTTTCCTCAACATTGGTTTGCCTCCAGTGGCACCCTGAAGAGTGTAAAATTCCTCTTTCCTCATTTACAAGAAGTGGGACAGGTCCCACTTCTGTAGACTTTTCCATCTCCACTCAATCAGTGCAGTGGGAAAACAGCATCAGAACTCCATGTGCCTGCTGAAAATGCTACAAGGTTTGACCTTTGACTTTTTGATAGGGGTGGTGACCTTCCTCACCCACACACTCTCTCTTGCCTCACAAAATGGCTTCTGGCATAAACAGAGTTGAAACTTGCACCTGTGCTGCTTGGCAGTCCTTTTGTACCATCCTGCTTCCATTTGGTCTCATTTTGCGACTATAAAGTGAGGCCCTCAGCTTCCTTCCCCCACTGTCCTCAGCCACTTCCATGACATCAGCAGACCTCTCACACCACTGTTATCACTCAGAGACTGATTCCTGTCTTTTACACTGTTGTTTTCAAGCACTACATGCAGTTTTAGTCAGTTCAGCTAAATGACACATGATGTATTACTTTTCTAAGTTTTTTTTACAAGAAAATCTGAACACTCAAAAATGGCAAATTACCTTTTCATTGAAAAATATTTTTAATCTAAGATAGTATGTTGCTTTCCTGGTGCCATGATTAAGAACATCTCAAAAGATTTGAAGCAGATTGTTAAAGGGAAGCAGAAAGTTAAAGTCAATAAAAGACATTAGGTAGAAGATTTAAAAAAACCAGAATCTCCAAAGTAGTCATCTCTGGTTTACTCCCGGTCCCAAGCTTGAATGAGGGAAGGAATAAGAAGATAAAGGAGATAAAGCAATGCCTGAAAAGGTTGTGTAATGTTCAGGGATACAGGTTATTGGATCATTGGGAACTCTTCTGGGGCAGAAAAGACCTGTTCAAAGAGATAATGGGAACTGCAGATGCTGGAGATTCCAAGATAATAAAATGTGAGGCTGGATGAACACAGCAGGCCAAGCAGCATCTCAGGAGCACAAAGAGGATGGGTTTCACCTGAACTGGCAAGGGACCAATGATCTAGTGGGGAGGTTTGCTAGTTATATTAAGGGAAGTTGTAGACTCTGTTTTTTTGGGGGGTGTTGAGATCCTAAAAAGCAGATTAAAAGAAAGATAGAGGAGAAGGATTCAGAATCTGAAAAGAACAAGCTAATTAGAAAAGACAGACAAGAGCAAGTCAGAGATTCAAGTAACTCTGAAGAATTAAACTGACTTTATTTCAGTGCAAGTGATCTTACGGGCATGTTTGTGAACATGGGATTGGGATGTCATTGCTATTACAGAAATTTGGCTGAGGGATGGACAGGGCTGGCAGCTCATTGTTCCAGGTTTCAGATGCCTTATGAAGAATAGAAAGGGAGGCAAAAGAGGAGGAGGGAGTGGTATTTTTGATTAAGGAAAACATTACTGCTCTTACTAGAGAAGATATTTCTGAAAAATCGTGTAGTGAAAAAATGGTTGAAATTCAAAATAAGAAAAGAATGATCACCTTGATGGGATTGTGCCATAGGCCCCCAGTAATCAGACAGAAATTGAGGAACAAATATGTCAAGAGATCTCAAATATATGGAGAAACAATAAAGTTCTAAAAGTAGGTGATTCAATTTTCCAAATGTTGTCTGGGACTACCATTGTGTTAAATGTCTAGTTGGTGAAGCATTTGTTAAATGTATTCAAGAAAATCAACAATGTGTAAATGTTCCTACTAGAGCAGGAGCAGAACTTGACTTTCGCTTGGGTAATAAGACAGGGCAAGTGACTGAAGTGATTTAGGGGAACACATTCGGTCTAGTGATCATATTTCTATTAGTTTTAAAACAGTCAGGGAAAAGGATAAACCATCTATAAAAATTAAAGTTTTTAATTGAAATAAGACAAATTTTCATGGCTGGTGACAAGAACTTTCAAAAGTTTGTTTGAATAGACTATTTGCAGTTAAAGGGATGTGTGATAAGCGGGAGATTTTCAAATGTGTGATAAAAAGAGTTCAAAGCCATTCTGTTCCCGTCAGAGTGAAAAATAAGGCTGGCAGAAGCAGGTAAAAATGAATGAATAAAGATATTAGATTCTAGTGAATGATGATCACATATTAGATATAGACAACTGGGATCAAATGAATCTCTTGAACAATGTAAAGAGGAGTGTCAGGGCATTCTTAAGAAGGAGATCAGGAAGGCAAAGAGGGGATATGAGATAGCCTTGGCAGATAAGGTTAAGGATAATCCAAAGAGATTCTACAAATACATAAAGAGCAAGAGAGCCACTGGAGAGACAGCAGGGCCCCTTAAAGACCAAAGAAGTTAACTTTGCGGTGAACCTTACAAGATGGGAGAGATATTAAATGAATATTTCACATCAGTTTTTACTGTGAATGAATAAATGAAATCTAGAGAACTCTGGGAAATAAATATTGATGTTTTGAAAACAGTTTGCATTAGTGAAGATGAAAGGCCAGATGTCTTAGAAAATATAAAGGTGGTCAAATCTCTGGGACCTGATCTAGTGTAACCCAGGATGTTGTGGGATCTTACAGAGGTTTATAAAACCATAAGGGCTATAGATAAGGTGAATGGCAGGTATCTTTCCCTTAGGGTCAGGATTTCAAGACTAGGCGGCATATTTTTAAGGTGAGAGAGGGCAAAGATTTAAAAAGAAGAGCAACCTTTTTACACAGAGTGGTTCATGTGTGGATTGAACTTCCAAAGGAAGTGGTGGATGCAGGTACAGTTACAATATTTAGAAGATATTTTGATAAGTACATGAATGAGAAATGTTTGGAGGAGTGTGGGCTAAGTGTAGGCAGGTGGGTTTAGTTTAGGAAAGTGGTCAGCTTGGACTGGTTAGACCAAAGGATCTACTGTATGGTTCTATGACTCCATAAATGTCATTTCATTTGTGTTTGGCATAATTGGCAACAGCCAGAAGAACTCAATAATGCAAATTAATTTTGAAAGCTAAGTTTTAACTACTAAACAGTTGTGCAATGATAGAAATTGCAATATAAAATAGGGCATTTGTTGCAACCAGTCCAGATTGGCAGTTGTAGTGTCACCAAATCCTCAACTGTCAACATCCTGAGGGTTATGTTGACCAGAAACTGAACTGGACCAGCCATATACATACTGTGGTTATAAGAGCAAGTCAAAAGTCAGGAATTCTCTGTTCTCCCTGAAGCCTATCCACCACCCACAAGGCATAAGTAAGAAATGTGAAGAATACTCTCCACTGTCCTGTTGAGTGCAGATCCAACAATACTGATAAATCCTGACACCGACCAGGACAAAGCAACCCGCTTGATTGGAAGACCATCCAATATCTTCAATATTCATCCCCTCCATCACCAACACATAACAGCAGCAGTGTGTACCATCTACATGTTAATACTGCAGTAACTCATCAAGGCTCCTTCAACAGCATCTTCCGAACTCACAAGCTTCATAACCAGAAGGGGGCGAGTAGCAGATACTACTATCTGCAAGATCCCCTCCAAGCCATACATCATTCTGACTTGGAATTTTATTGTTAACCCTTCATTGTTACTGGGTCAAAATCCTAGAACTCTCTTCCTAACAGCTCTGTGGGTCTCCCTCTTGCCCAATCTCTGCAACAGTTCAAGAAAGCAGCCCACCACCTTCTTGAGAGCAATTTGGGACAAGCAACAAATGTTGGTCTAGCTAGCGACATTTGCACTCCATGGACAAATAAGTAAAATGCAATTGCAGTTAGTGTCCTAACCGGCTTGCCTTAATCATGTGACTACACTTCTGCTGCAAGTGCTCCTGTGTGCAGGCTGCAGTAGCCATTGAATACATAACTTGAATTTTGGTGTCAGCAATGATGCAATTGAAAATGCGTGGATTTTCACACTTAGAGAGCCGGCTACAGAAAGAAGCAGCAAGTAATAAGTTAAAAAACAAACAACCATCTATAACTTTGAGTTAGTGAGTCCGTCAAATAGGCATGAATATTCGGTTCCCTGATACTGTTGGAATTGGATAGAAGTAATGAGACCGAATTGGATTTCTTTTTCCTCTCTGAAGGACAATAATAAGAAATAACTACAGAAAAGTAAAAAGTTGAAGAAAATTAGAGCAGCGACCCTGCAGTTGCTGCTCGCAAAAGAATGCTTTAAGCTGTAGTGCAGCCTAGATCTTAATGAGGAGCAGAGAAGCCAAACAGGGATGATTTTGCATTCCTTAACAACATAATTTGAACCTCATATCAGTGTTACTTCTGAACAGCATTTGTTTGCCGTCAGATCTCAAGTGGAGAAGGAGACTATGGATATGGGTTGGTATTGATAGATCATGGAGACAAACCGCACAGAAGCAGACCCTTGGGTCCAACCAGCCCATGCTGAACATAATCCCAAACTAAACTGGTCCTACCTACCTGTTCCTGGCCAATATCCCGCCGAACCTTTCCCATTCATATAATCATCCAAACGTCTTTTTAACGTTTTAATCATAGCTGCATCCACATCAGGAAGTTCATTCCATAGGTGAAGCACCCTCATTGTAAAAAAAATTGCCTCTAATGTCTTTTCTAATCTTGTGAGTTTGAGCAAACGAAAGAGGATCTCATCATGATCCTGACCTGAAACGTCAACTTTCCTGCTTCTCTGCTGCTGTCTGGCCTGTTGTGTTCCTCCAGCTCCACACTGTGTAATCTCAGAGATTGATGTTTTCGATTCATTTCTTCAAATTATGTGTTCTGGAGTCAACCAGAAAGCAGCCTATACCAGATCAGAGGTTGTGCAATGAGGTAGGTTTAATTAATAATCAGAGTGAACGCAGTCCTAAGTAGCAGTGACCACAATGTTACTTAGTTTGCATTCCATTTTAGGGAGAAAGGACTTCAAGCTTAAATAGTGACAATTATGAAGGCACAAAAGCAGATCTGGCTAAACTGAGTTAGCAAATTAGGTAGAAGGATAAGTCAATACAGAACCAGTGGCAGACATTCAAGGGGATGGTTCAGAATGCAAAGAATAAACACATTCCAATGATTAAGAATGATAATAAAGGGATGGTCCGACAATCTATGGTTAACTAGAAGGGCTACAGATAGCACACTTGATTTGAAGAAACAGCATATATTTGCAAATACAGTCACAGGTCAGTGGTTTGCACATAATACAAAAAATAGAAAAGAATGACTAAAAAACAAGGAAGGAAAAATTAGAGTATACAAGCAACCTAGCCAGAAATATAAATAAGAATATGACAGCTTCTATAAATATTTTTAGAAGGAGATATTTCACGAAGTGTGCAATGGTTGTATAGATATTGAGACTGGAGAATTGATAATTGGAATAGAAGAGATGGAGGATTAATTAAATGGGTGTTTTGCAATAGTCTTCACTATAGAGGATACAAAGAACATTCCAAAAGCAGCAATTAAATATGAAAATGAAAGAGAGGGATGAATTTAGGAAAATCGCCAGAGAAGTGATACTAAGTAAATTGTTGAGGGCTGACAAGCAAATGAGTCCTGATAGGTTTCACCCTCGCATCTTAAAAGACATAGCAAGTGAGATAGTTGATGTATTTGTTTCAATTTTCCAAAGCTCCCTAGATTATTTTTAGATTGGCAGATAGCAAATGTCACTCCTCTATTCAACATGGGAGAGAGACAGAAAGCAGAAACTACAGGCAAATCAGCTTAACATCTGTCATAGGGAAATTACATGAAGCTATTATTGGAGAATAGCAGGGCACTTAGATAAGTTCAAGATAATCAAGCAGGTTTTCTTAAAAGGGAAATCATGTTTAACCAATCTGTTGGAGTTATTTGAGGAAGTAACTTGGGCTGACAATAAAGGAAAATCAGTGAATGTCCTGTAAAAAAAAACTTAGGATTTATAGAAAGCATTTAAGAAAGAGCCACACCAAAACTTTATCAGAAAATAAAAACTCATGGTATAGATAGCAATGTATTAGCATGAATAAAATATTGGCTGGTTAACAAGCAGAAAGTAGGCATAAATTGGCCATTTTCTGGTTGGCAAAATGTAATGAGTTGTGGGCCACAGGGATTTGTGCTGGGACTTCAACTGTTTACAATTTGCGTAAAGCACCGAGATGAAGGGATCGAGGTATGTGTGCTTAATTTGTTGATGACACAGAGATGTGCAGGGACGCAAGTTGTGAAGCAAACATAAGGAGGCTACAAAGAGATACAGACAGGTTGAATGAGGGGTCAGAGATGTGACAATTGAGTGCCCAAAGTTGTAGCAAATTCAGTATAACGTGTTAAAATGTGAAACTGTCCATTTTGGCAGGCAGAATAAAAGAAAACATATTACGTAAATCATGAGAAATTGCCAAGGTCTGTAATGCAGAGCAATCTGAACATCATAGTACATGAAGCACAAAAGGTAGTATACAGGTACAGCAGTAATGACAAAAGTTCATAGAATGTTTTCATCTATTGCAAGGAAAATGTACTACAAAAGTAGGGAGGTTATACTTCAGTTATATTGGGCACTGATGAGAACGTAGTTAGAGTACTCAGTGAGCATAATTTAAGAAAGGACATAAATCTGCAGGAAGCACTTCAGGAAAGGTTTACCAAACTAATATCTGGAATGCGTGGGTAGTCTTATGAAGAAAAGTTAAATATGCTAGGCTTTTATCCGTTGGATTCTATAGGTGTAGGGCTGGAAAAGCACAGCAAGTCAGACAATACCCAAGGAGTACGTAAATCAGTGTTGTGGGCCGAAATCCCTCATTAGGTCTGGGGATCCCAGAAATAAAAGGGAGGATTTTTGGGCTGGGGCAAGGGTGGAGAGATGGTGATAGGTGCATGCAGATGGGGGTTATTGTGATTGGTCCGTGGGAAGTGTGAAGCAGATAGGTGAATGGAAAGATGGACATGTTAGGTCAGGTCGGCTGGGGGTGCAGGGGTTGGTGGGAGCTGGACATGGGATAAGGCTGGGGATGAAGGGATTTTGAAGCCGGTGAAGTCAATGTTAAGGGCATTGGGCTGTCAGCTTCCAAGGCAATATATCAGGTGTTTTTCTTCTAATTTGCATTTGGCCTCACTCTTGCAGTGGAGGAGGCAAAGGATGGACAGGTTGTCAGCAGAGTGGGAGGGGGAAACTAAAACTGAAGGCAACCAGAAGGTTGGGTTGGTTGTTGCATGCAGCGTGCAGATGCTCTGTGAACTGGTCCCCGAGTCTGCGGGGTCTCCCCGATGTAGAGGTGTAGAGCTGACAAGGGAGTCACAAAATGAACGGCCCCTGTGGAAAGCAGCCAGGGGTGGGAATGGAAATATCTTTTTGGTGGTAGGGTCCAATTGTAGGTGGCAAAATGTCAGAGGACACTCCTGATCTGACCTAGCCTGTCCATCTTTCCAGTCACCTCTCAGCTCCACCCTTCCCACTGACCAATCACAGTAATCCCCTACCTGCATCCACCTATCACCATCCCACCTACTCTCACCCCAGCCCCATCTCCTCCGTCTATTTAGTTCTAGGCTCCCCTTCCTCTTCCCAGTCCTGACGGAAGGTTTCGGGCCAAAATGTTGACTTTCCTGCTGTTTGGATGCTGTCTGACTTGCTGTGCTTTTCCAGTTTCACACCTATAGACTGTGGTTTCCAGGATCTGCAATCCTTATTGTCTTCTTATATCCAATGGAAGAGAAATAGATAATTTGATCAAAATGTATAAGATCCTGGAAGGTCTTGACAAGGTCAATGTAGAGGCCATTTCTTCTTATGGCAGAATCAAGAAATAGAAATCACTGTTTAAAAATTAGGGGTAGTCCATTTCAGATGGAGATGAGCCATTTTTTTTCTGTCAGCGGATTGAGACTGTTGGAACTCTTTTCTTTAAAAGATGGTGGAAGCAGTATCTTTGAACATTTAAGGTATATGTGGATAGACTCTTGGTAATCAACGGGATGAAAGATTGTGAGCAGGTGGGAATGTGGATTTGTAAGTACAATCAGGTCAGTTATTGTCTTTTTCAGTGATAGAGTAGACTTGCAAGGCTGGTTATCCTAATCCTGTCCCTTGTTTGTATGTCTTAGGTACAAAGAGATTCTGCAGTGAGAGCATGTCACTTGAGAGAAGAATAAGCTACTCTTAAGAAATCTATCACCATGCATAGAAGCTCCAAGACTGTCAGTCATCAGCTAGAGCATATTAATGGGTGAACAGACGAAGCTATATGATATACTGAGAAACATTCCAGAGAAAATGAAGGATTATCTGTAGAAAAGCCATCAGAATAGATAAGGCCAGAGGGCAGGATGTAAGTATTATGGACAACATCACATAAAATAGTAAGAAGCACATTCACAGGGGGAAAACAGTATTCTAACTGCAAGAAGCTGAATCGCTTTACACACAAGTGCCTAACCAGAAAGAAGAAAAACAAACCTGTAAACTAGCAGCTGATGGGATGGAAGGTGATGATCCTGGCCAGTCACTCTCCATCATTAATAATGTCAGATTAATTAATAATAATTTCAGTATCAGGGCCATGAGGTTACAGATTATGCTGGAGTACAATTCTGCTCCAGGTGATGGCCCACAAGGACTCATGGATGACCTGTCGTCAGTTGCTAGACCTGTTTGAAGTCTGTTCCATTTAGCACAGTGATAGTGCCACACAACACGATGGAGGTTATGCTCAATGTGAAGGTGGGGCTTCATCTTCACAAGGACTGTGCAGTGGTCACTCTCACCAATACTGTCATGGACAGGTGCATCTGCAGCTTGCAGATTGGTGAGGTGGAGGCCAAGTATGTTTTTGCCTCTTGTTGGGTTCCCCCTCCAAGAGGGAAAAACATACTTGGGCAGTGTGGAGCGAACAAGGGAGTCTCGGAGAGAGTGGTCTCTCCGGAAAGCAGACAGGGGTGGTGATGGAAAAATGTCTTGGGTGGTGGGGTTGGATTGTAGATGGCGGAAGTGTCAGAGGATGATGCATTGTATGCGGAGGTTGGTGGGGTGGTGTGTGAGAACGAGGGGGATCCTCTTTGGGCGGTTGTGGCGGGGGCGGGGTGTGAGGGATGTGTTGCGGGAGATGCGGTCAAGGGCGTTCGCGATCACTCTGGGGGGAAAGTTGCGGTCCTTGAAGAACTTGGACATCTGGGATGTGCGGGAGTGGAATGTCTTATCGTGGGAGCAGATGCGGCGGAGGCGGAGGAATTGGGAATAGGGGATGGAATTTTTGCAGGAGGGTGGGTGGGAGGAGGTGTATTCTAAGTAGCTGTGGGAGTCGGTGGGCATGAAATGGACATCAGTTACAAGCTGGTTGCCTGAGATGGAGACTGAGAGGTCCAGGAAGGTGAGGGAAGTGCTGGAGATGGCCCAGGTGAACTGAAGGTTGGGGTGGAAGGTGTTGATGAAGTGGATGAACTGTTCGACCTCCTCTGGGGAGCAAGAGGTGGCGCCGATACAGTCATCAATGTACCGGAGGAAGAGGTGGGGTTTGGGGCCTGTGTAGGTGCGGAAGAGGGACTGTTCCACGTAACCTACAAAGAGGCAGGCATAGCTGGGGCCCATGCGGGTGCCCATGGCCACCCCCTTAGATGGAAGATAGGAAGATGGTTGTGATTGTTGGGGGTCAGTCATCTCAGCTCCAGGACATCTCTACAGGAGTTCCTCAGGGTAGTGTCCTAGGCCCAAACATCTTCAGCTGCTTCATCAATGACCTTCTCTCCAATATAAGGGCCGAAGTGGGGATGCTTCCTGATGATTGCACAATGTTCAGGACCATTCATTCACGACTCCTCAGATACCAATGCAGCCCATGTTCACTTGCAACAAGACCTGGACAATATACAGCCTTGAGCTGACAAGGAGCTAGTAACATTCACACCAAACAAATGCCAGGCTCTGACCATACCCACAATCAGCCGCTCCCTACATCATTGACCGTCAGTAGTAGCAGTGTGTATTGTTTACAAGATGCACTGCAGAAATTTACCAAAGACCCTCAGACAGCACTTTCCAAACCCATGACCGGTTCTATCTCAAAGGACAAGGGCAACAGGTACATGGGAACGCCACCACCTTCAAGTTCCCCTCCAAGCTATTCACCATCATAACTGTGTCACCATTCCTTCACAGTCATTGGGTCAAAATCCTGGAATGCCTTCCCTAATGATATTGTGTATCAACCCACAACAGGTGGGTTGTATCAGTTCAAGAAGGCAACTTACCACCACCTTCTCAAGGGCAATTAGGGACGGGTAATAAATGCTGGCCAGCCAGCAATGCCCACATCCCACAAATGTTTTTTTAAAGATTAACTAAAGGTGATAAATAGTTCATGATTCTTAGAATGATAACTGCAGAAGGAGAGCATTAAGTGAATGTGAAGTGCCAGATGGACACCAGTGCTTCTTGCAACATCATAAGCTTTTGCAGACCTTTGCAAAGTGGCTCTCGATGGTGACCCAAAAATGACTCCCTTTAAAGTCAAGTTGAGGCTATTTGATGGAAAGATTCTCATGCTCAAAGAGCAAATTTAGCCGAGCATCCAATTTGAAGATTGATGGTCTGAACTTCAGACAGCAGATATGAATTAAGATCTAGTCATCTTAGCTGAAGCAAGTTTAAAGCTTGGCAGAATTTTCCCAGCCACTAAGCTATCTATCAGTAGACTAGTCATAAAAGAGCATAAAGACATTTTTACAGGTCTTGAATGTCTTCACAATGAATCTCATCTTGAAGTGGATGAAAGTGTGAGACTAACTCGGAACTGGCTTGTCAGATTCTAAGCTCCCTGAAGCCCAGCCCAAAAGACAGAAAAGAATTGGAAAAGAAAAGAGTAATCAAGAAAGTGAAAATTCCTACAGTCTGGATTAGCAGTACTGTAATAGTGGAAAAAACCTTGAAAATTAAGACTCTGCTTAAATCCAAATGATCCCAGTAAAACCTTGAAGATATGTCACTACCCAAGCCAACCATTGGAGAAATTCCAAGCTAAAGGGCTGCGAATGACATGCTACATCCCAGACAGACCATGGATGAATCTTGAAGTAAACATCATTATTCTCAAAAGGGACTGATTATCTTGCCACCATTGATTGCTATTCTCACCACTAGGAGTTAGAACGGCAGGCATCAATGACTCCCATTGAGATTGTAGAATGCCTGCAAGCATACTTCAATTTTTTAATGGTATTCCAAACATTGTGATGAGTGACAATGGCCCACAATTCATGAATAAAAAAGTTGAGACACTTCATAAAGGATTACGAAATTCAACACCACACTTCATCTGTCTTATTCAAACAAAAAGGCTAAAGCAACAAATCACTAAAGGAATCAAATAAATCAAGGAACTCCCCCACAACCTCAGATAAAGTAAACCTGGAGTGGAATAAAACACCACTGAAGGTATCGAAAGTAATCAAGCCCACAAACTAACATTGTGCTGCATGAAAAGCACTTTTCCATTTGTGATAAAGCAATTGAAGCCAGAAGTAGTAACAGGTGTGAGAAACAAAATTGAGATGAAACAATCAAGTCATGCCAGAGCTGAGCCTTGGAAAGCCAGTTAGAGTACAAATGTTCAACACTCTCAATAAAAGTCAACCTGCAGGGCAACTTGGAACCTATGTAAGGTAGATGTCACCTCAGTCAAATGAGGTGAACATGAAAAATCAGATACATCATTGCAATGGGCAGCATATACATATAGAGAGAGAAGCTGGTCCTTCACTACAAACAGCGAGACAGAAAAAAGTAATCTGATCAACTGCACGTAGGACAGAACAGCATCAGTCTCAAAGATCATCTGGTTCTCAGCAACAGAAAGCAATCAGCAATAACAGTGCCATAACAACATCATTCGCTATGGAAACGATTTTGCTTGGAGAAGGACCGTCACCCCAGGAACAAGCAGATACTAGACAATCAGCCAACAGAAATATGTGTACATACTGAGAGGAAGCTGCAGGTTTAAAGATGATAGAGCTCAGTTTTATCAGAAACTGGTGAAGTATCAATCTCAGGGAGTTGCGTGGAGGGTTTTTCTCCATAAACCCTAGTAGTTATCACACAATTCTCTGCTGCTGATCTCTTTATGTATACACCTGATCCAATGACATAATGCACATACTATTATGCAATCACTAGCAGCGGGAGTATTCACTGTAAAGCAAGTATAGACTACGATAATGTGACAGATTTACATTTATTGAATTTAATGGATTTTCACAAATCCTCTGCTAATGTGAACCATAAACAATTAGTTGTACTAAACCTGCAGCAATCATTGTTTTAGCCCTTGTTTAGTGTACTGCATGTCATTCTGATCACCCTTAAAAAGAGGATATAAATGCATTAGATGGGGTACAGATGAGATTTACAGGGATGATACCCGAAATACATGAGTATATATATCAGGAAAGGTTTGACAAGTATATTATATTGTCTTTTGACGTTCCTGTGTTCCAATGACTTATTAAAAATCTTTAAAAGTATTAACTTTACAGATTGGATACAGTGAGAACATTACCTCCTTTGGGGAAGATACCGCAAAGCCAGCAATATAAGGCAAACATCAAGAAACTCAATAGAAGATTAGAAAGAAATTGAAGAAACTAAACTAGAAAGAAAAATGAGGAGATTGGTAAGAACATGTAGAGTGGTTGAAGTGAATATTGAAGGGGTATTCCTTCCAAGTCCACTGTATTCTTAATTTCAGTGGAATGTATTCCCCCAAACCCCATTGATTTCTGCTCTAAATAGTATTTTGTGTTGTTTTGTCTGTCAGTAGCTTTCTTTAGCATTCCCTCATGACTGGCTATTTTAGCAAATGTATTATATTGTTATTTTTCCCCTAAACTTACTTCTCTCAATGATTGCCACAAATATTGAAGTCATTATTTCCTAGATCTTCTCTGACAGTTCTCTTACCCGCCGTAGTTCATAGGAACATAGAAACAGAAATATGTCATTCAGCATGTCTAGTCTGGCGTGTTATTAATTTACAGTAGAAGAAAATTACTGCAGGATCTGGAATCTCTACTGAAAACAAAACATGCTGGAAAACACAGCAGGTCAGGCAGCATCCTTGGGAAGAGAGTGAGCTAACAGTTCAAATCTAGATGACTCTTCATCAGAGCTGACGTGAAGTGTGGAGGGGGCAGCATTTATGCAATAGTGGGAGGGTCAGTGGAGTGCTGAGGGAGAAAGGGTGTTGATAGTGCAGATTAAGTTCACAAATCCTTGCTGATTCTGTCAAATTCTACCATTATTTTCCAAACGTTATGATATATAGATTCATACAATTTCCCTAATGCTGACTTCAAACTAACAGGTCTATGGTTCTGGAGCCTCCCTCTTGCTCCCTCCTTTAATAGTGGGACTTTATTTGCTGCATTTTACTCGGCAAGAATCGTTTTGGAATTCAGAATGTGTAAGGATGATAGTTGATGTGTTCACCTTCCAATATTGAGGTGCACCTCACCTAGATCGTGATTTTCATTAATGTTCAATCCAATTAGCTGTTCAAGAACTACCTTTCATTGAAACTAATTTCTTTCAGTTCCCAAGTTTCAGAAGTCCTTTGCTGCCTAGTATTTCTGGGAGATTCTCTGTAACTTTCTCCATGAAGACAGACACAAAATTACTGTTTCGTTTCCCTAGTATTTTACTATCCATTCATAATATATCCATATTTTCCCCAGCTAAACTTCTCACTTTCACCTACTTAAGGAAGATTTTACAGTCCATTTATGTGCTTCTTGAAACTCCTTGTCTTTATCAATTTCTTGGCCATTCTTTGCTAGATTCTAAATTGCTCTTAACCCTCGGACTTGCTGATTCTTGGCATCCTGTTAAGTTACTTCCTTTCATCTAACACAATCTTTAACAATCTCTTTTGTTGGTTGGGGCTGATTCACTCTCATTGGATGTTTATGCCTGGGAGGATTGTATTTCTGTTGTAACTAAGTTGCATTTCCTTAAATAATAACCGACGCCTGTCTTCCTATTCAGCATAGCCAAGAAGCCTCTCATATTTTCAGTTTTCCTCATTATGATTTAATATCCAGGTTTCAAAATGAACTATATGACATTCCTTTCCAGCAATATTGCTACTTGCTCCTTCCTTATTATATATTAATAAATATGAAAGATCCCTATGTAAAGACCACTTTTATTTCTTGGACTATGGACAAGCCAACCGAAAACAATACGCACACTCACTCAACAGCATAACAACCACTTGATTGGTTCCTGATAAGTGTTTGCTATCCTTTCCGTGGACAATGGAGCAGCAATATCTCAACTGCAAAGAGAAAGTGTCTCAGTCTGTCCCTTCAGTTGATCCTTTGTGAAGAGAAATAACAGAATCTCCCTGCAATTTTTCTTACTCACCATTTCCTTGTTAACTGTTCCATCTGCAAATTGCCTTTTGAAAGGATGCAGTGAGAAAATGACCTTCAGAGATTCGGAAAGGGGAAAATTTTAAATCAGTGATTGAAATACAGTATTGGTGTGCAATCAAACCCATCTCATCAGCAACAAACTGAAAGGGAACAGAAGGAACTGAAATAAGCTTCTCACATCTCCTGTCCTGATTGGTGTTATCAAACTATTTCACCCTGATATTTTATTTTTTTTCTTTTCACCTTGAATAGCCTGTATTGTTTCTTTGAGAGCCTGTTTTTCTCTATGTATGGGAATTTTTAAAAAGAGGTGGAGTGTTTGTTATAGAATTGTAAGTTAAGTTCATATTTCCTTCTGCTATTGATTAATAACATTTTGATTATGCAGTATGCATTTTACAAGAATTAGACAGTTCGGTAGATTTGTACAATTCAACTGATTCAGTGAAGGTTTCACATGTGAAGTGATTCCAGGAATAATAGTGATTTGTTTCCAGTGGACTACCCCAATGAGGTGTGGCATCAATCCCCAGTTGGATCTTCAGTTCAGTGGTCCAGAAATCCATCTCGTACACACTTCAGGAACTCAGTGAAGATCTGAATTACCCAGTCTACATGTAAACTGAAATTACCTATTTATGCAATGTTACACATGTGACATACATCTCTAAAAATCTGAGTTATGCCATGCCCAACACTACTACAACTGTTTGATGTCTTATGACCAACTCCCACCTACCCAAACTGATTCTACATCTTGACCCTTTGATCTAGCCAACGTACTGATTTTGACCCTTGCTAAAAATACTAACCTACCTCCTTTTCCTTCTCTTTTTCCTTCATAAATTACACATATCCTTGGTTTTTTAGTTCCCAACCTTGGTCACCCTGAAGGCATGTGTCTTTAATGGCAATTAAATTATATTCCTTTACCTCAATTTGTGCCCTTTTATCTTTATCCTTGTTGCTGATGCTGCATTCATTCAGATAATATGCCTTTATTCTGCATTCTGATCCTATTTAATGCTTAATTTTGCTCCCTCAGTCTTTTAATTTTGTTTATGGCATTTCTACTTCATTTTACTCATTTTGCTTTCCTCCTTTCTTTGCTCCCTCTGAGTACCCTTGCCAATCTAGTTTAAAACCCTGCAACCCCACACACAGCAGCAGTAAATCTACCTGAGAGAGTATTTGTCCTAGTCCTGCTGAGATGCAACCTGTTCCTCTTATGTAGATCCTACCTACCTAGAACTGGTCCCAGTGCCTTATGAATTTAAGTGAATATGGGCTTCATTCAGTTTTACAATTTCTAATTTCACTGGCACATGTGGCTGGGGGTAATCATGAGATTACTGCTTTTAAAGTCCTGGTTTTTAAACTCTTTCCTAGTTCATGAAAGTCTGCCATGAGGACTTTGTCCCTCTTCCTGCTCATGTCATTGGTATTGACATGGACAGCTACTGGTACAAACAGCAGTACTTGCCTTGTGAGACTTCTTACATATTGGGTCAGAAGGAAGTCATGTATAGATTGCAAAAATCTGATTCACTTCTCTCTCACTCCCAGACCCTGCCAGTTTATTGGCCCATGAATATTACATTGAGATGCTGCACAAATAGAATCCTGATTGTAAAATTCATACAAGCTCCTGCTTCTACTAACTGGTATTTTGAGGGTCACTTAGAAAATCGAAGCAGGTCCCAATTGGCCAATGGACTTTTTTTTAAAATAGCTTGCCTATCACCCTGTTTTATGGCATACGTGAAGCAGTAGGGATACATAAATCAGTTCCTGTGAGACAGTTGCATTGAACCACCATAACCCTCCTCTTAATTGAAACATTTGATTAATGACCTTTTACTCCTCATGTTGGTTTTAACAGTGTAAATTTCAAGTCATATTATTTCAACTTAGGTTCGACTCATAACACTCAAAACTACAATGAGACAGTGACAGATTAATAGAAGCCGTTGTCATAGCAATACTGAGGCTGCTTTAACATCGTTTGTTGACCCAAGGTAAAAAATAGACTTGCTCTAGATCTTGTCTGATGTTCCCACTTGAAGCCGTAAACCAGAAAAGTAAGTGGAACCTTAAAATGTCAGATATGAAGTGAAGATTGAATGAAAGTGGTAATTTTGTTTTCAGTGACTACTGTGGTGCCTTCAGCAACATATGTTTGGAACAAAAAAGAGTAGCAGAAGTTTTCATCCATCTGCAAATTTATTGTGAAGTCACAATCGATTGCATAAAAAAGAAACATCCTTGCCTCTACATGTTAATACATTTCAAACAATTTTCCGAAGGCATATCCCGATGCAAGAAAACTGTTCCAACTATCAAGCAGAAATTAGTTGCAATATTTCAATTTAACCACCTGAACGGCATAGAATTTATGGAACAACTAATAATGAACATAACATGATATGCTGCCCATGATAAAAACAGAATGGAAATAGCAAAACCGATCATCTACTAAAGCTGAATTGAGCTCATGCAGTTAATTAAATTTAAATGTGTTCTTTACCGTGAAATCAGTAAGAGAAACCATAGGAGTTACCTTGAGACAACTTCACAGCCTCCAGCTGCAAGGCTGTGATCATCTTAGGATGGTGATGAGGCACAAGAAATTGTAAATCCTTGGATGAAGCTGAAACTATGGTTGAATTTTTAGCCCGCAGTGAGGTAGGCACAGAGGTTGGCAGGCATATAAATTTGTGTTGCTGACTGGCGTGTCTTCATTGAACTCCCATACCATTTTCCCCAAAGAAAGGCAGTTTGATGGAGCAGGAGGACATTCAGTACATTTTCAGTTGACTTCATTTATGGCCTAAGGCCCATTGTCACATATCCGTTGAAATTTTCTAGTTGGCCTCCAGAAGCATTAACAAACAATGTGGAGCAGTCATTTAGCAGTAGACCAGGGATACAGCACTCTAGGTAGTCTTAACAGGCCGTTTCTGCCTCCCTGCTTCAGCTGTAGTTATAGGTCAACCTGCCAATAGGATCCCCCTTCACAATAGTGACTCAGCTGCTGTGAGGATTGTTTCTTTTAAGTTAAAGCTTGATAGAAAAGGTTGGAGAAAGGGGACCTCTATCTTTGGACACCTCATCCTCTCCCTCACTTATTTGAAGTGACAGGTTCTGAGTGCTGGAGGTCCTGGTGTTGGATTTCCAACTTGGATAGTCAGTTTGCCATTCTGAGAGATTTTCCCTGGCCTTTGATCAGCCAGTTTAGGGAAAATTAAACCGATTTGACTGTTCCTCACAATTGTCTGACCCCCACTTAACCATAATGGTGAGGTTTTGATGCCTACAGCACAATCCAATCCTACCCATGGAACAAATGTCCACTGTTTACGGATCAACAGTAAGACCAATCAACCATTACCCAACCACAGGGCAACAAGTTATTATAGAAATAGCAAAGTAAACTGGCTCCAGTTATACATCACTCAAATTATAGGTGCTGGCTTTTCAATAACTTCACCACTACCCAGAACTTACTGAAAAAAAAGTAAGAATCTGCTTCATTGAACCATTAGCATCCGTAGCAGTGAGCATTCTGAATACATTCATGTGCTAACATTGCCACAATATATGTGCTTGGACTGGCTGCAGATACAACAGAAATTTATCACTCCAGTTAATCTACATATCACAAAATTGGCACTTTTCTTCAATATTCCTTCAACATCTCGCTACTTATCTAGAAGTCTCACTGCAGAGCTATAGTGTGCCGAATTAGTTTTCCTGTTGTGAATGATCCAGCTGGAATTGTGTACTGAAACTTTCTCTCTGCAGGCTTGAGATGTCTTAAATTAAATTTAAAAGCCTCAGAAATTTTGCAGTAATTGGCTTGTTGCATCCTTTTTAAAGTAACCTTAATTATAATCACTGCAGCCCTTGAGAAAAATTATACAAATGTTGTACATCTGGTAGAATTTAATAAGGCAACATTTATTTGTAACTTAAAAAATACCTATATCCTAGTTTAAATTACAGCAGAATTTTTTTGACAATTTCCATATTATCATTGTTAGACAAGCCAGATCCCAGAGTGAAACCTACCTTGAATAGATCATAAGTTTAATGTTTTCATTTTGGTAAACATGGTGATCAGCCATTAAGCATAAACACATGGAACTATGAAAGATCTTTAGTAAACATCAAAAAAAACCACTTTTCTCAATTGTATTCCTTAAAGGCCCTCAGCCCAAGTTGCCAAAGACATATTGACTTTCTTTTGTTCAAATTCAAACTTCTTGCTTTGCTGTAGTGCATTTGTGAAAGTAGCCATTACAGCACTGATATTCAAAACAAACTTCCAATAAAATCCTCTGATAGCATCATATTTGTTCAATAAGGTCATTGTCCATCACAAGTTCAATCTCTTCCCTCACTTGAGTTTATTTCTCGGGATTGAGCCTGTCAAGTTTTTTTTAAAGTGGATGACACACTCCTTGTTTTTTTCACCATGTATAGCCAAAGGTGTTTCTCCCAGCCTATTTACACAAAACAATCCATGACTCTGTAATGGCTTTTGTAGTAATTTTGTTAGATTTATGGGAGATAACAAAAAGAATTCTAATTTTTTTCAAGCAGTTCCAATTATTATCTAATTTGATTAGTCCAGGATGAACTTGAAAATTTTCAATTTCTGTTTCAATCTCAAATTGTCCTGATGTGTTTATTTCAATCCCTGTTTCTTTCACCACTGTAATTGTGTTACTGTTCGGCCTATCCTCCCAGTCATAGAATTACTTTTAACATATTAACATGACACACTCACTGATTTTACGTCACTTTAACATATTAACATGTCACACTCACTGATTTCACCTCATGTCGCTGTACTCATTGTATAATTCACATCATTGAGTTTCTTTTCAATTTAATAAAATCCAGTCAAATTTGCTTTTACTGGTCCCCTAGAGACAACGTAACAATACTAACACTTTTTCTTCAGAACAAAATACCAAGTTTGGTCTTT
Organism: Stegostoma tigrinum; assembly: GCF_030684315.1. NCBI lineage: Eukaryota > Metazoa > Chordata > Chondrichthyes > Orectolobiformes > Stegostomatidae > Stegostoma > Stegostoma tigrinum. The sequence goes on from NC_081371.1 coordinate 36,654,226, forward strand.
ATGTCTCCTATAGTTCTCACTGTTCATTGAGACTTTTCAAATGCTGTTTAACTCGCTCACATGTTCTGATTATTTTTTCAGGAATTTGAATCATAGATCAGAAATTTAGTCTCCAAACTCTGGTTTATAAACGTTCCTTTAAAAAAAAATTGAGGCAGCATTTGGTATCAGTTCAAAAGCAGGAAATGGATTTTCATTAATGTTACTTTGCATAATGATGTGTTTTCCATGTACTAATTAATGATGTTAAGCAAGGGCTTCCAAAAATAAATTTTCTTGCTATAACTTTCGACATTGGCCTTCTATACTAATGCAGTATGAACTCTAGGACTCACTATAATCATGACACTGGACTAATTATTCAGAGGCCCAAGCGAATGCTGTGGGGACAAGGGTTCACATCACACCACAGTGGCTAGTAGAATTTAAGTTCAGTTAATTAAACCAAAAAATCCAGGATGAAAGCTAATTTCATTAATAGTGATTTTGAAATAATCATCAATTGTCATAAAATATCCTTCTGATTCACTAATGCCTTTTAAAGGCAAGAAATTGACCATCCTCATCGGGTGTGGACTACTTATGATTCTAGTCCCACAGCAATGTAGCTGACACTTATCTGACATCAAAGACTAATTCAAGATAGACGGCAGTGCTGGCAATACTAGCAATGGTCCTATCTCAATAAAGTATATAAAAACTCTGTGTGTTTCTGTCCCACTTTGCTTGTCTGGACCGAATCCAACGTAAAACTTTCCCACCCTTCTCCATCCCTTCTTTTAGCTTACAGCCCCAACCATAGTCCCGGAGCAAAACATTACAGAATGTGGATCCCATGCTCAGTTAGCTGTACCAACCGTTTAATGGAATGGTCAATGCAAAAGCTGAACTGACCCTTAATTATTTACTTGCGTATAATGGATAGGCTGCCAATTTTAGTGAGCGCCCACACTTTGTAGTATATGGATGAGCTCAGGAATAGATGGAAAATGGGTGGACTGGGCACCCACACATACACCAAACCCCTGAAACAGCAGGGGCATGTAACATCCAGCTCCCAGTTAACCGGTTCACTGAGTCACCAAGTTTATGGTGGGTGGAAGAGGACAATAAGCGAAAGTTAAAATAGTTCTTTATCCCATAAATAATTTCTCATCTGGCTGTGTGCGAGTGTGAAGTGTGGTCGATGAATTATATTTGAAATGAAATATTGCTGAGTTGCTTGGTTTTTGTTATCTGCGCTTGCATCAAACCAGCAGTTAGTAATTCCTCTAACTCCACAAGACACAGCCAGCAAGGTCAAGAAAAGTGCATCAGTAGATTGGTGTCGTATCATTTGCACCAAAGCAAAACTAATATCTCTGTTTACCTATGACTTTGTACATCCATGTGATCAGTCTTGCAAAACAATCTAAATCAGGTGTGTTACCCATAATTTCTAATGATTTGCATCAAATTGAAATAATTCACTTCATCTAATACACTTTAGCAATATTAGTGTAATTATATAAATTTTTTCAACTGATGAAGGGTCATTTCTGAGACTTTGAGTGCCAATTGAATATGTAGCATCAAAATGATTTACCGATTTCATTTGTTCTTAAGGGTAATCTTGTGAATGCATTGTAAAATGGCTTCTGGCACAGATTTCTAATGAATGTATTTGGCAAAGCAAGATAAAATGATGTGACTGGAATAATCTTTAGAATTCTGGGAAGATGCAGTTCTTCTGACTTCATTATTTTCCACATACCATCGGCAAATCAGAGAGATTAGTGACAGAATTAGCAAATTATGTGGCTGACCCCATTCAGAATGATACTCTTTTGCTCTAGCAAAGGACGCCTCATCTGGTGATCTTTAATTCTTTTTCCCCCTGTTTCTCTTGTCATCGTCAGTGGCATCTGTGTTGCATGTTTGAATAAGGGAAAACCTCCATACAAATGAAAAGATCTATTTTCTAAAACAATGATCTTGCAAGTTTGATTTTCTCATTTCAAAGCATGTTCATTTTAACTGAATATCCAAAACTATCCTATCTTCAAACTCAACTGTGGCTACTTCATCTAGCCAGTGGTAATTTTGGCTTTGTTCTCTCTGCCAATTATATCAAAGGCTTTTCTATTTTAAAAGAAAACAAATGGTCAGTCACATGGTGGCTGAGTCATGATCTCTCTTAGGGACAAATTGGCTCACACAACCTTCTGTTCTTACTTCTTCTTATGCAAACTGGCCAATAAACATTTAAGGCAGCTTCATCTATCCAGATTATCCAAGCATCACATGAACAAGACATTGAAAACAAGTCCCAAGTTCCTTTGCTTAGTTTTTATTAACAAAATTTTCATATTAAAAAGAGTAAATTCAGTTAAATAAAGCATTATTTTTGTAGTACAATGCTTGCAGCTCATGGTTGGATTTATCTAGGGTCATTCTGCATACAGCCTCCACTTATAAATCTAAATAAGCAGCATGTTGCTTGTGATCAGGATATACTTGAATTGTGATCAAAGAAAAGTACTGAAAATGGAATCCAGGGGAACCTGGGCACCATTTTAATGGAGGAGGTTGTCTTGCACCAACCATCAGTTATTCAAAAGAAACAAATGGTGAATGATTAAATCCATACTACCTTTTCATAGACTCTCAGAAATAAGTTTACTAAATGCTTTCAGTTTCACAAAGAACTTATACTTTGGCAGCATTTATCCAAACAGAGGGAAGTTGGAGAGTATTGTAAGAAATGGATAACAAGAAGAAACTAAGCATGAGATAGAAAAAGGAGAGAACAGAAAGATGGACAGGAGTGAGCAAAAGCAATAAAAGAAACATTTGAAAGCTGAGAAGGAAATGACAAATTGGACTTACTGAGAAAGTTCCAAAAGATAGGTACACAATAAACAAGCAGCAATCAAGAGACCTGAAGGAGCAAAGAGTGAAGGTAAGATGATAGTGATTGAGGATATTGAAATTGTACACAACAATGAGGTGAAGAATTTCGAAAAGAACAGTCTTAGTTTCCCAGTGAGATGGTGGACTTTGGCAAAATCAGGTGTGATAAGGATCTGAGTCTTGGTATTGGTAAGAACCTAAGCCATGACATTTCTGACTTGAAAATTACAGGTGGATGGATATAGAATGGCATAGGATAAATCCAACCATGAGCTGCTAACATTGAACCAAAATCTTGATTTGTGAATTACAGTGAAGGATAATCAATGTCATCACTGGTGTCTGAATTTTAATACAGGAGTAATAATCTCTTTGTATTTTTGTTCTATTTGACACCAAGATTCTGCTGTTTTTATTCAAGATATAAATATATTTTGTATTCAGAGTGAGAAACTCTGGAAATAGTGTCCAGATTATGAAGACAGTTTTCTTAATTCATTCACGCACAGATGTGGATGTTGCTGGCCAGGCCGCCTTTAATTGCCCAAACATAATTGTCTGGAAGGCAATTAAGAGTCAACCAGATTACTGTGGGTCTGGAGTCATATGTAGGCCAGACCAGTAAGGATGGCAGTTTCCTCCCCTAAAAGGATATTAGGGAACCAGACAGGTTTTCCTGACAATCAATAAAAGTTTCATGGTCATCACTTATACTGTGAATTCCAGATTTTTATTGAATTTAAATTTTACCAACTGCCAAGACAGAAATCAAACTGAAATCCCTGGAAAATTACCTGGGTCTCTGAATTCATACTCTAGAGATGGTACCACTTCCCCGGGGTATGCCAACATAGTATACAGTCCTTACTTCTATCAGAATAGATGGCACAGTACAACAGCTAGTGTAATGAATTCAGCAATTAGCTGCAACTTGAAGAAGCTGTCAGAGTAAGACATTGGATCTAGTGTTTCCAACTGAAAAGCAAAATAAATGTCAACTGCTGTGTGAAATTCAGAAATTAGCCTTTAGATTGCTGTTCAGCAGCATTTAGTTTGAATCCCAGAGCTGAATGGTCTCAAATCAGAAAAGAATCTGCTGGAGAACATATTACAGAATCATGTTTTATTTTTGGAAACATATGTAGAAGAGTCCCAATAATGACCAAATACAGCATATTCCACACTTTAACATTTGAAAACAAATGTTAAATAATATTTGCAGCTGCTATAAATTATATATTTAAGTATTATAAATTTCCAAATGCCATTTTGAAGTAATGAAAGTTTCATTATTTTACTTTGGATATTTAGACAGATGATATTCTAACAGACTCACTGAAGGATATGAAGCAGCTGTCTGGCCACAAGGTAATTATGTAAAATGTAGTCAATTAGTTTTGCACTTGTCAAACCTAAGTTTAAAATTGTAACCTAAAAATTGTAAAACACCATAATATTAGTTGTGACGTAGAATACTAGCAAAGTTCATCACATTTGCACCAGGAAAATGTTATATACAGGATATAATGGACCCCAGCAGTGGGCTTACAGGCGATTTACAGGCAAAGATGGTGGTGACAATTTCCTTGATGGTCCTCCTGCCTTTCCTTGACTAATTTATCATTTTCGAGGAGTTGGGAAAGGCCAGGGCAGTTCACCTGCTCTCGACCAAATTGAGCCACCTAAAAATAATCAATTACTGGTCACTTCAGCGACTCTTCTTGTCTGACCTCAATTTTGATGATGTTGGAAGGAGTTGAAGGGTGAATGAGTGGATAGGATGAGCATATTGACTGAGCACCTTGGCTGAACCTTGGTCAGCTAGTTTGGACTTCCATTTCCATGTTGTCTTCCTGATCTGCAGGCTCTTTAACATTAACCATAATGTGGGGCAAAATATGCAAAATGGAATATGAGCGTTATTATGATGCAGTGGTAGTTCCCCATCTCTGAAATAGAAGGTTTACATCTCACCTGCTCCGGCGGCCAGCAGTCACATGAAACCAGGTTATGGCCCAACAGGTTTTTTGAAATCACACAAGCTTTTGTAGCGCAGCCCCTTTGCCAGGTACAGAGAGAAAGGAGAACACACAGACCCAGAATTTATAGGCACAGAGAGAGATAGAGAGAGAGAGGGCAGTTTGACCAAAAGTTCATACAAATGGTGTAAGTGGAGTGTCAGATGATAAGTCTCTGCAGGTAACCAAGAGTGTCAGGCGGTGAGTCAAGTGTCAGTAACCAAGGGGATGACCTATAAAAACCAAAAGAACTGTGGCGACTGTAAATCAGGAACAAAAACAGAAGTTGCTGGAAAAGCTCCACAGGTCTGGCAGCAACTGTGAAGTAAAACTCACAGTTAATGTTTCAGGTCAAGTGACCTTCCCTCAGTTCTGAGAAAGGGCCACCAGACCCAAAATGTTAACTGATCTTTTTTTGTTCAAGGGACGACTTATAATCCAATTAAGTGAGGCAGATAGATAATTACAATAAATTAAAAATAAAAGTAGTGCTGGAGATAAGCTAAATGATTGGAATTGCATGCCGAATTCAAAACTATAAAAATTAAGGTAGATAGATCATAATTTATCAAGGTGATACTGTCAAAACCAGACAACAAGGAAGATCATACAGATACAGAAAAGTGTGGTGGGGTCACCTGTAGCCCAACATGAACCCAAGTCACAGTTGAGGCCACCTTTATTGAAATGGCACTTGACTATCAGTCTTTGCTCGGCGATTCTGCGCTGTTGTGTATCTAAGTCTGCCTTGGAGGACGCTTACCAAAGATCAAAGGCTGAGTACCCTTTACCACTGAAGTGTCCCCCGACAGGGAGGGAACATTTCTGACTGGCGATTGTTGTGCTGTGTCTGTTCATCCATTGTCTTAGCATCTGCATGGTCTTGTCAATGTACCATGTCTCAGGGCAAGCTTGCCTGCAGCGTAGACAACATTGGCAGAGTCACATGAGTATCTACTGTGTATGTGGTTGGGTAGTGTTCCCACGTGATGGTAGTGTCCATGTCAATGATCTGACATGCCTTGCAGAGGTTGCCATGGCAGTGTTGTACAGTGTTGTGGTCAGGATTGTCCTGAAAGCTGGGTAGTTTGCTGCAAACAATGGTCTGTTTAAGGTTTGGTGGTTGATTCAAGGCGAGAATTGGAGGTGTGGGTAAGATCTTGAGGTACTCATTGTCAGTGACATGTTGAAGGCAGCGAAGAACATGGTGCAGTTTCTCTGCTCCAGGGAAGAACTGGATAATGAAGGGTACTCTATTGGTCATATCCTGGTGTCCATCTTCTGAGGAGGTCCTGGGTTTTTTGCTGTGGCACGTTGGAACTGGTGATTGACGAGTTGAGCATCATATCCTGTTCTTATGAGGCATCTTTCAAAACTTTCAGGTGTCTGTCATATTCTTCCTCATTTGAGCAGATCCTGTGTACATGCAGGGCTTATCAGTGGGGAATACCTTCTTCAAATGTTTAGGATGGAAGCAAGAAAAGTGCAGCATCGTGAGGTTATCCATAGGCTTGTGGTAGAGTGAGGTACTGAGGAGTCTAAGATGGAGATGCATGTCCAAGAATGTGACTGATTCTGAAGAATAGCCCATGCTAAGTCTGATATTGGGATGAAACTGGTTGATAAATTGCTATGTAGTTGCTTCAATGATTTCTCACCATGAGTGCAAAGGAAGAAAGTGTCATCAATGGATTTGGTGTATAGTGTTGGTTGGAGGTCCTGTGCAGCAAAGAAGTCTTGTTCGAACTTGTGCATGAATATACTGGGGTGCAAGATTGCCCACATGGCTGTTCCACGTGGCTGGGTGAAGAACGTATTGTTGAAGGTGAGAACATTGTGCTCAAGGATGAAGCGGAAGAGTTGTAGGATGGCGTCTGGAAATTGGCAGTTGTTGGTATTGAGTACTGGGGCTCTTGCAGCAATCCTGTTATCATGGGGGATGCTGGCGTAGAGTGCTAAAGTGTCCATTGCGGTGAGGAATGTTCCTGGTTTAACTGGTCCATGGGTGCTGAGTTTTTGTGTAAAAAAATCTCTAGTGTCACTACAGAAGCTGGAAGTTCCTTGATCAATGGCCGTCAAGGGCATCTTGAAACCCAGAGAGGTTCTCACACAGGGTCCCATTGCTGCATTTACGATGGAACGTCCAGGTGTTTTGGCTTTATATCTTCAGAAAGTAAAAGTCTCCGACATGAGAAGTATGCAGGATGAGTATGCATAGGATACTCTAAAAAAGGTCTGGATCAAAAGTCTTGATCAGATTTGTCAAATTGGTGTGTGTTGTTTGGTTGGATCGGCAGGTAGTTGTCTGCAGTGTTCCTAGTTGTTCAATTGTCTGTATACTACTTTGCAGTAGCCCATTCTATTTTGTGTGACGATGGCTCCTACTTTGTCTGTTGGCTTGATGACAATGTTGCAATTGGTCTTGTGCATGGATGCTGTTGCATTGTGCCTGGATGACATTCTGTGCTACTTTATGGGCACTGCTGATGAATCTGGAGTTAATGTATTTCCTGACAGCTTAAGCATACATGTCGAGCCTAGGGCAGTGGCGTTCTGGAGACATCCAGTTCCACTCCTTTGGATCTCTTGACCGTTCTGGTTTGTTAGTTGTCTCATTGGGCTTGCTGCTGACATTTTGGGGCTTGTGTAAGAATTCTTGGAGCCTCATTTGCCTGATGAATTCCTCTCTCTGTCACCAGACCAATGGGACCCATTTTGGTTTTGGGGCAGAAATGGAGGCCTCGGCTGAGATTTTGTACAGTTGAAGGATGTGGTCAGATAATTGACCATGGATCTCCTTGTGATGGTACCACGTTCAACTTCAGTACCAGGGAGGCTTGGGTACTACAAGTGGTGATGTCAAGGTTCTGGAGTTTCTTGTTCTTGGTGTGCATGTAGCTGAGGTAGTTCCATCGCCTCATCTGTTTGGCAGTGTGTCATAGCTATCCTGCTGGATCTTGAACGCAAGCTGAAAATATGGGCTTTATCTCAGTTATAAGCTTGCATCATCTGCTGTAGAGTTGCTATGTAAGATGTTTGAGGAGTGTGTGAGCGGTGCTACCACAGGGGATCTCAGTGTAGTCCGTGTAGGAGGTCAACTTGAGTGGGTTCATGATCTTTGAGATCTTCTGTTTTCTTGCCTTTTTATAGAAACTTGATGTCTGTGAAAATATGTGATCTTCTTAGAGATCCTCTCTACTTTGAGCTAGCAGCTTGTGGTGTCAATAGCACCTCACATCATGGCTACCAATGTTGGACTGGGGTGGGCAAAGTCAGAAATCACATGACACCAGGTTATAGTTCAACAGGTAAATTTGAAATCAAACTTTCAGAGCACAGCCCCTTCTTCAGGTGCTGAGAGAGGAAAGCACACAGATTTCAAGTAATCTTTTGGACTGTAACCTGGTGTCATGTAGCATCTGACTGTGTTCACCCCAGTCCAACACTGGCACCTCCACATCACTGCTCCAGAAGTGTGTAACAAAATATGCTAGTAAGTATTTATAAGACATTATCATAAGCACTTAAAGTGACGGTAATAATCATGGGTGCCCCTTATCTGCACTAAAACCTGAAAAAAAAGGACTATGACTCACTTTGGGCTACCCTTCTAGCATTTGGGTGGGGGAGGGGGAGTGGGTTGCGGTGGAAGTTAAATAGATTGTGACTGTCTTGTGGAATCACTATCATCTTGAGAAATCCCCAGAAATTTCACATTCAGCCAAAAAACCTTGAGCAATTTGCTTGTTGTGCGCAGGGCATGTTTAAAAGCATTGAAACGTTTGATCAACCACAATCGTACTGAATGGGAGAGTAGGCTAGGCTTGATAGTTGAATGGCCAACTCCCATTTCCATATAGAGATAGCAAGAACTGCAGATGCCGGTCTAGAGACAATACAGTACGGAGATGGAGGAACATTTCTGAAGGAGGATCCTGACTCAAAATGTCACCTTTCCTGCTCCTCTGATGGTACCTGGCCTGTGTTTCTCCAGCTCCATACAGTATTGTCTCCTGTTCCTGTGTAGCCTTCTTATGTCCTCTTCACAACTTAAATTTCCTTCCTATCTTTACATCAGATTTGGCAAATACAACGTACATTCCTTTAATCACAATCATTGATACATCTTACAAAGCTGAAATTGCAAACAGTTACTTCCTGCTTCCTGTTAGCCAGCCAATTTTCCATCTATGCTAATGTGTTTGTTTAAATCGTAACAAATGTGACAAAGACTCAATGATTTCAGTAGCGATGCTATCTTTATGAATTATGAATTTAAAGCTCCATATTCACTCATTTCTATTAACATGCAAAGGTAATTAATGAAATTATTGGCAGATTTCTATGGATGCTTAACTTTTCTGTTAAGAGTAAATTTAAAGAATTTTATTTGTGTACAGATTAAAATAATTTTCAAGAACTGCTCAAACTTAAAGCGTCTGTCATATTTTATATTTTGGTCATTTATAACATCAACTGTTGGTGATATTGAATACAAGAGGGTATTTACTTGTTCAGGTTCAGATTTAATTTTGATTTACAAGCACTTCTTTATTTTAAGGACTTTTCTCCAAGCTGTGTTCTGTTTGCCTAATTTCAGATATTAAATTTTTGTAGTAAAATTCTTGCTGCCATTTCTTCTTAATGTGATTATTTATTTTCAATAATCTAAAACTATTTTAAATTTACAATAATATTTTTGTCACTTACTAGCCCACACTATCTTTCACTGTGCCCTGACTAGCGCTGAAGTAAAGTTTAAACTCTGGAATACTGCTATTATTTCCATGAGATCTGCAGAGGGCTTGTGGATTTTAACACTTGCAGTGTCTGACTGACTGTGCAAGTATTCTTAAAGTGGTATTGTTTTTAAAATGACAAACTCAGTTTTCCAACATTGCATGGATTTTTTTTGGACTGTTGTTTTGTTGAGGTATTTATGCAACAATCTCACTGCTAATCAATGTTAAGCGTTTCTACAAACAACAACTGTCATTTTGAGATTGTTGACAATGTTTTCCCCCCCAGTCTCCTCTGCATTGGATCTAAGGGCTTGTTCAGTTAACAATGGCAGAGGATGAACCACTTGTGAATCTTGAGTGGAAGAGTCACTTTCCTTTTGTTAAAATTCAGTTAATAGCACAATAGCAATGAATACATTTACATTGTTTAGCTGGGTATAAATACTAAAACAAATAAAAGTTAGAGATGTCTCTGACAACATCAGAAACTAGAACTAAACTCGTTGATTTTTTTCCACCGACTGTGATACCAGATTAGATGGGTACTAATCTGGTTTTCAGCACTGATCTTTTAAAACTGTTACTTGTACAGCAGTTAACAAGCCAATTGAGACAGATGGATTTCAGAAGGCTATTCTTTAAATAACCTCATGTAAAAAAGGTGTGAAGTAGTAGGAGGAGGGTTGCCCTCTACACTTTACAGGATCATCTGAGATGTTCCTCCCCAAATGGCTTTCAAACTACAGCTAAAAACCCCTCCTCCATTCTTTGTGCTCTAAATGTTTGGGACTTACTTATTTCAGGCCTTCCAGGTTCCATGGTTCATCTCCATTAGCCTCCTTGCAGTCCTAGCAGCATCCAGGAATGATTTGGGATGTGGTTGATCTAGCTGGAGCAAATGGCAAGCTAGATTGGTTGGTAGTCTTTTAGGTTGGGCATCTGTCTACTGAGTGGCAGAGGTTCAACTGCCACCTACAATTTGACATTGTAGGAAGGCTTTGCTGCATGTTGGTCGGGGCACTAACCCACCTTTTGGAGAAGAGGTGTGATGAGCAACGTCTCCCCCGTGTGAACTTTGATAAAGGTTCCATGCAAGATTCATAACAAATGAGGGTGCATGGAGTTGGAGATAAGTTTGTGAGAGTGAGATAATTTTTCATGAAGCATGAGTGTGGAGAGAAATGTCACACTTTCTATTTGCAGGAATTGGGGACATGGTAACATATGGTTTCCAGAGATCGGTACTGGGCCTTAGACTTCAATCATACATATTAATTGCTTTTGATGAAAGATGTTTTACATTGATATTTGCAGGTGATATCGATGTTAATGTTGTAAGATATGTGGCTAGGAAGCTATAAAGGTCAATTTAACACAGTGTTCTGAAATACAATACTGAAGCATATTTCAACAGCAGCTTTGAGCAGCTAAGCAGAGTGAAGGAAAAATGAATGTGAGAAGAACTCTATCTTTGTCTGATCTGCTCACAATCTCAAAGTACACAGTGCTTAGTGTAAAAGCAAATTACGAAAACAACCACTCACCAAGAATTCAAAGATACGGCCAAGGATACAACTCAGCCAAGAAACAGCTGTGATCTCAGATTAAGAAAGTAAGAATTTCAAGGAGTCTGTTTAACTGCATAACATTTATTTTTCCAGTCTGTACCAGAAGCATGGTCTTCTAAACCTATATTCACAGGGTTTGTAGAGAATAAAATGGATCCTTTCACTGAACGAAGCCGCGGTAATTATCTCCTTCACTTCCAAGTGAACTTCATATTAAATTTTGAAAATTGTGAAAGCTGCATGCTAAAATATAAAAATATTTCTCATCATCAACAAGGAAAGGTTTAAAAAAAACAAATCCTTGTCATAGCACAGGAGGTTGAAGGTGAGTTGAGGCTAAGTGGCATGCAGAAGTATCAAAAATTGATGCTGGCTTGAGATCCCTGTATTATCTCATCTTCCAGTCTTTTCTCAGGTGCAAATTAAAAGACATCACACCCCCAACTAGCACCTTGGTGTTGTCAGGTTTAGTCATGTTAAAATGGCCAATGTTATGCAGATATTTGAGGTGCTTTAATAATAAATCCTGAATTTGCAGATTTTGGTCTGACAACGACTTGTCAAAGTCTTTAAGATATGTGCTCACAGTGAAACTGGGGAGGTGGAAGCTTTGATAACAAAGTGTGAAGCTGGATGAACACAGCAGGCCAAGCAGCATCTCAGGAGCACAAAAGCTGACGTTTCGGGCCTAGACCCTTCATCAGAGAGGGGGATGGGGAGAGGGTTCTGAAATAAATACAGAGAGAGGAGGAGGTGGACGGAAGATGGATAGAGGAGAAGGTAGATGGATAGGAGAGTATAGGTCAGTCCGGGGAGGACGGACAGGTCAAAGAGGCGGGATGAGGTTAGTAGGTGGGAAATGGAGGTGCGGCTTGAGGTGGGAGGAGGGGACAGGTGAGAGGAAGAACAAATTAGGGAGCCGGGTACGAGCTGGGCTGGTTTTGGGATGCAGTGGGGGAGGGGGAGATTTTGAAGCTTCTGAAGTCCACATTGATACCATTGGGCTGCAGGGTTCCCAAGCGAATATGAGTTGCTGTTCCTGCAACCTTCGGGTGGCATCATTGTGGCACTGCAGGAGGCCCGTGATGGACATGTCGTCTAAGGAATGGGAGGGAGAGTTAAAATGGTTCGCGACTGGGAGGTGCAGTTGTTTATTGCAAACCGAGCGGAGGTGTTCTGCAAAGCGGTCGCCAAGCCTCTGCTTGGTTTCCCCAATGTAGAGGAAGCCACACTGGGTACAGTGGATGCAGTATACTACATTGACAGATGTGCAGGTGAACATCTGCTTAATATGGAAAGTCAAAAGATGTGCAGGTTAGGTGGATCGGCCATGCTAAATTGCCCATAGTGTTCTGGGGTGTGTGGGTTGTAGGGGATGGGCCTGGGTGGGATGCTTCAAGGGGCGGTGTGGACTTGTTGGGCTGAAGGGCCTGCTTCCACACTGTAGGCAATCTAATCTAAAATCCTTTTGGTGCATTGATAGCAGGTTGGAGGAAACACTTCTGCAACTGATTTCCTTGGTTACTTCAATGAATGCCCATTTGTTTAAAAGAGATTGTACTGTTGCTCTTATCCTTGGAAGGGTTCGCCTCACTGCAACCCCTGAGATCCCAGAGCAGGATCTCCAAGTATAAATGAGGAACGTAGAGGGTGCAGTCAGAAGTTTCCTGCTGCTACCTGGTTTGTGCAGCTTGAAATTCCAAACACTGTGAAATTTTCTGAAATCTCACGGTCTGCTAAAATGAGAAATTTTTTATTTGACAGAATGAGTCACCATCATCATTGCTCCGATTGTAAAACCTGAATGCAGTCAGTCAATGGCTTACGTTGGCACAAGTCAACTGTTGGACACACTGTACAGGGAGTCAGCTTATAACCTGAAAACGGTCTTGCTGCAGTATCAGGGATAGATTTTAAATCACAATTTCCAGAAAAAGGTGGAACATTCTAGCATTTAATCAGAAAAAGATTTTATTGTGCAAAGGCAGTAAGAAATCTAAAATCCATTGCTCCAAATCAATAGATGCTGATAGTCCCAAGACTTCAAAATTTCAGGAGCTTTACAGACTAAGATTATCAAGGCGTATGGCGCTAAGACAGGTAGTTTGATTTAAGATACAAATTAACCATGATCTAAATAAATGGAAAGTTCTTGCAGCTAACTGGCCTACTCCTATTCCTACAACACCTGCTTGCATTCTCCTTCATATTTGAGCTTTGCCTTACTTGGATTTATTGCTAACCACCAGAAGGTATTAATATATAATGAAATTCTTTTCTCAAAAGGTATCTCATGATGATGAGACTTGTTTAGAGTCAAAGAAAGGTATCCGGTGAGAGAAGTTTGTTCAGATCACCTACCAACGCACATGTAGATTCCTCAGGGCAGGCAGCCATGGTCCATGCTACATTGTCCAATAATCATAAATATAAAAACTTTATAGCTAGTGATTTGTGGCACTTCCTGCTTCCAAGGAATCAATGTCATCTGCATTGCATCAAACTTTTCCCTTCTAGTGTTTAGTATTTCAGACAGATTTGAAAGCACTCCACCTGCTTAAGATTAAGAAACTGTACAGTATTTGGGCTGTATTTATACATGTAACAAATGTTGATATTCTCTTGGGATGGCACATTTGCTGGAAGTTATAATTGAGAACCTCAGCAAGCCAGCTATAAATGTTTAAGACTGCTGAAGCAACAATGTTTCCCATTCCATTAGATGCTGTATTCTATTTTTAGAAGTATATATGATACCTGTGTTTTTATAATAACATTTCATTAGACAAGCAATTAAGTAATTTTCAGGTGTTTTCACCAAGTTCATGTGGGAGTTCATTTTACCCTGAAATCTCAGGGATATGTGGGATTAGTCCAACTCAAGGTTAATAAAGGAACATACTTTTCAATGAAAGCACCATATTTCTCATTAATCATAAAACAATAAACCTTTCTAGGTACATTTTCACTTTTCAACATCATTAAGGAAGGTACTAGCATTGTGGCAGTGTCACTGGATTAGTCGGCCAATGCATCGGGGACGATTCCCACCACAGATAGTGAAATCTAAATTCGATAAAAACCTGTTTAAAAAAAAACTAAACTAATGCTGATCATGTAGCTACTGTTGATTGTCATAAAAGACAAACCATCTGGTTCACTATTGTGCTTTAGGGAAAAGAAACCTGCCATTCTTATCTGGCATGGACTACAGTTGACACCAGATTCAAAACATAGTTGACTCTTGTTTATATTCTGGGAAATTAATACTGGTCTGGCCAGTCATGCCCATGTCTCATGAACAAATTTAAGATGACTCAATGAAAGAGAAGTGCACTGCAATGGTATGAAAGGAAAGGAGTGATGAAAACAAATAGACAATTACTGAAATAATTGTATGATTCTTTGGTCAGTATGCAGCTATCTTTAAGGAATATTTGGACCTTTTCTTAAATAGAAGTTTAGCCCTCAAATAAATCAGTGTTTGCTTGTATTGTTCATATATATCAAATGTAACTAAAACGATTCATATGGAAATGAATTGCAATGAGAAAATTAGTTTATTTGCATAGAATGTTTGAATCAAGAATCCACGTGGTCATTTTAAGCTCTTGTCAGAGGAAGAACTTTACTTCTGCCATTTTGACATGTACCTAGATGTTGTATCCAATTCTCAATATCAGCCTCTGTTATTCTCCTTTATGTCACCCAGCCACCCTTAAATTGCACACAGAGACCTTGACACTGATCTAGCTGAGTGATCAGAACTTCCGACACTCCTGTTCTTATCTGTCAGCTCCGGCTTCCTGATTGGACCAGATTAACAGCCCAAATCAGGCAACTCATTCTGTGAGGTCAACCTGGCTGACTTTGTTACAATCACCATGTCCTTTCCCCTCTGAAAGGGAGGATTATAGCCCAGTTCTTTTTATAGCTCCTCCTGGAGTGCCTTAGCACTAGATCAGGTTCCTCCAACTCTGCTTCTGATGTGGGCAGTGTGTAACTCACTTATTGTGCCTAGAGCATCTTAGAAGAAAATTTGCCTCTCTTCGGCAGCAAAGGCATCGAAACAGTGACATTGAGTGTTTGCAGTTTTCATAATGGCCCGTGTGCTTGTTCAGGACCGTCTTGCCTACCAAACTGTGTCACTGGACTTGAACTTGTGGCAGCCATGCCTGTTATCCATGCAAGGCTGTTCCAGTGGTTGCTACACCAAACTTCATTGCCTGAAGTAAACAATCTCTTGCTTAATGGAGTCTTATGCCTGGCATTGGTGTTCCTGATGTTATTTCACCAGCTCTCCCCTGCATCCCCCACCCCCACTACCAAGGTCTGGGAAGATCAGATTTAACCTGGTACAGAGTTTTCTCCCATAAGCAACTCTGCTGGAACTATCCCTGTACTTGCAGGAGCGGTGGCCCTGTAATAAATAGGGACTGGGACAGTTTGGTGTCGTGTGAAGCTGTGGGCTGTTTCTTTAAGCCTGCCTTCAAGTGTTTTCATTGCCCTTTCTGCCAGACCATTGGATGATGGATGGTATAGAGGCAGCCTTCTATGATGGATTCCATTGAACTTAAGGAAATACTCAAATTCCCTGCTGGCAAACGATGGCCCATTTTCTGTGACCAACACTTCCAGGAGTCCGTGTGCTGCCAAAAAAAAACCACAAACACGCGCACAATCAGGTTTTCCTATCATCCCTGTGTTTGAAAAGTGAACTCTCTGCACCTCCAGCTGCTTTGACTGGATGTCCACAATGGTAAGAATGTTGAGCCCATGAAAGGATGTTTGATCGAGTCCAGGGTTTATCTGGCCACTCCTACAAATGTGGGCTAGCTGCTGGCAGTAATTTGTATCTGGCACTCGGGTTGAGGGGTGTGAGTTAGTATCCCCCATGTGGCTATGTACACATTCAATCCTGTCGGCAAGACATACTTCTCACTAACATCTTCATTTTGGACACCCCTAAATAACCCTGGTGGAGTTCAGCCAGTGTCTGACTGTGACTTTACTCCAGACAATCACTCTTACTCCCCATAATAAGCCATCCTCTACTGTGATCTGTTCTGAGTCCAAAATCATTTCAATTCTGGATGTGACAGCTCCCATTTCCCACCAGTTGTTTCAGTTTTGCCAGGACTGGAGATTGTGTCCAAATTCTGGTATTGCCAGCTGTGACTGAACACATGTTCAGAAGATTTAAAACCATTATGGACTCTTCCAGTGGCAGTGCCACTGGTGGTCTGCCAGTGGAAGAGAGTTCAATGCATCCACATTTGTTACTTGGTCTCCCAGCTGCTGTTCCAACTTGAATTATGCGCACATAGGAGAGCTCACCACTGAATTCAGCCTGAAGCTATAGCCGACACTGCATTGTCTCCTTTGAGCAGGCCTTGTAGGTGTTTATAGCCCATTATTCCCACAAATTTATATTTCTAATATTAGTTGGAGGAGCCTGCTGACTCCAAATATGACCAAACCCTCCTTCTCTGTCTGGACATATTTGCAGTCTGCTTTAGCCAAAGTCCTGGATGCGTAAGCTATATTCCTCTCCATCAGGCCACCTGAGTTAATACCACAGGGAGGCATTGCACATCAATACCAGATCTCGCTTGGGATCATAGTGTGCCAACAACTTATAGGATGATAGTTGCTTTTCACTTTCCTGAAAGCTATGGCTTGGCTACATGATCATTTCCAAGGCTGACTCTCAAGAGTTGATGCCAGGTTATGTATGAACGTTCCATAATAATTCACCAGCCCAAGAAAAGACCTAAGCTCCAGTACAGACATGGAAGTCTCATTATCTTCCAATGTGTGCACCCAACCTTGTCAATTCTGTAGCCTATGTAGATCTTACAAGATTCCTGGAACACATTTTTCCCTTTTAAGGCATACACCCACATGGGAGAAACATCTGAGAACTATGTTCGAGTTCTTTAAATGCTCCATATTGGCCTTCCCTGTTGTTATTAGCACATCTAGATAAATAGCCACTTGGGGGTAGACATTTTACAATGTTCTGTCATCTGCTGACAAGTAGCACATGATGATCCCTTATGGCAGTTTCATACATTGACAAACCCTTTTGGGTATTAATTGTAGCAATCTTCTGGGAATCCTCAGCAAATTGATGTTAGAAGTACATGAGGCTCATGTCCAGCTTTGTGCAGGACAGCACCTACCACTCCCCCACCCCCTGCCAGCTTTGCGTATAAATCCTCAGAGGGATTGCGTATTTGTCTAGCTAAAAAAATTACCATTTGTTCAAAATCCCTTCAACGGCAAACCAACTTGTCAGGCTTCATGATTGGTACAACTGGGACTGCCCATTCTGCAACTAGAATGGTTTAATAATTCCTTCACTTTCCAGCCTTTTGATTTCTGCCTCTTTTACCCACAAGGCAAATGGCACTGGACAGGCCTTGCAAAATCATCAATTACTTCCTGGTCAACATGCAATGTGGCCTTGATTCCTTTGATAGTCCCCAAACCTTCCTGAAAAATCTTCAGTATTAGCTAGTACTTCACTGAGACAGCCATGTTCTAGAAGGCATAGTTGCTTTTCACTTTCCTGAAAGCTATCATCCTCTAAGTTGTTGGCACACTATGATCCCAAGCAAGATCTGGTATTGACATGCAATAGCTCCCCACACGGGATTACACGGTGTGAAGCTGAATGAACGCAGCAGGCCAAGCACCAGAGGAGTAGAAAAGCTTGACGTTTCAGGTCAGGATCCTTCAGAAATGGGGCAGGGGGAAGGGGATTCTGAAATAAATAGGAAGAAAGGGGAGGTAGATAGAAGATAGGTGGCGAGGAGACAGGCAGGTCAAAGAGGCGGGATTGGAGCCAGTAAAAGGTGAATGTAGGCGGAATAGGTCAGTCTGGCTGGGGGGGTGGGGGAGTGGGGGAGAGGGTGATGGTGGCGGGGGGTGGGATGAGGTTAGTGGGTAGGGGATGGGGTGTCAGGCTTGAAGGGGAAGGAATGGTTAGGGAGGTGAGGACTAGCTGGACTGGTTTTGGCATGTGGTCAGGGGAGGGAAGATTTTGAAGCTTGTGAAGTCCACACTTACCCTTGGGCTGCAGAGTTCCCAAGCAAAATAGGAGATGCTGTTCCTGCATCTTTCGGATGGCATCATTTGTGGCAATGCAGGAGGCCAAGGATGGACACGTCGTCCGAGGAGTTAAGGGGACAAAATTGAAACAGTTTGTGACTGGGAGGTGAAGTTGTTTGTTGCGAACAGAGCATAGGTGTTCCACAAAGTGGTCCCCAAGCCTCTGTTTGACTTCCCCGATGTAGAGGAGGCCCCAATGAGAACAGTGGATGCAGTATATAACATTGACAGATGTGCAGGTGAACATCTGTTAGATGTTCAAAGTCTTCCTAGGGCCTGGGATCGGGGTGAGGGAGGGAGGTATAGGGGCAGGTGTAGCACTTGCTTTGTTTGTAGGGCAAAGTGCCGGGGGGTGGGGTGTGTGGAGCGGTCAAGGGAGTCACAGAGAGAGTGGCCCCTCTGGAATGCCCACAAGGATGGGGAGGAGGAAAAAAGGTCTTTGGTACACAGGTCAGATTGTAGATGGCAGAAGTGTCAGAGGATGATACGTTGGATTTGGAGGTTGGCGGGGTGGTATGTGAGGACGAGAGGGATTCTGTTTTGGTTATTATTGCGAATAGGTGGTGTGAGGGATGAGTCGCAGGAAGTGTGGGAGACGAAGTCGAGGGCATTTTTGATCACTGTGGAGGGGAAGTTGTCTTTTTTTAATCAAAAACCACATCTGGGATGTTCTAGAGTGGGATGCCTCATCTCAGGAACATATGCGGCAGAGGCGAAGGAATTGGGAATAGGGGATGGCATTTTACAGGAAGGTGGGAGAGAGGAGGAATATTCCAGGTAGTTGTGGGAGTTCGTAGGTTTAAAATGGATATCGGTTTCCAAAGGTGGTGGCCATGGGTACCCGCATGGGCCCCAAGCTATGCCTGCCTCTTTGTAGGGTACATGGAACAATATCTCTTCAAAGCTACACTGGCCCTATCCCTTATCTCTTGCTTCGTTACATTGATGACTGTTCTGGTACCGCCTCGTGTTCCCACGAGGAGCTCGAGCAGTTCATCCACTTCACTAACACCTTCCACCCCAAACTTAAGTTTACCTGAACCAGCTCTGACTCCTCTCCCCTTCCCTGGAGCTCTGTCTCTATCTCTGGCATCCACCTGAAACCGATATCCATTTTAAACCTACCGACTCCCACAACTACCTGGAATATTCCTCCTCTCACCCACCTTCCTGCAGAGAAAAAAAAGCCATCCCCTATTCCCAATTCCTTCGTCTCTGCTTCCGAGATGAGGCATTCCATTCCCGAACATCGCAGATATCCTTTTTTTTCCCCCAAGAACTGCAACTTCCCCTCGTGGTCGAAAATGCCCTCAACCGTGTCTCCCATGACTCATCCCTCACACCCGCTATTTGCAGTAATAACCAAAAAACATCACCCTCATCCTCACGTACCACCCCACCAACCTCCAAATCCAATGCACCAGCCTCCGACATTTCCGCCATCTGCAATCCGACCCCACCACCAAAGACATTTTTCTCTCCCCACCCTTGTGGGCATTCCGGAGGGACCACTCTCTCCGTGACTCCTTGTCCACTCCACACTTCCCTCCAACCCCGGCACTTTTCCCTACAAACAAACCAAGTTAGACACCTGCCCCTGTACCTTCCCCTTCACCCCCACCTTCACCCCGATCCCAGGCCCTAGGAAGACTTTTCACATCAAAGCAGATGTTCACCTGCACATCTGTCAATGTTATATACTGCACCCACTGTTCTCATTGGAGCCTTCTCTACATCAGGGAAATCAAACAGAGGCTTGGGAACCACTTTGTGGAGCCCCTACACACTGTTCGCAACAAACAACTACACCTCTCAGTCGTGAGGCATTTTAATTCCCATCACCCCCCCCTCTCCTCACTCCTCAGGCGACATATCCATCCTGGGCCTCCTGCATTGCCAGTGTCACCACCCAGAAGATGCAGGAACAGCATCTCCTATTTCGCTTGGGAACTCTGTGGCCCAAGGGTATCAATGTGGACTTTAAGTTTCAAAATCTCACCTCCCCAACCACATGCCAAAACCAGCCCAGCTAGTCCACCTCCCTAAGCATTCCTCCCACCTCAAGCCCTACCCCCATCCCCTACCCACTAACCTCATCTTGCTCCCCCGACCTGTCCGTCCTCCTTGGACTGACCTATTCTCTCCACCCCCGAAATCCCCACCTATATTCATCAGCTTCAACCCCACCTCTGACTTGTGTCTCCTCTCACCCTATCTTCTCTTTTAGCCACCTCCCCCGTCTCCCTATTTATGTCAGAATCCCCTCCCCCTCCCCATTTCTGAAGGGTCCCAACCTGAAACATCAAGCTTTCCTGCTCGGCCTGCTGTTGTTCATCCAGCTTCACACCATATTATTTCAGATTCTCCAGGGTCAGCAGTTCCTACTACCTCCCCATGTGGCATTGGAGTAGTATTAACTCAAAGGTGGTCTAATCTAGATAAGTCTTTCTCAACCAGTTTCACCCCTTTTAGCTTGGGCCCAAGCCTTTTACTACCAAAAGGTGATAACTAAAACAGCTGCTTCTTATAAGATACTGAAACTAAAGTTGTACCTTTATTCAGTGAATGTTCTGCAGAATAGTTTCTCAGGTTAGCCAAGGTCTTGCAAAAAAAACTTAAGGGTTGGAGTCCAGAGCAAATTTTGTTAACAACTGATTCTATGATCACTGAAATGTCCACACTTTCATTGAGATCCATTGTAACCAGGTGACCATTTAACCAGACATTGATTTGTTCTGATTTGGATGTTGCTAAGCAATTTAACAGCTCTAAACCAAATGCAGGTTGATTCACCAGGATGTGCACTATCCTGGATACAAGCCTGAGTTCTCTTACACAAATTAAGCCTAATGGAACTCTGTACCACAGTAAGTACAATGGCTTGCCAGCCCAGATCCTGAAGAACATTTTAACTGTTTGACCAAAGCATGGCATTGTTTTGGTGTTTTGCTGTGAGTTGACTTAGAATCTCTGTTCAGAAATGTCCAGTTGCAGAGGCTATGCAACTGCTTCAACCAGGTAGTATTCTCCAAGCTCAGTTAAACTGGGAAGGGTATCCACTTCCATCAGAACACCCTGAAACTGATATGCTCCACTTGCTATAGTTTCCAAGTGATAAAGCCAGTTGGGCTTCAGTTCTGCAGCACTTGTGCCTAGTTACATCATTTATCCCACAGACTAAATGGCCTCTCAGACTTCAGATAAAGTCACATGCCTCTACCAGTCATCTTAATCTAGTGAAAAATCCCAGCTGGATTCCCCTGGTTTACAGATTACTAAGTACAACCAATAGCATCTCAGAATTCAATGAGGTATGCATTTGTAATATTCTGTCACTAAATCCATCAACTCCAAGGTTTAAATATCTGGTGCCTCAGGAAAGTTAGGCCCCCCAATAACCAAAAAGACAACAGGTCCACAAGGTGTTAAGAATTATTCATCACTTTTCATCTGCCCCAATGTCATTTGTCCAAGGGGGAAAAAAAAACACCATTCTTTCCACATTGATCCTGCTGTCAAAGACTGGGCCCAAACAGCTCAAGCTTCCAAAATAACAGGATGGTGCCAGAAATGCTTACCCCAACTCAAAGACAGCAGTTGAGTAAATTTCCTCAAGAGTATTTTGTTTTCTTCCCCCCACCACCACAGAAATAATTCCCTCCCCCCCCACCACCACAGAAATAATTCCCTCCCCCCCCACCACCACAGAAATAATTCCCTCCCCCCCCACCACCACAGAAATTCTATGAAGTCCACCTGGCTGATCTCATTACAATCACAATGAAAGGGAAGCATTTTTATCCACAATTTTGGTAGATAGGTTTTGGGTAGATAGTTGTCTATATTCATTTCACTGATAAAAAAAGCTACCTTTGCCTTTATATTATATCTTAGCATGAATGAATATGTGACTTCCTAAGAGGTCTGAGCTGATTATCTGAATTGGACTTGACTGAAGGGTTGCATTTGAGTGAATGCCCCCATTTCACTTGAATCATTTCCTATGAAGGCTGGTTTAAATGCAGCTCTCTCTATAATTCAGAAACAGCTGCTTAGAAATTCAGCCAGTACGTAAGAATCAATAACAGGAAATTGCTTTAATTGTGCTTGTTTACTTTTTCAATATTTTAATTCAAAGAGTATGAAGTAGTCCTGTTGGACACAACTGTTGTCTGCAAATGCTATTGCACATAATCTGTGGCTTAAGAAATATGTTGGCAATATACACCAGCTAATTAAAATACAACAATTTTAATGAAACCCCAAGACTTTTACAGCAGGATGCTGCCAAAACCCCATCCATCAACTTTGCAGTTCATATATTTCAGAGATTTTAAATAGATACAAGCTAATAATATCCATTCACAGCTTACTGTGCTCTTACAGACTGGTTAGTCACGCTGATTGAAACCTTTTCACTGTCCTGATGTGTTTTTGTAGCACAACATGTGATGTATATTGATAACTGGCCCACTAGGAGTTGAAGCAAGGAATCAGAACCGTACCTATTATACAGAATTTCCTTCGCAGAAAGACTAGTTAATCTGACTAGCCTGTGCTAGTTCTTAAAATCATCGCTAACTTTCGCCCAATCTTTCTGACATGATCTACTTCATGTATACCTACCAGCATAACCTTTAATTCCTTTCTCTTCATTTATTTATCTTACATCCTCTAACTATTATTCCAGTGTTGTATTAATGAATTTGTTTGAAGTTTTGTGTGGATCGTTTGATCACAAAGAAGTTGAGTCAGGGCACTTCACCACCTGCCCACCTCTGCCAAATTAATTTTGGGGCAAGAAGGTTGATGGATGACCAGATGGCAATTAAAGCCTTTGAATAGGCAGTTATTTCTGGTAGCACAAAAAGCCTATGCTTCAAAGTCATTCCCCACATTTCCATGAAATCATTATCCTGTGACTCTAATCTTGCTGCCAATCAGCTTTGGCCTTGGCGTCTTGTTAATCTTGGGTCCCTGTTAGGTGCATTACTGGAAATTATGAACACTCCTCATGGCATTGACAGCAGCTCTTGAGAGGGAAGCTGATGTAATTTCTGTCCCTAGATCCTAAATCCCAGGAAAGATCCAGCATTGCTCATTTAAGTACCTGATGGACACTTTGTGTTGTGGACTGAGAAATGCGAGACCCTTTAAGGATAAAACAGAACAACTTGAGGGTTGGTTGAGATCATGTGATGCCAATTGGACTTCTGTTTAAGGGCTCCATTATGGACTAATAGTGTGCAATTGTTGGGTACAAAGTGTCTAATACTTAGATTTGTGAAAATCTGCAGTTTTAAGTTCTATTGTTGTGAGCTTTGATCACATTTATTTTCAAGGGGTGCATGGAAAGAACAGCCTCATCAAGAACCACTGAAACTGGATCTTCATTAACTGATTGAACTAAGCTGTTTGTATTGGATGCATGTATAAGTATCCAACTTAGTGCAACTTTGCACTTGAGTGACTCACTAGGGTGCTGGAAATGAGCATCTCAAGGAGTTCCAATTTCACTAGATTATTAGAGTTGAGCAACTCAGAATAAATAGGTGCCAATACTGGTATGAGGAGGAACTTATTTTCTGAGGGCTGTGTTTCTTTGGAATGTCTTACCACAGAGAGTTATGTGACCAGTATCTTTGTAATTACTTAAGGGTGTGACTGAATTTTGATCAGCGGGGGAATCAAGGTTTAGGAAGATAGAGGAGGAGAGTGGGTGTGAGGAATGTCGGACTAGTCATGATCATATTGAATGTCAGAACAATTAACTCAAGGGACTGAATGGCTTACTCCTGTTTCTACTTATGGTCTTAGAATAATATTTTCACTAGAGTGGTGATTAAAGTGCCTATGCCAAAGAAAGAGGCAGATGTTTGTTTTTTTTTCCTAAATAAAGGAGCTGATTGGTGTATGTTTCTTATCTTTCTTTTGAGTTGAGTGCTCCAGTTGTTTTTTTTCCTGTCTTTCTTACAAATAACTTGTTAGATTTTAAATTGATACTCATGCATACAAAAGAGTTAAACTACTTTAGAATGGGGATTTTCAAATGTAAGATTAAGGGTACTAGAGTGAATTAATTCATGTCTTATTTTATGTAAGTTAAGAAATGTTATATATTGGAATGCAGAAGGACACCAACAGGGTCCCACAATTTGTGCAACAGCTGAGGTTAATATGAAGTAATCTCATTCTCAACCTTTCCCCTATATTGGAAATAAAGGCTTGCAATGTCATGATTCTGTTTTATGAAAAACCAACAGTTCACTTTAATACATCTTTGAGTTTTAGAGATATTTGATATCCCAGTTACTCTACAGCTTTATTGCCAATGGAGGCCACCACCTTAGTGTAGCACAGTAACGCCAAAAGCTGCGGAAGCTTAAGAATATGTATGCCTTCCAGTGCTGTCCTGTCATAATTTTGTCAAGAGGGGACCTGGAGTTGGGTTAGTCTTTGATGTGCATTATTCCACTTACGTCAGAGTTTCAGGATAGCATTCAAAGTGAAGTATTGCTGACATCAGAAATCTGAAATGAAAAAAAACAGAAAAGGCAGAAAACACTCAGCAGGTCAAGCAGCATCAAAGGAGAGTAAAACAATTCAAATCAATAGCCTTTCATCAGAATACTGGGATAACTTGTTTAGAGAAGCAGCCTCTGTCTATCTCAAACCTGCTGGTCTAAAGGAGGGACAGAGCAAAGAGTTCGGTATTCCTTACATTGAGAGTTGCTACTTTGTGCCTGTCTGTGACATTTAGCTACTGAAATGTCAAATTTGGATTTGTTTGAGTTTTTGTGAATTGGAAGAAATGGTGAGTTAACTTTTCTTTTTCTCCCATCACTTCTTGGCATGATATATTTTGCTTAATTCTTTTGAATCCTGCCGCATCAAAGAACATACAAGTCATGCTTTTGTGCTAAGTTTAAATAAAAAGAAAGGATAATGTTTATTTTCACAACATTCAAAACGCTAATGCAAAAATAGCGCTTCGGAAACATGCAGGCACACATACACAAGGAAAGATGATTTCTAGAGATGTGCCATACACTTTGATTACTAACAAACTAACAAGAAATAAGTAACTTATTTTCAACCAACCCTTTCAGATGGAGACTGAAACAACTGCAGATGCGGTAAATCATGAACAAGAACTCCAGTTCTGAGGAAGGGTCACCAGACCCAAAACGTTAACTCTGATTTTTTTTCTTCACAGATGCTGCCAGACCTGCTGAGCTTTTCCAACAACTTTTGTTTTGATTCCTTTAAGATGGAGGTAGGAAAAGATTGCAGGCCTCAAGAATTCTTTCTATCAGTTATTTGAAGACAGATGGAGGTTGGAAGTTTTTGACTTATTCAGACAAAATTGGGGCTGGGTAACTGCAGAGAAGTATTGTAAGTAAACAAAGTAGCCTCTTTACACAGCCTGACGTGAGTTTTTGTTTTGCATAGACTATGTGTGTGATTCCTTTATGCTGGCATACTGCTTTACTGGATTCTCTTGTGGAATGATAGGGTGTCTACCGCTCTCCAGCTAGTTGTGTTCATGTGATGACAGTTTGTATACATTCCATTACCTATATAATTGATTGGAGCTGAGAATACTGACACATATTGAGAAACGATAGTTATCTAATCACTATTTCAGGCACGATAGCTCACAACTGGTTTCATTTGAAGCCCTACTTTCATGTAACCAGCAAGTTTGGGAGCCACTGTCCTTTAAATTTCTTCCACTAAAACAGCAACAGGCAGTCAATTTGATCCTGGAAAACCTGTTTGGCATTTTTAAATAACATCTGGACATGTTGTAACTGTCTGTCGGGAAACTACAAACATTTTGGAATCCATTTTTGAGAGAGTACAGAAATCACTATTCCATGTTGCTTTATTTATAAAAATATAGTGTCTACTGTCCAATTGTCTTCATCAGCATGATATAATGGGCACAAGGTCAAGAAGGAAAATCATTAAAAATTGCCTTATTAGAAAGGGGTTACTGGGGCCAGTTCAATTTTGTTTTGTACAAAGGAGACTGCCACTCTCCTCTGTTGTCTCAAATCTCTCTTGGATTCTCTGGCACCTTCACTATATTTGATAGTTTAAATGTATTTATAATGGCACTGACAGTGACTGCTGTATTGTTAGTAGTGAATCTATATAGGACTAAAGGAAGTCAGTGAGGAGCAATCATGGCAGCCCATAACTGTACGTTCAGGTCTCTAGTTTGGATTTGCCCTCCCGAAGCATTAGGGACCATGACTTTCAGTAGCCTTGCGAAGGTTACTGCATCAACAATGTTTAATAGTTAGACAGGAGGGAGATGCTTCCTTCCTTTTGACTGTCAATAGATAATGCAGCATTGCCCATTTATATAAACTGTGAACGTACTGGATGATTAGAAAGGACCATCTTTAGCTTTTGGCGAATGAAAGCAGAAAATAAAATTCTGAAACCCATAAGCATACAGAATATTGAGCATATTTTGTTTTTGTTTATTGAACCTGTGCTGTGAAATTAGTCTTATAATGAATTATGTGACTAAATCGATCTTACTTATACATACATACACATTTCAAGAACGAGTTCTGTATTATGATGCATGGCAGTGCTATACAAAGAAAATATGGTAGAAAACAATTCTTGTGGTTTAAATAAAGCTAATGAAATTGGTATGAAGTGGTTAAATAAATCCGGTCTGAAATTAATGTAGGTTTTTGCAAAGGAAAGGATTGTGCTGGGAAATGAAGATGGGTACCACATAAGTACTAAAGCTATATTAATACCCAAATAACATAAGGGACTTCATTTGTAATTCAGAACAAAAACCCAATATTTGGATGATTCCCAGGTCCTAGCTCTCATCAGTATTGCTTTTGCAATGTGATCTTGAGTCGCAAGTGTCCTAATTAAGCCAGAGGTGAGTCAGTGCCCAGTTGTTAGTGTTCAACACTGCTAGGAAGCAGGAATAGCCTGTGGTGTGCAAACAGCAAAAGCAGACAGAATCCATGATGGACCTACTGCTGTCTTGCAGGGGAGAACAGGCAACACCTCAGAGGATCAGCAGCCTTTTCGTGCCAAGAAAGTAGCCAAATGGGCAAATTAAAGAAATTGCACACAATCTAGCTTGAAATCACCTTGGGGTCTCACTGTTTTTCACCATATATTTATAGAAACTAAAACCAACAGCTGTGCACAAATATGCAGCAGACCTTTTCATTTTGCTGATTTGCAGATTGAGATTTGAAATTTTGCCCTGTTTGGTCCATTACCATAGTCTACAAGGAGTTTAAAAAGGCCATTAGTTAGAGTCAAGAATGTTCCCAGGCACCCATTCCCTCACTTCTAAAATTTAAATGAGTCTCACGGGATTTGAGATTCAGAGTCACCTTCCAGGGATGCGATGTTCAGTCTATACCTACAGCTGCACCTGTGCTTGCCTCCAAATCACTGAAAATCCAGCGTAGCATCTCTGTTTTGCTCCATGCTATTGCAAGCTATCAAATAAACGCAAATTTAACAATATAAATAGAAAACAATTCAATGTAAATGAAATTCAACTTCAGTGGGATGAAAAACAGACGGCAGGAAATCAACTCCTATTATACACTTGCTCAGTTTTTCTTGTCATTGCCTTCATTTTATGGGTGACATCAACATACATTAAAACTGTGGTGCAAGAAAAAGAATTTGCTTTGTTTTTCCTGTGCCTTAATGGATGCATAGACTTTGGTTTCACTTGGCTAAATCAGAAAGCTTCAAAAATCCAATTCCTAGTCTAAATTGATTTGGTTCATCTCAGCCAGGGCAGCAGCTGGTGCCTTACAACTGGCTTCAGTACCTTAGAGAGAGCAGAAATGTCAGTCAAAGTTTCTGATGCTAATTAAAATTCAGTGACTCCTCCTAAATGTTCATTGAACCTACAAGAAAAACAGTAGGACAGTGCAATGTGTATCTGTGGGCCAGCATTCTATGTACATAACGAAAATGATCAAGATGTAAGTTTGCTATCTAATATCATTGTAACATAGAATTGAGAACCTATTTATTATGATGATTAAGTTTTGGCAGTCAGTAAAATTTAACAGAAGATAGTTCTGTACAACTATCATAATTGTATTTTCATTTTTTTCTGAAGTATAAAACATGATATTTTGTTTCATCCGAAAAGTTGGCCAAGCCACAGAAGACTTGCCTTAATTCTAATAATCATGAGGCTGTCAGACCACTTTCTAACTTCTAGTACCAAATTGCAAGAACTGCCGTACAGTCTTCCCAAAGCAGAACATGTGATGCCTAAACTGTTTTCAGTATGGCTCTGACATGAATCTGAATGTCAATGTGATGTGAGAGACAGTAGCAGAAGTAGACCATGCAGTTCACCAAGCTTGTACTACCATTTAATATTGTTGATCATTAGTGCTAATTCCACTTTCTATCCAGTTCCCATATCCCTTGATTCTCTGAGTGACCAGAAATCTATCTATCACTACTCAGTGATAAGTGACAACCAGTGACAAGTTGTGTCCCGCAGCTTTCGGTGTTGGGGCTGCAGCTGTTCACTTTATATATTAATGATCTGGATGAAGGGACTGGAGGCAGTCCGGCGAAGTTTGCTGATGATACGAAGTTAGGTGGGGAGGCTGCAGAAAGATTTGGACAGTTTAGGAGAGTGGTCCAGGAAATAGCTGATGAAATTCAATGTGAGCAAATGCGTGGTTTTGAACTTTGGAAACAAGAATACAGGCATGGACTATTTTCTAAACGGTGAGAAAATTCATAAAGCTGATGTACAAAGGGATCTGGGAGTGCTTGTCCATGATTCTCTAAAGTTTACTTTGCAGGTTGAGTCCATGATTTAAGAAAGCGAATGCAATGTTGTCACTTAACCGCAAGAGGTTTGGAATATAAAAGCAGTGATGTGCTTCTGAGACTTTATAAAGCTCTGGTTAGGCCCCATTTAGAATACTGTGTCCAATTTTGGGCCCCGAACCTCAGGAAGGACATACTGGCATGGGAGCGTGTCCAGCGGAGATTCACACAGATGATCCCTAGAATGGTAGGCCAAACATATGATGAATGGCTGAGAATCCTGGGATTGTATTCATTAGAGTTTAGAAGGTTGAGGGGAGATCTAACAGAAACATACAAGATAATGCATGGCCTAGAAAGCGTGGACGCTGGGAGGTTGTTGCCATTAGGCGGGGAGACTAGGATCCATGGGCACAGCCTTAGAATTAGAGGAGGTAAATTTAAAATGGAAATGAGGAGACATTTCTTCAGCCAGAGAGTGGTGGGCCTGTGGAATTCATTGCCATGGAGCACAGTGGAGGCCGGGACGTTAAATGTCTTCAAGGCAGAGATTGATAATTTCTTGATCTCGCAAGGAATTAAGGGCTATGGGGAGAGTGCGGGTAAGTGAAGTTGAAATGCCCATCAGCCATGATTAAATGGCGGAGTGCACTCGATGGGCCGAATAGCCTTACTTCCACTCCTATGTCTTATGGTCTTATAGTCTAACTCCAAATATATTCAATTGCAAGAATCAATTTTTTTTTCTCTTTAATAACTGTAGACTGCAATGCAAAATAATCTTTTTTTAAAAAAATGCCAGAATTACTATACAATTTAACAGCAAGGAATTTAATACATATTGTAAACTCTTTTTGTGGATGTGGGTTCCTGCAATGTTCATACAATCAGGAGTTGAGGAGTTGTTCACAGGTGAAGCTGATTGGTTTTCAGCTAACTGAACAGGTTGGAACTGGAAGCAAATTATAGAGATACACAGAGAGAGGGAGAGAAAGACATAATTGTGTACAGTTGTTCTCCCCAGCAAAAACTTACATGTTCTCTGCATTTAAAAGAAAACTGTTTAAACTTGAAAAAAAAGTCACATTTTCTTCAGCTTGCTGTGAACTGTGATTTTTGAATTGGTAAATCTGACATTTTCTAAGTGTGTTAGTCACTTTATACTTCTTACAAATCCGTGGAATCTTCCTGAGAAAGACAATGAACACCAAGTGTCTGGCTAGCGGAAGAAAGACCGTCTCAACATCAGAACTGGAAGCAAAGAACACTGAATTGACTTTCCAGATTTCTTTTAACCTCTGCAATAACCTGTTTTTTTCCTATCTGTGTGTGTGTATAAGGCAAATAGAGTTTTAGTTAGGAGTGATGTATGCCAATAGTTTATACCGTAGTTAGTCTAAGTAATTATAATAAAGAATAATCCTTGTTAAGTACAGAACCCAATCCATGCTTTATACCAACCTTGGTCTGAAAGTCAAGTCAATTAAGCTACTATGCATACCTTAAAAGTTGTTAATATTTAGTACAACAACACAAATGGTGGCGCTTGGTTTGCAGAACACTACATCAATACGATGTAACACGACATACTCGGCATCACTTTCTTGTTTGTGTTACTTCTGTGCTTTGCTGGGTTACAATTCTTTAGTGACTGAAAGAGAAAAGCCATAGGCTTAAGGTTGTAGATAAAGGAGAGGGAAGTAGGCAGTGCAAACTTATACCATTCACAGCTTGTAAATCAGAAGAGATTTTGTGATGAAGAGCAAGTGAGATGTGGAAAGCAAGGTTAAGCGTCAGAATTTTGCATTTTTTATGGTTTCAGAACAGCTGCTAACCTTAGCTTCAGCAATGATTGTTCTAATAATGGCTAGCACCATCTGTTCAACAGGCCTGAAGACATGAAGAAACTCAGTCCTCTTTCAACTAGATCCTGTGGTCTCTGGTTCTATGTCATATCATCTTGTTGGAAGTCTGTCTGAACACTTTCCACATTTTTGTTGTCCCATGGTTGAATAGCTGCCAGTGAGCACAAGCTGTGAGAAGTAGGTGTGAAGCTTGCAATATGCTGACTGTTAGGGTGAGCCAAAGTAAGGTTTAAGACCTGATTAATAGAGATTGTAGTAGGTGATTGGGTAATGGTGAATTAAGCAGTGGCAATGATTAGTCATGTTGCCGATAGTATATAATGATTGAAGAAGCAGTGAATTTGACTACTCCTGAAGCCAGTGAAAGTCTGTGGCATTGCATTTGAGTGGCTGGGACTTGACTCCTAGCAAAGACCTTCAAGCAATCTGCTTCCATTGTTTTTTGACTGTTTCTAGGGAATCTCCTTCCCTTAGTACGAACATGACTTTTCTCTGACTCTCCATCACACCCATCAAGACATTAAGTGCAGTGTTAAATAGCCTCAAGTCTTCTTTTTCCAATGTTGAACTATCCCTCAGAGTAGTGACTTCCTGTATGACTGCTAGGACCTGCTGCAGCCACTCCCTTAAGAGGTGCAGGCTAATCTATAGAGTAGTTTAAATTGTGCTAGGAGGTTACACTTTTGGACCCTCTGTTGATACATAAAGTCAATGGATAGTGCATTTACTGTTGGCTGCGTTATAATGTGCTGACATCGTTATAAAGGATCACTATAATATGCTGGCATGCTACCTGTCATTAAGCACAGACTAATAATACATGGTGATCGCCAAGCCTGTTTCAGGTACTATGTATATGAAACCTAATTTATTTCACGATATTTTGGTGCGGTTCAATTGTGGACCATTGATGTAAAAACTGGGGAAGAATTTTTCCACGAACTCAGAGGTGAACTTGGGGATAGGGGCCTAAGAAAACAATGGAGAAAGAGATTGTGTCAGTTCCCAGATGTGCTCCGCCCTGCTTGTGATTTTCATAAGATTGGCTTTAGTAAAGTGATAACAATCCACTCAGTAGCAACCAGAAGCCTGAAGCTTTAAATTGATGAGCTAATTAAGGCTCATCAGCAATCTTCCAACATAAATAGTACCAGCTTTGAGAAATACGATGTTGCTGTAAATGGTGTCAGCACTAGAAATGTTTATGACAACTGCAAATTTTCATAATCTGAAAATTCAATGCATGATTCACATATTCCTTTTGACTCTGTCTACAGATTCAAACAAAGAGATGCTTCAATATTTACTACAGTCACCAGATTACAAGATACATTGCACTTACCTTATCATTCATCTTCAATCCTGCTTCATGGAACAAAGGCTGTAGCACAACGTAGTCAAAGTGAGAACATACAGTCAGACACTATTAAAGCTTGCTCTTTACATTTCCTACTGTATGACTTGTAGTCACCAGTGGCACTATTGTTAGAGCATGTGAAACATGAATTATTCGGTAGTTTCATCTGATCTAAATGGGACAAAATTGGATTCCCTTTGTGTTGAAAACATTTTATAAATAACATTACTTACCACAACATGTCAATATTGCCTGTGACATTTGTATCCTGCAACGGTCACAATCAGTTCAAACAAATCTTCCTATCTGAACAATCAATTATTAAATTTATCAGTTCATTTGCCATCACAGCAAGGAAAGTTTCAATTTTGTTAATCTGCCTAATAAATCTAAGGTAGTCTTGAATCCTTGGATTTGAACAGACTGCATAAAGCAATGAATTTGATTTTATTGCAGCTTACTAATTTGCATTATAGCACCAATGAAACCTCTGCATTTTTTCCTCAGCAGTATACATATACCAATATGCATTTTTCATGTATATTACGTATGGCTAATGTTATTGAAACATGCTGCTTATGGAAACCATTTGGATGTTAACCCATGCAAGAGATTCTATTGATAAATATAGATGCCTGCATAGTTGCCAACACAGCAAGCTAGACTTTGTGCAGGACTAACACTGGCTCTAGAGCTATGTAGCTGAAAATTCTTTGAGCTGCTCTGCTGGCTGCCTGCTCTTCTGCACTTATGGCACTCCCTGACAAGCTAGCAATAATGTTTGCTGTATGTTATGCCTGCCCAAATAAGTGACGATGTATTATTTCCATTATTTGGGACTTTTACACCCCAAGGCTGTGAGTTGCCCAGCCCATAGTTCTCATAGATGCCCAGTACACCCACTGAGACCAGGCATTTGGTCTTTCAAATGATGGCATTGAGGTTCAATGAGGAAGGAATTATAGCTTGTCTCGTTTTAAGACTTATGAAGTGGGTGTTTAAAGAACTGGTAGTGGGAATTAGAGATGGTACAGATCTCAACAGAAGTGTACCCCAAACCTGTTGTGTTTAAATCATGTGACCTCCCATAATCTTGCACATGATATTGGAATGTGTTTTAAATTTGAAGAGACACCCCTCCCCAGAGTAGATTTTTTTCTGCTGTTCTCGTACAAGTTTCATCTAGAATTATTGAGTTTTGAAATGATCTATGATATTTAATCTTCTGGAAATATCTCTGTGCAAAGTAAGTAAAAACTATTCATAATCCTAATCATACAGGATTGCTTGCAAATACATTTCAGTTGTGTATTTTAACTAAAGCTGTCAAATCAAATTTAAACTCATTTAGCTTATTCATGTTTGAAACTTTGCTACACTTAAACTAACTCGCATTTGTCACATTTTGTTAGTTTAAATATTTATTTTGCAGTGGCATAATAAGTGTTGTGTGCTTGTCAATGCTCTAATGCATGTAAATTTGGGGTACATCTTCCTAATGTACTGTATGTCTATCAATCACCAGTCCCATAGTCCCATTCCACCACCTACAATCTGACCCTACAGCCACAGAGATATTTCCCTTCCTATCCCTATCTGCCTTTCATAGGAACTGCGCTCACCACAACTCCCTCGCTAACTCCATACTCCTCAGTAGCCCCACCATGCCCAGGACCTTTCCCTGCAACCGCTGGAAATGCTACACCTGCGCCTATACCACCCCATCCCCTCACCTCCATTCAAGTCACCAAACAAACCTTCCTCATAAGACTGGGGTTCACCTGCACATCTGTCAATGTGGTCTACTGCATCCGCTGCTCCTGATGTGGCCACTTCTACATCGTTGAGACCAAGCAGAGGCTCAGGCTGCTTTGTAGGGCACCTGTGCTCTGTTTGCAACAAATAACAACATCTTCTGGTCGTGAACCATTTCAAACTCCCTCCCAGTCCTTGGGTGACATGTCCATCCTGGGCCTCCTTCAGTGTCACAATGTTGCCACCTACAAACTGGTGGAGCAGCACGTCATATTCCATCTTGGGAGCCTACAGCCTAATGGCCTAAATTCAGACTTTACCAGTTTCAAAATCTCCCCCCCCCCCCCCCCAGCCTCATCCCTGCCTCCTTAACCTGACACAACCATCTTCTCTCCCACCTATCTGCTCCTCACACCTCGCTGACAAATCCCCATCACTGCCTACCTGCACTCACCTATCACCATCCCACCTATCTTCCCCAGCACCACCCCTCCTCTCTCTATTTATTTCTGAGCTCCCTTTCCCCTCCCCCATTTCTGAAGAAGGGTGA
This sequence comes from Stegostoma tigrinum, assembly GCF_030684315.1. NCBI lineage: Eukaryota > Metazoa > Chordata > Chondrichthyes > Orectolobiformes > Stegostomatidae > Stegostoma > Stegostoma tigrinum. Next base: position 36,688,901 of record NC_081371.1, read on the forward strand.
ACTTTCCTGCTCCTCTGATGCTGCCTGGCCTGCTTGTTCCTCCAGCTTCACACTATGTTAACTCTGACTCCAGCATCCGTGGCTCTTACTATCACTGACTGGTCCCATAGAATTGTATTAACACATATACATGGCAACCGTCTAGGGTAAATGACTGCATTTTGCAGTGAAAATTCATTAAAATGTCACAGTGAAAGACAGATGAGCAACAAAAACTTTTCTTCTGACTTTCCACAGCTTAGTGCATGGGCATGGGTTTTGCTTACAGGGCCAGCATTTTCTGCCCATCCCTAGTTGCCCTTGAGAAGACGATAGTGAGTTGCCTTCATAAACTGTTGCAGTCCATGTGCTGCTATTGAGTGTCACTGGTTGAGGGAGTGAATGTTCATGGATATGGTTTTCGGAAGAAAGGTCACAGAACTACTTTCTCTCCACAGATGCTGCTTGACCTGCTGAGTTTTGCCAGCAATTTCTGTTTTTATTGCTGATTTTCAACATCTGCAGTTCTTTGGCTTTTTTTGTTGTTGCAATGGTGCCAGTCAAGCTGTGGATAGTGTCAAGTTTCTTGAGTGTTGTTGGAGCTGCTTTCATCCAGGCAAGTGGGGAGTATTCCATCACGCTCTTGACTTCTGGCCTGTAGATGGTGGGCAGGCTTCAAGGAGTCAGGATGTGAGTTACTCGCTGCAGTAGTCCTAGCATCTGACTTGCTCTTATAGCCATTGTGTTTATACAGCAAGTCCAGTTCAGCTTCCGGCCAATGGTAACCCTCATAATATTGATTTGGGGGATTCAGTGATGGTGATACCATTGAATGTCAAATGCGGTTCAATTAATTTGAGTTTGACAGGATCTCTTTATATCAGTGGACATCTGATTAATTTTAACCTGATATACAGGCAAGTGTCACCGTCCTATCAGATCAAAAGCCAGGCCTGAGTGAAAAGAAGTTGTAGCCTACAGCAATGAAACTATATGCGCCAAGCGTAGAAAGTTTGATGTGATCTGTGTGGTTCAAAATTAATGCTCCTCACTTTTGAACCTACACGAGTGCCTTGACTGCACCATCCTTGAGGTAGCAAAAGGATCCAAGAGAACAACTAGTCCAGCAACAAACGATTATCAATCAACCAGTAAAAGGGTAAGTAACAGAAGACTTTGTTGAGCTTCCTAAACTCATGACAGAACCAAAAAGAAATAATCTATTGAGGTTATCTGTGTTGACATAAGAGTATTGTTACATACTGCCAATAGGAAAGAAGTCTGAGTCAAAGACTTGTGAAAACATTTTCCATTCCTGTTATCACAAAAGAACTTCCAGATGATAGAAGTCCTCAAAGTTTCCCAGAAGCAAATACTGAGAAGAATGAGCAGTACGACTTAGCTAGTTGATGAACTTTTTAACTGAAGTTGTTTAGACATTAAAACAGCCCACTAAACAAATTGAAACAGCAGAATTGACTTTGCCAGATGATGAGCGAACACAAGCTCAAGAGCAATATTTCAGTCCTTTGTCTTTTGAATTAGAATTATCAGTACCTATGAAACAGATAGTGCTGGATGAGTAATAGTACACTAATACCACAACTAAAGATGTAAAAGTGTCCAGTTCACTAGAAAGACGTCTACGAAGGGTAAATGAAGATGTATAGCCTAAAAGACAAATTGAAGTGAGTTGTTTACATACTTCAATTGTAGACGTATCAGTAGATTAAGAGCAGATTAATGGCTTGAACAAAATGGAGGTGAGCTGATGCAACTCAATGGATGCCAGACTAATGTCCACACATTCAGGACATGCATGAAAAGAAGAAAATGCCTGGTCTGATAATCTAGGATACTGCAAGGAAAAGGGTACTAGCTTCAACAGATTATCTTCCATGATGGACATTCAAAAGAATAGGAATAGGTTATTCAGTTTGTCAAGCCTGCTGTGTTAATCAATTAGACTATGGCTGAATATCCAACACAATGCCACTTTCCAGTGCTATCTCCATATCAAATAATGCCATTTTTCTCCAGGAATCAGTTTATTCCAGAAATTATAGAGCTCCCAGATGATGGTTTTAGATAATTACTTGAATTATCATGAACAGTGGAGTCGTAGAGATCTGCAGCGCAAATAAGGGCTTTTGCTTCACCTCATAGCATCCAGGCTGGTCAAAAGCAACCACGTAACTTTTCTAATCCCATTTACTAGCACTTGGCCCATAGCCTCGTGTGCATTGGCTTTGCAAGTGCATTTCTAAATACTTCTTAATTGTTGAGGGTTTCGACCTCTAACGCCCTTAGAGGCAGTGAATTTCAAATTCTCACCACCCTCTGGGTGAAAAAAGTTTTTTTTTCTTTGCATCTTCTCTAAATCTTCTGTCCCTTATCTTAAATCTATGCCTCCTAGCCCTTGATCACTCTATCAAAGGGCACAGTTTGTTATGGTCTATGCTCCCTATGCCCCCCATAATTTTATACACCTCAGTCTTGACTTCTCTCAGTCTTCTCTGCTGCAAGGAATACAACCCCAGTCTGTCCAATTTCTCTTCATAACTGAAATACTCCAGCCCAGGGATCATCCTGGTAAATCTCCTCTGCACCCTTGCCAATGCTCTCCATATCCTAATATAATGTTGATTCTCGAACTGTACACAATATTCCAGCTATGGCCTAACCGATGTTTATACAGTTCCTGCATAATCCCCCTCCTCTTAAACTCTGTGCCTCTGCAAAGACAGTTCAGGAGATTAAGGGTCCTCCAGTTAGGGAATAAACCCTTGGGTTTCCTGAGTGAAGGGGATCCAAGCAAGAGAAGATCCTGCAGTGCAGAAATTACTGAAAATCAGGATGAAAGTCTACTGTCACAAGCTAAAAACTTGCTAATTTTCCAAATCCAAAGAGAACCCATTCTGATAGAATGTGAATCCTTCTGACAGCATGAATTTGTAACGTTAAACTTAAATGGAGATGGGGTATAGGTAAATGTAAAAGTAGTTTTAAGTTTGGAGGGAAATAAAAGTTTGAGGGGAGATGTTGTGTAAAATACTGGTTCTCTAGAAGTTTATGTTGGAGACTTATATTCAGCTAAATTACCCTCGTCTCACCCTCAAAGAATCCATTTAAATTAATCAGACATTATCTATCCTTTTATATGATGATTTTCTTTGATCATCTGATACATATGTTAGTTCTTCATGACTCTGGGGAGATATTAACTCCCATGAGAGTTTGGGTCAAATGAGATGTAAAAACATCTTTAAAATCCAAACCCAGCCTTCACGGTCTCCTTGTTCCTACACCCGGTCTCCTTGTTCCTACGCTGCAACATTAGAAATTAGGGATTAAAAGTCAACAATCTGAACATAACCTGTTCATGCTCAAATAAACACAGCAGCAGGTTGCTTACCTGATTGTGCAGTTGGCCATTTCCATCCTTCAAGGTGATCCTGGCACAAAATGGAGCCAAGCCTAACAATCAGGCTGGTGTCCAGAAGAGAAACCAGGGAAATAAGTATGCACAGAAATCTATAGCTGTAAATCTCACATCTAATATAACAATTGATATCAAATTGATTTAAAATATTGATGTTGAATTGCCAAGTCTGTTTTTACCTGATTCTATTTTTATGTCTCCTCTTAACTAATGCACTGATATTTGTAAACTTTCTAATTAATAACATAGAAAAGTTTGTAAAGTATGACCAATGCACCTGAATATCTTTCTTAATACCTGAAGTGTGAACCATTTGAGTCTGGAAATCAAGTTTCCTTGTACGCTAACATTTTGTCCTTATCCTGTGCATTGAAAACTGATGCAAAATACTCACTTAACAAGTTTGCCATTTCTTAAATCATCTTGTCCTCACCTGTGTGCCTTTTGATACATTCACGCTCCCCTTTAACACTGTCTTAAGACATTCAGCAAAGCTTTTGGTGATAGCTTTAATATCACTTACAAATATTTATTCTAATTTTCCTTTTCTTGATGTCGTATTTCTTCTATTGCATTTCTTTGTTGCTGTTTACAAGTCTCCCACTTTACTAGATACCCTCTGAGTAATTCTATTTTCAATTTGTTCCCGTAAGGGACATCCTGTAAGATTGAATGTGTGTGCAGTGTTTAATGGTTTAGTAAATACTTGAGAATTAAAAACAACATATTTAACCCTTTTGTTAGGAGGTGCCCATGTATTGATTTAAACAGACTGCCTGAAGGATAACATTTATCTGGACTTGGAACAACAGTTCGCTGGTATTAGCTTTTTTTTTGCGCCATGGGATGCGACTTATTTTAAATGATATGTGTGAAGAATTATTGTAATGGATACAATTTAATAACTGTTTCTAATGGAATTATCGATTTTATATTAGAATTTACTGTAGCAGCACTTCAAATAATAAATCAGCATACACAGTATGTTAGCTTACTAGAGAAAGAGCATTGTACATAATGATAATTCTGTAAAAACAAGTACTTTCACTGCTGCTATCATTGTTGTCTTTATTACTGTTCCACTCTAAAATGAATAGAACAATTTTTTAAAAATGCAACTAGACAGATCATGAAACCTTCAGTATGTTATTAAGAATAAGAAATGCCTGCTTGTGAATTCAGGGCCATAATTTTGTCGTGGGGCTTTGCTGACGTTCATAAATCACTTCGACTTTGTCATCATTATGGTTCAATTAAATTACTGGCTTGCAACTTGCTGCTATCTGTCTATTATCCTGTGTGAGCAAAGTAGCATTTAACAACATGAAGCGCTGGCACTTGCATTGTGCCAACACACATTCACACATTAGACTTCCACAATAACAGCATGCAAAATTTGGAGAAAGTCTATGGTCTCTTGTATTTCATATAGCAATTCATACTTCCAAATAGAAATCTTTGTAAAGCTGTTCTGATTAGCAGAATTATTAAAAGTACGAATTACATTCAGGAGTCACGAGATGAAGCGGCACTTGATTAAATTCTTGAATCTGATTTCTCTGAATGGAAAGTAATTACCAGCTTCCAACATGACTTATCTTAATCCAAAATGACCTTCTGCTACTGCTGCTGCTTCTTGTAGCTATTCATACCAGCTCTGCTGTTGTGGTACATTATGCTCGTCTGTCTTGCACCGTCCTTGCCACAGCTCATCCATAATTACTCTGAGACGCTCATCATCCAACTCAGCTGGCTTGGCACAAAACAGAGAATGCTGGAGAAATTCAGCAGCCTGGCAGCATCTGTGGAGAGTGAAAAACATAGCTGATGTTTTAAGTCTGGTGTGACTTCTTAACATGTAAAGGTCATTGTTGGGAGAAATATTTTGAAGTTTTCTTGTTTCTCTCTAAGAAAGGTTTTGTTTTCCTTTTGTGAAATAACCTTGTGCTCTTTTGTTAAAAGTACAGTAACAGCCCTCATGTGAATATGTTCAATTACTGACCATCATGGTATTCAAATTGTGAAACCAAAATCTTGACCATTAAGCTATGATCACTTTAGGGCCAGACTTATCCAGTATCACCAAGAATTGGAATCATAGCACCCTGCAATCTTAGCAACGATTATTGTTGTTTATACAGTTAAACCAAGTCCACCCCTCACCAAATGGCAGGTTTACTGCCAGTATCCTCTTTAAGTGTAAAGGTCCACAAGTCCTGCTTTCTTATGTGATAGACGAACGCCACACACTGATTTAACTACAGAACATTATTCTGTTGAACAAGAAGCAGTTTATTGCTTGTTCGCAACTAGTTACAAGTTACCCTTTCATGATAGACATTGTTAGGAACATAGGAACAGGAGGAAGTCATGCAGACTCTAAAGTCTGCTTTGCCATTTTAGATTATGGCTGCTCATTTACCCCAATGTCATATTCTTCCATATCCCTTGGCATCACTGGTAACTAAAAATCTATCAAATTCTGTCCTGAGAGTACATAAGGTCGAAGCTTCCACAAACCTCTGGGACGGAGAATTCCAAAGATTCACCGCCTGGGTGGAAAAACCCCTCCTCATCTCAATCTTAAAGGACTTGCCTATTATTCTGAGATGCAGTCCCCTGGTTCTCGACCCTAGAGTCAGGGGCAACATACTTTTTGCATCTGCTCTGTTTATTCCTTTGAATATGTTTAAGTTCCTATGACATCACTTCCTAGTCTTCTAAACTCTAAATATAAGCCCATTCTTGTCAATCTCTGCTCATTGATAGTTCCACCATCACAACAATCAGTTTGATGAATCTCCACTGCAATACCTCTATGTCCTTCTTCCGGCAAGGGCATCAGAACTGCACAAAATAATCCATGCGTACCAGTGTTCTATGCAGTTGAAACACAGATTTTTTGCTCTTGTACTCAAATCCTCTTGTGGTAAAGGCTGACATAACAATACTTTCCAAAATGTTTGTTGTACTACAGACTAGCTTTCAGTGACCTGTGAATAAGGAAACCTTGTTCCCTTTGGACAATAGAAATACTCTGCACTTTTATTATTCCTTTCAAAGTGGACAATCTGACATTTTTCCACACTGTAATTCATCTGCTATGCTCTTGCCCACTCACTCAACCTATCTAAATCCCTTGATGCTCCCTTGTACCATCCTCATGATTAATATTCTCATCAAGTTTTGTATCATCAGTGAACTTGTAAATATTCCAGACGCAGGTCATTGATATTGGTTGTGGACAGCTGGGATCCAAACACTGATTCTTGTGACACCCCACTGCTCATGGCCTGCGAACCTGTAAAAGACCCATTTATTACTACTCAGTGTTCTTCCTATTAACCAATCCTCAATTCATACTCTGATATCACCCCAATCTAACTAGATAGTGGAGTTAGTGTGACTAAAGGGAATAGTGGTTGGGGAGCAGATGATGAACGCAAAGGGACAGGTGGTCTAAGGTGCATTTATTTTAATGCGAGAAGTGTAGTAGATAAGGCAGATGAGCTTAGGGCTTGGATCGGTATGTGGAAGTATGATGTTATTGCTATTACTGAGACTTGGTTGGGGGAAGGGCATGATTGTCCCAGGATATCGATACTTCAGGCGGGATAGAGAGGGAGGTAAAAGGGGTGGAGGAGTTGCAATACTGGTCAAAGATGATATCACAGTCGTACTGAAGGAGGGCCCCATGGAGGACTCAAGCAGTGAGGCAATGTGGGTAGAACTCAGAAATAGGAAGGATGCAGTAACAATTTTGGGGCTGTAATACAGGCCTCCCAACAGTGAGCATGAGATAGAGATATAAATATGTAAACAGATAATGGAAAGGTGAAGGAGAAACAGGGTGGTGATGGGAGATTTTAATTTTCCCAACATTGACTGGGATTCACTCAGTGTTAGGGGTCAAGATGGAGCAGAATTTGCAAGGTGTGGCCAGGAGGGTTTTCTAGAGCAGTATGTATGTAGTCCAACTCGGGAAAGGGCCATACTGGACCTGGTGTTGGGGAATGAACCCGGCCAGGTGGCTGAAATTACAGTAGGGGACTACTTTGGAAGTAGCGACCGTAATTCCATAAGTTTTACAATACTCATGGACAAGGATGGGAGTGGATCCCAAAGGAAGAGTTCTAAACTGGGGAAAGGCCAACTATACCAAGATTCAGCAGGATCTGAGGAATGTAGATTGGGAGAAACTGTTTGAAGGTAAATCCACATTTGATATGTGGGAGGCTTTTAAGGAAAGGTTGATTAGCGTGCAGGAGAGACATGTTCCTGTGAAAATGAGGAATAGAAAAGGCAAGATTAAGGAGCCATGGATGACAGGTGAAATTGTGAGACTGGCCAAGTGGAAAAAGGAAGCATACATGAGGTCTAGGCGATTGAAGACAGACGAAGCTTTGCAAGAATATCGGGAATGTAGAGCGAATCTGAAACGAGGCATTAAGAGGGCTAAGAGAGGACATGAGATATTGCTGGCAAACATGGTTGAGGAAGATCCCAAAGCCTTTTATTCATATATAAAGAGCAAGAGGCTAACTAGAGAAAGGCTTGGCCCACTTAAGGGCAAAGAAGGAAAGTTATGCGCTGCGTCAGAGAAAATGTATGACATTCTTAATGAGTACTTTGCATCGGCATTCACCAAGGAGAGGGACATGACAGATGTTGAGGTTAGGGATAGATGTTTGCTTACTCTAGGTCAAGTTGACATAAGGAAGGAGGAAGTGTTGGGTATCCTAAAAGACATTAAGATGGACAAGTCCCCAGGTCCGGATGGGATCTACCCCAGGTTACTGAGGGAAGCGAGAGAGGAAATAGCCGGGGCCTTAACAGTTATCTTTGCAGCATCCTTAAACGCGGGTGAGGTCCCGGAGGACTGGAGACTCACTAATGTTGTCCCCTTGTTTAAGAAGGGTAGCGAGGATAATTCAGGTAATTATCGACCGGTGAGCCTGATGTCAGTGGTAGGGAAGCTACTGGAGAAGATACTGAGGGATAGGACCTATTCCCATTTGGAAGAAAATGGACTTATCAGTGATAGGCAACATGGTTTTGTGCAGGGAAGGTCATGTCTCACCAACTTAATAGAATTCTTCGAGGACGTGACAAAATTGATTGATGAGGGAAAGGCTGTAGATGTCATTTACATGGACTTCAGTAAGGCATTTAATAAGGTTCCCCATGGCAGGCTCCCCATGATGGAAAAGTGAAGTCACATGGGGTCCAGGGTGGGCTAGCTAGATGGATAAAAAACTGGTTAGGCAACAGGAGAGAGAGTAGTAGTAGGAGGAAGTTTCTCAAATTGGAGACCAGTGACCAGTGGTGTTCCACAGGTGTGCTGAGACCACTGTTGTTTGTGATATATGTAAATGATTTGGAGGAAGGTGTAGGTGGTCTGATCAGCAAGTTTGCAGATGATTGCACTAAGATTGGTGGAGTAGCTGATAGTGAAGGGGACTGTCAGAGATTACAGCTGAATATAGATAGACTGGAGAGTTGGGCAGATAAATGGCAGATGGAGTTCATTCTGGGCAAACGCGAGGTGATGCATTTTAGACAATCAAATTCAAGGGCGAACTATACAGTAAATGGAAAAGTCCGAGGGGAAATTGATGAACAGAGAGATCTGGGTGTTCAGGTCCATTGTTTCCTGAAGGTGACAACGCAGGTCAATAGGGTGGTCAAGAAGGCATATGGCATGCTTTCCTTCATTGGGCGGGGTATTGAGTACAAGAGTTGGCAGGTCATGTTACAGTTGTATAGGACTTTGGTTCGGCCACATTTGGAGTACTGTGTACAGTTCTGGTCGCCACATTACCAAAAGGATGTGGATGCTTTGGAGAGGGTGCAGAGGAGGTTCACCAGGATGTTGCCTGGTATAGAGGGTGCTAGCTATGAAGAGAGGTTGAGTAGATAGGACTATTTTCATTAGAAAGACGGAGATTGAGGGGGGACCTGATTGACGTCTACAAAATCATGAGGGGTATAGGCAGGGTGGATAGCAAAAAGCTTTTTCCCAGAGTGGGGGATTCAATTACTAGGGGTCATGAGTTCAAAGTGAGAGGAGGAAAGTTTAAGGGAGCTATGCGTGGAAAGCTCTTTACACAGAGGGTGGTGGGTGCCTGGAACGTGTTGCCAGCGGACGTGGTAGACGCAGACAAGTTAGGGTCTTTTAAGATATATTTGGGCAGGGAGCAAATGGACACAGACTGTTCAAAAATAGATGACAGGTTAGACAGAGGATCTTGATCGGCGCAGGCTTGGAGGGCCAAGGGCCTGTTCCTGTGCTGTTATTTTCTTTGTTCTTTGTTAATGCACTTTAATTTTATTGACTAACCGTCTCTGTGGGACTTTATCAAAAACCAAAATACCACATCCACTGGTTCCCCCTTATTGACTCTGCTCGTAATATCCTCAAAACCTCCATCAACTTTATCATCAGGATTTCCCCCTCATAAATCCATGTTGACTCTTTCTAATCAGTTATTTTCTAAATATCCAGCAATCACATCCTTTATAGCATATCCTATATTTTTTCCCTATTGCTGATGTAAGCCTAATAGGTCTGGAATTTCTTTTTATTTCTCTCACATCTTTCATAAACACTGAGGTCATATTTGCAACCATCTAATCCACAGGCACCATCGCAGAATTAATAAAATTTTGAAATTGACAAATCAGAAACATACTATCTCTGCAGACATCTCTTTCAACACGCTAAAATGAAGGTCCTTTAATCCCTGGATTTATCAACTTTCAGTCCCATTAATTTCACAAGTGCTACTTTTTTTAGCTATACTCATTTCTTTCAGTTGCATGTTCTTCTTAATGTGCCTTAATTATTTCAGGGAGGTTTCTGAGGCAGGCACAAAGTACTTATTTAGCTTCTCTGCCATTTCTCTATTCCTATTATAAATAACAATAATAATGTCTCTACCTGTAATGGATCCACATTCATCTTCACTATGCCGTTCTTTTTGACATACAGATAGAAAGCTTCCATTTTCATGCTTCTTGCTGTTTTACATACATATTCTATTCTCTCTCTCTCTTTTTCTAACTTCAGTGTCCTCCTTTGCTAAATTCTAAAATTCTCCCAGTCGCTAGGCCGACAGCATTTTTTTAGCAATTTTATAAATCTCTGCCTTTGATCTAATATTATGTTTAACTGCACTTGTGAACCACTGTATGGCTGCTGACTGTCACTCGAAAGAGCTCATTCCACCATCATCTCTTGTTTTCCTTGCACATATACTGTCCCATAAGTGACCTTCCTGAGACTGAGTCAGATTTTCTGTATTCTTGGAGGCAGTCTTGCTGGTTCCTTCTCATTCAGTATAAGACTAAATGTTTGTGATCCTTTCCTACAATCATTTTCAGACTAAGAATGTAATCTTGAACATATTTGGCAAACCTGTGTAACCAGGGAAGCATTCTGCTAAATCATGGCATTTTGTGTGGTCTGTTTCTGACAATATCGGTAATGCACAACAGACTGGTTTACAATACCTATCTGGTTGCTCCTGGAAGAGCACTGCTCCTAAATTATGAAGCTGAACCATCAGCTGCTGTGTTGGTTGGAAAGGACAGATCATAGTGTGCTGAGATATCAGTGGACATCAGCATATCCTTGGTTATCCAAAAGTTGTCTCTTGATACAGGTTCCAATGTCATCCTCACATTATCTTGAGGAGTTGGGGCATGGAATCTGTGGTAGTTCTCCGGTATGACAAATATTTTGCCAATGGTTTACCATCTCAGGCAATGCATTCTGACCCATAACAGCTCTGGTGGCCTGGTATGTGGGATTTTGGCTTTGAAGGAAAGTTGGATAGACTGAGTTTGTTTTCACTGGAATGCAGGAGGTTGAGGTGCAACCTGATAGAAGTTTATAAGATTATGAATGGCATGGATGTAATGGAAAGTATGAGACTTTTTCCCAGGGTGAAGGGTTCAGTTACTAGGGAATACAGGTTCAAGGTGTGTGTGGGGTTGGTGGGGTCAGGAGTTTAAAAGAGATGTGCAAGGCAAATTTTTCACACAAAAGGTGGAGAGTGACTGGAACGCACTGGCAGAGGAGGTAGTGGAAGCAGATACAATAGCAGCATTCAGGAAGCACTTGGACAAATACATGAAAAGAAGGGAATGGAGCAATACGGATTCTCTAAGTCAAGTTTTAGTAAAGTGAAGCGAAGACAGTTTTAGTATGGAAGGGCAAAATGTGTCAGTATCGGCTTGAGGCCCGAAGGGCCTATTCCTGTACTGTATTGTTCTTTGGTCTTTGCTCAAAGCTGTGAATATGTTTTTGCTCACCACATTTGCTGCTTTTCCTAAACAGTTTAAAACGTGGCCACCCACTGTACACATATTGAAGTTTAATTGAGCTCCCCATGTTATAAGTTTGTTACCAACATCCTCCAAATGTGGGCTTCTACTGGGCTTCCTTGGTCAATTGTGGTAGAGGAAAATCACTTATTGACCTAATTAGATGAGACTCTTCCATTGAATGAGAAGTAGTTTATTGTATATTAACAACAAGTTACAGTATGCATTGATATGATAGACATTGTAACAGAGACCATGAGGAAGATTTGAACGTACACAAGTCATCTGACATCATCATAGTGGGTGGTGCTTAAGGCACACTTCAGAATTAACCCTTCCAGACCTCATACAACAGTTGTCAACAGAGCCCTCTCAACCAGACTTATGTCAATGGTTTTTCAGGCTGACTGGTTTTGTGCTTAAATCAACACGTTTCATGTTTACAACAGAAGTTGGGCCTTATCCTTAGACTCAAAATGATCTGCACTATGGTGATGTTGTGATGTTTTGCCACATTCCTTTAATCTTATATCTTTTGATTCTCATGACACCGATGTTGCTGTTATATCTGATAAATGATTGTGTGGCCCACAAGAATGTTACCCTGAGTTATGGGGTCTAGAAGCACAGGACTGTTACAGTGCAAAAGGCAAATGAGATAAAGAGGAACTGCATCCTTCAGAGGGTGGTGAATTTTTGGAGTTCTCTACTCCAGAAGGCATTGGACGCTCAGTCATTAAGTTTAAGACTGAGATTCATGGATCTCTAATTACTAATGACATCAAGTGACACAGGGATAGCACATGAATATGGCTTTGTGATAGATAATCAGTGATGAGCTAGAATGGCAGACAAGTTCAAGGGGCTGAATGGCCTACCCCCGCTCCTATGTTTCCGATATTCCTAATCCATACTATACAGAGATGGGTCATATTCAGATGACTGCTAAGTTTCTAGGTGGAGATGCCACCGTAATATTTTCGCCACAATAATTCCACAATATTATCACCAGCACCCAAAGGACATTTCAGTCTGCAGTTGGCAGGATTTCAATAGAACTCCACAATAGAATGCTCAACAATGTGACCAAATGGTTGCTTCAGTCGTGATCTACAAGCTCACTGGTTTAAATTGAATTCTTCCACATCATCCTATTCCCAGGTTCCGGCACAACAAATTTTATCTCTGGCATAATGATCAGTTTGTGATGACGAGTTCTTAGTGGTCAAGCAATATTTTCCATTATTCTTGAGGTGACCAGCAAGTGTTGAAAATATTGAAGACCTTTCCATTGAGCTTGCAGTATCATGAGTTATCTATCGGTTTTGCTGCTGGCATTGCTCCAGAAATTGCATAGTTCAGTTGAGGTCTCTTAACTGCAATATTTGTAATTCCTCACCCATAATAAGAAACAGCAGAGCTTGTCATTAACCATTTGCTTCAATATGACAGTTCCAGGCATTCTGGATATTTTCCAGAATTATTAATGGTGTTTTTCCAGCAACCACAGCCTGTTGATTTTCAATGCAGTATTTTAATTAATTTAATAATGCAGAGATATTTTAAAGCAGAAATGTTAGTTACTTGAATAGTGCTAAGGATTGGGAAAGAGCTGTTTTCAATTACCTTTACTTCTATTCACTCTTTGATTTTTGAAACGACTCACCTTGATAAAATGTTAATAGCCCCCGAAACAAAGCTGAAAGAGAAAACAGCTGGCTTAAACATAAATTCTTACAACAGCACAATCTTGAATACGCGCTAAAGAAGTATCTCATATTCAGTTGCACAAATCAACAATATGTTAACATTAATATGATATTAATTTTATATCTGTAACATAACATATCATGTGTTTCCATTATGCTTTATATATGAAAAGAAGAAATAAAATAGTATGAATAGCATATATTGAACCATGGCATCAAATATTAGGTGACGTGACTGAAAACATGGCCAACAAAAAGTACTGGAGAAAGGACATTAATGGTGAAGAGTCAAATTGTGAACAAAGAACAATACAGCACAGGAACAGGTCCATTGGCCCTCTAATCCTGCACTGTTACATTTTGCCTTTCCATACTAAAACTGTCTTCATTTATAGGATCCGTTTCCCTCTATGAAACAATGATTTAAGCAACATGACAGAGGATAAACCAGCTGACTGAACGTTTCTGCCACTAGTGCGAAGGAGCAAGCAGGGGCTCTGTAGGGAATCAGAAAACCGCACACAGATCAGAGTCGGAGGACCTGCATAATAGGGAGCAGGAAGCTTGAGAGACTTTAAAAAGTGGATGTTATGCCTTTACGGGATTAGGAGGCAATGGAAGAAGATTTCCTGCATTCTAGAAAAACTCAAACTGCGCCCTTTCGTGCCTTCTAAAGGCGCATCCCAATACATGTGTCACTTTGGGATTCTCATCTTTTTATACAGAAGTCAGGTTCGCTTTAGACATTTTCTCACTTGGGTATGGAGAAGAGTCCATCAGAAGGCATGCTTTGGTATTTTGGCACTGCAGCCCACCTCCAATATCATTTGAAGGCCCCTTTGCTACCTATCCAACTCATGCCCTTCAGATCCCTCATGACCCGCGTGTATCTTCCACAGCTATACACCAAGTGTATAGTGTGTATATTCTTTAGAAACCATGCAATGTTATTTGAAATTATTTCAAAATCATTCATAAAACATTAAACCTTGAATAATGTAATAAAACACACAAACGTTGACACTGGGACATAAAGACTACTCAAGGCAAAGAAATTGCAATCCTTTAACATTGAGAACAAATCAGAAATCATATCAAAAGCATATTCTGATATTACAGCTTCTAAAAGTTTTGGATCTATAAACCGCCTGCAGAGCTGCAGGTGGTTTTATACTTCTGAAAACCAACCAAGCAAAGTGCCTGTCAATCAAGGAGTGAAGCAGGTACAAGGATTCTTTAACATTTTAAGAGGAAAAGTTTTTTTTAGGCATAAATCACAACATGATTCAAGAGATTGACATGATCTTGTCTTTGCTTTTTCCTTTATGGTCTGTTCTGTCATGGAAGAAATGCTCTAACACGTGACAACACTTATGTATGGTGGTAAATGTGCAGGTCATTGGAAGACAGGTCTATATGATGAATCACTGCATTAAAACACGTTTATATTGCAACTCAGCATCTGGTAATGAAATTTTAATATATCATAGAGTCATAGATATGTACAGCACAGAAATAGATCCTTCGGTCCAACTCATCCATGTTGACCAGGTATCCTGAATAAATCTAGCCCCATTTCGCAGCATTTGGCCCATATCCCTCTAAACCCTTCCTATTCGTGTACCTATCTACATGCCTTTTCAATGTTGTTATTGTAACAGTCTCCACCACATCTTCTGGCAGCTTATTCCATATATGCACCACCCTCTACGTGAAAAAAAGTGCCCCTTAGGTCTGTCTTAAATCTTGCCCCTCTCACCTTAAACCTATGCCCTCTAGTTTTGGACTCCCCCCACCCTGGGGAAAAGACTTTGTCTATTTACCCTATCCATCCCGATATGATTTTATAAACCTCTATAAGGTCACCTGTCACTCTCCAACACTGGCAACATCCTTGTAAATCTTTGCTGATCCCTTTCAAGTTTCACAACATCCTTCCTATAACAGGAAGACCAGAATTGCATGCAGTATTCCTAAATTGGCCAAACCAATGACCTGTACATATGCAAATGACCTCCCATACTCACTGGACTGACCAGTAAAGGCAAGCATTCCAAACACTTTCTTCACTATCCTATCGACCTGTGACTCCACTTTCAAAGAACTATGAACCTGCACTCCAAGGTCTCTTTGTTCAGCAACACTCTCCAGGACCTGGTCATTAAGTCTTTAAGTTCTACCCTGATTTTCTTTTCCAAAATGCAGCACCTCACATTTATCTAAATTAAACTCCATCTACCACTCCCCGACCCATTCACCCTTCAAATGATGATCTCATTATACTTTGAGGTAACTTTCCAAGCTGTCCGCTACACCTCCAATTTTGGTGACATCTGCAATACATTTAAACAGATCCTTCAGAACATTCCCAACCACCCTGAATGCTTCTTGAGTGGTGACAGCCTATCCAAGGAGACTCATTTCTTAAGACCTTTCAAAACCCACAAAAATTACACATGGGAGGAAATGCAGTTTTCCCATGGTCATCACTTCACAATGGAGCTGAGTTGTGTGTGTGCACGCGCATGTGTGTGTGTCTGAGTGTCGAGTCACATGTGATAGAGGTGGGGACATTTTGGAGGCTGGCAACACTGTACACCAGCAGCATTTACCAGGGATGCTGGCCGCTGCTGGTGCTTGAGGTAAACCAAGGCGGGGAAGGATCAGCGATTGACCAGGACAGTCAGGGATCTTGCTATGACCAGGCTGATAAGCCCTAGCAAGAAGGGACTGTGGCATAACAAGGTGTAGAGCTGGATTAACACAGCAGGCCAAGCAGCATCAGAGGAGCAGGAAAGCTGACATTTCGGGCCTAGACCCTTCTTCACCTGAAACATCAGCTTTCCTGCTCCTCTGATGCTGCTTGGCCTGCTGTGTTCATCCAGCTCTACACCTTGTTATCTCAGATTCTCCAACATCTGCAGTTCCTACTTTCTCTGGGACTGGGGCATATTGGACAAGGTAAAGCTAATGGAACTGGAAGAACAGAGTTAGGGGCGTGAGTTCTTCAATAAATAAAGGGTCCAAAGAGGATCCACCCTTTCCCATTTTCAAAGACCAAAAAATTGCCAATATAAATATGGAGGGCTACACACTAGGTGTAAGCCTCTCCTGCTTCCCATTAAATTGGAATGGCACCAGGATGAGGCCCCCAATCAAACAATAATTATCGCTTAAGTTCTTCAATGTTGCCCAGCACAGGTTACACATGCCTGATACCTTGCCCCATCAAATTGTGGTCGGTCAGATGGACCAGCAGACAGCATGCCACCAATGACACAGAGCCATAAAGCATGGCCTTCACGTCTGTTTGCCCACACACAGGTGGTACTTAAAACTCAGTCCTGACAGTTCCTTTGTAGTAACTGACCAATGTTGTTTTTCACTGTCATTTTCTAAATAAACAACAGTAAGAAAAGATTTCTTGTGTCATTCTTCTTTTATGTTTGAACAAATTTACTTCTGTCTATTTCTTCTGATTCATTTATCATAAAAGTACTTCTGAGAGCAGAAAACATAAATGACAACTTTGCTATTGATCAGATTTTCCATAGCATTTTAACTTTCCTGTATTTTGAATTCTTCCTTCTGTGACGGCTCAATGAAATGTATTACAAAATGTCAAATAGTCTGGGAACTCTAAATATAACCCCTGTTATATTTCCTAAGTTGATCTCAGTGTTCTTGGGCTAGTAAGTAAAAAATTCAATCCTTGTTCATGATTCTCAGTGTATTTTTCTTATTCACTCTAATCCCCTTTCCCTGTGCATTCAGTGCACTGTACAGTCCCTTTAAGATGGCAGTATGACCATCTATATGCATGCATCTTACAGGAACTGCTGCCTGTTCATGGTTTATTTGTTCCCCATGCAACATATTCCCAATTTCTGCCCATCCCATTGCTGGGGAGATGATGGCAGGATCAAATTAATGTCTTTGATAGTTCAATACTCAATTGATACAGGTTGTGGCATAAATAATAACTCTATAAGTCCTGGAAGTTTACCAATATCCTGGGAGTAATGCCTGAGAGTAACAACGCACACAGGGGAAATGAAAGGGAAAATTGTACTATATTATTTTCATACTGGCACATGATGTGGCATTCTAAGCTGAATTTTTGATTCTAGAATACTACTTGTGGATACTCAAAAATGTATCTGAACAATGGAATGCAAAATGAAGGAAGAGAAGCAACTTGAACATTATGGCCAGCTTATTTGATGAATAATGAAGGAGCAAATAAGCTATGTAAATAAAACAACAGGAAATGAATCAGTTGTCTCTGTTCCACCTGTATCAAATTCTATTTATACCTATGCAGTCTTATCCAATAAAATAATCAGCCTGCAGTTTATTTAATCTATTCCCTTTGTTATTACCTTTGTCAATAAACTTGTGCTTTATTGTGTCAGTGCACTGAGACTGCTAGTTCATTTGACAGACCACTAAATATTGATGAAGTCATTATCATTTTTGCAGAGAATTTTTTGGAATGTTATCAGAGTACAAATGACCTCTCATATTTCTCACCCAGGAGCAAGAAATATCATTGTTGTTCCTTTTTAATTGATGCAATTCAAACTGTTCTAAATGGGAAGTCAAAGGCAAAATGTAGGACAGGATTTTATGCTCCGAAGTTAACAATTAGCATGTTGAAGCTTGCCATATCTGCTATGGCCTGGGGTCCATGACTAAATGCTTTCACTTCATTATAAATGCAAGCAATGCGTTGCACCATTTAATTGGCAAAACATCTACTTATTGCAAGCAAAGAACTTTACAGCAGCCCATACTGATCATCTCAACCATCTTGAAGAAGTCACCCCCAAAAGAAGCAGAAGCTCATCTCGAAGTTCAGTTCAATGTTTCATTGGATGCTGTCTGGGAAGAAAGGGAGCTGCTTTTTCTACTGGTTGGAAACCAGTGACCCTTCCCGAATCGTCTGGCCTGTTCCCAGGTGTAATGCATGTTAGTGGGAAAGGACCCCACCAGTGAACCGGGGTGCAGTGCAGGAAGAAAATGAACAATCTGCTGTGCTCCACCAGGTAAATGACGCCATCTTCTGTTTGCTAGCTCAAACTCTCAGGGTAACACTCAGTCTAACTCTACCATTGCACAGGCATTTCATGAATGATGATCACTTACAAGCCTCAGCATTAAATGCACCCAAGGGCCGACAGCCACCTTGTATTGTCAAACTGTAAGCCATTCTTGGATACTGTGCTTGCTACTCACTTGACAGGAAGGGCTCACCACTTGCCATGGTTATGCACATTCACAAAGGACGTCTGGCCCTGTTGCCATTCTTTGTCTCATTTCAGTGCAATCCTGCCCTTAATTATGCCAGCAACCAACACCTACTCAGACTTTTACAGAAGATGTGCTGCTGTACTCAGCTTTATGATACGCAGTCAATCTGTAGATGTAGGCAGAGGAACATCATGCAGGTCTGCAGGAAGACCTCACTTGATGAGAGTCAACAATGGAGGAGTCTGTCCATCTTCTGTCTATTGTGGTGACATGTGAATGCTTCCTTGAAAAAAGTGACAACCACCTTGAAGATTCAGATCCATCAGAATGCCCAATGGCTACCAGATAGATGTACACTCAAGCCTGCAATCTATTTCTCTCACCGTAGAGCCTTATCATCATTAGCTAGGCAAGAGAGGGATGAGGTCAGTTTTATCCCCTTGCTCTCACGAAGTCAGGGTGATGCCAGCAGGTACCCAGACAGAAGAGAAACAACAGCCAGGCACCTGGAGTTTCATGTCATGACACTCCAGAGCTGCCCTGCTTCTCCACCTTCCGTCTACCAGTCCCTGCAATGGCAGTCCACATCAGGAGGTAACCATATCAACAGCATAGAGACAGTAGCGGAGCACTTCAGGAGACACTGATATAAACAGCATGGGAATCATCAGCAAAGACACAGCGAAAGTGAGTCTGAGGAATCAATGATGGAAAATTAGGATATAGCAGATGAATTAAACAGCCAGTTTTGCTTTGATTTTCACAATGGAGGATGCAGGGAACAACACAGAAGTAGTTGTAATCAGCAGATCAGGAAGAAGGAGCACAGGACCGTTACAATCACCTGGAGAAGTGACACCAAACAAAATGTTGGAGCTGGACGTGTCCATGGGACCTGGTGTTTTCAACTTAGGGTCTTTAAAGAAGTGGCTAGTGAGAGAGTTGGAATGCTGATTTTAATTTTCCCTAGGTTTGACAAGGTTCCATTATATTGGGAATCAGCAAATATAACTCATTTATTCAAAAAGAGAGGGAGACAGAAGCAGGAAACTATAGGCCAGTCACTTTAACCTCTGTTATAGGGAAGATCTTAGAAGCTATTTTAAGATAGGGCATTTAGAAATTTTCACGGTAATCTAGCATAGTCAACTTGATTTTGTGAATGGGCGATCATAGAACCATAGAATCCCAACAGTGCGGAAATAGGCCATTCAGCCCATCGTGTCTCCATGGACCCTCCAAAGAACATCCCACCTATCACCCTGTCTCTGTACATATTTGCCTAATTTATTAGAGTTCCCAGAAAATGTAACTTGTGCTGTGGATAAGGAGGAACTGGTGGAAGTAATATCCTTAGATTTCCAGAAGTCACATGCTGCATCAAATGTTATTGCAAAACATAAAAGTTCATGGGGTAAGAAGTGACATATTCACATGGATAGAAGATTGGTTCACTAACAGGAAACAAACATTAGGCATGAATGAGTCATTTTCTTGTTGGCAAAGCATAACAGATAATGTCAGACAGAGATCATTGCTGAGGCCTCACCACTTTGCAGTTTATATAAATGACTTGGATGAAAGGACAGAAGGCCTTTGCCCACTCACGACTTTTCTCGAGAAGAGGACTTCAGGATCAGAGGAATATAGAAAAGTTGAGTGAATTTGGAAAGATCTGGCAGATGGAGTACAATGTGAAAAAGTTCTATTTTGGCCATTTTAGCAGGAAAATAAGAGGTGAAGCATTATTATCTAAATAGTGAGAGATTGCAGAGCACTCTCCGGTTGGTTGTCTATATACACACACCTTTTGGGAGTGATGGCAACATCTGTTAGGTAATCATAATCCAAGAGGAAATGTCTGACCTATTACTCGGCTTCTCAAAGACATGCTAGAAAATCTAAGCAAATAAAGTAGACAATGGACACTACACAAGTCAGACTCTCATCTTAATGGACCCAAATGGAAGAAACAATTCAGAGCTTTGTTGTTCATAATACTAGAAGTTTTGTCAGTCTGAATACTCAAGTGTTGAAAGGGTTTTGTGAAGATTTATTGTTCAAAAATATTACAGGGCGTGTGAGGGAGAAATGCATAAGGAGCAGCCTCAGGAGTTGGATAACCTGGTTGTGTTCACCAGGGAGTGCAATTCCTAATGTGACTTCTATGTCTTTAACAGAAGGACCACTTTAGCAGAACTATCCAAGAATGGACAGTTTTTAGAAGTACTCGGTGTGTTACCAGGCTGCAGCACTAACATCTATCCAGGGCAAGGTGTGCAGGCATTTTTCAGAATTGATGAGATCTGAACTCTGAGTTAAAGTAAAATGTCACCATTTTATCGAACAAACAAAGATAAAATAGGTCTCAAACAATGAGCACTATTGAATACAACAATCAGAGACTTGACAGCCAATTCCATAAATGAAAGTATAAGAATTTCAAAAAAAATTTCTGCGCAGAGCAGTCATCCAGGAAGTAGGTCACTATTAGTCTGTTTTGTGCTTCTCTGGTTCGAAAGAATGTTGTCATGTCTTCTTCATCTCTTTGATGGTTATTCTGGCTCATCTCAGCATCCTCACCTTTCCTCCTCTGAGGTTTCTTCTCACTCCTGCATCTCCTGCTGTGCCGACACACTCCCTTTTGGCAACTGAAATTGTGCTGGGTACAGAACACATCAGTGATTTGAAACACTTTGTCTGGGATATGTTGTGCCATCTGACCAGTCCGGGGCTCAGAACCTCATTTTCAGGCGGTCTGTTGTCTGTTCCACAGTAGCCTTTGAGGAAGTGCAGCCTCCTATCTCTGCTCAGTATTCGTCTGAGAATTTCTGAAAAGTTTTATCAGCCACCTTTCAAAGGGATATCCCTTGGTGGCCAGCCAGGAACTTTGGAAGAGTTTGTCAGCTGTGAATGATCCAGGACTTAAGAGTCATGACAGCTCCCTGGATATCTAGTGTAGATATGCGTTATCTGGCTATTGTGGTCAAATGATCTATACATGAAGGGAGTTGAATCCTTGTTGACCCCTGAATAGCTCCCTGAAAGACAAAGCTAGCATGGGTTTACGAAAGGGAAATCATGCTCAACTAATATTCCAAAGTTTTCTGGGGATGTTAATGAGTTGAATAGGTAAGAGAGCACCAGTGGATATATTTGGATTTCAAAAAGGCTTTTGATAAAGTCTCACTTAAGAGGCTAGTGTGCATACTTAAAGCTTGTGGGATTGAAGGTAATATACTGGCATGGGGTGAGAATTGGGTGACAGATCAGAAACAAAGATTGGGAATAAATGGGTGAGATAGCAAGGTATAGAATAAATGGAAACGTCAGCTTTTGTGCTCCTAAGATGCTGCTTGGCCTGCTGTGTTCATCCAGCTCCACACTTTGTTATCTCGGATTCTCCAGCATCTGCAGTTCCCATTATCTCTGGTAGAATAAATTAGTCTTTTTTTTCTGATAGTAGTGACTCGTGTTGTATCACAAAGTTCTGTGCCTGGCCCCAGCTAGTCACAATATATACAAAAGACTTGGATGAGGAAATAGAATGTAATATTGCCAGGATTCCTGATGACACAAAATTATGTTGGGTTGTGAGTTGTGAGGAGGATGCAAAAACATTTTAGGGGAATCTAGACAAGTTGTATGTGGGCAAACACATGACAGATGCAGTATAGCATGAATAAATGTGAAGTTAAACATTGTGAAATACAAAACAGGGCAGGGTGTTAATTAAATGGTGATATATTGAGAAATGTGGAAGTTCAAAGTGATCTGGATGTCCAAATACAAATGTCAATATAAATAAATAAGCAGGTGCAGCAGCATGGAAAGGCAAATGATACGTTGGCCTTCATTGCAAGAAGATTAGTGTTCTGAAGTGGGAATACATGGCCTTAGTGAGACTGCACCTTGAATATTGCATGCAGTTTGTATCTCCCTATCTAACAGATGACACAGTTGCCACAGAGGGAGTGGGTGATACCAGGGTTGGCAGGACTGTCGTATGAGAAGAAGTTGGTTAGACACAACCTAAGTTCAGTAGTAAACAAGAATGAAAGGGGATCTGATTGAAATGTATAAAATTCTGACCGGTTGATACAGACTAGATGCATGGAGGCTGATCATTCTTCATCTGCAAGCCGCACAACAGTGCATTTCTCTGAAGCTGCAGAAACACAAACGGAACATCAGGGTGATCTCTACTATGGTGCTTTTGATTTCCATAAATCTGTGAAAACTGTAAATAAAAGCAAACAGTCCTATTAATGGGGTGCTTTACCACTGCCATCTTTCCCACTGAAGCTGCCAGTTATGCCTTCACACAGGTTAGTCCTGCCCCTGTCCAAGTCCTGAACAACCATATGCTCCATTGAGAGAACAGCTGCTTTGTTACCAGCATAACTGGTGCTTGGAGGCAGCTACTGCTGCTAGATTACCACTCATTCCATGCTCATTACTCATCTTGATTTAATTGATGTTGCCCCTAAAATGATATGAAACGACCTGATTCCCCCCACCACCCTTTGCTTTCTGTATATGGCACAAACTTGCAGTACTTGTGACTGTTTGTGATCACCGATGGGGAACGTGAGATATTGACAAATGTTCCTTACACCATTGATTCTTGTGGAGTTCAGCGGTAATTGACAAGATTGACGAGATGCTATTCAGGGCACAATGTACTTTCACTTAGTATTTCATAAGATCAGCTTCCAATTGAGTGGAGTGAGCTACTCTTTTAAAGCAACTTCAAATAATTGAATCAAATTAAACCAAATTAAATTGAATCAAAATGAAACCAGCCTCTTAGACAGTGCAACAAAATTAATGCAGTCAAATTTAACTTAACAAAATTCAAATTAAAATGTTGCTTTGAAGGGTGATGATGAGGGCCCACAGATCACAGAAGGCTTCGAACATATCAGTGGACACTGCAGGCTCCCTGTCCATGGATAGCCGGGCATGGATATAACTGTGAAAGCAGGGCAGGCAGTCAGACTGGGCAATCATCTGGGTGTTTTTATGGCCACCTTGTGAATTGTGTGAGCAATGTAAGCCTGCTACTTGAGTGGAAGTTGAAGACAGATGCTGAACGTTAAATAGCCATTGGAATCCTGATTGCTGGGAGTTGGTCACAGATTCCATGCCGTTAACTTCTCCCTCCCTTTCTGTACCTCCCTAACCTGTTTTGCAAATGTCTTTCACCCTCCTCCCATTTTGGTCGAACCACTTTGTCATTACTTATGTCCCCATTTTACTGACAAAATTTACTCACAATTGATGCCTCAATGATCATGGTGGCCCTGTACCCTCCCCAGATCCATGCCAGAGCCTCATCGTGGGAGCAGATGCCACAGCTACCTAGAATACACCTCCTCCAACCCACCCTCCTGCAAAAATTCCATCCCCTATTCCCCATTCCTCCACCTCCGCCGCATCTGCTCCCACGATGAGGCATTCCACTCCCGCACATCACAGATGTCCAAGTTCTTCAAGGACCGCAACTTTCCCCCCGCAGTGGTCGAGAACGCCCTTGACTGCGTCTTCCGCATTTCCCACAACACATCCCTCACACCCCGGCCCCGCCACAACCGCCCAAAGAGGATCCCCCTCGTTCTCACACACCACCCCACCAACCTCCGGATACAATGCATCATCCTCTGACACTTCCGCCATCTACAATTCGACCCCACCACCCAAGACATTTTTCCATCCCCACCCTTGTCTGCTTTCCGGAGAGACCACTCTCTCCGTGACTCCCTTGTTCGCTCCACACTGCCCTCCAACCCCACCACACCTGGCACCTTCCCCTGCAACCGCAGGAAATGCTACACTTGCCCCCACACCTCCTCCCTCACCCCTATCCCAGGCCCCAAGATGACTTTCCATATTAAGCAGAGGTTCACCTGCACATCTGCCAATGTGGTATACTGTATCCACTGTACCCGGTGTGGCCTCCTCTACATTGGGGAAACCAAGCGGAGGCTTGGGGACCGCTTTGCAGAACACCTCCGCTCGATTCGCAATAAACAACTGCACCTCCCAGTCGCAAACCATTTCCACTCCCCCTCCCATTCTTTAGATGACATGTCCATCATGGGCGTCCTACAGTGCCACAATGATGCCACCCGAAGGTTGCAGGAACAGCAACTCATATTCCGCTTGGGAACCCTGCAGCCCAATGGTATCAATGTGGACTTCACCAGCTTCAAAATCTCCCCTTCCCCCACCGCATCCCAAAACCAGCCCAGTTCGTCCCCTCCCCCCACTGCATCACACAACCAGCCCAGCTCTTCCCCTCCACCCACTGCATCCCAAAACCAGTCCAACCTGTCTCTGCCTCCCTAACCTGTTCTTCCTCTCACCCATCCCTTCCTCCCACCCCAAGCCGCACTCCCATCTCCTACCTACTAACCTCATCCCACCTCCTTGACCTGTCCGTCTTCCCTGGACTGACCTATCCCCTCCCTACCTCCCCACCTATACTCTCCTCTCCACCTATCTTCTTTTCTCTCCATCTTCGGTCCGCCTCCCCCTCTCTCCCTATTTATTCCAGGACCCTCACCCCATCCCCCTCTCTGATGAAGGGTGTAGGCCCGAAACGTCAGCTTTTGTGCTCCTGAGATGCTGCTGGGCCTGCTGTGTTCATCCAGCCTCACATTTTATTATCTTGGATTCTCCAGCATCTGCAGTTCCCATTATCACACGTAGAATATCTCAATTGGGTAGAAGTTAATTGGGAAGGCTTAATTAATTCCTGTGAGTTGTGTAATTAATGAGATGTAATTGCATGCAGTTTTGGTTCTCAATACCTGATGGCAAAACCGGCTTGCCTTACAACGTAGTATATATCTTAATTGCTAAAGTTTATCTCAACAGTGTGAATCTGATTGTGGATTCTCAATGAATTAAGTTCTCAAGCTGCCATTCTTCTCAACTTCTCTGGAAGCAGAGAATTACTCCAATGATCTGACTTATGTCACAGGAACATACATGTGCACTTAAAATGGTCATGAAACATACAACAACTGTAGTAGACTTGGAAGAAGATATGAAAAATATATATGTACATGTGAATTATTTAAAAACTATATTTAAATGAAAACCTCAAGTATATATTAACAAATTCACAAAACGTTTAGCTTTTTTTATATTACTGCGCCAAACCACCACAGTTTATCCTGTATGATCCCAGCCAGTTATTATTCGGCAGGTCAGATTCCTGACTGAAACCCTGGCTTGGTAAATCATATGTTTTTGTTTTAACAAGGTGGTCTTTCACTGAAATGCAAGCATGTAATGCTGCAGATTTGGGCCTAACAATTAAATAGAAATTTATTATGCAAGAGATATGATAGAATAGAATAATCCAAATTATTGACATCCAATACAATTTAAAAAATTTTAAAACACACAGTAAACTGCAAACCCATTAATCCCAACTGTGTGTCTTTACAGTACTCAAATACCAGAGAAAAAGGATCTCCTTCTCTATCACACTCATAGTTTGACTTAATAGGTGCTTCAATTTCCAGTCTTGAGAATTGTATTGCCTCTCTCTTGAATTATCTCATTTTTTCAGGGCAATGGTTTCACACATCTGCCTCAGCCAAGACTTCCACAAACTGAAACCAAAGATTTTTCAAGTTATGGGTGTTTCCCAATTGACTTTCAGAGCCTTCTAAATAGAAAGCCTAATGCACCACTGAAAAAAAATTTCACAGAGGCCAGTATTCCATCACCAAGTCACACTTTATTTGCACAGGGTAAGTCTTTGACACTGATCCAACTTCCTCAAAGCCAGAATGTGGAGCAAACAGAACCTCTGACACCCTGCTTATATCTGTCAGCCAGGGCTCCCTGATTGGACCAGATTAATAGCCCTAAACAGGGAACACATTCATTGATATCCATCTGACTGACCTCATTATAATTACTACAGCTAAACTGTTTATCTGCTCATAAACTTTCTCAATTAAAGAAATACCTTATTACATCTCAAAACTGCTTGCCTTCTGCAATTGGTTCCTCAGCTTTCTGACTTACAGGCCGCAATCAGTGAGGATAGGTAACTGCACTTCCTCCACAATAACACTCAACACTGGAGCTCCCCAAGGATGCAACCTCAACCGCATACTGTATTCTCTGTACACCTACGACTGTGTTGCCAAATTCCAAACAAACTCCGTCTACAAGTTTGCTGACAATACCACCATAGGGGGACGGATATCTAACAGCAACATGTCAAAATATAGAAGGGCGGTAGATGGCTTGGTGATGTGGTACAATGAAAACAGCCTGTTTCTCAACTTCATCAAAACTAAAGAACTGATCATGGAATTCAGAAAGAAAGGAGGAGAACACATCCCCATCTACACCAATGGAACTGTGGTTGAGAGGGTGAATAGCATCAAGTTTCTCAGAGTGACAATAACTGACAAACTGCCCTGGACTTCCAACGTAAATGCGACATTCAAGAAGGCACAACAATACCTCTTCTTCCTCAGGCGGCTCAGGAAATTTTGCATGTCCATGAGATCCCTCAGCAACTTCTGCAGATGTACCACTGAAAGAATGCTGTCTGAGTGTATAACGACCTGGTATGACAACTGCTCTGCCCAGGACTGTAAGAAACTACAGAAGGTGGTGTGCACAGTCCATACCATCACAGAAGTCAGCCGTCCATCCATGGATTCTACTTACATGGCTCGCTGCTGCAGAAAGGCAGCAAATATCATCAAAGACCCAAAACGCCCTGGTAATGATCTCCTACAACCTCTTCCATCAGGCAGAATATATAAAAGCCTGAACACACACACAAGCAGGTTCAGGAACAGCTTTTTTCTAGTTGAATGGACTCTAGGCTCAAATAATGTAACCTGTAATGTAACCTGTATGCCTCTAAATCTTTTTGATCTGTACATCTTTTGCTTGCTGTAAGCTGCCTGTACTGCTTGTAAACAAAGCTTTTCACTGTATTTCGGTACACATGACAATAAAACCAATCAATCGATGGTACATGACAGGAACTGTCTCATACTGTTTTTAAACAAAAATCATCACAGCAACAGAAATACTTACAATGGAATCATTATATCCCTTAAGACAGTCCAAATTCCACATGCTACTAGCTCAAGTACAAACTGTAAGATAAATATATTAACATGTCAATAAATCACACTCCTTATATCACATTACCAACCTCAAAATATTTTTAAGTAATGGCAAGTTTGGTTTTGATATTCCCAATAGCTGCCATAGTTTTGTTTTAAACCTGGCTTTCCCAGCTGAGGGAAGAAACTTTATCTTTTAGCCTTATTTCTTTATTTTCCTACTTTGTTCTAATGAAGAACTGTAATGTAGAACTTTCAGCTTTTTTCTTTATTTCCTTATTTTTATACCTAACCTATTTTAGTACCTAAGATTTGTAATAGGTACTTTGTATCTAAGATGGCTTCATGTGTGGCAACATTGCACACTTTTCACTGTACTCCTATACTGTTGTACTTGATTACAGGTGACAATAAAACCTAATACTAATTTCTGAACTGTTTGCTTTTTCTTACTGTCTGTCTGAAGTTCTCTTCCTCCTGATTCAATCACAGATAATGTTTTCTCTTTTTTTATTATTAATTAATTTACATCACTGTGCTAAAGGATGTAATTTATGTTGTGGATGTCCAATGAGATATGTGTCTAATGCTTCCAGAATACGTCAAAGGAATCGGAACTGTTCCATTTTGGCATGAGTTAATAGTGTCTCAGACTCGAGGCCTTTTTTAAATGACCTCCAATTTCCCTTCAAATGTGTGGTGTAATAATCCTCCACTACCTCTATTTAGATGAGAGAGAATATGAAACATTATTTGCACTGGGTGCATTTGACATAGGCCCTGTAATTTCATAGCTTATGATAAAATGTCATTGTATAATGAGATAGTAGAATCAGGCCAGTCAATATTAGCTGAGCTGATTAAATGTGAATATGAAAGGCACATCTCATCTGTAAATTGTACTCATTAGACATTTCATATGATCATACCAATGAAATATCACATATTTCACTGTCATCATATCAATGTCCATGGTAGTTATTGAAAGAGATAACTGTCAGAAACAAAAATAATAAAGGTAGATTCACTTATTTCCTACTGAAGATAGTATTTACTGTCATTCTGTCATACCGCCTGTGCTTAAAAACATAGTTTGTATTATAATTATAAAGACTGAAGAGTTAGGTACAGGCTGTATCAACTAACCTCAAAAAAGCAACATACAATAAGATAATGCATGGCAACTATTGAAGCAATTGTTAACCAGGAAAGGAAAAGCAAATTTAATAGATGCTGAAAATCTGAAATAAAAGCAGAAAGTGTTGAGAAACTCAGCAAGTTTGACAACATCTTGTGTTGTGGGGAGAGCTGTCATTTTCAGTCCAATATGATTCTTTCGAAACCAGTTTCATCTTCTCAAATTTTGAGCTTTTTACTGACTTTAACTTACATTGCTAAAGGAAAAAAGTATGAACACAATTGTACACAGGTAAGAAGTGAAAATGAAAGATGATAGTGGCAGGAAATGAGTAGGAATTCTCACAGCTACCTGGATGATACATCCTCGCACCCTGCTTTCTGCAAAGACTCTACCTCATTCTCCCAATTCCTCCTCCTCTGTCACATATGTTTAGGTGAGGCCAGCTTCAACAAGGGAGCCTCCAATACGTCCATGTTCTTCTTCAACCGAAGATTCCGCAGCACCGTTGTCAATGGGGCCCCCAACCAAGTCTGACCCATCTCCCGTACTTTCACTCTCACCCCTTCTCTTCCCTCCCACAACAGCGATAGGGTTCCCCTTGTCCTTACTTACCATCCCACCAGCATCCACATCCAGAAGATCATCAGATGCCATTTCTGCCACCTCCAGCGAGATGCCACCACCAGACACATATTCTCCTACCCCCACCTTGTCCGCCTTCAGCAGGGACCGTTCCTTCAGAGACATTCTGGTCCACTCATCCTTCACCCCCAACACCCCTCCACAGCCCCTGTAACCAGCGAAGGTGCAACACCTGCCCGTTTACCTCTTCCCTCCCCACTATCCAAAACATCCTAAACATACGTTCCAGGTGAAGCAGAACTTCACCTGCACTTGCCAGAATCTAGTCTACTGCATTCGTTGCACACAATGTGGTCTTCGCTACATTAGGGAAACGAAGTATAGACTGGATAACCGCTTCACAGAACAACTGCATCCTGCTTGCAAAAAAGACCCTGAGCTACCTGTTGCCTGCCACTTTAACAAACCACCCTGCTCCCTTGCCAACATCTCTGTCTCTGGCTTGCTGCAGTGTTCCAGCGAAGCACCATGCAAGCTGTAAGAACAACACCTCATTTTCCACTTGAGGACCCTGCAGCCCTCTGGATTCAAAGTTGAGTTCAATAACACAGAACAGTACAGCACCGTACAAGCCCTTTGGCCCACAATGTTGTGCCGAACTTATACCCTAATCCTAAGGTATGCCTAACCTCCACCCCTACCTTATACTGTCATCCATATGTCTGTCCAGTAGCCACTTAAATGCCCCTAATGAGGCTGACTCCACTACCCTCTCTAGCAATGCATTCCACGTCCCCACCACTCTCTGAGTAAAGAACTTACCTCTGATGTCTCCCCTGTATCTACCTCCACTCACTTTAAAACTATGCCCCTCGTAATAGTTATCTCCACCCCAGGAAAAGTCTCTGGCTGTCTACTCTATCTATACCTCTGATCATTTTGTACACTTCTGTCAAGTCACCTCTCATCTTTTGCCATTCTAGAGAGAAAAGCCCTAGCTCTCTCAACCTTGCCTCGTAAGACCTTCCCTCCATTCCAGGCAACATCCTGGTAAATCTCCTCTGCACCTTTTCCAATGCTTCAACATCTTTCCTGTAATGAGGCGACATGAACTGGACCCAATACTCCAGATGTTCCAAACCAGGGTTTTGTATCGCTGGAGCATAACTTCACGGCTCTTGAACTCAATGCCTCTATTAATGAAAGCTAACACACTATAAGCCTTCTTAACAACTCTATCCACCTGGTTGGCAGCTTTCAGGGAACTGTGGACATGAACCCCAAGATCCTTCTGCTCCTCCACACTACCAAGAATCTTTCTGATAACCCTGTATTCTGCTTTCAAGTTTGTCCTTTCAAAATGAATCACCTCACACTTTTCAGGCTTAAACTCCATCTGCCACTTCTCAGCCCAGCTGTGCATCCTATCAATGCCCCTTTGTAACCTTGAACAGCCGTCCGCGCTATCCACAGCTTGACCCACCTTCATATTATTCGCGAACTTGCTAATCCACCCTTCCACTCCTTCATCCAAATCATTTACAAAAGTCACAAATAGAAGAGGACCAGAACAGATCCTCGTGGTGCTCCATTCATAATTGAGTACCATGTTTAGGACATAATTTTAGGACATAAACTCTCCCATGTCCTAGCCCCCTACCCCACACACCAGGCCTTGTTATCACATAGCCTGCCATGACACACTATCTGTTGTTAGTCACTCACAGCCTCCATTAGCAGCTATTCACCCTCTTGGCCAGATAGTTATCAACTCTTTTGTCTATCCAACTGCTTATCTCTTTTGGGCTCTGTCCTTTGTCCTATCATTTACTCCCTACACTATCAGCCTCCTTACTTTCTGCATCTAAGCCGATATTTTCCAAGCTACCATCAGTTCTGAGGAAGGGTGACCGGACCCGAAACGTTAACTCAGATTTCTTCTTCACAGATGCTGCCAGACCTGCTGAACTTTTCCAGCAATTTCTGTTTGTGTTCAGGTAAACCTAAGGCTATTTGCAAAACTAGTTTAATTTTCCTATTTCCAACAATCAAAAGTTCTAACGGTTTTGTTGACTCCTGCCATTTGAAATTTCACCAGTAGTGGCAACTGACAAGATACTAACGGGCAAGCATGAACACTCAGACCTACCTTGGCCTTTGTCACAGGATTTATTTGCATTCTGCCTCCATTGTTCTATCCAGTAGTCCATTCAAGATATGACTAGACTAATGTGCAGTTTCACTGTGAGGTACCTCCTGTACATTGTGTTGTATTTTACTGTTTTACCTTTGTAATTTGGTACTTTTTGCTGCTTGCTGCTTTAAAATATCATACGGATGATTGATTGTACTTACACTCAGATGTTTTTCAGTTCCATTCTTGACTATTTCATTACCCTTACTAGAGGTTATGTGCTGTCCATTGTTTCTTCCTGTACGCAGTATTTTACAGTAAATTTTATCTTTTATTGTCAATTCATGTGCTTGACTACACAAGGATGGACTGCTGCTTTTCCACTACACCTTAGGTCCAACAGTGTCAGAACAATAAATGTACTGCAGCTTTATAGCACCTGAAAGAGAAAGAAAGGTTAATGTTTCAATTGAGTGGCTATCTGCCTGCACAGCTGTTGAAGATAATAGCAGTATAAACTACACTACCACAACATTGTGATAGCTCACTTGTCAATGGCATGCTCAAACTCATTAGTAAACAAAGTGGTATTCTGTTGCAGGAAACATGAAGTGGTAAAATAGATGATTTGGGATTTCTAACAGCAGTGTAAACAGTTGCTGCAGCAGCAGGATTGGAGGCAATTTTGAAACCACTTGAGGAAACAATTTTCAAACATAAAAGCAACACAAGTTACTCCCAGAAACACAACCAGTCATTTAGTAATTGAGAAAATGTTGGCACTGAGACTGATGAAGAAGGTAGTCCAGAATAAAATGATCACCCACTCTTAAACCTGCAGTCTGAAGATTAAAGTCTGTCGTCTGCTGCTAGAACAAAACTATGTTAGTTAATGTCAACTTAATAAGAACTTGTGGTGTTGAAAGTAACATATCAGCATGGATAGAGGATTGGCTAACAGAGACAGAGTGTGGGGATAAAGAGGAGATAGCAGTGTGAAGTTGGAGGAACACAGCAGGCTAGACAGCATCAGAGGAACAGGAAATCTGACGTTTTGGGAGCGTTTTCTGGATGGTAACTTGTAACTAGTGCGGTACTGCAGAGAACACTGCTTGGACTACAGCTGCTTACAATATATATTAATGACTTGAATGAGGAAAGTACCATAGCCAGGTTTGCAGGTGATAAGAAAAAAGTGCTGAGAGGGCAATTGGTGATGGTGACGCAAAGAATCTAAAGTGTGGTCTAAAGACAAACATGTTAAGTCAGTGGGCTAAAACATCACAGAGGAAATACAAGGCAGAACATGTGAGGTTATCTATTTTGGCAGGAAGAACAGAGTAACTGGACATTAAAAAATGAGAGAAAACAGTAGAAAGGTACATAATAGTGTTTGAATAACAAAAAGCTTGCATCTAAGTTCAGCAGGTAATAATTAAAAACAAATAGACTGTTGGCCTTTATTTCAAAAGAAATAGTGTTTAAAAATAGAGAAGTTTGCTAAAACTATACAAGACAGTCGTCAGACCATGGCTGGAATACAATGAACAGTTTTTGTCACTTTATCTTAACAAAAGATATGCCAGCATTTGAGGCCATCCAGAGAAGGTTCACTAGGGAGGGAGGAATTGTCACATGAGAAGAGCTTGAGTAGATTGGGCCTGTTGACATTGGAATATAGAAGAATGAGAGTCGACCTTATTAAAACCTACAAGACTGTTAGAGGACCTAACAGGGCAGATGCTAAGAGATCATTTCCCCTTGTGGGAGAATCTAGGATCAGGGGCCATAATCTCAGAATAGATCTTATTAATACTGTCTCTTCGATAGTTTCATTTTAACAGATTAGCCATGCCCCTAACTAAGCTGTTCCAACAGTTACAATACTGCGAATATAATGGCATCCAACAGTCTTACCTGGCATTGTGGAAAATTACTCAGGTATGGCCTGTACAAAAAATCTGGACAAATCCAACCCAATCATTTACTGCCCACTCAACTTACCCTCAATAATCAGCAAAATAGTGGTGAGTGCCATCAATAGTGCTATCAAAAGTCTTGTACTCAGAAATAACCTACTCACTGGCCCTCAGTTTGCGTTCTGCTTGGACCATGCATCTCTTGACTACACTACAGTCTTGGCCCAGACATGGACAAAAGAACTAAACACACAAGGAAAGGTGATAATGACTGCCCTTGACACCAAGGCAGCATTTGACCAAGAGTGGCATCAAGAAGCTGAGGAACACTTGTATCAATGGGAATCAGGGAAAAGCTCTCCACTGTTTGAAGTCACACCCAGCTCAAAGGAAGATGGTTGTGGTTGTAGCTTTTGGAGATAAATCAGTGCAGCCGCAGGACATCTCTGCAGAAGTTCCTCAGGGTAGTGTCCTAGGCTCAACCATCCTCAGCTGCTTCATCTTCTTCTTCTCTCCATCATAAGGTCAGAGTGGGAAAATTCGTTGATAATTGAACAGAGAGGTTGGGAGGGAGTCAGGCTTGCTGTTCTTATACTTGCTTTATCATATCCTCACATTTTTGGTGATTTGCATTTGCTGCCAAGGCTCTGATAAGTCCTCAGGGGGATAAGGGGTGAATGCTTACTTTACCCTTATTGCTGTAGATGATCTGTCCATGCCATGAGCAGCAAAGCAGAGTCACCTCCCCATTCCATAATCCATCACTTTCCTTCTCTATGAATCATCACAGGATTTTCTTGGCCAAAATTCAGAAGTAAAAGAGACCAGAGAAAACTATCTCAGAACAGCACATCCAATGCCATTAGTGAACAATTATGCTTAGACTATCTATGAGTGCCTTTTGGTGTGGGAGCTTTGCCTTCCCTGACGCTGCTATGCAGTGCTATTCCCTTAGCAACAGCATATGGTGAAAGGCTGCTGGCTTCAAAGAGGGGGCTACAGATAGCCTTGCAGGATGACTTTGAGAAACTTTGGAATGAAAACAAAAAACACTGGAATTACTATGCGCTGGAGTAGCATCTGTGAAGAGAGAAAATAATGTTTCGGGTCAAATACCTCTCATGAGTTTTGATGCAGGGTTACTGAAGAGAAACATTAACTGTTTCTCTCTCTACAGATGCTGCCCGTTCTGCTGAATATCTCTAACATGTTCTGTTTTAGTTTAATATCCCAGCATCCACAACATTTTGATTTGATTAAGAACATCTGGGCTTTGAAGACACATTTTCTGACTGCACCTCATCAACATTGGTGACAACCATCTGAGGTGGGTGACGGGCAATAGAATGGCACTAGGAATTTAGAAGGGCCGGAAACACAACCTTTTGCCCTTAACCTGTCACCGTTCCGTGTGCTGGACTAATGTCTTCAATGCTGCTCAGAGAACATGATCACACTTTTGTTTGCCTTCTCTGAAAGACATTTTATAAACAATTCTGCCAGCTTCTTTAGCCTGAGGGTATCTTCTCTTTAAGAGGCAAACGCAGCAAAATACTGAAGAAACTCAGCAGATCTGGCAATATTTGTGAAGTGATTATGACTCTTCTTCAGAACTAAAAGGGATTAGAAAATGGTGATCTTTATACTTCCATTATTCATTCATTGGATGAGGGTAGCACTAACTAGGCCAGCATTTATTGCCTATCCCTAATTGCTCAGAGGACAGGTAAGAGCCAACCATATTTCTGTGGGCCTGGAGTCACATGTAGGCAAGACCAAGTAAGGATGGCAGTTTCCTTCCCTAAAGGACATTAGTGGACCAGATAGGTTTTTCCAACGATCGCCAATAAATTCATGGTCATCATCAGACTATTAATTTCAGATTTTTATTAATTTCGAATTCCACCATCTGCCATTGTGGCATTCAAACCCAGGTCCCCAAAACATTACCTGGGTCTCTGAATTAGCAGTCCAGCAATAATACCGCTGGGCCATGGTCTCCTGTTTGCAAAAGGTGGAGGAGGACTGAGAAGAGCTAATGCTGTGGATGTCCAGTGCCAAAGCCAAAAAGGTTGCTAATAGTGGTAAAAAAAGAAAAAGAAATGTAAAATGGGTGTAAGTTAAGGTTGTGTCTTCTCTGCCTCTGTCAAAAGTACAAAAACTACTACTTTTCAATTCATTTCAGTTCAAAAGAAGAGCCATATCAGACTCAAAACATTAACTCTTTTGTTTTCTCTCCACGGTTGCTGCCAGACGTGCTGAGCTTCCCCAGCATTTTCTATGTCAGCTTCAGATTTACAGCATCTGCAGTTCTTTAGTTTTAACTTTTAAGAGGCATAGGCTATCTTTAAGAATTACGGTTAACAACCCGATACATTCCAAAGCTCCCTGCTGAGGGTGCTCTCAGTCAGCAACAGTGAGGTGCAAACCACAATTGTAGTCATGAGTAGGCAACAAATGCAGCACCTCAGTTTGATGCTGGGTAATTGAAACCCTGATTGCCACACTTGCTCATGAGTCACATTGAATTTTTAGCTCGTTGTTTCTTAACCAAAGTGAGGCAAATTAGTAAATCTTGAACTTGAATGTATTATTCAGTTACCCTTGTAAGAGAAGGTGGCTTTTGTACAGAACACTCTCAACAATCATTCTAAACAGACCAGACAATATTGTTTACAAATGGATCAAGTAAAATGTTAGGCTGGATGACTGGATGATGTCTGGATGACTGTGTTGTCCAAATATTTTAGAAGGTTGACAAAATTGGAGTACTCTTGAATTCCAACATATCTCAATTTCTGTAATAAAATCTTTTGTTTGAGCCAAGGAGGCAATATCTTGGTATGAATCTTGAAAAGTAGTCAGGCAACAGGAAAAAATACACGTGGGATTAAGGCTTTATAAATAAAGGGCATTGAGTTCTAAAGAAAAGCTAATGTTAAATCTGTGAAAATCCACTGAGGAAGTAGAAATGAGAACTGCTGTGATGGTATCAAGAGACTTTGATTATTTTGATTACTATTTGACAAAGAAAAATTTATAGAATGTGGGAAAGATCAGAGCAGTGTTAAAGTTGATGGCAATTTCAGAGAATAACTATAAAAATTATGGTTATTATCACACATGCATCCAAGGTGTACAAAATGCAACATCTCACTCACTTGGATGCGCTCTGATGCACACAAAGATTAGATACAGATAATTAGTAACACAATGCATCCATGACATGTTTATCTCAATATGGCAGACCTTTAGTTTCATAGATTAACAGCCTTATTTGAACTGCAGTTCTTGTGAAGCAGAGGACTCTGATAAAGTGATGAGGGTTCTTGTGGTTGAATTTCCAGGAAATTAGTTCTTAGGTGAAATTAAATCCAGGACAGTTTGGGGTGATTTCTTTTCCCATTTGCAAGACATTACAGTTTATTATCTTGGCTTCTCACATGACTTGCAGCTGATTTGACAGTTTTCTGATGGAATTCTGTTGTGAAACTGCTTCTTGTTGTCAAAGTAGGCAAAAAAAGCAGCTTCTTCTTCAGGTGATTCATATGAATTCAAAGTACTGCACTTTTTCAAAAGAAAGGTTGGGTGTTAATCTTGAGTAGAATCCTCTTGTCCTGCACGTGGGTCCGCAACTTCATGGGGGTGGATGGAGATGTCCCAGAATGCTGCACTTTCCCTCTTCACCCAAATGAAGTTGTGGATGAGAAGGCCCATGCACACTGTTCTTATCAACTAATGACCACTTAAGCCATAAAGCTTTGAAGCTAAGAGTTTCCGATTGGCTTAGAGATAATGGGAACTGCAGATGCTGGAGAATCCAAGATAACAAAGTGTGGGGCTGGATGAACACGGGCCCAGCAGCATCTGAGGAGCACAAAAGCTGACGTTTCGGGCCTAGACCCTTCATCAGAAAAAGTTTCCTATTGGCTGCCAGCTCTTGCTGGGCTAGGCTTCCACTTCTAGGGAGTTGATTTTGGAGGATAGTCACCATTGCCCTCAAAACTGTCAGATCGAAACAACTTATGACAGGCCTCCCTCTGAAGGGTAGCCCACGAGTTGAGCCGCCTTTTAAACAAGTGAGCAAAACACCCAACTAAACCTTGACAGTCAGGATTCCCACCCCCCACCCACTATTTGACAGCTTGAGATGCAACCAGCCTTGTTAGTTGATAGCAATTACGATAATACATTGAAATGTTGATGCAATCTGTCAAGTCTTGAGATTAATCTTACCCATGGTGAAACCAAAAAATGGGGCAGGCTGGAATGCTACAGTTTTTGTGTTGACGGTCCAATGTTAATAAATAAAGATACAAATTTGCTGATGGCAGTGTATGTCTGTATTTAATGAGGCAGTTCTTTGACTCAGGACTGCCTTGAGCTCAAAATGCAAAAGCCACATGATTAGCAGTGGCCATTTTAATGGTTTGTGTTCAAAATTTTAAAGTAAAATTTAAAGCTGTAATCTCATAGTGTACTGAAGCATTACATGTGAAAAATCTAAAATACTTGAAAAAGAGAAAGGTTCAGATGCTGTCACAGAAGATTAAGTTTCAAAAACTATGAAGATAATCTGTATATTTAGATGTTAAGTATTGGATTATGTTCATGTTTCAGTAGTTCCAAAAGAATACTCAAAAGGTTATGCTTGCTTTCTACTGTTGAGAGCACCACATGTACTTGTCCTGAGCTAAAACTTCC